>NW_022681465.1:171954616-172554616 GCF_009764315.1 Trachypithecus francoisi | reverse complement strand
ATTCTTCCCATATTTTAGTTTACATCAAGTTTAGGAGGAAAATCACCTCAAAAACTTTTGTTTTCGTGATTTTGATTAGTTCAGTGATCCAACAAAGTTACTAGGAAGCAGAACATTTGTTGGGCATCTTTACTGTAAATATAGATTAGATGTTAAATGAGTATTTCAGAGCCAGATGCAAGGGTCTCCAGTGCCCCTTCTTCTTATCTATAGCCCCTGTTACTCTAGATAGTCACAACTTTCAGACTATTTGAAATAGGAACAGTACAACTTTAAAGTCAAGAGACAGGCTGAGACAGCTACTTTCTAATTCCCCCATAAAAACTTGACACTGCACCAGATTTCCAATAATTTTCTTTATGCTGATTCCTTGAAAAAGCAACTCTCCTGTGAATGTTGATGTGGTTCCTTGTCTGTCTTATGATTGTTTTCCAGTGTATGGAAAAAAATCCAATTTAGTGCCAACCATTAATCATATCTTAGGCTATTTGTACCTGAACATGAAAGGTGTACATCGTAAGAAAATCCATCATGATTACAGTGAAACACAGAGAAAAAACCATGGTGTTAATATGATCAAGGACTTTTTGACTATAAATTTTGAGTTCAAAGTTATCATATATGACCCTTCAGAAAGCTACACAGTCTCTGAGCACGCTGGCTAATGAACAGTTCCACTGTGGTATTATGTTGCATGTGTTTAATAGCATATAACTTCTTGTTACTTTGGCATAAGGTTCCTAGAGACATGCAACAATGAACATGCCACTTTATCATTCTGTATTTCTTCCTCCCTCTACCATTAAAAGAAATTAAGAATATACATATAACTTTTACAGTTATGATACTAACTCATCTTTTAAACAATTCTTCTATTGTAATTTATAATAGTAAATTGTATGTTTACAAGCTCTGTTGCCTACCGTTGCTGCTAAGAGGAATTCAGATAATAAACTTTATAAATACAGCAGTCTCCTATTATCTTTAGGGGAGATGTTCCAAGACTCCCAATGGATGTCTGAAATTGAAGATAATACCGAACCCAATTGCCCTCAGTCAGAACAGTATTCTGTTCATGTTTTCCGCTCACAAATTTAATGACTTTTTCATCGTAACTAAGCACTTATGCACTGTGGGTATAACTTTTGCAGTTTAAAGTGCAACAGCAAAACTAGCACAGATTTTATTTTTCCTTTTCACAATTTCATGGATAGAAGATTTGTTCTTATTGTAGATCTTAGCAACCTCAGCATATGATTTTTTTTTCTTCCCTTATTAAGTTGAGAACTTTCAGTTTTCACTTAAAGGAAACACCTTATGGCTTCTCTTTGGCATAGCCAAAATGCCAGCATCATTATTCTTGCACTTTGGGGCCATTTTTTAGTAAAATAAGTGTTACTTGAATGCCAGCTTTGCAACATCATGATGATCTGATAACCACAATGGCTACTAAAGGGCAAGGAGCATCTACAGCATGGATCCGCTGGATAAAAGGATGCATGAGGTGGGACAGAGTGAGATTTTATCGTGCTACTCAGAACAGCATGCAGTTTAAAACTTATGAATTATTTCTGGAATTTTCTATTTAATATTTTCAGACTGGTTGACTGCGAGACCACTGTATAAACACTTTTAGCATGTATTACTTCTGTGGTTATATACGAAAATAAAGCATGCTGTCTTTTATATGCAAAGGAGTTGTTTGTTTAGTTTAACCTGACTAAATTTGCAAAAATGCTTTCTATGTGTAGGCACTATGATGACACCGGAAATACTAAGACAGTAAAACCTAATTCTTGTAAATGGCCATTTTTTTCCCTGTGTTTTTCCTTGATCCGTCTCTGTGCACATCTACATCCCAATCTCCTCTTAATAGGAAGACAGTCATATTGGATTGGGGCCCACCCTGATGTCTTTAAGTTACCTTTTTAAAGACCATATCTCCAAATACAATTATATTCTGATGCTCTGAGAGTCATAACTTCAACATGTGAACTTTTGAGTGGACATAATTCAGTTATAACATTCATAGTTCTATCACCTCTAAAGTTTTCTATTCCTATACACCAAACACTCACTGCCAACTTCTATCTCTTCAGTCCTATCACGAAACATCATGAAGCTCTCCAGTGTTGAACTGCTTGTTCTCCAGAGCTGCCAATTCTTCATGGCTTTATATATTGTCTACCCACCTGAACCTCCATAATGACTTTAACCACTGAAATGCCAAGAGCTGTAACATTAAGTTCCAAAGTCTTTTCCAACTACCTACCCTATACATTATTCACTGAGTCACAAGTTGGCTTGAAGAAATCACCCAAATATAAAAGTGCTGCTGTCAATTCACAGCCTTAGTTGTAAATATCCAAATTCATTCTATCTCAGCAGACAACTTTGCTTTTTAAAATTATTTTTCTAAGAGATGGGATCTTGCAATGTTGCCCGAGTTGGTCTCAAACTCCTGTGCTCAAGTGATGTTCTCACCTCAGCCTCTTGAATTGCTGGGATTCCAGGCATGTACCAATGTGCCTGTCTATCTACGCCTCTCTTTAAAATAGCAAATGGGTTCTTGAGTTCCTTAACTTTCTTTCTTTGTATGCATATTTCTTTATGTTGCAGAACATTTATTTCTGTAAATAAAATTTATTCATTTATATTTACTCTTATCTCTTACCTCTAAATCTCTTCCTTAACTTCCTTTCTTTATATGCATATTTCCTTATGTTGCAGAACATTTATTTCTGTAAATAAAATTTATTCATTTATATTTACTCTTATCTCTTACCTCTAAATGCAAAAGAAGACTATACACTTTCCTGTAAAAATTTTTTCCCTACCTATTCTTTCTTTAGCTGTTTCTTTATCAATTAGTTACTCATTTAGCTTTTGTTTTCCTACTAATTCTTTTTTTTAATCAGTATAGAAAGATACCTGACTAGTATAGTCATGTATTGCTTAATGAAAGAGATCTGTTCTCAGAAAGGTATTGTTAGGTAATTTTGTCATTGTGTAAACATCATAGAATATACTTTCAAGAATCTAGATAGTATAATCTACTATACACTCAGGCTATATGGTATAACCTCTTGCTTCTAGGCTACAAACCTATATAGCGTGTTCCTATATTGAATACTATAGGCAACTGTAACACAATGGTAAGTATTTGTGTATCTCAGCATATCTAAACATAGAAAAGGTACAGTGGGAATATGAAATAAAAGATAAAAAATGGTACACCTACACAGAGCACTTACCATTCCAAGTAGTTAGAAAGGCAATGAGCAGATCAGGGGAGGGCTTTCCCCACACCCACTAGGAATGTCAGGTGCTGGTTTGGCAATTATCACATTGCCTCTCTAAAAATAGTATTTCGGCAGCCAGGGAAAGACAATCTCCTGATGGCCCACACCTGTTAAAGTTAAAAATGCTAATTGAAAGCAGGCCCCAGGGAGAAGCAACTTCCTGGGCATGCCTGTTAAAGAGACAAACATGGTCTTCCGGGTCACACTCCACTGGAAAAGGGAAGAAAGCCTCAGATGGGCATGCGGATAAAACTCCCTAAACACACTGTGCTGTGCGTGCTCAATTCCCAAAGGTAAGGAGGGCACTGCGCTATGCAGAAAGCCCACCTTAAGGGAAGAATCATGGGAAAGAGGGGAGACTATAAAGCCCTAGGATCAAGGTTAAAGGCACTTTGTCTCTGCCCATTTTTTCTCTTGGACCTTCAGATGCCCACTTGGGTCTCTTTGCAGGGTGCTTCCTTTCTCTCCTGTTTAAAGCCTTTTAAAGAAACTTCCAGTTCTGCTCTGAAACTTACTTCAGTCTCTTTTTCTGCTTTATGCCCCTCAGTCGAATTCTTTCTTTCTTTCTTTCTCTTTCTTTTCTTTCTTTCCTTTCTTTTCTTTCTTTTTCTTTGACGTAGTCTTGCTCTGTTAGCTCTGTTACCCAGGCTAGAGTGCAGTGTCCTGATCTCGGCTCCCTGCAACCTCCGGCTCCTGGGTTCAAGTGATTCTCCTGCCTCAGCCTCCCAAGTAGCTGTGATTACAGGTCTCTGCC
Organism: Trachypithecus francoisi; assembly: GCF_009764315.1. NCBI lineage: Eukaryota > Metazoa > Chordata > Mammalia > Primates > Cercopithecidae > Trachypithecus > Trachypithecus francoisi. The sequence goes on along the minus strand of NW_022681465.1, from coordinate 172,550,560 downwards.
ACTGAACCTGGCTAATTTTTGTATTTTTAGTAGAGATGGAATTTCACCATGTTGGCCAGGCTGGTCTCGAACTCCTGACCTCATAACGCACCCACCTAGGCCTCCCAAAGCGCTAGAATTACAGGCATGAGCCACCGCGCCGGTTGGATTGGTTCTTTTGAGGAGGCAAGGATTGAAATTGCTGTGGACCCGGGAGAATATACCACTGGTAACCCGGGGTAACTTGTCACTCTGCCACCACTAGCACTTCTCTACCACGATGATGCTTCTACTCATTATTCTCATCAAGTGGGAATTTTGTAAGCGTTTCGGTGAGAAATTAGGCAGCCTTTACAGTTCAGATTTAGCTCCTTCTGACTTCTCTTTGTTTCCTAATTTTAAAAAGTCTCTAAAAGACACTCATTTTTCTTCAGTTAATAATGTAAAAAATACTACATTGACTTGGTTAAAATTTCGAGACCCTCAGTGCTTTATGGATGGACCAAATGTCTGGTATCATTACTTAACAAAATGTTTTGAACTTGATAGAGCTTATGCTGAGAAATAAAATTTATATTTTAAAATTTTATCCTTTCAAAAAGGTTGTGGAAATATATGTATGTATATATGTATTATACATGTATAATCTTATGTTATGTATATATGTATTATACATGTATATAATTTTTTTGCCATTTCTGCTGTAGAAGAAATATTTAGGAGACATTGTATGTCCAAAATGCTCCCCCAGATGGAATCCACTGGTCATTTTATATTTCTCGGTAATTTAATTTTATGCTGTAAATAACTGAATAATATTGTAAAATAGTTATATCCATCAACCTCATATTAGCTTCAAGTGAGAATTTGTATGAAAAGTAACACAATACAATATTGTATTGGAAACAATAGCAGTAAAATGTGGCAAAGGTAGCAGAAGATTGGCAATGTGGATAAGCAGCAGTTTTTCTATTCTCCAACACATAACATTATGAAAATAAGCATGACTAAGCAAACATATCGGAGGACTGTGAATATTAGGTTATTTATCATAAAAGTCAATTTGTATGATTGCTTTTCATTAATAAAATGTTCAGTAACATAATAAAATATGCATAAATACAAAATGAATGCTCTATTTCAAAGAATGTCTATAGGACTTATGGGAATAATTTCACAGATAGACATAATTAATGCGATAGCTGTTGAATAACTTAAACTTGGATGTAGCAGATAATTGTAGGGAAAAGTCTTTAGCCCGGTTACGGTTTATGTTTCAAATGGCGTTTGGAGAAATGAATATTTCACAGTGGAGAGTGAGAAAGAGACTCTGACCATGATTAAATAGGTATAAACGTGAATAAATCCAACTAGCTATCTTCTTCTAAAAATATTTCCTTTAATACTATAAAGAAAGAACAAAACATTTTAAGTTTAGTTATTCTTTATTAACTACATCCTTAAATATGGCATATTTTTTCTGCTTCTTAGAAGTATTCTCTTTTTTTTTTTTTTTTTGCATAGGAAAAAATCTTTTATTTTTATTTTTTTTATTTTTATTTTTATTTTTATTTTTTATTATACTTTAAGTTCTAGGGTACATGTGCATAACGTTTATATCATGTATAACACCCCAATGCAATCCCTCCCTCCTCCCCCCTCCCCATGATAGGCCCCAGTGTGTGATGTTCCCCTTCCCGAGTCCAAGTGATCTCATTGTTCAGTTCCCACCTATGAGTGAGAACATGCGGTGTTTGGTTTCTCTTCTTGTGATAGTTTGCTAAGAATGATGGTTTCCAGCTGCATCCATGTCCCTACAAAGGACGCAAACTCATCCTTTTTTATGGCTGCATAGTATTCCATGGTGTATATGTGCCACATTTTCTTAATCCAGTCTGTCACAGATGGACATTTGGGTTGATTCCAAGTCTTTGCTATTGTGAATAGTGCCGCAATAAACATACGTGTGCATGTGTCTTTGTAGTAGAGTAATTTATAATCCTTTGGGTATATACCCAGTAGTGGGATGGCTGGGTCATATGGTACATCTAGTTCTAGATCCTTGAGGAATCGCCATACTGTTTTCCATAATGGTTGAAGTAGTTTACAATCCCACCAACAGTGTAAAAGTGTTCCTATTTCTCCACATCCTCTCCAACATCTATTGTTTCCTGACTTCTTAATGATTGCCATTCTAACTGGTGTGAGATGGTATCTCATTGTGGTTTTGATTTGCATTTCTCTGATGGCGAGTGATGATGAGCATTTTTTCATGTGTCTGTTGGCTATATGGATGTCTTCTTTTGAGAAATGTCTGTTCATATCCTTTCCCCACTTTTTGATGGGGTTGTTTGTTTTTTTCTTGTATATTTGTTTGAGTTCTTTGTAGATTCTGGATATTAGCCTTTGTCAGATGAGTAGTTTGCAAAAATTTTCTCCCATTCTGTAGGTTGCCTGTTCACTCTGATGGTAGTTTCTTTTGCTGTGCAAAAGCTCTTTAGTTTAATTAGATCCCATGTGTCAATTTTGGCTTTTGCTGCCGTTGCTTTTGGTGTTTTAGACATGAAGTCCTTGCCCATGCCTATGTCCTGAATGGTACTACCTAGATTTTCTTCTAGGGTTTTTATGGTATTAGGTCTAACATTTAAGTCTCTAATCCATCTTGAATTAATTTTCGTATAAGGGGTAAGGAAAGGATCCAGTTTCAGCTTTCTACTTATGGCTAGCCAATTTTCCCAGCACCATTTATTAAATAGGGAATCCTTTCCCCATTTCTTGTTTTTGTCAGGTTTGTCAAAGATCAGATGGCTGTAGATGTGTGGTATTATTTCTGAGGACTCTGTTCTGTTCCATTGGTCTATTTCTCTGTTGTGGTACCAGTACCATGCTGTTTTGGTTACTGTAGCCTTGTAGTATAGTTTGAAGTCAGGTAGCGTGACGCCTCCAGCTTTGTCCTTTTGACCTAGGATTGTCTTGGCAATGCGGGCTCTTTTTTGGTTCCATATGAACTTTAAAGCCGTTTTTTCCAATTCTGTGAAGAAACTCATTGGTAGCTTGATGGGGATGGCATTGAATCTATAAATAACCTTGGGCAGTATGGCCATTTTCACGATATTGATTCTTCCTATCCATGAGCATGGTATGTTCTTCCATTTGTTTGTGTCCTCTTTGATTTCACTGAGCAGTGGTTTGTAGTTCTCCTTGAAGAGGTCCTTTACATCCCTTGTAAGCTGGATTCCTAGGTATTTTATTCTCTTTGAAGCAATTGTGAATGGAAGTTCATTCCTGATTTGGCTCTCTGCTTGTCTGTTACTGGTGTATAAGAATGCTTGTGATTTTTGCACATTAATTTTGTATCCTGAGACTTTGCTGAAGTTGCTTATCAGCTTAAGGAGATTTTGGGCTGAGACGATGGGGTTTTCTAAATATACAATCATGTCATCTGCAAACAGGGACAATTTGACTTCTTCTTTTCCTAACTGGATACCCTTGATTTCTTTCTCTTGCCTGATTGCCCTAGCCAGAACTTCCAACACTATGTTGAATAGGAGTGGTGAGAGAGGGCATCCCTGTCTTGTGCCAGTTTTCAAAGGGAATTTTTCCAGTTTTTGCCCATTCAGTATGATATTAGCTGTGGGTTTGTCGTAAATAGCTCTTATTATTTTGAGGTACGTTCCATCAATACCGAATTTATTGAGCGTTTTTAGCATAAAGGGCTGTTGAATTTTGTCAAAAGCCTTTTCTGCATCTATTGAGATAATCATGTGGTTCTTGTCTTTGGTTCTGTTTATATGCTGGATTACATTTATTGATTTGCGAATGTTGAACCAGCCTTGCATCCCAGGGATGAAGCCCACTTGATCATGGTGGATAAGCTTTTTGATGTGCTGCTGAATCCGGTTTGCCAGTATTTTATTGAGGATTTTTGCATCGATGTTCATCAGGGATATTGGTCTAAAATTCTCTTTTTTTGTTGTGTCTCTGCCAGGCTTTGGTATCAGGATGATGTTGGCCTCATAAAATGAGTTAGGGAGGATTCCCTCTTTTTCTATTGATTGGAATAGTTTCAGAAGGAATGGTACCAGCTCCTCCTTGTACCTCTGGTAGAATTCAGCTGTGAATCCATCTGGTCCTGGACTTTTTTTCGTGGGTAGGCTATTAATTGTTGCCTCAATTTCAGAGCCTGTTATTGGTCTATTCAGGGACTCAACTTCTTCCTGGTTCAGTCTTGGGAGAGTGTAAGTGTCCAGGAAATTATCCATTTCTTCTAGATTTTCTAGTTGATTTGCGTAGAGGCATTTATAGTATTCTCTGATGGCTGTTTGTATTTCTGTGGGGTCGGTGGTGATATCCCCTTTATCATTTTTTATTGCGTCTATTTGATTCCTCTCTCTTTTCTTCTTTATTAGTCTAGCTAGCGGTCTGTCAATTTTGTTTATCTTTTCAAAAAACCAACTCCTGGATTCATTGATCTTTTGGAGGGTTTTTTGTGACTCTATCTCCTTCAGTTCTGCTCTGATCTTAGTTACTTCTTGCCTTCTGCTAGCTTTTGAATGTGTTTGCTCTTGCCTCTCTAGTTCTTTTAATTGTGATGTTAGAGTGTCATTTTAGATCTTTCCTGCTTTCTCTTGTGGGCATTTAGTGCTATAAATTTCCCTCTACACACTGCTTTAAATGTGTCCCAGAGATTCTGGTATGTTGTATCTTTGTTCTCATTGGTTTCAAAGAACATCTTTATTTCTGCTTTCATTTCGTTATGTACCCAGTAGTCATTCAGGAGCAGGTTGTTCAGTTTCCATGTAGTTGAGCGGTTTTGATTGAGTTTCTTAGTCCTGAGTTCTAGTTTGATTGCACTGTGGTCTGAGAGACAGTTTGTTATAATTTCTGTTCTTGTACATTTGCTGAGGAGTGCTTTACTTCCAATTATGTGGTCAATTTTGGAATAAGTGCGATGTGGTGCTGAGAAGAATGTATATTCTGTTGATTTGGGGTGGAGAGTTCTATAGATGTCTATTAGGTCCGCTTGGTGCAGAGATGAGTTCAATTCCTGGATATCCTTGTTAACTTTCTGTCTCGTTGATCTGTCTAATGTTGACAGTGGAGTGTTGAAGTCTCCCATTATTATTGTATGGGAGTCTAAGTCTCTTTGTAGGTCTCTAAGGACTTGCTTTATGAATCTGGGTGCTCCTGTATTGGGTGCATATATATTTAGGAGAGTTAGCTCTTCCTGTTGAATTGATCCCTTTACCATTATGTAATGGCCTTCTTTGTCTCTTTTGATCTTTGATGGTTTAAAGTCTGTTTTATCAGAGACTAGGATTGCAACCCCTGCTTTTTTTTGTTCTCCATTTGCTTGGTAGATCTTTCTCCATCCCTTTATTTTGAGCCTATGTATGTCTCTGCATGTGAGATGGGTCTCCTGAATACAGCAGACTGATGGGTCTTGACTCTTTATCCAGTTTGCCAGTCTGTGTCTTTTAATTGGAGCATTTAGTCCATTTACATTTAAGGTTAATATTGTTATGTGTGAACTTGATCCTGTCATTATGATATTAACTGGTTATTTTGCTCATTAGTTGATGCAGTTTCTTCCTAGCCTCGATGGTCTTTACATTTTGGCATGTTTTTGCAATGGCTGGTACCGGTTGTTCCTTTCCATGTTTAGGGCTTCCTTCAGGGTCTCTTGTAAGGCAGCCTGGTGGTGACAAAATCTCGAAGCATTTGCTTATCTGTAAAGGATTTTATTTCTCCTTCACTGATGAAACTTAGTTTGGCTGGATATGAAATTCTGGGTTGAAAATTCTTTTCTTTAAGAACGTTGAATATTGGCCCCCGCTCTCTTCTGGCTTGTAGAGTTTCTGCCGAGAGATCTGCTGTTAGTCTGATGGGCTTCCCTTTGTGGGTAACCCGACCTTTCTCTCTGGCTGCCCTTAAGATTTTTTCCTTCATTTCAACTTTGGTGAATCTGGCAATTATGTGTCTTGGAGTTGCTCTTCTGGAGGAGTATCTTTGTGGCGTTCTCTGTATTTCCTGAATTTGAATGTTGGCCTGCCCTACTAGGTTGGGGAAGTTCTCCTGGATGATATCCTGAAGAGTGTTTTCCAACTTGGTTCCATTTTCCCCCTCACTTTCAGGCACCCCAATCAGACGTAGATTTGGTCTTTTTACATAATCCCATACTTCTTGCAGGCTTTGTTCATTTCTTTTTCTTCTTTTTTCTTTTGGTTTCTCTTCTCGCTTCATTTCATTCATTTGATCCTCAATCGCTGATACTCTTTCTTCCAGTTGATCGAGTCGGTTACTGAAGCTTGTGCATTTGTCACGTATTTCTCGTGTCATGGTTTTCATCTCTGTCATTTCGTTTATGATCTTCTCTGCATTAATTAGTCTAGCTGTCAGTTCTTCCACTCTTTTTTCAAGATTTTTAGTTTCTTTGCGCTGGGTACGTAATTCCTCCTTTAGCTCCGAGAAGTTTGATGGGCTGAAGCCTTCTTCTCTCATCTCGTCAAAGTCATTCTCTGACCAGCTTTGATCCGTTGCTGGCGATGGGCTGCGCTCCTTTGCAGGGGGAGATGCGCTGTTATTTTTTGAATTTCCAGCTTTTCTGCCCTGCTTCTTCCCCATCTTTGTGGTTTTATCTGTCTCTGGTCTTTGATGACGGTGACGTACTGATGGGGTTTTGGTGTAGGTGTCCTTCCTGTTTGATAGTTTTCCGTCTGACAGAAGGACTGTCTGTTGGTCTGTTGGAGATTGCTTGAGGTCCACTCCAGACCCTGTTTGCCTGGGTATCAGCAGCAGAGGTTGCCGAAGATAGAATATTGCTGAACAGCGAGTGTACCTGTCTGATTCTTCCTTTGGAAGTTTCCTCTCAGGGGTGACGCCACCCTGTGAGGTGTGGGGTGTCAGACTGCCCCTAGTGGGGGATGTCTCCCAGCTAGGCTACTCAGGGGTCAGGGACCCACCTGAGCAGGCAGTCTGTCCGTTCTCAGATCTCAACCTCCGTGTTGGGAGATCCAAGGCTCTCCCCAAAGCTGTCAGACGGAGTCGTTCGCCTCTGCACCGGCCCCCGCTGCTTTCCCTATTGGACCTCAGCTGTGGGCTGTCCCCAGAGGTGGAGTCTACAGAGACAGGCAGGTTTCCTTGAGCTGCTGTGAGCTCCACCCAGTTCGAGCTTCCCAGCGGCTTTGTTTACCTACCTAAGCCTCAGCAATGGCGGGCGCCCCTCCCCCAGCCTCGCTGCTGCCTTGCGGATAGATCGCCGCAGACGGCTGTGTTAGCAGTGAGGGAGGCTCCGTGGGCGTGGGACCCTCCCGGCCAGGTGTGGGATATATTCTCCTGGTGTGCCTGTTTCCTTAAAGCGCAGTATTGGGGTGGGAGTTACCCGATTTTCCAGGTGTTATGTGTCTCAGTTCCCCTGGCTAGGAAAACGGATTTCCTTCCCCCTTGCGCTTCCAGGTGAGGCGATGCCTCGCCCTGCTTCAGCTCACGCTGGTCAGGCTGCAGCAGCTGACCAGCACCGATTGTCCGGCACTCCCTAGAGAGATGACCCCAGTACCTCAGTTGAAAATGCAGAAATCACCGGTCTTCTGTGTCACTCGCGCTGGGAGTTGGAGACTGCAGAAGTATTCTCTTTAATTTGCTATGACATCTGTAATTTTTCATTTCATTAAAATTCATTTGTCTTACCTCATATAATTAGAAAATACAAACATATTTTATATTTAAATGTAATTTGTGACTTTTAAGGAGAAATCCAAGATATAAACTGGACAATCTCATTATTGCCCATAAGATCCATAAGATCCTAGTAAAATGGAAGATCATAGAGAAAGCAGGGAGCAGAACAGTTAAAGGATTTTCTTGAAGTCGAATAGGATCAGAGTCATGGGCTGATGGAAAGGCATAATTCAGGAGTTTCAATAACAACCAGGCTTCACAAGCTTAATGGTTTTGCATTGGTGGCATGAGCACATTTTAATCATTTGGATTAAACTTGGTAGCTTCCTTAGTGGTAGACTAATCTTGTGGCATGGTGGCAACCTCTGATGTCTCCTTTCATTTACTATCCTAGGAGGTGGAGAATTTTGTGAGGAAATTGTATTTGGAGCTCAGCTACTCTTTGCTGGGCTACTTTCTGTTTCAACTTGCCTATGGTAAATGCAGCTCTAAAAGTCTGAACTTCTGGATTACTGAGGAATCCTCCTTATTATGAGCAAAGAACTATATAAGAAGTGAAAGCTTAACAAAAATCATAAAACCAGTTCAAATAAATTCACCCCCTGCTCTATTTCTTAGAGATGCATGTGTCTTATTTTTCATTCTGCTTTCCCCAATCTTTATTTTAATCCTAAAAGAAGTTTTTACTTTGGTTTAAGAAGTCAGAAGGAGGTTATAGGGCAGGAATTGGTAAGAAAGATGGCCTGTGTTCTATAACTTTATAGATCCCAGTCCTTTAAAATCCTCATGCTTAACATAAACAATGAATCACTCTTTAGGACAGCAACTTCTCTTGTAAAGTTTTATAAGAAGGAAACTTGGCATAACTTTAAGTAGATGGGCTGGACATTATATTATATGTATTGTGCTAATGGTTTCCGGTATTTAATACCCTCCATAAAACCCCTGATACGTTGGTAATGATAATGACCTCATAGCACAGTTGGAGCAGCTGAATGTAAATGGGATATATAAACTTGCCTAAGGTTTCTTAGCTCTTAAGTGGCAGAATTGGGACTCAAACCTACGTTTGTTTGCTTTCGAAATTCACACCTACTTTTAGGCTTCCTGAATCTTGAAATCTATGTTCTTTCTCAGATTTTGGAAATTTTTATTCATTATTATTATTTTTAAATAAGCTGTCTTGTCCTTTTTCTTTCTCTTCTCCTTCTGAAATTCCCATCATGTGTACATTGGTCCATGTGATAGTGCCCCACATGTCCCTTAAGCTATCATCTTTACCCTCCTTGTTTCTGTTTTTGAAAATCTGACTGATTAATTTTCAGTAGCTTATCTTTGAGGTTATTGATTATTTCTACTCCTTGATCTAGTCTGCTTTTGAACCCCTCTTTTGAATCTAATTCTTCTGTTTGGAACATATTTTCCTGTTTCTTAATTTTTCTTGACTTTCTGTGTTGGTGTCTACGAATTAGACAAGATACCCAGTGTTCCCATTCTTCACAAACTGGACTTGTACAGTGGAAGACCCTGAAGAATCAACCTGGCCAGAGATCCTGGGCCTCTCAAAGCTTTATGCTAGTCCAAACCAACATCTTTGTTCTTTGCAGCCCCCATGTGCTGGGTATCCCAAGCCCCATTAGCTCTCAAACATAGGCAAGTTACAAGCCATATCCTTGGATATCAGCCAGAAAAGTTGGGGCAGTGAATACGTGGTCAAAACCCTTCACCCCTCAGGAAAAAAACTAAGAAATTCCCTCCTGACCATATGGTCCTGTGCCAGGAGTGGGGATTTTGGTGAGAGTATGTCCAAGCTTTTCCTAATGTGGATAGTTTTGCACTCACTCAAGGGATAGGAGACCCTCAGGCAGTTGCTATGTTTCTCATAATGAGAATTAATCTCTGTTGCCATTGGGTCGGTGTGTCCATGAAGGGAAGGAGAGTCCAGAGCCTTCTATTCTACCATCTTGCTAATGCTATTCTCAGGCCTGCTTTTATTTGCTATTTTATTATATTATATTATATTATATTTTATTTTTGAGACAGGGTCTTACTCTGTCAGCCAAACTGGAGTGCAGCGCAGTGATGCGATCGTGTAGTCCCCACCTCCTGGTCTCCAGTGATTCTCCCACCTCAGCCTCCTGAGTAGCTGGGACTATAGTCCTGCACCACCTCATCCAGTTAATTTCAAAAACTTTTTTGTAGAGACAGGGTCTCACTATGTTGCCAGGCTGGTCCTGAACTCCTGGCCTCAAGTGATTCTTCTGCCTTAGCCTCCCAAAGTGCTGGGATTATAGGCATGAACCGCTGCAGCTTGGCTTACACCTGTTTTTAATTGTTATGCTATACTGAATATTAGCCTTCACTAAGGTGATTTACACTTTAAATCATTTGAACAGCAACTCAAATTTACCACTGTATTAAGCAAAGCAAGTGACTCCTTGGTTTTCAATGTTCTAGTCTGGAAAATGTCCATAATGGAATCTAACACATAGGGTTATTTTTAGGGTTAAAGTTGTTAATATATATGAAATATCTATTAATTGTTAAGTCATATCCTAGCTATTAATAGATATTTATACTATGAACAAAGTTCATGCTTAAGAAATGTTAGTTCTCTTCTTTCTTTGCCACTTACCTGTCCAATCTGTAATGCATATTAGCTCAAATTTTGTGCAATTCAAAGGAGATAAACCAGTGACTGTCATGACTAGTCTTACCCACCCCATTCAAAAAGTAAAACATATTTTATTGAGGATTTTTTATAAAGAAATTTCCAGCATGTCTGAAGACAATCGTGAGCAAAGTGTTGTGGATTCATAGAGGAAAAAAATGAGCTTTATCCTCAGAACCAGGAGTCAGAGAAAGAAATTTGGGAAAGTCTCATGGAGGGGATAGCACTTTCATTTAAGCTTTACAGAAAAAATTCGGGAAAAAAAAGTGGAGAAGGAAGCAACTGCATTTTTTTTTTTTTTTTTTGATATAGAAGCTGCATTAGCAAATGCAAACAATACACTGCAGGACTGTTGGATCAGAGGGAGGAACAGCTACGCCTGGGAGTGGTTTCAATGTAAGAGGCAGGGAGGAATGTAATAGGAGATGGTAATTTCATGGGGGGAGAGTACCTGATCTCCGAGCATCTTGAGTTCTTTGAAAATTAGTGTTCCTTGTTTTATTTAAATAATACTGCATAACCACTACATGTTTTTTCATCTTTATTGCCTTTGAGTAGCGAAACAACTATTGTGAATTATTTTGGCATTGATCTTACCAATTATAAAGAAATCATTTGTTTTATTAAATGTAGCAATGCCTAAATTTATTATATAATATCAATGGTCTAAAAGATAATGTATGTTGAATGATAATCAACTGGATTTAAAAAAAATCTGGCTGCATAAGGCCTTGTTGGGGTCACTTGCTTTTTTGTGAAACCAAGAGATTTAATACCGTTATTTGTGTTAATTCCACTGTCTTTTAAAGTTTGGGCATATCAACTTTTTAAGTACAGCATCAAGGAGAACTCTTGGAAGATATTTGGTAAAGTTCTCTATTTCATAACCCTTGAAAACTGCCTTGTTAGAACAATTTTTAGAACAATTTATCAAAAACCCCTAAAAATACTTGCTGACGTTGAGAAATCATTTGCTTCAAGCGTCGTAATTCATAAAATTATACGTGAATCCACTGCTTTAAAATATTTATTAACTCTATGAAATGCTGGTATACTTTCTAAAACTTTCTCTTCCTGAGTTAAATGAGAACCATGGGGTTCTGTGGTTTATAAGGTCACATATTTGAACTGAAACCTTAGAGGAAAAAAATAAAACGTAGATGCTCAGAAAGGATAATTTCATTTGTCTTTGGCAAATACTGCATTATGTAATTAATTAAAGTAGTTCATAGATGTTGCATTTCAGTAAAAGCAAATTATACAGTTTAGGTATGTTTATGTGTGTGCCTTTAAAATGAGAATTACCTTGACTTTTAGGTGTAACTTTTCTCTTTCATTGCTAAAATAAAGACAAACTGAAGTCTGTTCTCTGTTCTGCAAGCATTCGTAGCTTGGGATATTTAAAGGGTGTTCTTGGGGTCCAGCTTCTTTTGCTGAAGAAATTTGAAATCAGACAAGAGTGTCAATTCAAGTGCCCAATTTCCAGCTTGATTCCTTTTGGCCAATGAATTTTCTAGGCCGTACAACAATCCATTTTATACTGCTTTACATTTATGCAGAATTTTTTCTTTTAATCAAGTTTATGTTGGTGTATTCATTTTGTGGGAGTGGGTACTCCTTGATGCTCTATTTTCTTCCTTTTTATTGTCCTGGTACTAACACCACAGTTGAGTGTTTATTAAATGTCTGGTGGAGTGCATTGGAGTGATTATAAACTTTTGTTCCTTTCATAAGCACATTATTTATAAGCTATGGTCTTTATAGTTTGGCTCTCACTTTATAATATGCACCCATTTTTAGTATATATATACTAAAATATATATATACATGTATAAAATATATATATGTTATACTTTTACCCAGGCCTTCTCCATACCTAGTCAAACTCTTCCCATAATAAATTAAACTATTTTATCTTTATTACATTGAAGAGATGAAAAAATGATTAAAGAAGAAAGATGGTCAAGTCATGAAAACATAATATTAACACATATTATCTGACATACCCTTAGTTGGCCCTTGTTTGTAAAACAAATCCTGGCCTAGAAAAGGTACCTAAAATGTATTTAAATAAAGAATGCAGAAAAATATTTGGAAATCTGCATACCAAATTCTTATTATAGTGATTATGTCCGAGGAGTAGACGTGGAAGCAGACAACGGGAAAATTCTTTCTCTTTTCCCAATATTCATAACCTACTTTTGGAATGATAAAAGGCATTAAAATGTGTCATGAGCCAATATTTTCATAAGTATAAATTCTAAGAATTTTATGTATACTGAAAACTTTAAACAATCAATGAAAGAAACTGGAGCAGATACAAATAAATGTAAAGATATCATGTGCTCATGTATTAGAATAATTAATATTATTAAAATGTCCATACCATCCAAAGTGACCTATAGGTTCAATACAATCTTTATCAAAATTTCAATGTAATTTTTTTATAGAAATAGAAAATATACTAAAATTTACATGAAACCACGAAAGAGTCCAAATAGTCAAGGCAATCATGTGCAAAAAGAACAAAGCTGGTGGCATCACACTACCTGATTTCAAACTACAAAGTGATGGTAATTAAAATAGGATACTGGTGTATAAATCGATTCATCAACAAATGGAACAGAACAGAAAGCCTAGGAATGAACCCACAGATGTATGATCAGCTGATTTTCAACAAAGATGTGAAGAATACACAATAGGAAAAGGATAGTCTATTCAACAAGTGGTGCTGGGAAAACTGGATATTCACATTTAGAAGAATGAAATTAAATGTTTATCTCATACCATACACAAAAATTGGGTCAAATGTAGATTAAAGATCTAAACATAAGACTTGAAACTGTAAAACTTCTAGAAGAAAACATAGGGAAAAACCTACAATCGATTGGTCTGGGTAATGATTTCTTAGATTTGACCCCAAGAGCTCAGGCAACAAAACTATAAATAGACAAATGGAATTACATCCAACTGAAAAGCTTCTGCAAAACAAAGGAAAGAACAGAGTGAAGAGACAACCTATAGATTTGGAAAAAATACTTGCAAGCAATACATCTGATAAGGGGTTGATATCCAAAATATATAAGTAATTCAACTCTACAGAAAGAAAATCAATAATCTGATTAAAAGTTAGATTAGGGATCTGAATAGTCATTTCTCAAAAGAAGACATACACACGGTCAATAGTTATGTTTAAAAAATGCTCAACGTCACTAATCAACAGGGAAGTGCAAATCAAAGCCATGATGAGATATTACTTCCCATTTATCCAAATGACTATTTTCAAAAAGATGAAAGATAAAAAGTGCTGGTAAGGATGTGGAGAAAAGAGAATGCTTGTATACTCTTAGTGGGAATGTAAATTAGTACAGCCATTATGGAAAGCTCTATGGAGGTTCCTCAAAAAACCAAAAATAGGATTACCATATTATTCACAATTCTACTTCTAAGTTAAAGATTTGAAATCAGTATGTGGAGGAGATATCTGAGCTCCCATGTTCATTGCAGCACTATTCACAACAGCTAAGTTCTGGAATCAACCTAGGCAGCCATCACAGATGAATGGAAGAAGAAAATGTGGTATATATACACCATAGGATACTGTCCAACCTTAATAAAAGAAAGGAATTTTGTTAGTTGCAAAAACATGGATAAACCTGGAGAATATCATGCTAAATGAAATAAGCCAGACACAAAAAGATAAATATTGCATGATCTCACTTATACCTGAAATCTAAATAAATCAATTTTAGAGAAGCAGAGAGTACAACAGTGGTAACCAGAGGCTGGAGAGAAGGGTAATGGGGGAGATGATGGTTCAGGGATACCAAGACTCAAATAGGAGAAATAAATTTGATTATTTTTGCACAGTGTGGTAAATACAGTAGATAATGTACATTATGAAATGTGTAAGAGTAAATTTTGAATGTTCTCACCACAAAAAATAATAAGTTTTTGAGGTGATGGATATGTTAATTAACTAGATTAAATCAATCTAATTATATTCATAAATTGTAACATCACGTTATACCCCATAGAGACAGAAAACTATAATTTGTCCATTTATAATTTAAAAAATAAAAATTGAATAAAAGAACTAATGGCTAAATAGAAAATATAGTCTACAGAAATTTTCTTTAAGGACTGATTTGTTGATCTAATTTTTTGCAATAAGAGAATCTTAACAAAGAAAACATTTAGGAAGCTCCCAATGATCTCTATTCCAGGTGCATTAATATTCCATGCATTTCTATAATGTTTTAAGTTTGCTGTTTGACTTTGAGCATGTAACAAACTCTCTGAGCCTTAAAAATGATGAAATTTGCATGAGATTATTTCTAAGATCTGTTCGAATAATATTATTTCTAGATCTTTTTCTAAGATTTCTAAGCTGATTATTTCTTCAGCTCTAATATTTTATGACCACAAAATTAGTGCATTAGAAACAGATTAAAAATTTAAAAGCAGTTAAAAGCATGAATTGTGGATAGATCAGCAAGTACACCCACACTGGGTTGAGGAAGTCAGAATTCATACAGAATGAGCTGTTTGAATACAAAAAAATAACATTAATTATTAAAATACATTAAAGTATCATAACTATGTTGAATATTTACTATATGCCAGGAAATAGTATACATTTATTATCCCATTTAATCCTCATATCAAGTGTATAAAGTAGGGATAATTATTATCCTCTTTAACAGATGAGAAAATTATTGTAGAGAGAAATTTATCTTCTCACTAAATTTACACAGCTAGTAAGTGGTAGGTCAAACTTTGAACTCAGGTGACCAGATTCCAGAACACATACTCTTAATTACTAGTTTATTCCCACATTGTGATTGGTTGGCCAGAAATACCCTTTTTGTCTTCAGTACTGGTGGTTGAAAATTTCCCTAAGATGATTTCACTTTTGTGCCTCAATTTTTTGAGTATAACTCAATTTTGCCTCTACTGAATAATTTTTCATGTGTAAAGTTCAAGTCTAGACATCTTTTCTTTTCTAGAAAATTACATAGTAGAAGATTAAATTGACTTTTTACTTCCATCAGCAGCTATCTTGGCAATTGGATTTTAAAATAAATGTCCTAATACTTTTCCCCTAAAAGTAGAGTTCTTACGGAAAAAAATATTTGAGGATGGTCCTATTTAGTTAGATAGGTTCTTGCAAATGTGTTTTGAATTCAGTATTATGTGCCCTTGCTAAAAAGGAACTCAAATCACCATCAACAATATATATTTCATCATCTGCTATAGTATGAACATATTGAAATATGTATTTGTGTGAAACCCTGTCTCTACTAAAAAACAGAAAAAATTAGCCGGCGGTGGTTGCCGGCGCCTGTAGTCCCAGCTACTCGGGAGGCTGAGGCTGGAGAATGGTGTGAACCCGGGAGTCGGAGATTGCAGTGAACTGAGATGGCGCCACTGCACTCCAGCCTGGGCGACAGAGCGAGACTCTGTCTCAAAAAAAAAAAAAAAAAAAAAAAAGAATATATATTTGCTTTGGAAGTAGTGGGAAAAATTGGTCAACTGAATGCAACCCAATAAACATTAATTTTTAATTAAATTAATTAATTTTTAATTAATTTCAGAGATTTGTAATCTGGAAACCTCTACAAAAAGAACTGGAGGAATGATATGGAATTTGGAAAATTAAGATGATTACAATTTTGAGGCTACATTCAACTCCCATTGAAATGTACTTTTTGGCATATTTCTGGGCTAGATTGCAATGATTTCTTTATTGATTTTAAGTTTACAGTCTAAGACATAAAAATTATGATTAGAAGTTAAGATATAATTGGAAAATTTTACCTTTAAAAATGGTGAAATATAAGTTTAAGGTTTTTTTCTTTTAAGAAAATAAATAGAGACAGGGGTCTTGCTATGTTGCCTGAGCTGGTCTCAAACTGTTGGCCTCCAATTATCATCCTGGCTTGGCCTACCAAAGTGTTAGAATTAAAGGTGTGAGACGCCATTCCAGGCCACATTTAAGCATTTGTAAATTAAATTTAAATTAAGTCTGAAAAACGGTAGGTAAAATTGGAATCCCAAAATTAGAAAAGTGCATGGATTTCAGTGTAGATTAAAATCTTACTCAGATTAGTGAACATTGGAATCTTACACATTCTATGTAGTCACATGCAATAAAAATTGAAAAAGAATCTACTCTATAAATGAGTCTACGGATCATTGAAAAAGCAAAAGAAAAAAAAGAAATTGCTGTGCTTGTACTTAAAATGGTTCATGGAAGTCTTAAGACTATCTTTTTTCTTCTAGTGCTTCCCATTTTTGAAGACTGACAGTTACATTTGTCACTGGTGCTCATTATTGTAGTATGTTTTTGTGATATGTTTATACAGCTACATAAAAGCACTATAGAAAAAATCAAAGACTCATATTGAAGGGAAACACCTTAAGTATCACATTAACTGCTTGATTGGTTAATAAATGCAACAGATGCAAGTAATGATTAAATGGCATCTGAATCAAGAATGCTGTTGTTAATAATTAAATTAGCCACATTTGTCATCCTGACCACTAATGATTTAAAAGTCAGTTTGTGGTTCTCCAGAGCAGTTGCTGAGACAATGAATCCAGACTGGGTCTTTTTGTTTTTACTAGGCATTTGCTTTTTAAATATCATAGCATTTACAGTAGGGAGTGCTTCCTGGTGTAATATATGGAGAAAATAATAGATGATTGCAGGATTAACGGCTAGAAATAATTAAAATGACACTACTAAGCTCTGCCTTTTCAGGGAGAGAACTCCAATTAAGCCACATTTCCTTTCCATTATCATTCTACTGCCAATTAAAGTCTGATGTATTTTGTCAGTTTTATACAGATGAAGCTTTTAGTCTTTAATATACTCAAGAATTTACATTTTGGCAGGATTATAAAGGGCTCCGTCATTTAACTTTTATATCCCTATAAAAGACTCCACTCAGACCTTCCTTTTCCAAGTTTGCAACTTCTCTCATTGTCACCAAAGATATCAAAAAATGCCTTTTATTGTCATAGCAATATGATGCTTGTTAACATTTAGCATTTACATTTTCTCAGAATGCAACTATATAACAAAGGAAAATTCAGAATCATTAAAGAGACAGTACATAGCAAACCCATAAGATTCTAATTTATATAACCTTTTAGGCATCACAGTTTTGTATGGGACAAGAATAAGGCAGAGTTTCCTTTTAGGCTACAGTCTTTGAGGCAATGGAAACCTAGAAGGATAGATATATCGTTAGTGGATGAGATAATTGTTTAACGATCATCTGCAATAATGGTAGAACAGCTTTTGGGGGAATATAGATAGTAGGAAAAATATGAAGAGTGATGTCTTTTAGAATTATACATAGATTTAACCTACTTAAATGTAGAAAACTGATAGTAGAGAGGTAGCATGGTGTATTGGAAAGAGGTGAGTTCTGGTACAAAGCAGTCCTGAGTTTGAATCTCAGTTCTATATCTCAGTCAATTGGAGTATTAGTCAAGTATTTATTCTCTACAAGTATCAGCTTCTTCCTCTTTTATATGAGGATGATAATACGTAGTTAGGATTTCTTTTCAAGAGTTAGAGACAATGCTTGGAAAGCACCAATCATTGTGTGGAATAAATATTCAGATATTTGGTGAGTGCAAATTGTTATTGTTGGGGTTATGGTTGTCATTCTGTGGTTTTATTACCTGAGTTATTCCCAGTCTCAGATGCCCCTATTGTTCCCACCCTTGTTCCTACAGAAGCGAGCCATATGGGTTCTCAGAGAGACATTTGTATTGGCTTTCATTTCAAAATGTTAAACTAGTCATTAAGAAAGCTTTTTTTTTTTAATAATGCATTTTTTTTTTTTTTTTTTTTTTTGAGACGGAGTCTCGCTCTGTCGCCCAGGCTGGAGTGCAGTGGCCGGATCTCAGCTCACTGCAAGCTCCGCCTCTTGGCTTCATGCCATTCTCCTGCCTCAGCCTCCCGAGTAGCTGGGACTACAGGCACCCGCCACCTCGCCCGGCTAGTTTTTCTTTTCTTTTTTGTATTTTTTTAGTAGAGACGGGGTTTCCCCGTGGTAGCCAGGATGGTCTTGATCTCCTGACCTCGTGATCCGCCCTTCTTGGCCTCCCAAAGTGCTGGGATTACAGGCTTGAGCCACCGCACCTGGCAAGAAAGCTTTTGAAAAAAGATAAACATTATAAAACCAGATAAATGGTTATTTACGTCACTATTGTCCTTTTCTTTGATTTCTTCCTCTCCCTTAGTCTTTGATGTAGATATTGAAAAACTTTGAAAGACAAAATAGAGCACATCAGTTCTATTATTCGTTCAGTTTTAAAGAGATTGAGAGTGGAGGTGAAATCTATAAATATATTGCTTTAATATTTGAAAATGAATGATTTTATCCTTGTATTAATAGAATGGATACAAATCTTTGGAACTATATATGTCTGGTCTTTTTTGTTATTGTTACTATTGTTTTTCTTATTGTTCTGCAAATAAAACCTTAGTACTTAAAAGTCAGTGGCAGAATATTGTATTTAAGCACACCACACATACTGGATATTAGGTCATTGGTAAATGTTGTAAATTGTCCTGTTGCTACAGAGCATTCATTCATTAATTCCCATTAGCACATAAACATTTTTATTAACTCCCTTATTTAAAGAGAAACTTTTTCTTGAACCCACAGTTTCCTCCAGCCCCTTCTATCTCTGTCTCTTTAGAACAAGGTTCATCAGAAAAGGTGGTCAATAAATTAACTTCTCCACTTTTCCCTCTTATTGTTCTTTCCTATCTAATTATCTTTTGGCTGTACATCTCCACCGAAATGGCTCCTATAAACATCACCGATGGCCTCCATGTTGCCAAATTAAATGTTGTTTCTTAGTTTTCACCTTACTTGACCTATTAACTTCATTTGACATAGTGATCACTCTCTCCTACTTAAAATGCTCTCTTCACATAGCCTTCAGGATATCACTCTCCCTATTTTCATTTTGCCAGTCATGCCTTTTCAATCCCCTTCATGGGTTTCTCTGCATCTTCCTAAATAAGGGCTCAGACCCTGGGCTTCATCTCTTTTCTGTTTCTACTCCTTTCCTGGGTAATCTCTTCTAGGATTGCTGCTGGCTCTCCAATGAACATCCATCCTGGAAATCTCTTTGTTTACACAATTGCTTAATTGATGTCACTTGAATACTATTAGATATAACATTCTACATTCTGTGCTTCCCCCATGCTTCCTTCTTTTGCAGTATTCATCATTTTAGAAATGGGAATTCCATCCTTCTAGTTACTCAGATCAGAAAACTTAGAGACAACCTTGATTTTTGTATCTCACACCTCACACCCTATCAGTAAATTGTGTTCATCCTACCTTCAAAATATATGCAGAATCTGACTCTTCTTGCTATTTGGAGTCAGGTGTAAACCACCATCATCTCTTGCTCTGTGTATTGCAGTAAGCTAACTGGTCTCTCTGCTTCCACAGCTGCTGCTATGCTCTACTCTTAAACACAAGTCAGGTTAAGTGATTTCCTCATACCCTCCTTCTTCTGCCCTCATGGAGTGGAATATCTACAGGTCTTACAGTGCTTCCAGGGCCCCAGATGATCTGCCGCTCCCCTTGGCCCCCCATCTCTCTGACCTCATTTCCTCTCCCTTGCTTATTCTGCTCCACTCTCACCAGCTTCCTTGCTATCCTTCAAATAAGCCAGGCAGCCAAGCACTTCACCACCTGAAGGCCATACCAATATGCTCTTCCCATTGCCTGTAACTTCCTTTCCTCAAAACTCGTCTTGCTTGCTGCTTCATTCTTTCACATCTCTGTTCAAATGTCATCTTTTCTCTGAGGCTCTCCCTGACACCCTATAAGATAACATCACACTCCAGCTGAACACATCCTGTTCCTCTTATTCTGATTTCTTTTTTGTCCAAGGAACTTATTACCATTTTATATATATTAATATTTATTCTTTAGGTTTCTGCCCACTCTGTTAATAAGTTCTTGGCGAGCTTAGGCTTTATCTGCATGAATATATCCTGGTGCCTAGAACAGAGTCTGGTAAGTAGTAGGCCTTCAAATGTTTCTTGCATGAATAAATGATTAAATAAAATGTAGATAGCCATAATCACTTAAAGACAGGACATAATCCAAATTTAGGGGCTCTGGAAAGATTTTTTTTAAGTGCCTTCTAAGCTGAGACCTGAAATATGAGTAGGTGTTAACCAGCTGAGAAGAAGGAGAAAAGTGCTTCAGATGGAGGAAAATGACTATGTTAGAAAGAATGGCATGTTTGAGGAGTTAAAGTGGCTGACTGCAACCGGTGTGTAATTTGTATTTGGGACAGGGTGTGTGGGTGGGAAGTGGCAGTGGATATGACATAAGGCACAGAGTGACTTGCCAAAAAGGCTTTATATACCATGCTAATAACTTTGGACTTTTATCTGAGGAAATAGCTGCCCCTCAAGGGTTTCAAGGAGAGAAGTGACACGCATTGTAGAAAGATCACACCAGCTGCCACACATAAAATTGATATGAGAGAGGGAAGGGAAGGAGGGAGGACTAGTTAAGGAGACAATTATAGAAATCTAGGTGGTTGCCTAAACTGGGAAGTAGCTGTGGAGTTGGAGAGTAGTGGGTGAAGTCTGAAATATTTGGGAACTGGTAACTGGTTGGATAGGAGATAAAGAAAATGGAGGGATCCAGAATGTTTTATAATAACTAAATGGCGTATTTATATTTAAGCCGATAAAACTGTAGAATTCTCAACCTATCCTTGCATGTCTGAGTTTCCTGAGATACCTGTAAAATATGTTCTTGCATTAGCCTTGGCATGTTTTCCTCATAGAAATTTATAAAATTATGAAGGACTATTTCATTATAAAGCATTCATGAATTATGATATATTTAGAATAAAACAATCAAAATTTACTAAGCCCTTGATTTGTGCAAAGTGTGGTGTTATTAAACTATGAAGATCATAAAATCTTATGTTTTTTCTTAGTTTTTGGTTTTAAAGTATAATTGACAAAAATTATAAATATACTGTCTATAATGTGATATTTTGATATATGTATACATTATTAAATGATTAACTCAAGCTAATTAACATATCATCACCTCACATATTTATCTTTTTTTGTGGTAAGAACATTTAAGATCTAATCTCTTAGCAATTCTCAGGCATGCAATACAGTATTATTAACGACAGTTACCATGCTATACAATAGATCTTAAGAATTTATTCATTCTAACTGAAACTAAGTCTTTGTTAAATTTAAATTACATCTCTTTATTCCCCTGCCCTCATCCCCCTCAGCCCCTGGCAATTACAGTTCTACTCTCTGCTTCTATGAGTGGACTTTTTTAGACTGCTCACGTAAGTGAGATCCCGTGACATTTATCTTTGTGTGCTTGACTTATTTCACTTAGCAAAATGTCCTCCAGATTGATCCATGTCACAAATGACAGGATGTTCTTCTTCTTCTTCTTTTTTTTTTTTTTGAGACGGAGTCTCGCTCTGTTGCCCAGGCTGGAGTGCAGTGGCGCGATCTCGGTTTACTGCAACCTCCACCTCCTGGGTTCACGCCATTCTCCTGCCTCAGCCTCCCGTGTAGCTGGGACTACGGGTGCCCGCCACCTCGCCCGGCTAATTGTTTGTATTTTTAGTAGAGACGGGGGTTTCACCATGTTAGCCAGGATGGTCTCGATCTCCTGACCTCGTGATCCGCCTGCCTCAGCTTCCCAAAGTAGTGGGATTACAGGTGTGAGCCACCGTGCCTGACCGATATTCTTCTTTTTTAAGACTGAATAGTGTTCTGTTGTGTGTGTGGACATGTGTGTGTATGTATCCACATTTCTTTATCCATTCATCTGTTGATGAAATCATTAATGAATTTAAATGATAAAATACGTGTACCTTGGATCACTCTTTTCTTAAATATTTTAGAATTCCAGAATATAAAATGGATCTAGTAAGTGCTATCATCTTCCTGATTTGGCTAAGAGTGTATTCCTGGAATTTGAAAAAAACCCCAACAACCCCAGTGTTACTTTAGTAATGGCAGGTGCCATTTATTGAGCTCTATGTGTTAAGCATTGTGCTAAGCACTTCACATGAATATTATTCATTTAATGTTTATTACAATTCCACCAGGGGAAAAACTATTGCTATCCTATTTTTGTGAGTGAAGAAACTGAGGCTCCGAAAGGGTAGGTAACTTGCCTAATGTTACACAGTAAACAAATGGTAGATTCACAGCAGAATTTTCAGTGTTCTGTTTCTCCAAAACCTGTGCTCTTCCATTGAGCCTATAGCCTTTCTGTCTGTGTGATTTCCAGGCTTTTTCAGAGAGCTTGAAAATATGAATTTGCTGACAGCTCTTAAAAAAAGTTTGGAACTTTGCACACATCCATCAGATTTTATAATAAGTGTCATCTTTTTGTTTCTGATTATAACTCATCTCACAATTGTGCTCAATAATATATTTTCATTGGATTTTGTGCCCTTCACAGATTTATGAGTTCATATCAGCTTCCTCAATTGCTGCATAGCTAAGCAATACTAATTTTATTCCTTTAATTGGACAAATGCATAATGTGGAAATCAGCAATGGTGTAGGGATCCTTAATTTACAATATTCCCTGTGTTCATTCTTTTAAATCTCCAACTCTTACATTTTCATTGCATTTAATATGCATCATAAAAGTGTCTCTTTGGCTAGTTCATTACATATGCTCTTTGATTGCAGTCAGAGCCTTTGGAATTGCTATTAGGCACAGTGGAAATAATTAAGAGCTTCGGTCCATGCTGATTTTAGAACAAATAACTGCAGTCAGTTGGGTTCTCAAATAACTTCATTACTGTAAATCAGTGTAGTAATATATACTCGATAGCAATGGAGTGAGTGGATAACAACTGTCCATTCAGCACTCCCTGGGAAAGAATAAATTAATGTCTTTTACAGTTCAAAGCTGATAAACATAAACTTTTGATATGTCTAAAATTTTAAAAAGAAATATAGTAGTGTGATTGGAAAACATTAAAGTAAATTGTTAAAATTCATTTTTGATCATTCCAAGTTGCTAGATAATATTGATAATATTGGTGAACTGTAAGTGACAAATAGCTTCTATAACCATAAAAATACCTTGAGGTGTTTTATATTCATTGATTTAAAACATTTCTTTTGAAAAAAAAGGAAACTGCAAGCATTTTGCCGAATAAACAAAATTTTAAGAATAGATTGGGAGATATACTTGCATGCATGTGAATGGTAAATGGACAACAGCGATAAAATACAAACTGTTCTTACAAAATGATAAAAAAAATTAATGATAGCATGGAAAATGGAAAATAAGTATAAAAACACAATTCATACAAAAGAAAATTGCCAGTAAATTTATACTCAGTCTCATTGTGTTCAGGGAAATGAAAATTAAAGTAACAGTGAGCTCTCATTTTCATCTCCATCAGTTTGGCAGATAGTAAAATTAGTGATAATTCTTTCTGCTGGTGTAAATGTTGGGGGAAATGTACACTCATATAATTGTAGTAGAAATATGAATTGTTATAGACTTTAAATAAGCAGTTCGGCAGGGTCTGTAAAACTTAAATATATACCTAATCTTCAATCCAGCGATACAAGTCTTGAGAATCTATCCTAAATAAGGTATCTCTCTACCATTTAAAGATGTGTCTAGTGCTATGTAGTTGGTGATAGCAACTAATTAATAATGAAGTTAATGGCAATCAAGGAGGAGGATGACTAAATAAATTGCAGTACATCAATTGCACAGAATGTTATGCATCCATTAGAAGGAGTGGGTTGGAGTTTTACTTATTGACTAGGATAAACTTTTACCATGCATTGTTATGTGGGAAGTGCAAGTTGCAGAAAAGTAAGCAATGTCAAAAAAATGTTTGATTTTATTTTATTTTATTATTATTATTTTTTTTTTTGAGGCAGAGTCTCGCTCTGTCGCCCGGGCTGGAGTGCAGTGGCCGGATCTCAGCTCACTGCAAGCTCTGCCTCCCGGGTTTACGCCATTCTCCTGCCTCAGCCTCCTGAGTAGCTGGGACTACAGGCGCCCGCCAACTCACCCGGCTAGTTTTTTGTATTTTTTAGTAGAGACGGGGTTTCACCGTGTTCGCCAGGATGGTCTCGATCTCCTGACCTCGTGATCCGCCCGTCTCGGCCTCCCAAAGTGCTGGGATTACAGGCTTGAGCCACCACGCCCGGCCTGATTTTATTATATATGCTTGTAAAATATGAAAATAAACCATAGAATTATTAGCATTAGTTATCAATGTGTGTTGGTCAGACAAAGAAAAGAAGGGAGAGGCCAAAAATAAAACTAGAAGACATAGAAAGTTCAAAAATAAAAAAGTACATTATTTACAATTCAATGTATGAAAATGCAAAAGTATAACCATACGTGTGTAAATGTGTAAATGTGTAAATATATATGTGAAAAGGGGAGAGAGTTTTAAAATGATTGTCCCTATTATGGACTGAATTTTATACCCCCAAAATTCATACAATGAAGCCCTAATCCTTGATGTGACTGTAGTTGAAAATAGAATCTTTAAAAAGGTTGCTAAGGTGAAGTAAGGTCACAGGGTAGGGCCTGAATCCAGTATGACTGGTAAGAAGAGAGACACCAGGAATATGTGTATAGAGAAAAGACCACGTGATGATACAGAGAGAAGGTAGCAATGCAGATCAAGGAGAAAGGCCTCAGGAGGAGCCAAACCTCTGGACCCCTTGATCTTAGACTTCCAGCCTCCAGAACTGTGAGAAATAAATTGATGTTGGTTAAGCCACCTGATTTGCAGTATTTTGTTATGGCAGTCCTAGCAAACTAATATTGTTATCAAAATAATGTGAGTCACCTCAGCATTTCAGGTGACTTGGTACTTTTTTCCTTAGTGTGCACGCTATATGATCTCTTTTTCCACAAGGATACATTATTTAGAGTCATTATTGTAAAGGTATTTTAAGTGATATAAAAAGAAAATGAATGGAAGGTAATAGGCACTGGAAATGAAAGGTCATGTAAGTTTAGGACCAGGTTCATCACAATGGAAAACTAAAGTCATGTATCTTATTGTAGCAGAGAGGAGCAGTGACACCCCAAGGAAACATATAAATAGGTGTACAAGAGTGAGATGACAGGACAGCTGCTCAGAGAGAAGTAGAGATGAAGGCTCAATAACCCTGGAGGAAATAAAATAACTTGTTGACTCTTTGTGGATTGGCAATGTCTTATTGCTATTTTTAGATTTTCATAAGATTTCTCATATATTTCCAAGACATTCCTTTTCTGATCCTTCGGATAACTTGAGTTGAATCTCTCTGCCTTGGATTCCAGTGTCTCCTAGAAAAATATTCAAGACTTATCTATGTTCAGTGGCAGAGAAATCTGATTATCATTGCTCAAAAATTTGGTAGACTTGAGAACCTGGATTGTAGAGCATTGAAAGTTTTTCCAAACCAAAGCCTCTGAGTTCTCTGAAATCTTCATATTTAAAGATCTGTACCTTCACTCCAACATTAGGAATCTACAATTGTCACCTTCTATTTGGCCTTGAGCTTGTGTTACAACTAAGGATGTAGTGACCATCTTAATTGAAAGATAAACTAAAGTCAATTTTTATTTAAAAAAAGATTTAATTGAGAAAAGATTTCAGAGCTGATATTTTCTGAATAATTTGCAAAATAACTACATTCAGCATATTCAGGGTTTCTTTGATAGACTACAATGAATCAATCAAAGCCTCAGTGGCTTGCTGTCACTGTTATCTAGTTTGTCTCTTAACATCTGTCCTGGTTCCTGCCTCTTTGTCACTAATGTATCTTGCAGACTCTGCTAATCTGAAGCAACTTCCTCAAGGTTCTTCCTGCCCAAGACTCTAAATGGCTCATAGTCCTTGGTGTTCCATAATGGGTTTGTCATTTTGTGTGTATCTTATCCATTAGTTCTCCCAACAACTGCTGATGAAATTATGTCACACGCTGCTATTCCCTTCACATGCCATTAACATTTTGCCTCTACGTATTTTCATGTGTTGTTTAATCCACAGAAGTCTCTTTCCCTCCTATCCTTTATATACATAAATTATTCCCTGCTTTAGGGTCAGCTTCATGTCTTTTTCTTGCCCTGTAGCATTTTCTGATCACTCAATATCATATTTAAGCCACTTTCCCTTTGATGTTCTCAAGTACTCAGTGTTTATGAACACAGTTTAGTCAGATATTTGGCTGTGAAAATAATAGAATCCTGTTTATAAGACTGTCGGCGGGGCGGGGGAAACACCTTTAAGTGTTGATAAGGGGTCCCCATGCAGACCTATAGTCACTATTCTTTGGTCTCAAAACCACAGCTTTTGACACATTTGAGTAGTCACACAAATATGCTACTAAAATCCTCCAATTCTGTGCTAGAAAGAAGGGAAATGATGATATTCTTACTGCAAACATCACTTTTATTAGATCCTTAAGATGGCTTTGTTATCATATTTTCTTTTTAACAAGACTGTGCCGTCAGGGACATATCATGACTGCATATTACATTGGAGTCCCTAAATACTTAAAATGTCCCTCCTTATTTGACAGTCTAAGGGGTAAGAGTTAATTACCTCCCTTCCCTGAAACCCAGCTATTAAATATAAAATGTGAAAAACAGGGAGGAATTTCTATCCTAATAAAACAAGATAACTGAATCTTAGAGTTTGTGACAAAATTTCACCAGATACAAAACATGCGTCAAATTGAGAAGGAGACTGAAAACTGATGATAAGCCTTCAGTTTTCTAGTACACATTTGTTTCTCTGAATATAACTGATGGTGTCCCGAAAGGAGGGGAAGGAAACTGGGAATATGTTAGACAGCTTTGAAGATATATGTGAAAACAAATGAACAAATATAAATGATACCATGTGTCTGAACTTGTTAACTGTAGGACTTTCCTGTGAGCTATGGGACCACCTACAAATTAGGCACAGGTACATGTAAGCCATATGTGACTGTGCATATGAGTTGCATATGTGCATACAGCCTAAGCAGTAACCAAGAGTACACACCTTAAATGGTTATTGACTATTTAGTACAAACCATGTGTACTATGCATAAATATGTTTAACAAAACCCCAGAAAACAATTTTGTTTTCTGTGTATGATAGGGTATGTGTGTGCACACATGTGTATAGTGCTGTTGAAGTAGAGAGGGAGGAAGCAACTGGGGAGGCACGAGTTGAGGAATTGCTGACTGCCTCTTTAAAAAACATATACTAGAAGTCCATCACTGCTAAGGTGGTCTGGGGATCAGCATTATGAGTATAGATTCTAGTCTCTCTACAAACAAGTAGTGAATCCATTTCTGAAATATGTTTTATTTGAGAAACAGTGTCTTTTGTGGTTCTGATATAAAGTGTAACTTCAGCTTACAGCTGTGATGTTAAATTCCATGGAATTTTTCCGCAGGAGCTTCTTGAGGAAAGCATGTCCTTCAAGATTTTTTTTAGCTCAAGAGCCCAAAATGGTCCCTAGTTCCCCTTAACGGCAAATGACCCTTAATAAGCTTATATGATAGAAGCGGACAGACATGTACTTGTCAAGGCCCACTTTGAGGTACAAAATTTAGGCTGCTTCGAAGAACAGTTACTGAAGCTAATGGACATCTATGAATTTGCTCAAGACCACATAGAAACTTTTTAGACTTAGCAGAACTCTTGCTTTTCTTTCAATTAAAATGAAACGTAGTTCAGCAGTCTTACTTGAAGATGTTTGTAGGTAATATATATTTGCATTATATTTTGCACATATACAATATATGTATTTTAATACTGAACATATAAAACCTGTGCTAGCTGGCTGGGTGCGGTGGCTTACACCTGTAATCCCAGCATTTTGGGAGGCTGAGGGGGGCAGATCATGAGGTCAAGATCGAGACCATCCTGGCCAATATGGTGAAACCCCATCTCTACTAAAAATACAAAAACTGGCAGGGTATGGTGGCTCGTGCCTGTAATCCCAGCTCCTCAGGAGGCTGAGGCGGGAGAATAGTTTGAACCCGGGAGGCAGAGGTTGCAGTGAGCCGAGATCACGCCGCTACACACTAGCCAAACAATTTAAATTGCCTTACCATTTCTTCTTTTTGAATTTCCTGCCGCCTTCCTCAGACTTCTTTTTCCTCTTTTAATATATCAGTATACAGTCAGGCACAAGAACCACTGGCTTAGATATTCTAAGATAGTGGTACCTTTCTGTTGGTTAGGTTGAAGAATAACTAAGATTGTTTTGTGCGAATATGGTGCTTACATATATCAGTTTTTAACAAGATTCAAAAGAATGTGTGAAGTGAATGACCAACTACGCATTTGTAAGATGGGATCTAAAGTCTGTGATTCCAAACGCTCTCATCACACTCACTCAGACTTTCTAGAAAAAGCTCCACTTACTTTTCAAACAACATAAAGCTTTCAGCAGTAAATGAAATAAAGCACGACAGATTTTTACTCAAAGATTGCAGATGCTGTGTGTATATTTTTAGGTGTTCTTTTTTAATTTCAATTTGTAAAAGCTCAACAGTAACTTAAAATCATTTCTTTTGTAAATATCTTACCATGTGGTGATTGGAAGAAGATAAGTTTGTCATAACTTAAATTTATTTATTTATTCATTCATTCAATGATATGTTTTAAGCACTATGTATCATCCAGGTTTAGGAGCAAGTACTAGGGATAGAGTGATAAACATGACAGGCATATAGTTTATTGGTGTATAGAGCTACTGAACAAGATTATGAATGCAGTGAGCAATGAGTACTATAAAGGTCCCACAGAAACATAGAGGAGTGGATTATGACCTGATGTGGATTTCCAGGGAGAGCTCCTTTGAGTAGTAGTTTGATACTTGTATTAGTTTCCTATTGCTGCTGTGGCAAATTCCCATAAACTCAGTGTCTTAAAACAAAATAAATCTATTAATCTTATAGTTCTGGAGGTCAGAGTGTTCAAAATAGGGCTTAGGGGGCTAAAATCAAAGTATCAGCAGAGCCGCATTCATTTCTGAAGGCTCTAGGGAAGAGAATGCATTTTCTTGCTTTTCCTAGTGTCTAGAGAGTTCCTGCGACTCCTTGGCTCCTTTTCCCCTTCTGTCTTCAAAGACAGCAGTGGCTGCTTGAGTCTGTCTCACATTGCATCACTCTGACTCTGTCTCTTCCGCCTTTCTGTTTTACATTTACAGGACCCTGATGATTACATTGGGCTCACCTGTATAATCCAGGCTAAACTCCTTATCTTAATGTCAGTTGATTAGTAACCTTAATTGCTTTTGCTGTGTAACATAACATATTCACAGCTTCTAGGGATTAGGAAGGACATGGAAATCTTTGGGGTGGGGGTACAGTCATTATTATTATTATTATTATTTTGCCAAATACTTGAAGAATGAATAGGGATTATCTGGACAAAAGAACATGAAGAGGATTTTAGCTTGAGAGAACAATATGCATGAAGGTCCTGAAGTGAGCAGGACCATGGCATACATGATGAGAACCCCTGTGGCAAAATCTGACAGAAGAAGGAGGTACATTTTCAATGAGTTCTGCACACATTTTGCAGTCTCAGTAATCTCCACTCAGCTCACAGTTTCTTAGTAGGTGCTCTCTGTCATACCTTGCAAAGTCTTTTCCTAAACATGAGCCACTAACTTTTTTGGTCAGTGATTCAAGGGGAAACCTATGCAGTTTCCTGGGGTGCTCCTTTTATGAATTTTTCCTTCCTTTCTGGTGCCCAGCTCTTCAAATTTTAGCAACTTCAGAAGCTACAGGCATCAGGATAATCCGCAAAAGAGGTACATTCCCTAATATTTGGAATCTGTGAAAATATGACATTACATGGCAAAAGATAAGTCTGCAAATATAATTAAGGTGACAGAGTTTACATAGGGAGATGAGCTTGCATGTACAGGTGTATCCAATCTAATCATACAAGCCCTTAAAAACATAGCACTTTCTCCACTTAGAATCAGAAAGATGTAACAGAAGGGGAAATCAGAGAGAATATGAGAAGTACTTGACATGCCCTTGCAAGTTTTGAAGATGGAAAGGCAATATGATAAGGAATGCATGTAGCCTTGAGATGAAAGAAGCGCCTAGCTGACAGCCAGCAAAGAAACAGAGACCTTAGCTCTTTAATCTCAAGGAACTAAATTTTACCAAAAACTTGAATGGGTTTGGAAGTGGATTCTTCCTAGAGCCCACAGAAAGTAATGTTGCCCTGCCAACACTTTGGTTTTGGTCTTATGAGACCGTAAGTGGAGAACTGGCTGATTCATGCAGTACCCAGATTTCTGATTCATGGAAACTGTGAGATAATCAATGTGTATTGTTTTAAGCCACTAAGTTTGTGTGAATTTGTTACAGCAGCAATAGAAAGTTAATACAACACTCATAAATTCCAGTATGTTTTCCCAGAAAGATGACTGCTCTGTTTAGGCTCCACTTCTCTGTGCCGCGGTTTGTAAAGTGCTCCCAGGAAGAATGTGGCTTTTGCCTCATGGTTTTCTTTTCTCCCAAGGATTATAGCTTCATATTACCATTGCTTAATTTCTGAATATAGATACTTCATATACTGTGTTCAATTTTATAGTTGCTTATAGCAGGATGGTGAGTCCAGTTTCACTGACTCCATCATGTCTGAAACTATGAATTCAAATAGATTTCTGATTCATGGTATGTTATTTGTTTTTGTTTGTTCTTTGTTTTGTCTCCAAGAGCTTTTAGAAACATGTCTTTTGTTTTTTGTTTTTTACCAGAAGTTTGAAATTTCATGATAACATGACTTAGTGTGGGTTTTTCCCATTTGTTGTGCTACACAAATGCCCATCAACTTAGAAACAAGTTTTAAAATTCTGGACAATTTCTTTAAACTATTTCTTTGACAGTTTCCTTCTCTCTGTACACTTTTCTATTTTTCTTGAATATATGTTGCAGTTGGTCACTGTTTTTCGAATCTTATAAATCCTTATGATTTTTTGTTTAGTTCTTCTATCAATTACAAACAGATAGGTGTTAAAATGTTTAACTTTATGGATTTCCCTATTTCTTCCTTTAGTTCTGGAAGATGTTTCTTTGAGTATTTTGAAGCTCGCTCATTAAGTTTATATACATTTAGAGATGTTACTACCAAGAATTAATATTTCCTATTGAGAAATTTCCCTCTTTATCTCTAGTAATATTCCTCATTTTGAAGCCTACTTTATCTAGACTCATGTGCTTTACATGAATTTATTTACCAGTTTTTGTAGTGCAGGTTTGCTGATGATGAATTATCTTAGCCTTAGTTTATTTAAAAATGTCTTTATTGTACACTTCTTGAAAGATAGTGTTATGGGCTGACAGTTTTTGTTTCTTTTAGCACATTAAAGGTATTATTCCATTGTATTTGGCCCTTCATTGTTTTTTGATGAGAAGTCAGTTATCATTTATATCATCGAGTCCCTAGTAGTGGGTGTGCGGGTTTTTTTTTTTTTTTTTTTCTTGCTGTTTGTTTTCAAGGTTTCTCTTCTTCTTCTTCTTCTTCTTTTTTTTTTTTTTTTTTGAGACGGAGTCTTGCTCTATGGCCCAGGCTGGAGTGCAGTGGCCGGATCTCAGCTCACTGCAAGCTCCACCTCCCGGGTTCACGCCATTCTCCTGCCTCAGCCTCCCGAGTAGCTGGGACTATAGGCGCCCGCCACCTCGCCCGGCTAGTTTTTTGTATTTTTTAGTAGAGACAGAGTTTCACCGTGTTAGCCAGGGTGGTCTCGATCTCCTGACCTCGTGATCTGCCCGTCTTGGCCTCCCAAAGTGCTGGGATTACAGGCTTGAGCCACCGCGCCCGGCTTCTTCTTTGGTTTTCAGCATTTGATGAGGATATGCCTAGGTATGTGTTTCTCTGTACTTTTCTTCTTGCTAAGCTTCTTCCATTCATGTGTTTATATTTTCTTCAAATTAGCTTTTCTGCCTCATTCTCTCTTTCATCTCCTTTTGGCATTTCCATTATGCATATACTAGACTTTAATATTGTTCCAGAATTCTCTGAAATTCTGTTTATTTCAATATTTTTGTCTTTTTCCTTCAAATTGGATAATTTCAGTTGCTTGAACTTCAAATTTATTGATCTTTTCTACTGCCATACATAATCTTCTATTAAACGTCTCCAGTGAAATTTACATCCTTAATTACTATACTTGTGATTTCTAGAATTTTTGTTTACTTTCGTAATTTCCATTTCTCTGCTGAGATTTCTGATATGTTAACCTTTATTACTATACTTTTCCTGTAAGCCTTTGAACATATAGAACTGTTTTGATGTTTTAAAATTTTTTTCCTGGTCATTTCATTATCTGTGTCATCTCATATTCCCTTCTTATTAATTTTTTTTCTTAACGATAGATCACACATTGATTTCCTAGGGTAAGTGTCCAGGAAAGCTGAAGTGTTTACCAAGCCCCTCTAAGTTGGGAAACTCCAAACCCGGTCTCCCTTGTGGTAAGTAACAGCTGGAACCTCTACTGAATTCTTTCCGCTGGCCAGTTCATGTTGTCCACCCAGTCCTCTTTCAGGCTTCCATGTGGAGATGCCATCCTGGGAATGAGTCAATATTTGAATTTAGTTATATGTTGATTTAGTTCTCCGCTGTGCTTCCCTCCTTTCGAATGTTGTTCTCTTCAGTTTTCAGTCTGGGATTCATCTTCTAGCACCTCAAGCTAAATTCTAACCTCTGCATCATGAGCACTGCTGAATGTCTTTAGAATTAAAGCCAAGTAATCATTCATCTCACTCAGGATGCTTCACTTTCTTCAAAGGTCAAATCCCTCTAGGATCTCTCAGCTTTTGGCTACTCTCTTTTTTATTTTTATTTATTTTTAAAAGAAATTTGGGAAAAGGATAGTAGAGTACTAAATACTGACTTTCACAATAACATTATTTTTAATTATGATGTGTGACACTAATGAGTGTCACTAATGTGTTAACAGTCTTTTGTATATTAATTTTAATTCCTACAACATTGTAGTTGCTTATTCTAAAAGTTTATTCATACATCCTGTGGGTTTCTCCATAGAAAAATATTATATGTGAATAACTATCATTTTATTTCTTCCTTTCTGTTTTTAAAATGTCTTTTAACAATCTTAATGATTTTAAATGTTTGATCTTAATGCATTGCTAAGAACAGTCACATAAAAGTAGTGATAGTGCATAAATATTGTTTTTGATGTTAAAAGAAACAATTGAAATACTTCAACATTGTGTTGCTGTAGGTTTTTATAGATATTATTTAAGCAAACTGTCTTCTTTTTTATAGTAATGAATGAATGTTAATTATATTTTGCTATCTATAGAATTAGTTACTATTTTTCTACTTTTAATCTTGTAAACTGGCAAATTACTTTAATTGCTTGCTTAATGTTAAACCAATTTTGCATTCCTGGGAAAATCCCAATTAGTTCACAATATAGTATCTTTTTCATTCATTGCTATATTAGGTTTGTTATTATATTTTTAGAAATTTTGCATCAGTGTTCCTGAGTGATCGTTCTTTGTAATTTTTCTTTTTATATTCTCTTTATTAAGCTTTGTTCTCAAGGTTATACTTGCTCCTTACAATGAGATGGAGACTGTTTGCTTTATTTATATACATTGTCATAGTGTGTATAAAACCGCCATTGTTTGGTTTTGGATTGCATTCACCAGTAAAATTGTCTGGGAAAATGTTAAACCATTAGTTCATTATTTCTTAATGTTTATAGGATTTTTGTAGCTTCTATTTATCTTTTGATAAACTTGTTAATTTCATCCAAATTTTTATGTTTACGGACATAAAGTAATCATATCCTCTTATCTGCGTAATATCAGCTGCACTGATTTTTATGTACATTTTTCTTTTTTATTTCTAATACTGTTCATTTGTGCCTTGTCTTTTTTTTTACTGTGGTAAGTTTTGGCAGAAGTTAATTAAATTTATTATACAGTTCAAAAGACTAGTTATACATTTCTTATGTTTATCATTTCATTTCTTTTTTGGGGGGAGGGCTATTCTTTGTTAGTTGTGTGCTAATCTCTTAACTTAAATGCCTAATGTATAATTTTGAATGTCTCTTATTTCCTATTACAAGCATTTGAAATATACATTTTTTAAAAATCCATGATTGCTATATTTTGTAAAATGTTTATGTACTATTTTCATTATGACTCACTTCTAAAATATTTTGAATCTTTAATTATGATTTTTCTATGACTCATGCATTTTAAAAAGTGTTATCTTTGAATTTTTTGATTTTTAAATTGATTTTCTTATGAACAGAATACAACAACAACAAATTGTCTTTATGATACCAATCTTCCCAATTGCTTGAGGCTTGCTTCATGACTTAGTGGTCAGTTTTCATAGTATTCTATGCATCCTTGAAAATAATGGATATTTTCCATTTGTTACATGCCATTACTTCAAATTTACATCAAGTTGTTTGTCCTCTAATTACTGATTTTGTATTGTTCTAGATCTATAAAAGTTTAAGAAAAATGTAAATGAAAATCTAAGCACGTTGGGTGATTTTTCAATTCCTTTTTAAAAAGTATTTCTCAGTTTGTTTCATATATTTTGGAACTAATTTGGATGTCTCTACGTTTAGAACTGGTACATCTTCCTGACCTACATTTTCTTTACAAATGCTTTTTGAGTTAAAATCTGTATCTTCTGATATTAATAATGGCACACATGGTTGATTTTGAGTTGTAATTTGCCAATATATATCCTGTGCTTTTCTTTATTTTTATATTTAAATAGATGGCAATCATTAGATGTTTTTGGTTGTTATTTTTGCATATGTATATTTACTTCATATATATACACTTCATATATGCATATGTATATTTACTCATATATTTACTTCAGTCAGGTAAACTTGTCTTTACTTAAACATTTATTATTATCACTCTTTTTTGGTTTCGTTTCTATCATCTTATTTCATACTTTCTATTCATTCTACCTTAACTAAATTTGCTTTTCTGTTTTTCTTTTTGTCTTTTGTTTGTACGTGTGTGTTTGTTTTAAACTTTCAAACCTCTGTTCTTATAAAAGCTATATATTCAATCGGCTTTTTATTTATAGTTAACCTAGACATTTTAATATCCGTTCTTTGTGATATTAAATAATTTAAGCCTAAAGCTGTTGGAACTTTAAACTATTGAGCCTTGAGAAAAATGTGACTGTGTGGCCTGAGTCACATAGCGTAAGCTCCAGCTTCTGCTTCTACAATTACGGATTAATTCCCTTTCTTATTCTTGTACTGTGGATGATTAGGAAAGACTGAACTGTGACACGGAATAAGATCCCCCTTGAGTCCATTACCCCTCCTTATGGAATGTTAAAGCAATCTTTCTTGGAATGTAGCAAACTGTAACTGATCAAATTGCTGTAATGTATGTATTGGCCTCGTGTGGAAAATGTTGCAACCCTGTTAAGTTTCTCTCTCTTTGCTTATATAAGCGAAGCCTTAACCTCCCTCCTTAGGAGCACTGACTGCATTCGTTTGGAGTCTGTTATCCAGGTAGCCATTATCACATTTTATACTCTCATAAACTTTATAATTAATCATATTTTCTAATTCTCATTACTTAAGGATGACAATTTCTTTGAAAATCAGAAATCAATTAACAATTTAATATTCTTCTTGAATAATTTGAAGGTCTTAGAATCTGTTAACAGTCATAACACTTCTCCACTCTTATGTGACATTTATTTCTATCCCATTCATTTTAACCCCGCATAACAATATTGTTTACATTCAATGTTTGTTGAATCTTCATATTTCTCTTATTTTCATTTCAGTATTCCTTCATGCATTTCAGATGCCCATTTTGGATTACTTTCCTTCTGCTTGAGAATTTTTGTATTTCTTGATTCTGTTCATGCCAAACTTAAGTTTGTGTGAGTTTAAAAAATTCATATATTTTACCCTAATTGGAAGTTATTTTCTTTGTGAATACAATTCAAGAATGACAGTTATTTTCTTTAAGGACATTGGAGAGACCATTTATTTGTCATCTGGGTTTTATTCCTGTTATTGAGAAACTGGCTTTAAGTCTTATTTTTATTCCTATACAGGAAATTTGTCTTTTAAATTTTTCTTTAGTGTTCTTAAATTCTTCTTTGTCTTTGGTGCTGTTTGGGATTTTTTTTTTTTTTCTGCTATATTATCCAGAGCATGGATTTCTTTTTATTTATTGTGCTCTGGATTAACTGGGTTTATTAAATCAGCAGGATGATATCTATCAACATACTGGAACATCTTCAATAATATTTTTTTTAAAAAATTGACCTTTTTTACTTTGTCTTTTCATCCTTTCTGGAACTCTCATGTAAGAGTTCCTTTCTCATGTCTCTTAAATTCTTTATTATATTTTGATTTCCTTATCTCTCTGTGCGTTGCATGCACACACATAGGCATGTAATAGTGATATATCTCTAGTATTATATATCTCTAATATATAATCTATTATTTAATCAAGTGATGAATTTGTAAAATTTTGATCTTATAAAGTTTTTATAAGTTTCATTTTTATGACTTCTTATTTCTCATTCTGTCAGTCTGGCCTTTTATTATTTAATATTTTATAATTTTTCATGTTAAAATATTTTATACTTCATATTTTAAAACATATCTTAAACTATTTCAAACATACATTTTTAAGTAAAATTTATGACAGGCCATTATTTTGGGCTGAGCTTGTGCACTAGGCTCCAACAGAGCAAAGCAAAATAGAATCACTAGTGCCATATAATCGAACTGAAGCCTTAAAAAAAAATAAGAATCCCCAAACACACCAGCTTTTCCTTAAAACAGAATATTTACAGCAACTAATAAAAAAGGGCCCAGTTTACCTGAGCCAGCATGATATGGAAGTCCTCTCTGTTTGAAATCTATCAGGAAAGTATCTTTAAAGTGACCAATCTGCTTTTTATTCCCTGTTTCTGCTTTTTCAGCTCCTTTCTTCCTGTGAAGCCCACCTCCTCTGCTCTGCTCATTACAGCACCTTTTCTAAACGCTTAAAATGGATGCTGCCTGACTTATGAACTCCTAATAAAAGCAATTAGATTTTAAAAATAAATTTGTTGAAAAATTTTAAACACTATATTTCTACAAACAAACTTTATTATTATTACCATCTAATAGTTTTTGAGGAACAGGTGATATTGGTTAAATGGATATGTTATTTAGTGGAGATTTCTGAGATTTTGGTGCACCCATCACCTAAGCAATGTGTACTGTACCCAATGTGTAGTCTTTTGCCCCTCACAGCCTCCCACCTCCCCCTCAAGTCCCCAGAGTCCATCAAGTCCCCAGAGTCCATTATATCATTCTCATGCCTTTGCATTCTCATAGCTTAGCTCTCTCTTATAAATGAGAACACATGATGTTTGGTTTTTCATTCCTGAGTTCCTTAACTTAGAATAATGGTGTCAAACTCCATCCATGTCGCTGTGAATGCCATTATTTCATTCCTTTTTATGGCTGAGTAGTATTCCATGGTATATATACTCACCACATTTTCTTTATCCACTCGTTGGTTCATAGGCATTTTGGCTAGCTCTGTATTTTTGAAGTTGCAAATTGTGTTGCTATAAACATATGTTTGGAAGTGTCTTTTTCATATAATGACTTCTTTTCCTCTGGATGGATATCCAGTAATGGGATTGCTGGGTCAAATGTTAGTTCTACTTTTAGTTCTTTAAGGAATCTCCATACTGTTTTCCATAGTGGTTGTACTAGTTTACATTCTCACCAACAGTGTTAAAGTGTTCCTTTTTCACCTTATCCATGCCAGCATCTATTGTTTTTTTGATTTTTTAATTATGCCATTCTTGCAGGAGAAAGGTGGTATTGCATTGTGGTTTTGACTTGCTTTGCCCTGGTAATTAGTGATGTTGAATATTTTTTCATGTGTTTGTTGGCCATTTGTGTATCTTCTTTTGAGAATTGTCTATTTATGTCCTTCACCCACTTTTTGATGGGATTGTTGGTTTTTCTATTGCTAATTTGTTTGAGTTCCTTGCAGATTTTGGATATTCGTCCTTTATTGGATGCATAGTGTGTGAAAATTTTCTTCCATTCTATGGGTTGTCTGCTAACTCTGCTGATTATCTCTTGCTGTGCAAAAGCTTTTTAATTTAATTAAGTCTCATCTATTTACCTTTTTTGTTGTTGCATTTGCTTTTGAGTTCTTGGTCATGAACTCTTTGCCTAAGGTAATGTCTAGAAGAGAGTTTCTCATGTTATCTTGTAGAATTTTTATGGTTTCAGGTCTTAGATTTAAGTCTTTGATCCATCTTGAGTTGATTTTTGTAGAAGATGAGACATGAGGATCCAGTTTCATTCTTCTACATGAAGCTTGCCAATTATCTCAACATCATTTGTTGAATACGTGTCCTTTCCCCACTTTATGTTTTTGTTTCTTTTGTCAAAGGTCAGTTGGCTGTAAGTTTTTATCTTTATTTCTGGGTTCTCTATTATGTTCCATTGGTCTATGTGCCTATGTTTATATCCATACTATACTGTTTTGGTGACTATAGCCTTGTAGTATAGTTTGAAGTAGGGTAATGTGATGCCTCCAGGTTTGTTCTTTTAGCTTAGTCTTTTTCTGGCTATGTAGACTCATTTTTGGTCCTTTATGAATTTTAGGATTGTTTTTTCTGGTTCTGTGAAGAATGATGATATTTTGATAAGAAATTCATTGAATTTATAAATGGCTTTTGGCTCATGGTCATTTTTATAATGTTGATTCTACGCATCCATGAGCATGGGATGTGTTTCTCATTTGTTTATATCATTTATGATTTATTTCAGCAATGTTTTGTTGTATTCATTGTAGAGGTCTTACATCTCCTTGGTTAGGTATATTCCTAAGTATTTTATTTTAATTTTCAGCTATTGTAAAAGGAGTTGAGTTCTTGATTTGATTCCCAGCTTGCTTGCTGTTGGTGTATAGCAATGCTAGATCTGTATATATTGATTTTGTATCCTGAAACTCCAATGAATTTATTTACCAGATCTAGGAGCTTTAAAGATGAGTCTTTAGGGTTTTCTAGGTATACAATCATATCATCAACAAACACTGACAGTTTGACTTTCTCTTTACCAATCTGGATGTCCTTCATTTCTTTCTGTTGTCTGATTATTCTGGCTAGGACTTCCAGTACTATGTTGAATAGAAGTGGTAAAAGTAGGCATCCTTGTCTTGTTTTGGTTCTCAGGGAGAATGTTTTCAACTTTTCCCTTTTCAGTATACTTACTGTTGGCTGTGGGTTTGTCATAGATGGCTTTTATTACCTTAAGGTATGTCCCTTCTATGCCAATTTTGCTAAGGGTTTTATTCATAAAGGTATGCTGGATTTTGTGAAATGCTTTTTCTGCATCTATTGAGATGATAATATGATTTTTGTTTTTACTTCTGTTTATGTAGTGTATCACACTTATTGACTTACATATGTTAAACCAACCCTGCATCTCTTGTATAAAACTGACTTGATCATGGAGTATTGTCTTTTTGATATGCTGTTGGGTTCAGTTAGCTAGTATTTTGTTGAGGATTTTTGCATCTGTGATCATCAGGGATATTGGTCTGTGGTTTTCTTTCCTTTGCTTCATTCTTTCTTGGTTTTAGTATTAGGGTGATGCTGGCTTCATAGAATGATTTGGAGAGGATTTCTTCTTTTTCTATTTTTTGGAATAGTTTAAGTGGGATTGGTACTAATTCTTCTTTGAATGTCTGATAGAATTCAGCTGTGAATCCATCTGGTCCTGGATTTTTTTTTTTTTTTTTTGGCTATTTTAAAATTACTGTTTCAATCTCACTACTTGTTATTGGTCTGTTTAGAGTTTCTATTTCTTTCTGGTTTAGTTGAAGAGGGTTGTATATTTCTAGAAATTTATCCATCTCTTCTAGATTTTCTAGTTTCTGCACGTAAAGGTATCCATAGTAGCCTTGAATGATCTTTTGTATTTCTGTGGTATTGGTTGTAATATCTCCTATTTAGTTTCTAATTGAGCCTATTTCAATATTCTCTCTTTTCTTTTTAATCTCTATAAAGTTTTATTGAGTTTGTTTATCTTTTCAAAGAACCAGCTTTTTGTTTCATTTATCTTTTGTATTTTTTTTGCTTGAATTTCATTATTTCTTTTCTGAT
Organism: Trachypithecus francoisi; assembly: GCF_009764315.1. Lineage (NCBI taxonomy): Eukaryota > Metazoa > Chordata > Mammalia > Primates > Cercopithecidae > Trachypithecus > Trachypithecus francoisi. The sequence goes on along the minus strand of NW_022681465.1, from coordinate 172,509,996 downwards.
CTTTGTTATTTCTTTTCTTCTGCTGGGTTTGGTTTGTTCTTGTTTCTATAGTTCTTGGAGATATGAGCTTAGATTGTCTATTTGTGCTCCTTCAGACTTTTTGATGAAGGCATTTAATGCTGTGAACTTTCCTCTTAGTACTTCTTTTGCTGTATCCCAGAAGTTTTGATAGGTGTTGTTACTATTATCATTCAGCTCAAAGAATTTTTAATTTCCATCTTGATTTCATTGTTGACCCAGACATAATTCAGGAGAAGGTTATTTAATTTTCATGTATTTGTATAATTTTGAGGGTTCCTTTTGGAGTTAATTTTCAATTTTATTTCACTGTGGTTTGTGAGAGTATTTGATATAATTTTAATTTTCTTAAATTTTTAGAGACTTGTTTTGTAGCCTATTATATGGTCTATCTTGGAAAATGTTTCCTGTGTTGGTGAAAATAATGTATATTCTGCAGTTGTTGGGTAGAATTTTCTTGTAAATATCGGTTAAGTCCATTTTTCCTAGAGTGTACTTTAAGTCCATTGTCTTTTTGTTGACTTTCTGTCTTGATGACCTGTCTAGTGCTGTCAGTGGAGTACCAAAGTCTCTCACGATTATTGTGTTGGCATCTATTTCATTTCTTAGTTCTAGTAGCAATTATTTTACAAATATGGGAACTCCAGTGTTAGGTGCGTATATATTTAGGATTGTAATATTTTCCTATTGTAGTAATCCTTTTATCATTGTATAATGTCTGTCTTTGTCTTTTTTAACTGTTGTTGCCTTAAAGTCTGTTTTGTCTGATATGAGAATAGCTAGTCCTGCTTCCTTTTGGTTTCTATTTCATGAAATATCATTTTTTCTACCCCTTTACCTTAAGTTTATGTGAGTCCTTATGTGTTAGGTGAGTCTCTTGAAGACAGCAGATACTTGGTTGGTGGAGTTTTATCTATTCTGCCATTCTGTATCTTTTAATAAGTGGAGCATTTAGGCCATTTATATTCAATATTATTTTGAGATGTGAGATACAATTCCATTCTTCATGCTAGTTGTTGCCTGAATACCTTGTTTTTTGTTTTTCCGTTTTGTTATTGTTTTAAAGATCCTGTGAGATTTATGCTTTAAGGAGGTTCTATTTTGGTGTATTTCAAGGTTTTGATTTAAGATTTATAACTTCTTTTAGCATTTCTTATAGTGCTGGCTTGATAGTTGCAAATTTTTTCAGGATTTGTTTTTCTGAAAACTTTCAGCATTTGTTTTTCTGAAAAAGACTTCATCTCTCCTTCATTTATAAAGCTTAGTATGGCTGGATACAAAATTCTTGGCTGATGAATATTTTACTTAATGAGACTAAACATAGGACCCCATTCCCTTCTGGTTTGCACCATTTCTGTGGAGAAATCTACTGTCAATCTGATAGGTTTCTCTTATAAGTTACTTGATACTTTTGCCTCACAGCTCTTAAGATTCTTTCCTTTGTCTTGACTTTCGATCACCTAACTATGGCTATGTGCCTAAGTGATGATCTTTTGGGGATGAATTTCCTGGGTGCCTGGCCTAGTTTACCTAACATAATGACCTCCAGTTCCATCCAGATTGTTGCAAATGACAGGATCTCATTTTTTTAAAAGGCTGAATAGTATTCCATTGTGTATAAGTACCACATTTTCTTTATTCATTCATCTGTTAACAGACACTTGAGTTGCTTTTAAATTTTGGCTATTGTGAATAGTGTTGTGATAAACACTGGAGTGCAGTCTTTGAGCTTCTTATATTTGGATGTCTACATCTCTAGCAAGACCAAGGAAGTTTTCCCCAATTATTCCCTCAAATAAGTTTTCCAAACTTTTAGATTGTTCTTCTTCTTCAAAAATACCAATTATTCTTGTGTTTGGTTATTTAACATAATCTCAAATTTCTGGGAGGCTTTGTTTATTTTTTAAAAAATCCTTTTTTCTTTGTCTTTGTTGGATTGGGTTAATTTGAAAGCCTCATCTTCAAGCTCTGAAGTTCTGTCTTCTACTTGTTTGATTCTATGGTTGAGATCTTCTAGTGTATTTTGCATTTCTCTAAGTGTGTCTTTCATTTCCAGAAGTTGTGATTGTCTTTTCTTTATGATATCAATTTCTCTGGAGACTTCTTCACCTATATCCTATATTTTTTTAAAAATTTCTTTAAGTCAGTTTTTAGCTTTCTCTGGCACTTCCTTGAGTAGCTTATTAATCAACCTTCTGAATTTTTTACCTGACCATTCAGGGATTTCTTCTTGTATGGATCCATTGCTGAAGAGCTAGTGATGTTTTGAAGGTGTTATAGAACCTTGTTTTGTCATGTTACCAGAATTACTTTTCTAGTTCCTTCTCATTTGGGTAGACTGTTTCAGTGGAAAGATCTGGAACTCAAGGACTGTTGTTCAGATTCTTTTGTCCCAGGGAGTAATCCTTTGATATGGTGCTCTCCTCTTTCTCCTATGGATGGGGCTTCCTGAGAGCTAGACTGCAGTGATTGTTATTGCCCTTCTGGGTCTAGCCACCCAGCAGGGTTACTGGGCTCTGGAGTGATGCTGTGAAATGTCTGCAAAGAGTCCTGTGATGTGATCCATCTTCAGGTCTCTAAGCCATGGATACCAGCACCTGCTTTGGTGGAGGTGGCAGCGGAGTGCAGTGGACTCTGTGGGAGTCCTTGGTTGTAGTTTAGTTTAGTGCACTGGTTTTCTCAAATGCTGGTTATATGAGCAATAAAATTGTCACATGAACAAACTCAGAACCTCTGGTTAGTCAAGATGTTGCTGGCAGTAGAGTTAGCCATTGTTTTCTCCTTCTTTGGAGTAGGTTCGTTTGGTTATAAGTTGCTATAATGGCTTGAGTTGGTTGGCCTCCAGCCAGGAGGTGGCACTTTCAAGAAAGCACCAGTAGCAGTAGTAGAAAGGGGATATAATCTTGCCCTATGTTGGCCAGAATAAGTACTTGAGTTTCTCAGGTGATGGGTAGGGGCATAGAGCTCCCAAGAGTTGATGTCTTTTGTCCCTGCTACCAGGGCAGGTAGTGAAAAACCATCAAGTAGGGGCAGGGTTAGGTGGGTCTGAGCTCAGACTCTCCTTGGACAGGGCTTGCTGTAGCCACTGTGGGGGATGGGAGGGTGGTTCTCAGGGCAATAGAGTTATGGTTCCAGGGGGGTTATGGCTGCCTCTGCTGTGTCATACAGTATGCCAGGGAAGTGGGGTAAAGCCAGCAGTGACAGGCCTCACACAGCCTCCATGCAGCCAACAAGGTCAGTCTCCCTCCCACTGTGAACCCCCAGCTGCACTGAGTTTATATCCAGGTAGCCATTGAGCAGGGATGATATCTTTCCCAGGCTACGATCCTCCCCACTGAGAGAGCAAACAAAGCTCTCAGGCCTCACCCCTCCTCACCTGCCTGAACCTTTAGCTTTGGCTTCTGTATTTATATCTGCACTTGCTATTCACCTCCCACCCCCAGAATCTGCTTAGGAAAATTTGTGCTTAGTCAGACTTATTATAATTTCAGCTAGGAGCTTCCTTCACTCTGTGGCCCCTCCCCAATTCCACTGGCTGCCTTCCACTCCCAAGGACCCCTGCAAGAAAAGGCCAGGAATGACTTTCTTGGGTTTGAGCTTGGATCAGGAATTCCTACAGGGCTCTTCCCACTGCTTTTTGTACTTTTATATTTTGCTCAGCTCCCAAAATCCATGTCAGCTCTAGGTAAGGTTAAATCTTTCTCCTATGATTGGGATTTTCAGATTCTCCAGTGGGGATGTGTGTTCGGAGGTAGACCTTTGCGCCTCTCACACTTTGGGAACTCACAGTTTTCATGGCTATCTCACAGAGTTTACAGCGACAAGCAGATCCTTTTAAAGGGTCTGTGAATTCTTTAGGTTTTTCCTGGCATGTGCCTGTGGTAGTTCTTGGAGCAAAAGTTCACTGTGTGAATCTCCACATGCTGTTCTGTCTGTCTGAGTGGGAGTGCATATTAGTTCTGTCTCCTATCTACCATTTTCCTCAGATGTCTGTTTATACAAACTTCTTGATGACAGAGAGTTTTCTTTGTTTTATTCACTACTGTATTTTAAGAAGATAGGACAATATTTGCCAAATAGAAGACACTCTGTGATACTGTGTTGTATAAATAAATGATACACTATTATCTCTCTGATTTTAAAGTATTTGTGTATCTCACTTCTTGCCTGCTTTTTCTCTTGGTTCTTGATCATCATGCTTTGTTTACAGGTATGTTTTGTTATTTTTGATTTAAGCTCATCTTCTTTTAACTTTATTTATGAAAATTGTGTTCATCTAGAGAAGACTTATGTTTATTTCTGCCAGTTTCTTGGATGCACTGCAAAGTTGGAGCAACTTGAAACTTAATTACTGGCTTTATGGTTTTTAGACTACCTAGGTAGTATTAATTCAGGCTGCATCAAATAAAAATCTGGATTTGGGATGTTTTTGTTTGTTTGCTTTTTTCCTCCTCTTCCCATCATTAAAGTTCAAGGCAGACAATTTGTCTTGCTAGTGGTTTGGCAAACACATTTTTAGTCTACATGTACATTGGGCATTAACTTGCTAGGCCAACACTGTTCAACAGAAATGTAACATGTGCCATATATATATAATGTAAAATTTTCTAGTAGCAATATTAAAAAATAAAAAGATACAGGTAAAATAATTATATTCATATTTTTTCTTTAATATTATTTTAATACGTATATAATCATATAGAAATTATTAATGATATTTTTACATGTTTTTCATCCTAAGTCTTTGAAATGTGGTTCTTCACACAGAGCACAGATCAGTTCCAACATTACAGTTTTATTGAAAAACCATCTGTGTTTATGTTTCAAAAATGTTACAGTTGAAAAAGTAGATTTGAATGCCTAGTTTGTTCCAAACATAGCTAAAAGTTTCAAATAACTGAATTGAGTATCAGTTCTTAAAGTAAAATTAATTGAAATAAAATTAAAATTTAGTTTTTCAATATCATCAGACAGGTGCCAAGTTCTCAATATCCATATGTGGTTGGTGGCTACAGTGTTGGACAGTACAGATCTCAGGTCCAAATAAATGGGGGCCTCTTATATTAGATACTCACACCTTGGGCAGGCCCTGCTGCTTTTTTGTGTGTTTTCTGAACACTAAGAGACCATTGATAACCACATTTCATGGCCAACCGTGAATGGCAAATGTTTTTATGGAGTATTTGTATTTAGTGTTCCTCTTTCCACTGATACTTAGTCTTTCTTTTCTTTTTTATCTTCAAACTTCTATGTTTGCCATCCTTTTAATATACATTTTATGTAATGTTTTCAGTACTTTATCCTGCATTTAAAACATTTAGTCATTGGGATAGTCAGCTATGTCATGCAGTCTTCGTTTCTCCCTGAAAAGGAAGTCCTTTGAATCATTTGATCCTGGGGAGAAAATACAGAAAAGATTATTCTTCCAAAATACTTAACTCAACCCTCTCAAATTCCTCTACAGCTTTAGGGAAAAAATAAAGCAGTGATTTAAGTAATAAAAATAAAAAAGGGCTTACAATTTAAATGGGCTAGTTCATACCAAAGTTTATTGTTTGTGAAACAGTATAGTTCTCCTGATATTATTAAGATTAACAATGGGTATCCTAAGTCTTGCTCTTGAAATATTATAAGAAGTAGAAAATTGCAAATGTTTCAAAATAAAAATAGCATCTACCATGAAGGGTTTATTTACTTGCTTTGAGAAATAGTATAGAAACCATCTTAAGGACAAATTTCTTATAATCTCTCTCATAGTTCTCAAACTGTTTGCTATTGCTTTTTATGTTTTAATGCTAACATTATTTTGCTTCTCATACTCACAACTCTTCTTTATTTGTAACAGATAGTGTACAAGGAGAAGTAGAAGTCTGTGTTTTAATATGAGGTTAGTTGTCTTTTCATCTGAATGAAATGAAAGTTGACAGTTTTATTATAAAACGTGGTGCAACAAAAATGTACAATGCCTGAGCTGTTGAACAACTAGTTTTCTTAGTAAACACATGGAGTTTTTATACGTTAAAGAGGAACTAGGAATATGTATCATAAAGCATTTGACAACTGATTTGTTGCCATACAAGTTAATAGCATAAATAAGTGAATATCTACAATAGAAGCATATAGTTTCTTGGTACACTTCGTGCTATTTATTTATACCATCAAATAAGTGTTCCATGAAGTAGGTTTACATTAGGTAGTTCACTAATTTAACAATGACTTATTGAGCAACTACTATAGGCAAGGTGCCTTTTTGTAAGAGATACATAAATGAAAAGACCTTTTTTTTTTTGTCCTAATGGAGCAAACTGAAAATATCCATTTTAAGTCATAATTTTCTAAGCACAAGAAAGGCCATTCACACTTATCAATAACATAAATGTATCCCATAAACTTTTTGTGTTTTTTCCCAACATTTGGTTAGACTTAATGTCCAAATTCTTCTCATCAGCTAAAGCCATATGCAACTTATTTCTGCTATGTATGTACCTTGATTTGCCCTCCATTGAACCTTAGCCAGAAACCATTTTTATTCTTCTCTAAACTTTTAGAGAATGGACTCATGTGTCTTATGTGCTATATTTCTTATTTGGCTTTATATTTTGTCTCAACCATACCTAATTTTCTTAGCTTTTTTTTTTTTTTTTTTTGATCTGAAAGTCAGAATCAATTTCCTGCGTTGGCATAGTGCCCTATCTATGTTAGGTTTCCCAACACTGAAAAAATGAAAAAGCAAAAAAACAAAAAAGTATTTTATATATTTTCCTTTACATATAGGCAAGAAACATTGTTCTTTACATTGAATAGTAAAAGCTTATCTAGCATTTTTATCAGCAGGAAAATTCTAGAAGCTGGAAATCCTGGTGTAACCCAATACCAACTTTCAATCTAGTATTAGATAAGCTTAAGGAAGTTAATAGTAAATATATGTAACTTATTGTATTCAGAAAACTATTATTTACTGTTCCTGCAGTTTTTTAGTAAAATGGTTAAGACAATGCCCCATAGAAATTTTAGAAATAATTACAATATGTAATTACTACAACACTGCCCTCTTATTCACTGAATGATTTCTAAGAAGTAGTGAAAGAGAATTACTTAGAAAAGGAAGCCATTTGAGACAAAAAAATTAAATTTTGGAAACAATCTAACACCAGTATTTCATTTTGATGAAGTGACTTTTAAAAATATCTAACTTTTTTTTTTTCTGATTGATTGGCACTTAATTAAAAATGTGATTTTTGTTGTAGTTTTAAAAGACACAGAAAACTGAGTTACACAGTAATGTAATTTGTAAGATCTATGGATAGATTACACAATAAATAATTTTACATATATTTGGAATTGGGGCATCATCAAAAATACATTATTAATTAAATGTAAATAATATATTTATACTTCAAAATTTAAAATTTTGAAAAACTTGTACATAGACTTTGGCTAAATTGTACTTTTCATGGATAAAGTATTATTATTTTATCTGAAACTTTCTTCTTCTAGCCATAAAATATTATTTAAAATCAGAAGACGTACTTTGTATTTGCTTATTCAAATATCCTAATATTTGTCAGGTTTAAGAAATATTGTACAAACACTTTAGTTTTGCTTTAAACAGTGTGTCATTGAAAAGCAGTTTTTCTCTGATTATCGGAATGTATTTTTCTGTTAGTATGATGACTGAGCTTTTCAAAATATTCACTGGGAGGAGAAAAAATTTACATGTTGCTGATAATAGACCTATTCTTCAAAATGCCAAAGGAAGTTGTGCTATCTGATGAACATTTTATTAAAAAGTTGAGTGGAATAGTAATAAGGGAGGTTTTTCTCTCCATCCTGAATTTATGTTTTCTCAGTTGGCCCACTTAAAATCCCAGGGGGAAGTACTTACCTTGGATAACGCTTTTTTTCCCTGTCCTCTTTACATTGACTTTACACGTAGAGGCAAATATGTTTTGTCTAAGAGTTTTAAATTCTTGGATATTACAACTTTTTATTAGATTATGGCATAGTCTGAATTTAGCCATTTTGGACAATATATCATGCATGGTTATGATGATGAAAGATTCAAGGGCTACATGCTGACTGAAATAATGAGCCAGCTTCCAAGTAATTATGAAAGTAAATGTGTTTACAAGAATGGTTTTTGGTTTCAGTAAGATCTCTGCTACATTTTATTTATTCCTACACAGTGCTGTACTTATCATAATATGTAGTCACTAATTAGAAATGTTTGAAAAGAAAATTAACCTGATATAAAACTAATCTAATAAATCACAATGTTAAAACCAACTTATTGCATATCATGAACTTACATGTATTTTTATCTATGATGTTTAAGGGCATACATATTTTACATGAAGATGTGGGAGAGTTGCAAAAGGTACATAAATATAAGCCTTCCAAAAGTATTTTAAATCAATATGATAGGGATTTTTTTAGTGTAATGCTCTTTGTAGCATTTTTAGTACTTATGGCTTTAAACACTTAATATAAAATTTATTCATTACTTAAACTATTTTTGAATGTAAATATTGCCTTATTTTGAAATATTCAACAAATCTATGCATTGAAGATGAAAAAGTATTTAAAATTTGAAGGAAAACTCAGTGAATAATAAGATTTTTAAAAATTACTGTAATTTCTCTTTTTTTAAAAAAGGCATTGCTTATCAATATGAACAAGGGCTTACTTCATTATTAATCAAGACAGCTTTAATCTTAAAAAATGAATCAAAATTTGTTCTGTGCCTGATACCATTCAACACTGAAACAATTTTGGAAATATTATTTCCACATTCCCTATTTTCGACTTTGCCTTAACAATAGGTTCCACAGAAAATGGTATAGAAATTGAGCTTATTGCTTAGTCAAATGCATAAGTAGTGCTGATTTAAAATAACAGAAAATATCTATTTCACTTTTCTTTGATATTGTCACCATTATTTTTCTTTTATTTTAGGTTCAGGAGGTACATGTGCAGATTTGTTGCGTGGGTAAATTGCATGTTGTAGCAGTTTGGTCAACAAATTATTTTATCACCCAGGTAATGAGCATAGAACCCAATAGGTATTAGGTTGGTGCAAAAGTAATTGCCGTTTTTGGCATTAAAAGTAATGACAAAAACCAAAATGATAGTTTTCCGATTCTCACTCTCATCTCATCCTCCACCTTCAAGTATGCCGTGGTGTCTGTTATTGTCTTCTTGTGTCCACGTGTACTCAATGTTTAGATCTCACTTACAAGAGAGAACATGCAGTATTTGTTTTTTGGTTTCTGCGTTACATGGCTTAGGATAATGATCTTCAGCTCCATCTGTGTTGCTGCAAAGGACATGACTTTGTTCTTCTTTATGGCTATGTATAATTCCATGATGTGCGTACCACATTTTTTAATCCAGTCTGTCATTGATGGATATCTAGGTTGATTCCACATCTGTGCTATTTTGAATAGTGCTGTGATAAACACACATGTGCATGTGTCTTTATGGTCGAACAATTTATATTCCTTTGGGTATATACTCAGTAATGGGGTTGCTGGGTCAAATGGTAATTCTGTTTTAAGTTCTTTGAGGAGTCGCCACACTGCCTTTCACAATGGCTGAATTAATACACCCCCATCCAGCAGTGTATAAGCATTCCCTTTTCTCTGCAACCTCACCACCATCAGTTATATTTGGACTTTTTAATAATAGCCATTCTGTCTGGTGTGATATCATGTCTCATTGTGGTTTTGATTTGCATTTTCCTAGTGATTGGTGATATTGAATATATTTTCATATGCTTGTTGACCACATGTACATGTATATCTTCTTTTGAGAAGTGTCTGTTCATGTCCTTGGTCCATTTTTTAATGGGATTGTTTGTTTTTATATGATAATTTGTTTATGTTCCTTATAGATTCTGAATATTAGACCTTTGTCAGATGCAGAGTTTGCAAATATTTTCTCCCATTTTGTAGGTTGTCTGTTTACTCTTTTGGTAATTTCTTTTACTGTGCAGAAGCTCTTTAGCTTGGGTGCCATTTGTCAATTTTTGGTTTTGTTGCAATTATTTCTGGCATCTTTTTCCTGAAACCTCTGCCATGGCCTGTGTTCATCATGGTATTTCCTAGGTTTTCTTCTAGGACTTTTATAGTTTTATGTTTTACATTTAAGTGTTTACTCCATCTTGAAGTGATTTTTGTATACGGTATAAGGAAAGGCTCCAGCTTTATTTTTCTGCATGTGTCTAGTCAGTTATCCCAGCAATATTTATTATATAGGGAATCCTTTCCCTATTGCTTGTTATTGTGAACTTTGTCAAAGATCAGATGATTGTATAGATGTGTGGCTTTATTTCTGGGTTCGCTAACCTGTTTCCTTAGTCTGTGTATCTGTTTTTGTATCAGTACCATGATGTTTTTATTATCGTAGCCTCGTGGTACAGTTTGAAGTCCAGTAGTGTGATGCCTCAAGCTTTGTTCTTTTTGCTTATGATCGCTGTGGCTATCTGGGCTCTTTTTAGATTCCATATGAATTTTAGAATAGTTTTTTCTTATTCTGTGAAAAATGTAATTGTTATTTGATAGAAATAGGATTGAGTCTGTAAATTGCTTTGGATAGAATGGCCATTTAAACAATGTTGATTTTTCCTATTCATGAGCATGGAATTATTTTATTTGTTTGTGGCATCTCTGATTTCTTTTAGCAGTGTTTTGTAATTCTTGCTATAGACATCTTTTACAAATCTGTTTAGCTGTGTTCTTAGGTATTTTATTCTTTTTGTGGCTGTTGTGAATGAAATTCTATACTGAACATTGATTTTTGTATCCCAAAGCTTTGCTGAAGTTGTTTATCAATTCTAGAAGTCTTTGGGCAGAGACTATGGGGTTTCCTATGTAGGGAAAAATATCATTCATGAAGAGAGGTAGTTTGACTTTCTCTCTCATATTTGGATGCCTTTTATTTCTTTCTCTTGCCTGATTGCTCTGGCTAGAACTTCCGGAACTAAGCTGAATAGGAGTAATAAGAGAGGTCATCCTTGTCTAGTTCTGGTTCTCAAGAGGAATGTTTCAGCTTTTGGCTATTCAGTATGATATTGGCTGTGGGCTTGTCATAGATGGCTCTTTTTATTTTGAGGTATGTTCCTTTGATGCTTAGTTTGTTGAGGGTTTTTAAAATGAAGGGATGTTGAATTTTATCAAAAGACTTGTCTGAGTCCATTACAATGATCATGCTTTTAGTTTTGTTTATGTGATGAATCACATTCATTGATTTGCAGGTATTGAACCAATATTGCATCCCAGGGATAAAGCCTACTTCATCATAGAAGATTAACTTTTTGATGTGCTGGTGGATTTGGTTTACTAATATTTTGAGCATTTTTGCATCTGTATTCATCAGGAATATTGGCCTGCAGCTTTTTTTTTTTTTTTTTTTCTTTGTGTCTCTATCAGATTTTGGTATCTAGATGGTGTTGACCTCTTAGAATGAGTTATCGAGGGGTCCCTCCTCCATGATCTTTTGGAATAGTTTCATTAGGACTGGTACCAGCTCTTCTTTATACATCTGGTATAATGTGGCTGTGAATCCATCTAGTCCAGGGCTTTTTCTGGTCGGTAGTTTTTTGTTTTTTTTTCTGATTAAATTTCAGAACTCATTATTGGTCTGTTCAGGAATTCGGTTTCTTCCTGGTTCAATCTTGGGAGATTGTAGTTTCCAGGAAATTATCCATTTATTCTAGATTTTTCAGTTCATGTGCATAGAGGTGTTCATAATAGTCTTTGAGGGTTTTTTGTATTTCAGCGGGACTAGTGGTAGAGTTCCCTTTGTCATTTCTGATTGTGTTGATTTGAATCTTCTCCCATTTTTATTTGCTGGTTTTTTTAGTTGTCTATCAATCTTAGTTATTCGTTGATATTTTGTATAGTGTTCCTTTTCTCCATTTTGTGAGCTCAGCTCTGATTTTGGTTATTTCTTTTCTTTTGTTAGCTTTGGGGTTGGTTTGCTTTTGTTTTTCTTATTCCTCTAGGTGTGATGTTAGGTTGTTAATTTGAGATCTTTCTAACTTTTTGATGTGGGCATTTAGTGCTATAACTTTCCTCTTAACACTGCCTCAGCTGTGTCTCAGAGATTCTGGAATGCTGTATCTTCATTCTCATTGGTTTCAAAGAATTTCTTGATTTCTGCCTTAATTTTGTTTTTTACCCAAAAATCTTTCAGGAGCAGGTTTATAAATTTCCATATAATTGTATGGTTTTGAGAGATCTTCTTAGTATTGATTTATATTTTTACTGTGCTTTGGTCTGAGAGTATGATTGGTATGATTTCAGTTTTTTTGAATTTGTTGACAATTGCTTTATGGCTAGGGTCTGGTCGATTTTAGAGTATGTGCCATGTGCACACAAGAAGAATGTGTATTCTGTTGTTCTTGGCTGGGATGTTTGGTAGATGTTTGTTAGGTTCATTTGGTCAAGTGTCAAATTTAAGTCCTGAATACCTTTGTTAGTTTTCTGTCATCTTGATGATCTATCTAATACTGTCAGTGGGGTGTTAAAGTCTCCTACTATTACTGTGTGATTATATAAGTCTCTTTATAAGTCTCTAAGATTTTGTTTTATGAATCTGGGTCCTTCAGTGTTGGATGCATATATATTTAGGACAGTTAAGTCTTGTTGAATTGAACCCTTTATTGTTATGTAATGTCCTTCTTTATCCTTTTTGATTACTGTTGCTTAAAAGTCTCTTTTGTCTGAAATAAGAATAAGAACTCCGGTTCTTTTTTGTTTTCCTTTTGCTTGATAGATTTTTCTCCATCTCTTTACTTTGAAACTATGGATGTTATTGCATGTGAGATGGGTCTTTTGGAGATAGGAAGGAGTTGGGTCTTGCTTCTTTATCCAACTTGCCATTCTCTACCTTTTAAGTGGGGTGTTTAGCCCATTTACATGCAAGTTTAATATTGATACATGTGGAATGATCCTCTGTCATTGTATTATTAGCTGGTTGTTATGTAGACTTCATGGTGTAGTTGCTTTAAAGTGTCAATAGTTTTTGTACGTAAGCATGTTTTTGTGGTGCTGCTAATGTTCTTTCATTTCCATGTTTAGCACTCCCTTAAGGACCTCTTGTAAGGCAGGTCTGGTGGTAACAAATTCCCTTAGCATTTGCTTGTCTGAAAATGATTTTATTTCTGCTTTACTTATGAAGCTAAGTTTGGCTGGATAATTCTTGGTTGGAATTTCTTTTCTTTAAGGATGCTAAATATAAGCCCCAATCTCTTCTGGCTTCTAGTCTTTCTGCTGAAATGTTCACTGTTAGCCTGATGTGGTTCTCTTTGCAAGTAACCTGCCCCTTCTTGCTAGCTGACTTCTTTAGCATTGACTTTGGAGAATCTTATGACTATGTGTCTTGGAGATAGTTTTCTTGTATAGTGTCTTACAGGGTATCTCTGAATTTCCTTAATTTGACTGTCAACCTCTCTAGTGAAGTTGTGGAATGTTTCATGGACAGTATTCTCAAATTTGTTTTCAAAGTTGCTTGCTCTCTCTCTCTCCCTCTCATGTATGGATTCCAGTGAGTTGTAGATTTGATCTCTTTACATAATCCCATATTTCTTGGAAGTTTTGTTCATTATTTTTTCTTGATTTTTCTCTGACTGATTTAGTTCAGATATCCAGTCATCAAGCTCGATCAGATCAGTTTGAGTTTTTCAGCTCGATCAGATCAGTTTGACTCTTTCTTGATAGGAATATTTCATCTTTCAGCTCTTGTATCACTTTAGTTAATTTGTTAGATTTCTTGAAGTGGGTTTCAACTTTCTCCTGAATGTCTATGATCTTGCTTGCCATCTAGATTCTGAATTCTATGCATGTTATTCCAGTCATTTTAGTCTAGTTAAGAGCCATTGCTATGGAGCTAGTGCAGTTGTTTGGTGATAAGAAGACACTGGCATTTTGAGTTGCCAGAGTTCTGATATCAGTTCTTTCTTGTCTGTGGGGGCTGATACTCCTTTAATCTTTGAAGTTGCTTTCCTTTGCATGGGGTTTTATTGCTTTTATATTCTTTTACGCCCTTGAGGATTTGACTGTGGGTTTAGTCAACTAGTTTACTTTCTGGATAATTTCAGTGGGTCAAGGCTTAGCTTGTTGCTCCTGGGTTGCCTGCTGTAATGCTGGGGGACTGGAACCAGGCCCAGGCTTTGTTCTCTCGTCCTTGAGGTTAAGCAGCTGCTTTGCTAGAGGGACCAAGGTGTAACTGGTCCACTGTCAACAACACTCTGATGGGGGTGCCGGAAAAAGTACTTCATCAGAGTGGTGGCAGTGGGGTCCGTGCGTGGGCACACATGCCAGCAGCAGCAGGAAATATTGTTTTTTAAATTTTTATTTGATTCATGTAGAAGAATGTTAAGGGGTCATAAATGAACTTATTAGCTATAGAAGCTTAATTTCACATTATTCATTTTAATAATGTTATTCTCTATTTCACAGATTAATATATAATTTAACTTTCAAAAATGTTATCTGTGTCTCTAATTTAATTGTGTTTTACTGCATACAACTTATGAAATTACTTTATAGTGTTACAATAATTAGCATTAAATATTGCTAAAAATTATCAGGAGTTCTATAAACTTGAAGAAAATTTCTTTGATATATCATTTTTATATGTGATCAGAAGTCTTATGAAATGTTAATACTTGATAAATTATTACTATATATAAAGTATATTTCAGAAGGCTGAAAATATTTATTTGGTAACTAAAAGCACATTTCAATTTGACAAGATGGGAATTTGTTGTCTAGAACACTATCTATTGCCCTAACATCTCAATTAGCCTACCTAGTAAACACATTTGCTATTGTAGTGAGCAAGCAGGGATTTTTCTGTGTAGTTTTGTTGTCTTTCAATACTTCATTTTAATCAGAGCTGTATTAGAGAACTGGGAATGTCAGACCTGGAAGGAACCAAATATGTCAACTTTATCAAGTTTATGAGACTTTGCCAGGAGATTCTCCATTTGTTCTTTTAGTCCAAATAAAAGCAAGTATAGTCATGCACCACATAATAATGCTTTGGTCAATGATGGATTTGCATGTATGACGGCGGCCTCATAAGATTATAATGTCTTTCTGCTGTAGTTTTCTCTGTTCAGATATGTTTAGATACACCAATACTTACCATGTGTTACAATGCCCTACAATATTTATACAGTAACATGCTGTACAGGTGTGGTGGCTCACACCTGTAGTCCCAACACATTGGGAGACTGAGGCGGGAGCATCCTGTGAGGCCAGGAATTCCAGACCAGCCTGGACAACTGAGCAAGACCCTGTCTCTAAAACAAAATCCAAAGCAAACAAACTAACAAAAAACCCACATTTAAAAAACAGATGAAAATGTCTACTATTTGTATGTGTTAAGCACTTATATAAGCCAGTGCTGTTCTATGAGCTTTACTTGTGTTAATTATTTTTATAATTCTCAAAACAATCCCATAATTTAGGTATTAGTATTATTTTTGTTTTATGTATAATGCAACTGTAGAAGGGTTGTTACAACACAGTTTATTTATAATGGCCAAATCCTTCAGTGGCTTATGTAAACAACTTCATTGTATGAGAATAGTAGCCCTATCAGTGGACTAAAAAGCAGTACTTCCACTAATTTGGGCAAGTCACTTAGATATTTCTGTCTGTATTTACTAAGGTTTCATGCAATTGTAACATCATCTGATTTTATTGCTTAAGCTCTGGGAATACTGTATTTATAATTATTTAATAATATAATGATGTGAGTGAATTCTATTATGGTGTCCAGGGTGACAAAAATATCATCCCTAGGAGATATTAAGAATAGATGCTAAAACTAGGCATTCTTTTGTCTTTGCTTCTTTGTTAATATCTGTGGAAATCTTTGTATTAGAAAATCTATAAGTGAAGAAAATGTTAAAGTAGCTTATTTAACAATATGTGTTTTTTAAAAAGCTACTTTGGTTCTAGGTAACATAAATCAATATGAGCAAGTTTATGCAAGACAGGGAATTGATTGGAATAGTCTGGAATGTCACAACTTCTAAGGAAATATTAATGTTCAGATCTTATGGGAGATGGAGTTCAGATCAGCTCTACTCCACGAATCTTAGCGGAGGATTTAATGTTCCCTCATTCTATGGCTTAACCATTAATCTCAAAGACTTATCTCTAAATCACCCAATTCAAATTATTGGGTGATAATTTGATTGGCCCATGTCATATTATATGCCCACCCTGTTGTATTATTTCTGGCTAGAGGGCTATGTTCCCTTAATAAAAGAAAAAAGGTCCTTGCTGTTGGTAGATATCTTTATAGATGAGGTAGGCAGTTCTCAAAATAACATACCAGGATATACACGCCAATATGATCTATGTTAATATTACAGTTGGGAAAACCATCAGATAAAGTTATTTTTCCTTCCTTCCCCCATGTAATAAATGCATTACAAACATGGCAAAAATACTACCTGCTTCACCGAATCCGCACTCTATAATGTGGTCTTGTAGCTCTGCTCATCAAGAGATGGAGTCTTTGAATCTGAGCTGGCCCTGTTTTGGTCAAAAGACATTGTAAGTTATGTAGTGTTAGTTCTGAGGCCTGGCCTCTAGCATCTTCTTTTTTTTGTTTGTTTCTTTTATCTCTATTCATGTCTTGTGAAAAAGCCCAAACCATCCTTCTGAATTCTAAAAGACACCTCCTAACAGTGCTACTGTGCAGCCTGTGGCCACAATGTGATGGAGGCCTTTCTAGACCAGGCAGTTTCCAGCCAACTCACCAGCTGCTTGTGGATGCATGATGAACAAGCTCAGTCAGGGTCAGTTGAGACTGGCTTAGTTTAGTAGAACCACCTCACTGACCCATAGACTTATGAGCAATAATAACTGCTTTTTGTTTTAAATCATTGAGTCTTGAAGTTGTTTCTTTTGGAGTAATAGCAAATGTGCACACCCAATTCAACAAATAACTATTTCCCCCAAATTTTCAGTTTTCCTGTATAGTGAAATAGTTTTCCCATTTGGTGTTAGACTGAGTCCTTATTTAAATGTAAGAATGCAAAGTAACTCAATTTTCCCAAGATTATTTTATATTCTATTTGGTGAAAATAGTTATAAGTATTTTGTAGAAAATTTTGGCTACTCTCAAGTGTTTTTTAAACTTCTATTTTTGAAATTGGTTTTGTGGTATAGTTAATTATCAAGTAATCACCAAACTGCTTATTTGAACATTTCAAATTATTTTAGCTTTGCCTGTACAAATGAGTTCTTTTTCAAAATAGCGATAGAAATATAATTATACATAAAGAATAGGATGAGAAGAAATCAAACACATTTGTTTTGCTGTAATAAATACAAATAAGGATTCACATGAATGAAATACTTATTTATGAATTTCTAAAAGTGAAAAACAGCTATGAACTCTTTTTTTCCTGTTCAGACATTTCTAATCTTTAAATTCATTTATTATTATTTTCAGTAAAGCCTGTGTTCCTGATCACAAGTGGATGGTATCTAGACTGGAATCAAATTCAACTTATAAACCCAATAGAGAATCATTGACCTCCTCATACTGTTGGATCTTCTTTTCCAAACGTCTCTTGTCAACTTTTTTTATTTGTACAAACCTGTTTCTTATATTTTTCATAAATACCTTACACTAATTTCCTAATATTTACATGTTTAAAGATAGCTTTTGATAGAATCTTGGTAATGTACTTTTTAAAAACTATGAACATGCACACATGACATTCTCATTGATTCTATTAATGTGATTAATTGTATTACTGGCTTTCCAAATGCTAAATTTCGTATGCATAGCTGGCATAAAGGGCACTAGATTATGAGATCATGATATAGTGCTTCACTGTGCTGACACAATGATTTCTAAGATTTAAAATTTTTAAATTTACATTCATATGTCCTATATGTCTATAAAAATCTTTTTCTAAAACTTTTAGGTTCAGGGGTACATGTGCAGGTTGATTTTATAGGTAAATTGTGTGTCACGTGGTTTCAGTGTACAGATTATTTCATCACCTATGTTAGAAGCATAGTATCTGACAGTTCTTTAGTCCTCTGCCTCTTCCCACCCTCCGCTCTCAAGTAGGTCCCCATGTCTCTTGTTTTATACTTTCTGTCCAAGTGTACTCAGTGTTTAGCTTCCACTTATAAGTGAGAACATCTGGTAGTTGGTTCTCTGTTCCTGCATTAGTTTGCTAGGGAATATGACCTCCAGCTCCATCCATGTCCCTGCAAAGGACATGATCTTGTTCTTTGTTATGGCTACATAGTATTCCATGGTGTGTATGTACCACGTTTTCATTTCCTTTTTTAAAAATTTATTTTATTTTATATTTACAAACAATACACCTACATTTATAGATCAAATGAATATTGTCATCTTTTTTTAGTGCCCAATAGGTAGTTTTTTATTTTATTTTAATTAATTAATTAATATTTTAAGTTCTAGGGTAAATGTGCACAATGTGCAGGTTTGTTATGGCTGCACCCATTAGCTTGTCATTTACATTAGGTATATCTCCTAATGCTATCCCTCTCTCCTCCCACCACCCCACGACAGGCCCCAGTGTGTGATGTTCCCCACCCTGTATCCAAGCGTTCTCATTGTTCAATTCCCACCTATGAGTGAGAACATGCGGTGTTTGGTTTTCTGTTCTTGCAATAGTTTGCTCAGAATGGTTTCCAACTTCATCCATGTACCTACAAAGGACATGAACTCATCCTTTTTTACAGCTGCATAGTATTCCATGGTGTATATGTGCCATATTTTCTTAATCCAGTCTATCATTGATGGACAGTTGGGTTCGTTCCAAGTCTTTGCTATCATGAATAGTGCCGCAATAAACATATGTGTGCATGTGTCTTTATAGCAGCATGATTTATAATCCTTTGGGTATATACCCAGTAATGGGATGACTGGGTCAAATGGTATTTCTCATTCTAGATCCTTGAGGAATCGCCACACTGTCTTCCACAATGGTTGAACTAGTTTACAGTCTCACCAACAGTGTAAAAGTGTTCCTATTTCTCCATATCCTCTCCAGCACCTGTTGTTTCCTGACTTTTTAATGATCGCCATTCTAACTGGTGTGAGATGGTATTTCATTGTGGTTTTGATTTGCATTTGTCTGATGGCCAGTGATGATGAGCATTTTTTCATGTGTCTGTTGGCTGCATAAATGTCTTCTTTTGAGAAGTGTCTGTTCATATCCTTCGCCCACTCTTTGATGGGGTTGTTTGATTTTTTCTTGTAAATTTGTTTAAGTTCTTTGTAGATTCTGGATATTAGCCCTTTGTCAGATGAGTAGTTTGCAAAAATTTTCTCCCATTCTGTAAGTTGCCACATTATATAATCTGTCATTGATGGGCATTAACATTAATTCTATGTCTTTGCTATTGTGAATAGTGCTGCAATGAACATCCACATGCATGTGTCTTTATGATAGAATGATTTATATGCTATATACATACTGTGTATATATTTGGGTATATACACAGTAATGGGATTGCTGGGACTGATGGCAGTTCTGTTTTTAGCTCCTTGAGGAATCATCACACTGCTTCCACAATGGTTGAACTAATTTACACTCCCACCAACAGTGTATGAGCAGCCCATTTCTCCACAACCTCACCAGCAAGTATTTTTTGATTTTTTTTTAGTAATAGCCATTTTGAGTGTTGTTAGGTGGTATTTCATTGAGGTTTTGATTTGCATTTGTCTAATGATTAGTGATGTCGAGCATTTTTTCATATGCGTATTGGCCACCTCTGTATCTTCTTTTGAAAAGTATCTGTTCATATCCTTTGCCTAATTTGTAATGGGGTTATTCATTTTTTGCTTGTCAATTTGTTTACATTGCTTATAGATTCTGGATATTTGATTTTTGTCAGATGCATAGTTTGCAAATATTTTCTCCATTCTGTGGGTTGTATGTTTACTTTATTGATAGTTTATTTGGCTGTGCAGAAGCTCTTTAGTTTAATTAGGTCCCATTAGTCAACTTTTGTTTTTGTTGTAATTGCTTTTGGCATCTTCATCTTGAAATCTTTTCCAGGTCCTATGTCCAGCGTGATATCTCCTAGTTTATCTTCCAGTGTTTTTATATTTTTAGGTTTTAAATGTAAGTCTTTAATCCATCTTGAGTTAATGTTTGCATATAGTGTAAGGATGGGCTCCAGCTTCAATCTTCTGTATGTGGCTAGCCAGTTATCACAGGACATAATCTGCTATCCAAGTGCCTCCTGGGGGAATGTGGGGTTGTGCCTGCCTGCAAAGTTCAGGCAGAAGTACAGCTTGTGGACTGGAAGCTCTAGCAGTCCTGGCTATGAGAAGTTGAGGTAGGTGTAGTTGCCCATCCTGCCATCCATATATTTCTCAGGACAATAGGAGGCTGTACCCTCTCGCTGGGTTCACACAGAAGTGGGACTTCTGGGCTGGAGCCTTCCGTAGGTATTTATCACTTGGCTACCAGTGATGAGAGTGGCTGGAGTTGTTGGCCATGCTATCTGTTTTTTTTGCCTAGGGCAGCAGGAGACTGTGGCCACCAGCTGAGTTCAGAGATAAGTGGGACTGCTGGGCCAGAAGTTGGCACTGAACTTTGTCTGGTGATGGAGGGTGGAGCAATCTTATTGCTCCCAGGGACCATGACTGTGGACTCTGCCGGGGCTATGGTGCCCATGCTGGTCAGCTCCAAGGCCCAAGGCTTGTAGAGGTTCCCTTGGACTTGAGAGCTGCCCTTGCAAAGCATTCACGTGGCGCTGTGCTTGTCTAATGGTGCAGTGGGGAGTGTAGGGGGCCAGGTGCATTCTCCCATTGTTAGTCTTTCACAATTCCCTTTGGAGAATGTGAATTCCCAGACAGCTCTCATTCATTCACCTTTGCGGTGTTGGAGACGTTCTCCTG
This sequence comes from Trachypithecus francoisi, assembly GCF_009764315.1. Classification (NCBI taxonomy): domain Eukaryota; kingdom Metazoa; phylum Chordata; class Mammalia; order Primates; family Cercopithecidae; genus Trachypithecus; species Trachypithecus francoisi. The sequence goes on along the minus strand of NW_022681465.1, from coordinate 172,489,050 downwards.
GCTCCATGCTGAGCCTAAATGGGCTGGTACCCACCTTTGCTCCTCTCTTGCTCTCTGTGTCACCCTCCTGCCTGATGGATCCCAATGTGGTTTCTCAGATGACTATCCTGCAGGATCTGTGTTCACTAGCCCTTTTGTTGCCTTTCTGTGAGAGCAGCACACACGACCTGCTTCTAGTTTGCCATCTTCACCTTTTAAAATGAATTATATAGTATATTCATTAACTTATGTAGAAATAGATTATTTTCTGTCATTTATAGTTTTGATTCTTTCCAAATTGTTTATGTTGGTGGAATAGAGTAGAATTTAGAACAGAAGTATGCAGATTTGTCTGATAGATTGGTAGTTTGATAGATAGATGTAAAAATGGATGGAATGCGTGGTAAACTGGTTAGTACAATGTCTGGTACGCAGTTTTCCCTCAATAAATATGAGCTGGGTATCATCTTACAGAGGTTTGTTGTTAAAATTATTGTATACACCATGGGGAGGTATTAATCTTAAAAACAAAACAATTGTTGAGAAGTAGCATCATTAAACAGAATATTTTGAAAATGTCATATGATGTTTTTCACTATGATTTAATTTATTTGCCTGAACAATCAAAATTGTTCATAAAAGAGGACTCAGGCTTGGACCTTTTAAACAGCTGCAATATAGTGCACTTTACTTAAAATACATATGCTGCAAGATACTTTTCAATTTAGGATTTGGAAAGGTGATGGTGAAAGTATAGTTGTCAAAATGGTGATTTTCAATAAGTACTGTAATTAGCATGCATTGCTCCTAGAAATTATACTTTTTAGCAATGGGCCATGCGTGACTCACTTGTATTTGCATATAATCAGTGCATGTTAGAAATAAATGTCCATTTATCTTCAGAATAGAAAGAATGAAAATTTGGCCTAAAAAGTGATGTTAATTAAAGTACCTTATCAGATCCTACCCATATCTTATATGAAATGTCGTTTTTGTGTTCTGCGGAGAACTCTGTTAACGTTAGTTACATGCTCTTTCAAATTTAGTCTGTGCCGGGTTGTGAAAGCCACTGGAGAGCTCCTTCTTTTCTCTGATTCCTGGATAAATAGACCAAGAATTCTCTTTAAGCATTTGGTAAATATGTATAACTCCTCTTGAAGCCACCTGCCACACCCACGCCTGTTGTAAAGAAAGCACCATACTTCATCACAACAGATTTTCAGAGTGAACTCCATGGAATAAGTCTAACAATTGTTCAGAACTTGCAGCAGACATCATTTGTTCCTTTGCTCTCAGAAGTTTTGGCTCAGATGCTTATCACTGTGCCTGAGCTTTCATATCTGCCTTTGGGTTCCTCTGATCTGGGGACCCTTCTTGACTCCTTTCCTGTCTTTTTTGAATCATGTCTCTCTGGCATGATTTTGGATCGGCACCTTCTTTTAACTTCAGTACACCAGATTTGCTGCATTCAGAGAATACTTCCATCTCTAGATCAAGAAGACAAGTTGCTTCCTGGGAGACCAGCTTCCAATCTTCTCATGACAAGAGATATAAATACTGGGAATTCTTGTAATAAGAAATTTAATTTCAGCTTTTCTTTTCTTTTTTTTTTTTTAGCAAATAATCAGCATTTATTTAGATCGGTACCACCTTACTCCTGCAAGAATAACCATATTCGAAAAATCAAAAATAATAGATGTTGGTATGGATGCAGTGAAAAGGGAGCACTTCTACACTGCTGGCAGGAATGTAAACTAGTATAACCACTATAGAAAGCAGTACAGAGATTCCTTAAAGAACTAAAAGCAGAACTACTATTTGATCCAGCAGTGCCACTACTGGGTATCTACTCAAAGGAAAAGAAGTCAGTATATGATAAAGACACCTGCACATACATGTTTATAGAAGCACAATTTGCAATTGCAAAAATATGGAACCAGCCCAAATGCCCATCCATCAATGAGTGGATAAAAAAAATTGTGCAACGTATATACAGGATGGAATACTACTCAGCCATAAAAAGGAATGAATTAATGGCAATTGCAGCAACTTGGATGGAACTGGAGACTATTATTCTAAGTGAAGTAACTCAGGAATGGAGAACCAAACATTGTATGTTCTCACTTATAAGTTGGAGTTAAGCTATGAGAATGCAAAGGCATAAGAATGATACAATGGGCTGGGCACGGCGGCTCATGCCTGTAATCCCAGCACTTTGGGAGGCCAAGGTGGGTGGATCACCTGAGGTCAGGAGTTCGAGACCAGCCTGGCCAACATGGTGAAACCCTGCCTCTACTAAATATACAAAAATTAGCTGGGCATGGTGGTGAGCGCCTGTAATCCCAGCTACTTGGGAGACTGAGGCAGGAGAATCACTTGAACCCGGGAGGCAAAGGTTGCAGTGAGCCAAGATCACGCTGCTGTACTCCAGCCTGAGTGACAGAGTGAGACTCCATCTTAAATAAATAAATAACAATGATACAATGGACTTTGGGGACTCAGGGAAAGGGTGGGAGAGGGGTGAGGGATGAAAGACTACAAATTGGGTTCAGTGTATACTTCTCGGGTGATGGGTGCTCCAAAATCTCACAAATTACTACTAAAGAACTTACTCATGTAGCCACATGCCACCTGTTCCCCAAAACCCTATGGAAATAAAACATTTAAAAAATAAAAGTAAAAATTATAATGACTGAATTATTAAAAAAAATATAGGACACAGGTGATTTTTTTTATTATGTTCATGTTTTAAGCATTTCTACTTTACAAAGTATCTTGGATGCATTATTTTACTACCTAGGCAGTAAAAAAATGTCAGATTAAAATTAAGATTTTTTTTTTTTTTTAATTTCAGCTTTTCTAACAAGTGACTCTCACCAACTTACCATTCCCACCAAATACACATATTCTAAATCTTTGATAAAAGGTCGATAATATGTTCTTGCTTTTCTCTTTACATATATTTTATCAAAGTTTTCAGGTCATTGATTATTCTTTTATGTGCCCAAATATCCAACTTAATTTTAAATTAAGGATTTCCTTAAAAAAAAAAAATCTCTCTGTTTCTGGGTGATGGTAAAGGTTGTAAATCTCATCAGTCTTATCCAGCTCCTTCCTTATCATGTAAGGAAATGAGCAGATCATGTTTTTTGAAAGTATGTTTGCTAAAGCCTGATTGAGCAAGCACAGTTAGCATTGATTTGATTCAAGATTTCAGAAGTTCTAGCATTTGTGAAACACTCATATTTAGATTAGACATTTAATAGATGTGTTTCATTTGCAAAGAAAACATTTTGCCAGACTTTCAATAAAATTGTATATGAAATCATCTAGAGATTATGACATTTACTATGACTAGCCAAGATAATTCTTATGAATTTCTTTGAAAATGGGGAAAAAATGTCCAGTTGCATCCTTCTAAAGCTGGTTTCTAGAGATAATTTTTTTACAAATATTTTGAATAAACTACTTCTGATTGAATCTGTATACCCAAAGGTATGTGCTACTGCATTAATTTTCAGTTTAATTCAGGATATCACATTGAATAATATTATGTAGTATTGACAACTAGTATTATATTTAAAGCAGCCTGGAGGATAAATGGATTCCTGTAGACATTTGTTTAAGAACCTATACTTTTTCTCAGAGAGAAGTTAATTCTGACTGCTGCAAACAGAATGAAGTCTTGTTCCACTGACTTAGTTTGCTTCTCTATTTCCCATGTGGTGATTCTAAATTCTTTGCATTCTGTGTCACTGCTCTCCAATTGATAAAGGAGTTCTGGTCCTTAGTTACCTTTTGCCCAGGATGTAATGCTTCTCCAAAGTCCTATCATAATGAAGTTAATTTTGCTGTCATAGTCTCAGGCTCTGTTTGTTGACAACTGATAGGTGTGCTGGATATAGCTTAGCTTCTTGAGTATGACTGAGCAAGTGTGTCCCTGGCTTTATTTAAGTGCCTTTTAATATAAGAAAGTGATGCTTAAAGAAAGAAAGTGATGTTTTAAATGGTGTTACTTAATTCCTGAATCTGTGTGGGCTCCCAAATTTCTATATTTTCAATTTTGTTTCATTATATTCAATGTATAATAGTTTATTTCTCAAATTAGCAAAATGGTGTAAGCTATTTTAAAAAATCAAACATTGCTGAAACTTATAAGGTGAAATAGTCAAATTTCAATTCCCTAGAGGAATTCCTTTAACAAACATTTTTCTGTACAAGTTAAATATCTATGAAGCCTGCTAGTAACATCCAAGTGTGAAGCAAACTTTTTTCTTCTCGTAGCCTTTTAATTTGCTCGATGTAATTAGTTTATTCATTGGATGGAAATATAGGAAATTCCATGAATTTTGGTTTTATTTTAAGATAAAAAGATCAGTCTGGATTCAGAATACCCAATTTTATGTAATAGTCAATATATCAGCATTCAGAGATTTGATGTCAAAACGCCTGGCTCCAGTTAAGGCTGCTCTGGAATAAGCCTAGAAAAACCTTGAGGAATCATATCAGCTTATTCTCTCTCTTTCTTATGAATGCCCTTGATCAATCTCTCTCTAGCTTCTGCTACTAATTTCTCATGGTTTTGGCATTTTTGGTGGAGGAGTTAGGGGGGTTAAGGAAAAAAAAGAATATTTGACAGGCACAGATATAAGCCAGCTTCATTTATAAAGATTTTTAAAACAATAATCTGTGACTTCTTCAGAATTTCTCCACCCCCATAGCTGGGTATTGAGAGATAATTCCCCATGGGTCTCTTACATTTCTACCCATCTTGTAAACAGAGGCACTGTATTACTTTGTTCTGGACATCTTTTTGTTATTGGACATCACATTTATATAGCAAACAGCCTTGGAATAGAGAGAGAGCATCTATCTCCAGAACAAACAAAATACGTGCTTAATTCCTTTTATAAAAATGTTGGATTCCTTAAATTCAGAGACCTGTTCAAGGCTGGGTATGAATGCACTCTTTCCATAATAAAATAGATTGCTTGTTCAACCCCTGACATTATGACTCAATAGAACTGTCTCAGTAGGCACCTCAGAGAACAGTCACTTCATGCATCATGGCCAGGTGCTAAGTCTCTACTAATGCCCACATGTGCTCCAGAGTTGTTCTCCAATAAGGAGAGCATCACTGTGCTTCAGAAACTGGGGTAGACCTTGCACTTTATGTAGTTATTTAATTACTCCAACACTATATAAAGCTCTCTTTCTCTGACAAATTTCCTTTGTACCCTTGTCAAAAATGAATTGACTGTGTATATGCAGGGCTGTTTCTAAACTCCGTTCTATTATATCCTGTTGATCTGTTTATCTTTATGTCAGTATCATATCATGTTGATTGTTGTCACTATTACGTATATTAAGTTGTTCAAAATCAGATATTGTAAGAAATCCAATTTTATTACCTCTTTTCAAAGTTTTTTGACTATTTTAGGCCTTTTGCATTTCCATATGAATTTTAGGATTGGCTTGTCAATTTTGACCAAAAAATTTGCTGAGACTTCTATTGGACTTCTGTTGAATTTACATTTGTAAATAATGTGATAAATAGTGACAACTTTATATTTAGTATTTTGATCCATGAACACACCATACATCTCCACTTACTTATATCTTTTAAAATTTATTTCAGCAACAATTTGTAGTTTTCAGGGTGTAGGTATTTGGTCAGATTGAGGCTTAGGTATTACCTTTTCAATTCTATTATAAATGATAATGCTTTTGTAATTACAATTTCTGACTGTTCATTGTTGGAATATATCGATCTTGTATATTGATACAATATTGTATCAATTGAGCCAACATTGCTAAATTCCCTTTTTAATTCTACTTTTTGTCAATTTTATAGTACTTTCTATTTAGATGATTATATCACATGAAAATAAAGAGTTTTACCTCTTTTACAATCCTAGTGCCGTTTATTTCTTTTTCTTGCCTTGTTGCACTGGCTACAACCTCCTGTCAAATGTTGAATAGAAGTGATCGTTCCTAACCTTAGTGGGATAGGAGCAAATATTTTACTATTAGAATGATATCAACTGTGAATTTTTTTTGGTTGCTCTTTGTCAGTTGAGACAGGTCCTTTGTGTACTTGAAAAAAATACACTTTCTGCTCTTATTGTGTTTTATTCATGTTAATTAGGTCAAATAGAAAATGTTGCTCAAGACTTCTATATCTTCACTGATTTTGAACCTATGCTTTCTATAAATTATGGTAAGGAAGGCACTGAAACCTCCAATTATATTTATAAATTTATTTCTAAAAGTATTTCTGTTAGGTTTTACTTCATAATTTGGAGCTATATAATCAGGTACATAAATGGTTAGGTATGTTATGTCTTCTTGATAAATTGACTCTTATATTTATGACATGGCCTTCTTAGTCTCTGGTAATATTATTTTCTTTGAAATATATTTTGTCTAATTTTAATATACCATTCCAACTTTCTTTTGATTAATGTTCGTATGGTATTGTTTTTTCAGCCTTTTACCTTTAACTTTTTATGTCTTTATAAAGTGGATTTATTGTAGGCAAATAATGAGTATTGCTTTGTTATATAATCTTATAATTTCTACCTTTTAATTGGGGTGTGTTTGGACTATTTACATTTGATATATTATTGATATGATTAGGTTTAAGCCTACATTTTGCTATTTGCTTCATCGCTCCCTTATTCCTCTTTTTCTTTTTTCTCCTTTTTTAAATTAATTGGGCTTTCAAATTAGTTTATATTATCTCCTTTGTTGACTTGTAATTCAAAACTACATCTTGTAAATATGTGAATTAATTCTTTATTATTGGCACTTACACGGCATGGGTAGCTATAGAATAAAATTTTGTTAGGGCAAAAATATGACATACTGTTTCTTATAAGGCCATAGGGGTATTGAAAACCTCTAACTTACATATTCAAGATCCACACGATTCCTTTCTCTCCAAATTCCATGATTTTAATTGCCTAAGTAAGATTAACTTCTTTGCCTAATTAATTTTCCCAGGATGTTTGTGGGTTCTTGTTGTTGTCTTAATATTCCAGCTTGGAAAAATGAGCTGGGCAACTAATGCTAACTGCTCTGATACTCATCTCTTTTACCACCTTTCCCCAGCGTCACTAGTATATGAATTGCCAAAATTCAGTTAAAACTAAAATTTATTCTTTTTATTCTAGTTGTTGCTTACAGTTTGTAGTAGACTATTTTACATATAGTATAAGAGTTTTACAACAATATGTTTTATTTCTCATATCCTAATTATTGTCTTAGTTTCATGTCTTTTCCTTCTACATTTTGTAAACTCCAGACATATCACATCTTTATAATTTTCGTTTAAACTCTAAATTATATTTTAAACAATTTTAATAATTCTTAAGGAAAATTATGTTTATCCAGTGAGTTACCATTTCTGGTCTTCCATATTCCTTTCTGTAGAGCATTCTGACAGGATTATTTTCTTTAACATTTCTTGTAATGCAGTGTATTTCTGCTGGTGCTATTTCCTTTTAGGTTTTGTATTTTATTTCCCTTTTGTTATTCAAAGATAATTTAGCTGTGTTTAGAATTCTTGACTGACAATTTTCCTTTCCTTTTAGTATTTCCAAATGTTATTCCAATATCTTTTGATTTTAACGATTACCTATTAGCTATTTTTTTTTTTTTTTGAGACAGAGTCTCGCTCTATTGCCCAGGCTGCAGCGCAGTGGCGCTATCTTGGCTCACTGCAAGCTCTGCCTCCTGGGTTCACGCCATTCTCCTGCCTCAGCCTCCTGAGTAGCTGGGACTACAAGCACCCTCCACCATGCCCAGCTAATTTTTTTGTATTTTTAGTAGAGACGGGATTTCACCTCCTTGTTAGCCAGGATAGTCTCAATCTCCTGACCTCGTGATCCACCTGCCTCAGCCTCCCAAAGTGCTGGGGTTAAAGGCATGACCCACTGCGCCCGGCCTAGAAATCTTATGTCATTCTTATCTTTCTTCTTCTGTCCATATTGTTTCTCTTTCTTTAATATTTTAGTTTTTCATTAGTTTTACTCAATTTGATTATTAAGTGCTATCCAGTACTTTTCTTCCTATTTTTATACTTAGAGGTTTCTTGGATTTTCTAGGATTCATGATTTATGGTTTTTATCAGATTTGTAGTGTTTTGACAATGATTTCTTTAATTTTTGTCTTCTCTCATTCTTCTCTTCTTTGGAGAATTCCAATTACACATATGCTTAATATTTTCCTAAATGGTCTGATTATTTTTTAAGTCTTTTTTATACTTTGTGCTTCACTTCAGATCCTATCTACTGCTATTCTTCAAGTTTATTAATTTTCTTCTGCATTATTTCATTTGATGTTGATTCTATCTGCCATATTTTTCACCTCATACATTGTGGTTTTCATCTCTAGAAGTTCAATTTAGGTATTTTTACATATTCCATGTCTCTACTTAACAGATTTAATCTTTTATTTAGCTTTTAGATATATGGAATTCAGTTATAATGGTGGATATAATGTTTTTGTCAAATAATTCAATCATGTATGTCATTTTAGGGTCAATTTTTATTGTTTGACTTTTCTTCTAGTAATTGGTCTTATTTTCCCATTTCTTTGATTGCCTGGAAATTATTTATTGGATGCAAAAATGTAAACTGTGCCCCACTGAGAAATGGATAGTTCTGTATTCTTATACCAAAAAAAAAAAAAAAAAAAAAAGTTGACCTTTGTTACCTGACCTGGTTAAATATTAAAATAAAATAAAGTTAAAACAGATTGATTATTTTGAATCTTGCTTTTAAACTGTTAGATGGAACCAGGACAGCATTTATTTTAGGGCAATTTTGTCCCATTATTGAAGCAATTTCATTTTGTGGCTCTATCTAATGCCTGATGAATTATGAGGATTTCTACTCTGGCTGTTGAGAATGGGAAATATTGCTGTCTCTGTGTAAGTTTCATAGCTTTCAGCCTCTAATCATTTTTGTTGGTTCTTTCCTTAAGCAGATGAATTACAAGCGTGTACTGATTAGTACCAAACTGAAGACTTGCATTTAACCTCTAAAACTCTTCCAAACTCTCTCTCCTTTAAGTTTTCTTCTCTCTTACGCTCTGTTATTTTTGAGTCAGTTTTGCCTCCTTGTATTTCATATTGATTCCCATAACTCAGAGAGATCCAGTGGTCTCGTGAATCTCTTCTTGGGTTTTCTGGCCCTGCACTGTGGTCTGTAAATTATCTGTAGGCAGTGAACTGGACAATTATAATTTCCTCATAAATCATTTCACATCTCTTGGTATCACTGACCTTTTATGTTTGTTGCTGTAGTCTGGAAAACCATTGCTTCAATTACTCTGTCTGGTATTTAATTGTGTTCTGGAAACAGGGTAACTCTGGTTCTTGTTACTTCATCTTGACTAGAAGTAGAAGTCCTGGAGTTTGTACTTGGAGTCTTTTATTGGGTCTTGATAAGGAACCAATTCTTATCCATTACAGATAATTCTAGCATCATTGAAACCTCAGGATTATTTGGCTCAAGATATAGGGAAGCTTGCACCATAGCTAGACTCATTGCAAAGTCTTTTCTTACTCTGTGCTCTACTCAAAAGAGATAAACTTATGGGTCATGCCATAAGTGGATCAAAGCAATATTCCCATGTACAGTATATTCTACCTCAAAAATGGACTCAAGTCCACCAAATGCTTTGCCACTTTTGCAATGGTAGGAGGCATAGCTTGAACAATTTTCTGCTTTTCTTTATTAGGGCTATTCTGGCATTCTCCAGTCAAGTGGATCAATACACACTTCACTGATAGGTCAGGCTCATGAATCTTCCTAGTGTTTAATCGCAGACCTCTAGCTTGTGAGCACTAGGGCATATAAATTACTTGACATTTGTTGCTCACTACATCCAATTAGCCTGATATCATTAATATAATGGATCAACCTGATGTTTTGAGGAATAGCAAGTCATCAAAATCCCTGTAGACTATGTTATGGTAGAAAACATGAGAGTTAATATAGGTTTGTGGCAAAACAATGAATGTGTACTGCTGTTACCTTGAAAAAGCAAACTGGTATTGATTATCTCTACCAATGGGTAGGAAAGTAAGCATTTGCTCAATTAATAACTGTATGCTGATCACCAGGTGCTGTACTAAACTGTCTTAGTAAAAATTCTACATCCTACATTGTAGCTTTGCTTGGTTGATTGAGGTTACTAGTTGATTATATTTATGCTAGTTGATTATTATCTACTCATAGTACATTTTTTTTTCCGGGACAAAATAAAATAACTATAAAAATAATTTGATTGAGACTATCACTCCTATATCCTCCAAGCTCTAATAGTAGATCTAATCTTTGAAAATATTCTCAAGATGCAGTTTTGTTTTTGATTTATTCTTTTGGCTCCAGTACAGAAAGTGGTTTTGGCGCCAGATACACAGAGCATTTATTCAATTAGACACGTGGGGACTAGTATATGATTAAAAAGTGAGTCCTTAGATCTGTTGGACCTATTGTGAGCAAAATTGAACAAAAACTCCATTTATTACCCATCCTCTATAAACTTAATACATGATGTGAAGAAGCATGATGACGTTTTGAGTGCTTTGGTACCAGTGCTAGCTCAGTCCTGTAGCGTGTAGTTCTGTGTCTATAAGTCTGTCTTTACAGACTCACCATACAGAGGTTACCTGGGAAATTTCAAGAACAGAAGCCTGAGATTGAAATTATTTGAAAAACCTGGAGAATGTCTTACCTTTTCTGGTGTTGGAAAATCTTCCTTTGTCTTCTGCTTCCTTTGCTTCTCTTAGAAGTAAAGCTATTGACTGATAGTATTGCCTGACAATAGCTCTTTAAGGTAGTATTGACTGATAGCTATTGCCTGACAGTAGCTCTTTCAGATTGTTTGTCACATAGCCATGTTATTCTCTAACTGTGTAGGCTAGAAGTTTTTCTGTCTTGGCAGCACCTTATAGCTACTGTTGGATTACTAAGAATAACATTTTATTTGACTATTTCTGCACGTCCTGAACTTTGAACTGAGTGCCTTTCTTCTTGCCATGACTTCGTGGTTTGAGCCCACTCATTTTCTTATTCTTTATTTGCCATTCCAGCAACCTCTTCACTGGTAGCATCAATCAGAGATGGAAACTAATAAAAACTATAGTCCTGAAATGTACCTTTCACGTTCTCTCCCAACTTCAACTTCTACGATTAGGCTCTTGCTTTTGGGTGTATCTAGAGACTAAGCCGCTTTTATAGGCATTCAACAAAGCATTGGTTTGGGGGCTTTTAAAGATTCCATTATGCATAAAATTTACATATTCATATAATGTTAACTCAAAAGATTATAATATACTGTGAGTCCGAAGGAAGAATCATGTAAGATGCAGTTTGATATCGTGTCTGACATTCTCCATTTTCAGGAGACATTTTACCTCCTAGACCTCTTTTTAAAAATCATCTTTTACTTAATTGATTATTTTAAGAATAAAATTGATACATTTTGAAAAATTAATTTTATTTTAAACAGAACCATATATTGTGATACTGAGGATGTTTTTTTTTTTTTTTTTTTTTTTTTTGAGACGGAGTCTTGCTCTGTCGCCGGGCTGGAGTGCAGTGGCCGGATCTCAGCTCACTGCAAGCTCCGCCTCCCGGTTCACGCCATTCTCCTGCCTCAGCCTCCCGAGTAGCTGGGACTACAGGCGCCCGCCACCTCGCCCGGCTAGTTTTTTGTATTTTTTTTAGTAAGACGGGGTTTCACAGTGTTCGCCAGGATGGTCTCGATCTCCTGACCTCGTGATCCGCCCGTCTCGGCCTCCCAAAGTGCTGGGATTACAGGCTTGAGCCACCGCGCCCGGCCACTGAGGATGTTTTGATTAGGGTTACTAAGGCACAAAGTAATACAAAACGAAGATAAATTACTCAGATTCCGTTAACATTCATATAATGTCTTTTTTGTAACTTAGCTCATTATTATTATTTCTAATGATTATTGTTACTTAGTGAACTTGAACAAGTTTTTGTTTTTTCTGTTAAATAAAAGTGATACCTGTCTCCTAGGTATATTGGGGAATTTAAATGTAAAATTGCTGAGCGCATTAAACAGCATGCCATAAGATTTCAGTATATGTTATCTTCCCGTTTCTCTCCCTCTTCCCCCTTAATATCCAAAATAAGATCATCAATCCTGAGAGCTATTGTCTTAACTACTCAGCTTATGTTACCAGATAGTTGCATAAGGAATTTGATGATGGACTGAAAGGCATGAATGTGAAGCTATTAAAATAAATCCCCAAATGTGTAAAATAGAAACAGAAGAGAGAGAAGGGAGAACTAAATTATTTCATCAATGGATCATGTTATCTATGTGATTAGGAGTCAAGTTTATTTCTTTATAATATTATAGACAGTCCATTAAGCCACTTTCTTTCTGTTCTGCTAGACTATTCACTATTAGGCTCGTAAAGTCACTACCAGAGCTTTCTAAAAAGTTTTTTTTTTTTTTCCCAAAAGTGTTTTTGCATTCAGCCTTTTTATTCTAGCTACATTAATAAAAATTTTAGTTTCTCTGAAGCAGTTCTTCCATATATAATTCCCTCACAGCCAAGCATGTATTGGTCCTTCCTTCCCAATAGAAGAAAATCTAAATAAGTCAGCCCAAAGACCCTCTTAGAACATCCTGGTGATGTCTACCTTGTCTTTGCTTCTCTAGATCCATTCTCCACTCTTTTTCAGTTACTCTTTGGCTCCGGATGACTGATGTGCATAAACTACATCAATGGGATCTCCAGTGGGAAATAGAAACAAAGGAAGAGGGTCAGGTCAGGGAATTTATTTACCCAGCTTCCTCTTTTCTACTAAAAGTCATGCATCTTGTCAGGCACCCCACTCCACAAGGCTCTCTCCTTCTGGGGTCTGGAAATTCTCGCTCCTCACTCCACCCTTCAGGCTGAGGGGTGGAAATGATTTTTACTAGCACTGGAATACTGCCATATTCTTGTGGCTTTCCTACACCCAGCACATACCTTTGTAAATATTCCCTGTATCAAAACTCAACTCGAATAATCCAATTTCAATGTGCCATCTGTTGCCTGGTTGTTATACCTCCCAAATTTATCTCATGCCATACACTTTTTCCTTTAAAGACAGATGGTTTATTTATTGCAGGCATAGTGGTTCAGAACACCCAATCTGGAATAATAAAGTATTGAGTTTGAATTCTGATTTTACTGCTTATCAGTTCAAAGGCTTTGGTCAAGTTATTCAGCTTCTCTGAGTCTCAATCTCTTCATCTATAAGGCAGGCATAATAATAGTAGTCACCTTAAAGAGTTATTGTGCGAAATAAAAAAGTTTCTAGATCTTTGATAGAACAGATGCTGAGGAAATATGGTTTTGGCCATGAATGTTTCTTGAGCATGTATACCTCACGCATTTTTGCTGCCACATCTCTTTTTCTGTTTTCCCCTCCACCTAAATTTATCAGTTTTAGGTTTAATTAAAAGCCTAGTTATTGTATAATCTCTTGTGTTTCTCAAATTTTATGACCCTTGCTCCCTGGAACTCTCCTTTGTGTCTCCCTAATTACATTGTTAACCACCTGGGGACAGAAACAACAACTTTTCATTTCCTTGTATCACCTCTAACTAGCTCAGTGTTGGAAATATAGCAGAAGCTTCACAAATATTTGCCTGGTTATTTAATTTAATCATTTAATTTCAATTAAGGCAGGTAAATTTTATAATGCAATTAATTTCAATTAAGGTAGATAGGCAAACTGCATAATGCAAATCTCCAGAATAGATTTTTTTGATTATCACAGTGCCCATTTCAGGGTAGGTACTTATTTAATATTTGATGATTTTTTATTTAATATTTGATGATTTTTGGTAATTACTATACAGATAAGTTATCTGTAATAACATCTAAGTGCCTCACTGATTACTGTGTAGACATAATCTATACCTGTAATGAGATCCTTTTTATTAACCGTCAAAGGTTAATGATCTAAGCAGGTTAAAAAGCACAAAAAGGAAATAGTATTAATGTCAGTATATTCATATGTTAATACTTTTGTCATCTTTTAAATATACCAGATTGTAGTCTCACTAGAATACTAGAACTTTGTTATATTTTATATTGTACTCTCTGTGGAGTACTTATGGGTCGCTAAAATAACGTTAAACTACTGAAGGGTCCAAACACAAGAATCAGCTTTAGTTTCTTGTGAGCAGTGTAACTTACCACCTCTCTAAATATTGCATTTAATTTTGTCTTAATACAAAAATTAAATAAAGGTATAGCCTGTAGGTGGCATTTGAGTCCACTAATCACTGTCCTGTGCTTTATCTTGAATCTTTATATTGGTGTTTCCAGTACAGCAGCATGTCTATAACTAGTGTTGGCTTCTCAGTATGATGATGAAGTTTAGTGATAGCTTAGACCATAAGCTACTATGAAAAATCCTCATTGAACCTTGCCAGATTCCTGCTGGAATGTTATCTTCTGTCCTGTTAGTAGAAATGAAGGATAGTACAAAGAAGCAATGAGGCCTGCCTGACTGATGTACATATCCCTGACAGCGATCTTGGTGGTGTTTCATGGGAATTAAAAGTAGGCTGATTGGGAACAGTGAATGAACTGATGATTAGAAAGAGTTGGGGTTGGTTTCTTTAGAGGCCGTCTAAGAGCACAATAAGATGAGTTTTGTTTGGTTTTTGATGTAACACATTAAGAGATTTAGGACTTTTAGAATTAGGATATTAATTGTCCTAATCACCCAAGGTAATATTTTTAAGCAATTGTCCTAATCACTGAAGGCAATTGCTTAAAAATATTACCTTCTCCTAGTTGTCTTCATCACCGAAGGTAATATTTTTAAGAAAAAGTAAATGAAAGAGTAAAAATTAAATATATATTTTTATGTGCTGAATGGCTTAATGAAGATAGTTTATTTTGTTCTTTTTATTGACATGACTTATCTTCTTTTCATACATAGCCTTTATATGAAAGAGAGTGAAAGATGCCTATTGTGGAGTACTTATGGGCCTCCAAAATAAAGTTAAAGTATAGGGGCCCAAGTACAAAAACCAACGTTAGTATCTGGTAAGCAGTATAACTTACCACCCTTATTTAAATGTTGCCTTTAATTGTTTTGAATTTTGAACCGAAAAATCCTCAATCAGTCTTTTACCTACTTTTCAGATTCACACAAGATGTAAAAAAGAGTCTTTGGGCAAACTCACTGTTCATTTACTTTCTGTTGTCTTTATTCACATGTGCACCCCTAAAATCCCTTCTTGAAAGCTGGGGAGAAGTGGGTTCATGTACAGTACCCTTCCCTCTTCACCTCTCTACCTGTCAGTGTAGAAATATTGCAGGTATTCACAAGTATGGACCTTGTCCGTTTTTGTTTAATTAACTGATACTTGTGCTATTTTGAATATAATCTTTGGATGTATTGAATACAGAAAATGATTGTTTTTTAAAGATCCTTCATAATTGGAACCTCAGCTATTTACATCAACATCAGTATAATATTGATCTATCCAGTTTACTCTCAAACTATCAAACACTTAGTTTGTCTTTTTTTGTTTTTTGGTACCAACAATATGAATTACATTACCATTACTTGATTAGGTTTTTCAGGTAAACAATTTGAATAAATATGAGTTTTCATTTCTGATGACATAGTGGTCCAAAAATCCTTAACAAACCTTTCACTTCAAAATAATTAGAACCTTGAAAAAACATTAGCCAATATATTAATTATTATTATTTTTTACTTTTAAGTTCAGGGGTACATGTGCAGGTTTGTTACATAGGTAAACTTGTGTCATGGGCGTTTGTTGTACCGATTATTTCATCACCCAGGTATTAATCATAGTACTCATTAGTTATTTTTCATGATTTTCTCCCTCCTCTTGCCCTCCACTCTCTGAAAGGCCCCAGTGTGTGTTGTTCCCCTGTAGGTGTCCATGTGTTCTCATTATTTAGCTCTCACTTATAAGTGAGAACATGTGGTATTTGGTTTTCTGTTTCTTTGTTAGTTTGCTAAGGATAATGGTCTCCAGCTCCATCCATGTCCCTGCAAAGGACATGATTTCAATCTTTTTTATGGCTGCATAGTATTCCATGATGTATTGAGCTGACAAGAAAATAAGGAAAATATCCAGAGACTCAAAACAGAATATAAGCATAAGTTCAGAAAGTTCAGCAAGCACAGAATAGCTGGCCATACTGGGACAATTATCAGTTAATGATAACTCTGGAGGTCCATTTTCAGAGGTTGGGGAAAAGAATGTAAACCCAGTCTGCATAAGTTAGGGGAATTGAAAGAAGATTATTCCCCAGAGCCAGGACCAAAAAAGCTGTATCTTCAGTAGAAGACATTCACCTGCCATTGGAGATAGGAAAGACACTGCCTTGTTTCAACCATGATGGTGTACAAAGAAGAAAGTTTGTAACTCAAATCCTGTCCCCACATGAATTTAAGGCCCGAATTCACACTCTCAATCTGGGAACATTCAACTTCATCTAAAACTTTGTTTTAGGTGATAGTTGATTAGGAGTGTACCTGAAGACCTGACAGAAACAAGAACAGATTCTTTTGTAAAAAATACACTTTCAATCCAGGCCATAAAATTCCCCAAAATGAAAGTCTACCTCAAATTTTGAACAGAAGAAAATCTACAATAATAGTTGGAAACTTCAACATCCCACTCTCAGCATTGGACAGAACATCTAGAGGGAAAATTAACAAAGAAACATTGGATTTAAATTGCAGATTAAACTAAATGGATGCAACAGACATCTACAGAGCATTTCGTTCAACAGCTGCACAATATGCTTACTTATAAGCACATGGGACATTCTCCAGGATAGACCATATGTCAGGCCACAAAACAAGCTTCAACAAATTTTTAAAAATTGAAATCATATCATGTATCTTCTCATACCACAATGAAATAAAACCAGAAATCAAAAACAAGAGGAAGTTTTAAAACTATACGAATACATGGAAAGTAAACAACCTGCTCCTGAATGAGCACTGTGTCCATGAAGAAATTAAGAAGATGAAAAATTTCTTGAAACAAATGAAAATGTAAATACAACATACCAAAACTTATGGGATACAGCAAAAGCAGTGGTAAGAAGGATGTTTACTGCAATAAATACCTACTCCAAAAAAGTAGAAAGATTTCAAATAAACAACCTAAGGAACCTGAAGCAACTAGGAAAGTAAGAATAAATGAAACTCAGGAATTAGTAGAATGAAGAAATAATAAAGGTCAAGAAGCAGTAAATGAAATAGACACTACAAAGAAACACAAATAAAATAAATTAAATAAAAAAGTTATTTATTTGAAAAGATCAACAAAATTGATAAACTCCTAGCTGGACCAAGCAAGAAAAGAGAGTAGACCCATATCAGCAAAATCAGAAATGAGAAAGGAATTATTACAACTGATACCACAGAAATACAAAAGATCATCAGGGACCATCATGTTAAACTACATACTAACATTAGAAAACCAAGAGGAAATGGATAAATGAAATCTAAGATTGATACAGGAGGACAGAAAAAACTCGAACAAGACTAATAATCAGTAAGGAGTTGGATTCAGAAATAAAAGATCTCCCAACAAAGAGAAACTCAGGACAGGATGACTTTAGTGCTGAATTCTACCAAACTTGTAAAGAAAAACTAACACCAAATCTCCTCAAGTGATTCCAAAAAATAAAAGATGAGAGAATTCATTCTAATTCATTCTATGAGGCCAGCGTTAGCTTGATACCAAAACCAGAGAAGGACACAACAACAAAAAAAGAAAATTACAGGCCACCATCCTTGACAAACTTAGGTGCAAATATCCTCAACAAAGTAGTAGCAAACTGAATCCAACAACATATTAAAAAGATAATACACCATGCTCAAGTGGGATTTATTTCAGAGACGCAAGGGTGGTTAAACATATGCAAATCAATATATTGTGATTCATCGCAAAACAGAAGTAAAAACAAGAACCATATGATCATCTCAATAGATGCAGAAAAAGCATTTGAAAAAATCCAACACCCCTTCATGATAAAAAAAAACCCTCACAACTAGGCATAGAAGTAATACACATTGAAATAGTAAAGATCATATATGACACAGCCACAGACAACATCATACTGAATGGGGAAAAGTTGAAAACAATCCCCCCCTTTTTTAAGGATCCTTAAAACAAGGCACAATGGCTGTGTGTGGCATGACGGCTCATGCTTGTAATCCCAGCACTTTGGGAGGCCAAGGTGGGTGGATTGCTTGAGTCCAGGAGTTGGAGACCAGCCTGGGTGACATAATAAGACCTTGTCTCTAATTTAAAAAAACAAAAGACAAAAAAGAATATTTAACAGTGTTACTCCATTAAGTGTAAAATTAAATTATGTATTATTTGGAATTCCATAATTTTATAGGAAACCTACAAAGATTAGTAAGGGAATAATAAATAAACAATTCAAGTTGATGGTTACCTTAAGTGGCAAGGAGAAAAGGAACTGGCATTGGGAATGGGTACACTCAGGGCTTCAAAGACATTTGTAGTGATTTATTTCTTAGGCTGGGTGGAGGGTATGAAATATTCATTTTTATTGTTACTTTAAAAAGTACGTATACACATATGTTAAACATATACAAATATTTTCTATATATAGCTAAAAATATTTTTTCTAAGCAAAAATGGAAGCAATGGTGTGTTATTCTTTCCAAGACTGATAAAGTTGGGGCGTCATTTAACATGGGCTTACAAACAGCCAACATGAGGTATTACTGAGAATTCTTAGTTACTATTGGAGATTAAAATCAATTTAATGTCCTATTAATGGATACATAGGGACCAAGAAAATATTTTTAGTTTTTAAAAATAGTAAAGGTGATATCTAACCTCGAATACTTTATATCAAATTGCTATATTTTTTAGTTTTGGCTGAAAGTAGACAAGAATGGCTACAATCATAACAAAATAAGGGGTGAGTTGTTTGTTGGTTTATCCTTCCACTATTTGGAATGTCACCCTAGATTTATAACCTTCTGTGCTTAAACCAAGCCCAGAGATGGCTGCTCAGCGCTCTTTAATCAGCAATCAGTGACCTGCTTTCCAATTGCCTTCCCCAAATACCTCCCAACTGTAACGATTGCTCCAGGGAGAGCTGTGTCTTTATTGAGCCCTGAAAGTGTTCATCTGGCCAGATTGGAGGTCTTCAAAATGTCCCCATTGGGAAGTTACCTAAGGAGAGTAGGTACTCTGAAAGAATGTGTAAGCACCAGGCTGCACAGGGGTGTTAGCTGTACCAAAGCCAAAGAATGAAAGGACATTTCCAGAAACACATTTTCCAAGCCTTTGAATGGCTTTGCCATAACAACCCCATCAGCCTCATATTGTCTGGCTGAAGAGAAACAACTGTGATTAGCAGAAAAAAATGAATAGGGCTTATATTTTCTCTGTGTTAGAGTCCTTTTCGTTTAAAATTATCAATTTGGCCATTTGCAAATTGTTTCTCTGATTCAATTTCTTCTCTGGCTCTTGGGAGTGGTGATTGCTGTAACAGATAACTCCCCTCCAAAAAGCCTGAAATAACCTCACTTGGGATCAATACTCAGTAAAATTAAAATTGAATTTCTTTGGTGAAGTTTAAATTAGGTTGATGTCTGTAAGGAAATTCATGTATTCCTGCACAGTGTATCACAGATACTGAGTATATTTTTATTTTAATTTTTCAACATTCTGAATTATTAATAAAATGTGTTTATCATATATGGCAGCTTATATAAAAATATTTCTGTATGTTTTCTAAAAATGTAAATGGAAAAGAATACAAAATAAAATTAGAAAAAGAGACAAAGGCATCAAGAAACGATATTGGAATCTTTCCCATTAACACATAGAGAAGATAGCCCCTCCCCACAGGGGATTAAAATAGTTTTCAAATAGATCTCAAGACATCCCAAATCCTTATGAGGAAATGTTATATAATGATGGATTACCACGTCCTTTCTGATTTGTTATATGATTGTGGATAAGCCATTTAAGCTATCCTCTGTTGTCTCTGCTGTCCTCTTGAACAGGGTCTAAAATGTATTGACATAGATGTTTGACAGTTGAAAAAGAGGATGAATGATTTTATAGTACTCCTTGGTACTTTTGATTTAAAGAGAAATCTTAAACCTCTGTTAAGCTTTAAAATCCTTGTCTCTCTGTTGGCTTCTATCATTCCTAACTCTATAGATCTAACCATCACAATATCAAGTTGCTGATATCCTCACAAAAATTATACATATTTCTTTCTTAGGAAACACAAATGTTATTATATATCTTTTGTAATATATTTCAAGAAATAAAAGAGAGAATATATTAAACACTGGGTTGATGATTCTATAAAAGCACATACATGAACATAGTTTAAAAGCAACTTTGTAATTTATGAAGATTTATATTAATACAAATTGTGCAGTATTGTCAGAGGCATTTGAACCAGAGCAACTCCATCTTAAATAGGGGCTGGGTAAGATAAGACTGAGACCTACTAGGCTGCATTCCCAGAACATTAGGTATTCATAGTCACAGGATGAGATAGGAGTCAGCAGAACACAAAGACCCTGCTGATGAAACAGGATGCCATAAAGAAGTCGGCCAAAACCCACCAAAACCAAGATGGCGATAAAAGGGATCTTTGGTCTTTCTCACTGCTCATATGCTAATTACAATGCATTAGTGTGTTAGAAGACAATCCCACCAGCGCCATGACAGTTTACAAATGCCTGGAGGTTATATATCCAATGTCTGCAGGTTACCCTATACAGTCTGAAAAGGGGAGGAACCCTCAGTTCCCAGGAAATTCCCACGTCTTTCCTGGAAAACTCATGAATAATCCAACCCTTGATTAGCATATAATCAAGAAATAACTATAAGCACACTCAGTCAAGCAGCCCATACCACTGCTCTGCCTATGGAGTAGCCATTCTTCTATTCCTTTACTTTCTTAATAAACTTGTTTTCACTTTACTGTATGAGTCACCCAAATTATTTCTTGTACAAGGTCCAAGAACCCTCTTGGGGTCTGGATCAGGACCCCATTTGAATATTGCTTTCCTATATTTTCAGAAAAAAAATGTGTTTCACTTTAAATTTATTTAATAGTGATTGCTCAAAAAATATGTATTGAGCCCTTACTCTCTACTAGTCATTGATAGATTCTGAGGGAAAAATAAATATGACATATTATTTGTACCTTCAAGAAGTTCATAGAGTCATGAGGAGGTTAAACAATGACAATAAATTAATGATATAATAAGTGTGTTAAATTAGAGTTTACTCAAAGCTCCATCGGAACACAATTGGGGAAAGCTGTCTTCCTAGAAACCAAAGAATCAAGGAAAATTGTAGAAACTTGAAGTTGGCAGTTGGTCTTAAAAGACAACAAGAAATTGTGGAGTTGAGGGACAATCACAAAAGAATTTTTTACATTTTTTTTTTTTGCTTTCTTTCATTTGCAAATGGACATGCCAGATTAATGATTGACAAAATGAGTGGAAGCTCCCTGAGGCTCTGCAGAACTCTTCATTTATATGTGGTGTCATTGTCCCCACTCACGACGGTTTTGTGTGGTTTGGTGTTTCTGACTCTACTGTATGTGGAATTTCCACTCTAATTAGCTTATTAGGTTTGTGATTTGAACTGGTGAGAGATCTTAAACTATTTTTTTTTAGCTTATCACTGTATCTACATGATAGAATACATTGCACTTTATATGACCTAAAAGAAATACTTTTTAACAAGTAAGCCAGGTATCATTAAAATATAGTCAGTTGGAAAGATATTTGTTATAAGAGCTGAAAAAGCAGAGTATGATATTTCATATTTAATATATCAACCATGTAAAATATGTGTAAAAATAGAAAGGAAAATGACAAACTAGTAGTGGTTGCCTCTGGGATGCAGGATTGTGTTTTTTTTTTTCCATATTTTTCTGAACTTTATAATGTTTCTACTAACACTAATTTCTTTTAGAGTAATAAAAACTACATTTTAAACATAGAGCCTTTTCAATTCAATGTCATCTAACTATTTCTCTCTTGGAAGTGGAGATAATTATTTTACACCTCCATTAGATGGGAGCAGCAGAATTTCAGATTGTCACAGGCAGCATTATTTTAAATCATTTTGCTTTCTCTCATTTGCAAAGACAAGGCTACGGCCCTTGGCTAGTTTTGCTTTTTCTTCCTTCCTCTGGGCACCTGAAGATTATTTTATGTTTAAAGTGTTTTAACTTTCTAGTCTGTTATCACATATGAGCTAATATTTAGACCCTGAGCTGACCTGCAGTGTGGCTCAAAGAGGCAACTACATTCTGGATCCTGCTCTACAAGTCTGTTGGTTATAGTGGTTATGCAGCCAGCCTACAATTATGCTTCGGGGCATTGTTTTTGCAGCCTTCCCTTCTGCAATTGCACCTTTCAACTTCACTGTGTATCACCTGCTTTGGTGTTCTTTTACTTTCTACCCTTTGCCAGTAGGCAAGCAATGCCGATTTGACATGGGGAAAGTAAGAACTTTCCCCATTTTATGTTTGAAGAATTCTCTGTGGAAGCAGCTAGTTAACATCTCACTAATGTAGTAGTGCTTAGGAAGTGATACTGAGAGCCCTGTACTTTGGTATGCATCTTGATGTCACAGTCTCTTTTCAGAGATGCCAGCCTCCTAGTTTTAATTCTCTCCCTCTTTGATGATTAAAACACCATCTGGCCAGTGTATAGCCTTAGGAGCTGAATTCTGTAGCAGCTTTCCTCATATGCCTTGGATAACATTCTTCAGTTGCATGTAGGTGTTCTTTAGTGTGGGCTAGCATAGGCTGATTGCTTCAGTACCTGGTAATGAAGCTATGTTTAAGGGGCAGAGAAGGAACACTACCCACCAGTGGAAAGTCATGTAATTGCTCTGGGGGTCTTACTTCATAACATTGCTGCAAAAAAATAAGGCAGAGGCAATGTATGTTGCTGAAGAAGCCATGCAGAGAAACAATTTCCTCAATCACACAGTACCTTCTTAGCCTTATCTGATCTCCCAATGTGTGCTGTTGGATGTTAGGTGAGACAGGAGTCTGGGTGAGCACAGCCCATTCCACAAGAACTCCTGGAGAAAGAAAACAAAGATTCATAACTTGAGTCAGATGTGGTGCTCTCTCTCTCTTTTTTCTCTCTCTCCATATATATGTATAAATTAATTTATATATGATATATTTATTTATGCATTCAATTCAAAATATCTATTTTTGACACCAAACACCATGCCAAGAGAAGAGCTATAAAATGAGAACTGTAATTTAGTTATTTTTTGTGAGTTAGCTCTCTAGGCAGACCCTCTTCCTATATTCACGCAAGTGATAGGAACTTTCCTAAGTTGACAAATATGCAAAACTGGAGTGAAAACATATTTTCACAATTTTTGGAAACTGATGATAAAAGCTGGTCATGGGGTAGAGACTTTCATGTGTGATACATATGTTAAAACAAGCACTGGGGGATGGGAACAGAATACTTTATTTGGGAGACCTATATGGTATAACTGGTGAATGACGTATGTGTTAAACCTGTTTTTTATTGTAATAGAACTGGGAATTTCCTGAACTGCAGCCTCATTATTTCCCTCAACCATGATGGTTTCTGACTATGTTTTCTCATTAATCTCAAAGTGTTTTATTTGTTTCTATAGGAAGATTTGCAATTGTAAATATATTTCTTAACTAAACCTTTTAATTGTCCACTGATAGAGTTCTTTGGTAGTAAATCTTTTCAATCTGCTGAATTTATTAACTTCTTTGTTTACCCACATTTGGAAAGTATGCAGACAGGATAATTCTGAGTTATTTCAAAATATTTGTATTTGTTATTTTCTTTATAATTGATACCATCAAATTATAGGTGTACTTTTTAAAAGTGGCCTGTAATAAAAGAAAGATATGTAAAATGTTAGCCTGTGGTCATGAGCACTGTTATATTGATTGAGTCTCTCCACTCCCCTGCCTCCTTCATCTTGCCAGTCTTGATGGCCATTATATTTTGTGGGAAATGCCAACAGGATGGGCTATTACACTACATGGTATAGTTTTTAGAAGTTCATTGTAGCTTCAAGTTCATCACACTGAAGTAAACCACAACCCCATGGGCAATTCTTTGTGGTGACTTCTTGTGGCAGTATTAACATTGGTTGTCTTTTCTCATTGCCTCGACTATGAGGACAAATACCTCATGCCCCGTGTCCCTGTTTATCTGAGTTGCCATGAGAGAGTAAAGCCTTTTCTGCCGTCTCTCGCCAATTGGAATTTCTTCCCTGTAGTGCCTGCAGACTCCTGATCTGGTCCTCATTTTTGTACCCAGACTGTTCCATGATGCCCTCTGAAATGCCTTCTTCCTCAGTAGCAGGATTTTCTTAATTCTTACATTGTCACAAAGTATTATCTTGACTTCCCTGCCTAAACCAAAACCTGACTATCTTCAGAGGGTATTGGTTTTCTTACATTACTCACAAGTGGAAGCAGTTTTCTCTTTCACATCCCCAAATCTCAGGGCTTGAAAATAGTTTCGCTATCTACTTTGCTGCTCATTGTCATTTCCAAATTGCTATCCATCAGTCTGCTCTTCAATCCTTATCCTCTGACCATATTTCTATGTCAAGATCTGAGCAGGAGTAGCTGAGGATGAGGTGTGCACTTTGGACAAGTGTATTTGATATATATTCGTTGTAACTTGAAACAACAGAAAATAAGGCTTTTTATAAATGTATGTGGCTGGGATGAATACAACAGAAGGTGCAAGAGAAAGTATTGAAGGCGGCATGAATTAAGGAAGATCAAAACACACTGGTCGACTATTCTCAAATATTAATTTTCCTATACAGGCTTTTGATGAACCACATGGCTGTTAAGTCAACACCGAAAGCTTTGTAGAGTGCTAAATACAGATATTTGGTGTTTTGAATATTTAACTTCAGGATCAGAAGTATAGAAGGACAAATTTGGCATTTTTAGAATGCAAATTGACACACCTGACTTATCATGGAAAGCCATGTATCTCTGCATGAAGATAAGCTGAAGGAGCTATTGGCAGTGTTGAGATACCAGCATTGTATAGTATTTGGATGTGTTTTGGCAGGCTTTTGACACATGTTAAGGCTTAACGTCCATCCCTACCTACCTTGCCAAGGGTGGAGGTGTAATTACTGAATGCATATTATGTCTTCAAGTGGCCATTTGGTAGAGCTAAAGAGAGATCAGTGTGTGTGTGTGTGTGTGTGTGTGTGTATGTGTATGTAATTGATCCTAAAACACAGCATATGAGAAAACTGTAGTTTAATTGAACATGAGGACTTCAGAGCACAAATCAGGATTCTGCCTGTTTTAACAAATTTATCTTCTACTGTGCCTTAAAGTGGTACATGTGTTATCATACTTTATCATTAATGTGTGGTTGTGATTTTGGCATTACTTTCATTTAACAGATGACAAATCTGAAGTACAGAGCAGTTAAGTAAAATTTTCAATGTAAGTGTTGGTAGCTGAAACTTAGCCTTTAGGTCTGCCAGTTCCAACTCCAGTGTTTTATGTCCTGTCTGAATTGGAGGGCTAGACAGCATAAACTGTTCTACAGAGTGCATTTCTACAACAGATACTGAAAGAATCTGAGACAGATTACCGCATGGATGAATTGGTATCCTATCCATCCTGAAGTTGAGTGAGAGATCAGATGATTTGGTACTTTTCTGTTATATATTTCATAGCTATATTGATGTCTGGAGGTGTTTGCTATAAATCATCAGTTATTTCACATTGCATGCACTAAGAGAATGGCATTTAAGTCTGTCAGTATTTAGAGTGGAGGCCCTTTTGGCCAATGATCAGAAATTGTATAGACTTTGAAATAGACTAAAATAGAATAAGAGAGACTAAGATGCCAATGGTGTAGATTACGTGATTCCGTGTACATGGTGCCAATGCTCCTGAAGTGGTTCAGTTCTCAGACTCAAGTCCCATTATTTCCTAACACCAGAATAAGCTGGGAGAGCAGATGGCTTTGAATAGTAAAGCTGATCTGTGATTCTGGTGTAGAAGAAACAAGTCGTTTATATTTCTTAATACATTATTTGATCATCAGTTACATATTCAGGCCTTGTTTTTGGCCCACTTGATATTACAATGCGTATAATCATCCCATGGTGTATAATAAAGGATTTGGCTGGATATTGTCCCTGATTCTGGGAGGTAGCCTCTAAGCTCTTGAGATTTTCTGAATAATAAGAGTGTCCTTGTTATTTATGAGCCCCCTGGATCATGCCTAAGTTTATGCTAATGAGGTAACACATAGTGGTACCCTGGGTAACTTCAGGATGAAGGCTTGTCACAGAAAATCACATGATTCGAGGGAGGGAACTTTGATAGAGCCTAACCATCAGGGAGCTGGGGAAAGCTGGAGATTGATTTTAATTCTGTATTCCAAAGAATTAATGAACCCCAATAAAAACTCTGGAGCTGAAGCTCAGTGGAGTTTCCTGGTTGATGAACACATTAATGTGCCAGGAGGAAGACACACCCTGACTTCTTGAGTTGAAGGCTGTGGAGTTCTGTGTTTGGAATGCACCAAGACCTTGTCCTGTGTGCCTCTTCATTTGGCTGCTCTTGAGTTGTATCATATATATATATATATATATATAAAAAACTGTAATTGTAAGTAAAGTACTTTCCTGAATTCAGCAGATTAAGTGTGAGTGGACTTAATACGGGGAAATCCAAATTTGTAGCCAGTTGTTCAGTGGTGTGGATAGCCTGACGATCACTTGAACTTGTGACTGGTGTCTGAAGTGGGGGCACTTTTTGAGATTACTGAGCCTTTAACTTGTAAGGTCTATGCTAATTCCAGTACTTTGTGCCAGAACTGAATTTCAATATACAACTTTGTTTTAAATCAGTTTGAGTTGAAACAGACGATCCCTAAAAGGAAGAAAGGTTTAGGATTAAATTATGCATTGACACATTTTTTGTTGATAAAGAATGACAACAAACTTACCATCTGTAGCTATTTTCCAAAGCTTCAAACCAATTAGGAATTATCTTGTAGAACTCCAATCCCAATTATTTACTGGTGCATTTTTTGATTACAGGTTTAACCCTTTCTGAATATAGCTGTGATAATTTTATTTGCACTGTCTGATTCCCCGATAACCATTATGAGTATACCACCATAGGTTATGTGCATACATGAATTTGCTGTGATATTTAGTGACCAAGATGGGGTGCCAATGGTAGAAAGTTTGGTCCATAATGGGATTGTATGATTGATCCTCTTTACTATCAAGGTGAACAAAAATGCCTAACATGATAGATACAGGCCATGCAGTCTACACATACCTGTAGACTGTACTGTGGTGACCTCCATGGTTATGTGTTCAAACTCAGTCAGAGTTCAAGAAACCTGAAATAGACTTGTGCTCAAAAGAAACTGCCCCATGTTTAACATCTGTGTGTCTAAGATGGCTTTTTAACCTGTTATTGATTGCCAGAGATCCAGGGAATGACTCGTAATCTATGCTCTTCTTTTGTGTTCTCTTTAAGGCAATTCTTTTTCTTTCTATAGGATGGAAACCTCTATAATGGTTGCTAATTATTATATTTTGAGTGACTTGGCTACTCAAAAGTAATGTTTTTGCTTAATATTTTATATTTAGTATAAAAGATGAAGATAGTTTTGGCTTGTTTATAGAAGGTTTACAGTTATGTTTCTATGTTTAATTCAGAGAGGATTCATGAGCATGAAAAGTTTTGAAAGATTTGGAAAAGGAAGAAATTTGAGAAGTTACTGAGGAACATATAAGAAACTAGAAGAATAAAAATGGATGTTCTTAATGTTTTACTACTTACCCTTCATGAACTAAATTGGGAATATGATTTAAAACAAACATCCTCCCATCCCTTTCCCCCTACACCCCTGAGAAAAGAAACTAAGTGAGGAAATGCAGAGCATTGTATAATCTTAAATGGTTTAAAGCCTGCATATTAGCTTGCCACTTCAGCTGTATACAAAGATAACCATAACCTAAAAGTTGCCTCTCCAGGTTGTCACACTGTAACCACTATACGTTTTTTCTGAGACACTATTTGATGGATATCAGAACTTCTGAGTCATATGCCACTTGCTTGTCTTACATTTTTTCAAGAAAACAAATATTTCATTACATTTATGTGAGTCTTGAAATTAGCTGTTTTGTAAGTGTGCTACTGAGAATTCATATCTTACAGGTGCTGACTGGAAAAACATTTAGTTGAACATTCAGGTTCACTATTTGTTCTCCAAGACTACTTAATAGTAAAGTATATTCTAAATTCTTGTTGTGTGCTGCCTCATTGTGTTTTGAGGGCTATGGAATGATCTGGAGGAGGGGTAGAGTTGAACGAAGGGAATTAAAATACTAAAACCTTATTTGTGTTCCAGATGGTGTATAGTCACTATCTCATTTTACCTTAGTAGCTTAGTGCTAGGTGGCCATATCCCCATGTTATACATGAAGGATCTGACTCTGAATAAGTAACTTGCCCAGTATACAGAACTGTAAAACAGAATTCCTGACTCCGTATATATGTTATTTTAATTTATCATATGCTGAAGGCTGCTGCTCCTCCTCCTCATCATCTTCCACTTGTTTCTTTCTGTCTCTCTTTCTTTTCCTTTTTTTCTTTTCTTTTTTTTTTTTTTTTTTTTTTGAGACGGAGTCTCGCTCTGTTGCCCAGGATAGAGTGCAGTGGCATGATCTTGGTTCATTGCAACCTCCGCCTCCCAGGTTCAAGCAATTCTCCTGCCTCAGTCTCCTGAGTAGCTGGGACTCCAGGCATGTGCCACCACGCCCGGCTAACATTTTTTTTTTTTTTTTAATTTTAGTAGAGACGGGGTTTCATCATGTTGCCTAGGCTGGTCTCGAACTCCTGAGCTCAGGCAATCTGCCTGCCTCAGCCTCCCAAAGTGCTGGAATTACAGGCGTGAGGCACCACACCCAGCCCCTCCACCTGTTTTTTTTTTTACTCCTTCTCTGATTCTTTTTTTTTTTCACTGCATATGAAACAATCAAAACCAGCTAATGGTGTCTGCTAATCCAAAGAATCAGTAAAGAGAAGAAAAATATATTTGAAACTTCCTAATGTTCCAACTGAAATGAATCACTGGCATGTTTGATTGCTGAGTTTGTACAGTATTACTTTGTTTATACTTCACCAGGCTATTATTAACATTTTTGTTACCATACAGAAACTAGATTGAAATGTAATTGGCAATACTGTTGCTAATTATCTAATCAGTGGTAATTATTAGTTGGTTGGGTTTTCATGCTACATATGATCCAGTGTTCTACTAAAGAATCTAGCATATAATATCCATGTGATTTTTTACATTAATAAAATTTTCATGTATGAGAAAAGTATGCACTTTGACTTCAACAATTGTGTGTTCAGAATAGTAGTAGTTCTGCAGTGGGCTACTCAACTTTTCTGATCCTCAGTTTCTCCATCTGTAAAACTGGGGAATGATGATAATACCTGTAAAAGATTAAAAAGATAAAATCATGACACACACAAACATAAAATAAACATGTGTCAAAGATTGAATTTACTCATTAATTATTGAGGAAACCAGAAAGATATTACAACTTTAAAGGATAATACAAAATATAGTTTTCATTCTAGTTCACAACATTGTGTTGTTCATTTCAAAATAACAGAAGTGATGAGTTGAACTGTTCTCAGATATAGCAATAATAAGTGTTTGTGGTAATGGATGCTCTAAACATCCTGACTTAATCATTACACATTCCATGCATGTAGTAATATATATACCAAATACATATATGCAAATATTATGTATTGTTAAAATAACTCAGAAAAATAATTATTTCCATTATGATCAGTTATCTACAATATACAGAGTAGTAAACAGTTCTGTGAATGGAAGACATGCATCTGCTAGATAATGAAGAAGGGTGTACCCTAGAAAATGCCTAGTTTTTCACTGAGAACTCCCACAAACCTTTTTTGTTCCATTTCTACGTCTTTCACGATTTGTCTCTAAATACCTAATTTGAGAGGTTATTGAGAAGTTTGTAACAAAATCATATAATGCTTTTTCATTTTAACTATTACATGTACACACACACACCCATCATTAGAGTAGATTTGGGCTCTTTTAAAATTCCTCTTGTTGTAACTTAATAATTTTAACACCTGAAGCAAAAATGTATACCAATTCACCCAGATTACTGATAACAAGATTCAGGCTGATGCATTTAGGTGGTTTGCTGATTGGACGTAAAAGCTTCGGCTAAAGGTAAATGTTGGCCTTATGCCTCATTCTATAGAGGAGACTATAGAAAATGAGCAAAATCAAAACGAACCATTGCTGTTTGCCAAACAGTCACAAAAATGTTAAAAGTCTCGTTAGATTTTTACACTCTGTCTTTTGCATGAACAAACTGACAACTTAGATTTATCAGACTTATGGCACTTTTTAATCATCAAGAATTTTATTCCTTTTGTCTATGAACTGGAGCAGTAAAAGAGAAGCAGAAATGCCTCAAAATAAAGGCTTACCCTTCACTGATCAAGAACCCAGAAGATAATGGATGTGGCACAGTTATCATATTAAGTCTGTTCCCCTCCCCCAAAAGAAAAGGACTTGGAATAGATGGAGAACTGAGAAAGGAATCCAGTGAGCAAAATAAAGGCTCTGGCCTAAGTGTAACTATGAGGAATACAGGGTTTGATTTAATTATTCAATTATAATTTAGGTTGGATAGACTCTGTTTAACCCTCCATCCCCCCGATTGATTCTCTGCTCTGCTCTGCCCTTGGAGAGCCTATCCAGGGAGGATGATTCCCATGGACTCCAGCACCTTGGCTGTACAGTTCTTTGCCCTCTAGCTTTCTGTTGGGTTTAGCCAGTGGAAAATATAAATATTTCTCCCCTTCCCTTTGAGTGCTGCAGTTCCGCAACCCTTTATGACCACCAGGTTGGCTAGCATTATCTTCCCCTTGCTTACCTCTACAGATCCTGTTGTAATGATGGCTTCTGATTGTTGACAGTCCTGAGTCTTTCAATATCTCTTATTAGTCCCTATACCTCTGAAAATAGCTCCAGCATTAAATTCTCTTCATAACCTTAGCTGAGTTTTTTCTGTTTGTTCTCAGGACCCTGATGAATCCTGAAAGAATAACAACAACAAACTGTTGAGAAGTAACTGTACTCTTTACCGATATATAGCGTATATATTAATCATTTCATTTTAAATTTTGCCATTATCATTCATTATCATTTAACAGAAAAGGAAATTGAGGCACAGAGAACTTCGATGACTCACTTGAAGCAATTCTGACTTTAAAAAGCCACATTGTTACTGAGCATGCTGTATTTTGTAATTAACTTAAGGTTCAGACTACCTTTTTAAAGCACAGTTTCTTTTCTTTGCATGATGTAAATTTTTTCTCTTCTAAACAGGCCTGCACTCCTATTTTAAATTATTTTTTATATTTTGAATGGGGGTCAAGTGTGGGCTGTCCTACCTGTCTCTGATTGCATAAATCATCTCATTTTGTTCTACTTACAATGCTTCAAGTTACAGAACTCATAACATCACATTTATTACTAGCTAAGAGAGCATTAATCATAGATGGCCATAAAAGCTAGAGAAATTAACCATAAAGTTTGCTGGAAATTGCATTAATCATGTGGAATCTTGAAAATGTCAGATTACAAAAATGCTGCTTTCTTGTTAATACAAGTAGAAAAAATTGTGGAAGAGAAAAGAGATCAAACAAAATTAATGTTATTCTTTAAAACTAACCAATTACGTTACACAGATGTATGGACTAGACTCTGTTGTAGGCAATTTATATATGCTATCTTTTTTAACCTTGCCAATGACCCTGCAAGTTATACACAACCATCCATTTCTCATATATGGAAACTGAGATCTCCTAACATTGTCAAGGTCACATAGCTATTACGAAGTAGAGCTGGAATTTGGACAGTGGTCTGTCTGATACTGAAATCCTATTGCTCCTCATTTAAGAAAAATAAGTATCATAAAACTTTGATTTGTAGGTTGGTTAGGTTACATTTCAATTCTTAGTGCTAATGTTTGACTTCATTTGAACTGTTTGTCCCTTACGCATAGGCCAGTCCTAGTCAACATTCTTTTGTGGCCTTTCAAGTTGAGGACTCTGCTTCAGAGAAGGCTTATAAAAACTGGCAGTATTGTGGATCAGTAGGAGGTATGCAGTTTTACAGGCCTAAATTTATGAACTATTTGTAGGTCTTTTCAACATTAATGTAAAGAGACCTGTGCTCATGACTAAAAATATAAAACACGTTGGCTTTAAATGTAGACCTATATTTATTATGTAGAACCTCATATGTTCTTTTATTTTGATTGTTTTGAAGTATAAAGCTTGCTGGTGGCAGTTTACCACAGTGTGACTATCGGGAGCAGTGAAATCAGCTGGAGAGAAGCCACATGTCTACATTTTTTCAGTAAAATGTAACTGAATTATAGTGCATTTCATTAGATTTTCTTTCATATTTTCATTTCATAATTAAAAACATACCCTTGCATGTACTATAAAGATTCCCTGATTCATATTTTGAAAATAATTTTGTAAAGCTAACCCCGCTTTCATGACCACTAACAAATGGCCAAAGAAGTGCCCTTAAGGAGAAAATTTGCTAGAGCATAGAATAATTCGTGGTCTTTATTTTAAAGTAATGTACGATAAGACTGAAAGGTTCTAGATTCTGTGGTGTTTCTCTGCTTAACTTTCTGGCTGCTTCTTATTTATGTTCTTATTTTGGTTTCATCATGTTCTGCTGACTTCACATCCGGATGATTTCTAAAATTCTGTTCTTGGCTTTTTGCTCTTCTTTTTCCACTTCTTTCTTCATGTTTTTATCATGTCACCAAGTATACATCAAAACTGAGTTCTAGGTCTCATTTTTAAATGCCTGCTACAAGTAGAGACATCTCTTCCATAAGTACATCCAAAATGCCACACTACTTTCCCCCTCTCCAGCTGTCCTTCTATTCTGACTGTTTTGCCACTTAACCATCCTATTTTCCCTCAGGCACTCAGACCTGAGAACTTGGAATCCAACTTAATCCTTGTCTTTAATTCTCTCTCCCAAATGGTTATTCACAGAGTCCTGCCGAGACCACCTCAGTCAGGGAGACCCTAACCCAGCAGCTCTAGAGGAATTAAAGACACACACACAGAAATATAGAGGTGTGAAGTGGGAAATCAGGGGTCTCACAGCCTTCAGAGCTGACAGCCCCAAACAGAGATTTACCCACATATATTTTAACAGCAAACCAGTCATTAGCATTGTTTCTATAGATAAAATTAACTAAAAGTTTCTCTTATGGGAAACAAAGGGATGGGCCGAATTAAAGTCATAGTTTGGGTTGGTTAACTGCAGCAGGAACACGCTCTTAAGACACAGATCACTCATGTTATTGTTGGTGACTTAAGAAGGCCTTTAAGTGGTTTTCCACCCTGGGCGGGCCAGGTGTTCCTTACCTTCATTCCCGTAAATCCACAACCTTCCAGCTTGGGCATTAGGGCCATTATGGACATGTCACAGTGCTGCAGAGATTTTGTTTATGGCCAGATTTTGGGGGGCTTGCTCCCAACAGAGTCCTATAAGTGATTCATTACATTGGATTGGCTCCCGCCCTTCCCTCTTTTCTGCTTCTATTCTAATTTAGGGATATGCAACCTTATAGATACTATAGGAAGACTTCTTTTTTCTTATTTTGCATATCATTTAGGAATAGAAACCCTAATCAGGTTGATAAATAAATGACCTGTCTATTGTAGCTCTTGCATGCTCTTTTTATATCCACTTTCTCTAATCTCAACTCCCTTATTTGTGCTCTCTTAATATTTTATGAATAATCCCCTCTAGCTGTTGTCACATATTTTGTAGTGGTAGAAGTAGGGGTGACGAGGCGGGTTGGGGAGCCCTTTGAACTCTCCTACCCACCACAGTGAGCTCTTCAAAGTCAGGGTCATGTCTCACTCATTGTTGCTTCTCCAGTGTTAAGCATGGTGCCTGGCATATAATTGAGGACTAAGAAATGTTGAATTGAATCTACAAATGTGAAATCAGATTTAATTTATCTATAAGAAATAGTATCTCCCAGAAAAACTGGTGAGGCTTTTTAGGCTATTTCCTTGTGTTCAACGCATAGGAAACCACCAAGGGCGAAAAGGTGGTAGAGTCTAGATTGGGAAGAGATTTGATGCTAGGCTGAATAATTTAGCGTTGATATTTTTAGAGATAGCATTTTAGAGGGATTAATTAGGTAGCACTCTATTAAATGTCCTAGAAGAAAAAAGACTTTAGGAAGATAGTAGAAGTATTGAAGTGATTCTGGTGTGAGGTTACTAGAGTCTGGAGTTTGGTAATGGAAGAGAAAAATAGAGATGTGTTGGGAAAAGGAGGTTGAGTCAAGGGAAGAAAACATTTAAAACAGGAAAAATAAAAGTTGACTATAAGATTTGAGGCAGAAGAAATCAGACATAGGAAATTAGAATTCCCTTTGGGACTAGCCACGCCAGTATGACTGCAGATGGAGTTATTTCCAGTAAAGTGTAAGGATGCACTTGTGGAACTTTTTAAACTATCTAGGATCTGATGCACACGAGTTGCAATCCTTAAGAGAGAGTTGGGGACTGAATTTACTTTGGAATACTTTTCATCAGAATTCCTTTTCTTCAGCTGTTTTCATTCCCTCAGAAGAATAGGATAACTTACAATTCAGCACTTACTTTATTTTTTTCCCAAATGCCAAGGTTATTTGAGAAAACAAAACAAACAAACAAAAAAAACCCAAAAAACTTCTGTGTAAATTCTGTCCTCAGAGCAGTTAGAAGATAATATTTTGTGATATTTTAGGCATTAAGTAATTTGTTGATTTTGTCCAAGTTCCACTGACGATTTTGCTTAAAATTCTTCAAGAAACATTTTCTAAGAATCTTTGTCCTTACGGACTCTCCAGGAGTAAAAAGTTCTTAAAAGGATGATTATACGCAATTCCAGAGAGTGAGTTGGAGGGATTCACTCTTCAAGGTGTTATATAACTTTAAAGGATTTGTTTTAAAAATAGTTTAAGTCCTGTGCCATGAGCAAAATGGGGTCAGAATATATTATTCACTCCACAGCTTGGATTTCAGAGAAAATTCAATTATGCATTTTTGCAATTTTCTTTTTAACAAATCTGGTAATCCTCTTGGGGCTCATTTGTTGGGGTTGGGGAATAGAAAGCAGTGAAATAATTAAGTATAAAATTCAGTGTAAAGCACGTATGATGTGGCCATGTAAACTGTTTGGTTGGGTAATGCTTTGTACTCAGCTTGCTACCCTTATTGCTCACTACTCTCCCTAAGACAGTATGCTTTTATGGGAGAAGAAAGGGCACAGCTTACAATATTTTATCATGCAGAGAAAGATGTGCTGTTTTTGAGGTAATCTGCTTGTTCTTAGTCCTTGTCCACTGGGCAGGGCAGCTTCATGAACATGCAGTTGTCTAGGGCCCCATGATAGAAAGATTTTATGCTTGATTTCATGCTCTGCTGTTGCTAATTTGAACTTCATAATAATTTTACATTCGAATCTGTGTTTTTTTTTTTTTTTTATTTTTTATTTTTTTATTATACTTTAAGTTCTAGGGTACATGTGCATGACTTTTATATCATGTATAACTCCCCAATGCAATCCCTCCCTCCTCCCCCCTCCCCATGATAGGCCCCAGTGTGTGATGTTCCCCTTCCCGAGTCCAAGTGATCTCATTGTTCAGTTCCCACCTATGAGTGAGAACATGCGGTGTTTGGTTTTCTCTTCTTGTGATAGTTTGCTAAGAATGATGGTTTCCAGCTGCATCCATGTCCCTACAAAGGATGCAAACTCATCCTTTTTTATGGCTGCATAGTATTCCATGGTGTATATGTGCCACATTTTCTTAATCCAGTCTGTCACAGATGGACATTTGGGTTGATTCCAAGTCTTTGCTATTGTGAATAGTGCCGCAATAAACATACGTGTGCATGTGTCTTTGTAGTAGAGTAATTTATAATCCTTTGGGTATATACCCAGTAGTGGGATGGCTGGGTCATATGGTACATCTAGTTCTAGATCCTTGAGGAATCGCCATACTGTTTTCCATAATGGTTGAACTAGTTTACAATCCCACCAACAGTGTAAAAGTGTTCCTATTTCTCCACATCCTCTCCAACACCTGTTGTTTCCTGACTTCTTAATGATTGCCATTCTAACTGGTGTGAGATGGTATCTCATTGTAGTTTTGATTTGCATTTCTCTGATGGCGAGTGATGATGAGCATTTTTTCATGTGTCTGTTGGCTGTATGGATGTCTTCTTTTGAGAAATGTCTGTTCATATCCTTTCCCCACTTTCTGATGGGGTTGTTTGTTTTTTTCTTGTATATTTGTTTGAGTTCTTTGTAGATTCTGGATATTAGCCCTTTGTCAGATGAGTAGGTTGCAAAAATTTTTTCCCATTCTGTAGGTTGCCTGTTCACTCTGATGGTAGTTTCTTTAGCTGTGCAAAAGCTCTTTAGTTTAATTAGATCCCATGTGTCAATTTTTGCTTTTGCTGCCGTTGCTTTTGGTGTTTTAGACATGAAGTCCTTGCCCATGCCTATGTCCTGAATGGTACTACCTAGATTTTCTTCTAGGTTTTTATGGTATTAGGTCTAACATTTAAGTCTCTAATCCATCTTGAATTAATTTTCGTATAAGGGGTAAGGAAAGGATCCAGTTTCAGCTTTCTACTTATGGCTAGCCAATTTTCCCAGCACCATTTATTAAATAGGGAATCCTTTCCCCATTTCTTG
Organism: Trachypithecus francoisi; assembly: GCF_009764315.1. Classification (NCBI taxonomy): domain Eukaryota; kingdom Metazoa; phylum Chordata; class Mammalia; order Primates; family Cercopithecidae; genus Trachypithecus; species Trachypithecus francoisi. Next base: position 172,452,097 of record NW_022681465.1, on the reverse strand, counting down.
TTTCTCTCAGGTTTGTCAAAGATCAGATGGCTGTAGATGTGTGGTATTATTTCTGAGGACTCTGTTCTGTTCCATTGGTCTATATGTCTGTTTTGGTACCAGTACCATGCTGTTTTGGTTACTGTAGCCTTGTAGTATAGTTTGAAGTCAGGGAGCGTGACGCCTCCAGCTTTGTCCTTTTGACTTAGGATTGTCTTGGCAATGCGGGCTCTTTTTTGGTTCCATATGAACTTTAAAGCAGTTTTTTCCAATTCTGTGAAGAAAGTCATTGGTAGCTTGATGGGGATGGCATTGAATCTATAAATCACCTTGGGCAGTATGGCCATTTTCATGATATTAATTCTTCCTATCCATGAGCATGGTATGTTCTTCCATTTGTTTGTGTCCTCTTTGATTTCACTGAGCAGTGGTTTGTAGTTCTCCTTGAAGAGGTCCTTTACATCCCTTGTAAGCTGGATTCCTAGGTATTTTATTCTCTTTGAAGCAATTGTGAATGGAAGTTCATTCCTGATTTGGCTCTCTGCTTGTCTGTTACTGGTGTATAAGAATGCTTGTGATTTTTGCACATTAATTTTGTATCCTGAGACTTTGCTGAAGTTGCTTATCAGCTTAAGGAGATTTTGGGCTGAGACGATGGGGTTTTCTAAATATACAATCATGTCATCTGCAAACAGGGACAATTTGACTTCTTCTTTTCCTAACTGGATACCCTTGATTTCTTTCTCTTGCCTGATTGCCCTAGCCAGAACTTCCAACACTATGTTGAATAGGAGTGGTGAGAGAGGGCATCCCTGTCTTGTGCCAGTTTTCAAAGGGAATTTTTCCAGTTTTTGCCCATTCAGTATGATATTAGCTGTGGGTTTGTCATAAATAGCTCTTATTATTTTGAGGTACGTTCCATTAATACCAAATTTATTGAGCGTTTTTAGCATAAAGGGCTGTTGAATTTTGTCAAAAGCCTTTTCTGCATCTATTGAGATAATTATGTGGTTCTTGTCTTTGGTTCTGTTTATATGCTGGATTACGTTTATTGATTTGCGAATGTTGAACCAGCCTTGCATCCCAGGGATGAAGCCCACTTGATCATGGTGGATAAGCTTTTTGATGTGCTGCTGAATCCAGTTTGCCAGTATTTTATTGAGGATTTTTGCATCGATGTTCATCAGGGATATTGGTCTAAAATTCTCTTTTTTTGTTGTGTCTCTGCCAGGCTTTGGTATCAGGATGATGTTGGCCTCATAAAAAGAGTTAGGGAGGATTCCCTCTTTTTCTATTGATTGAAATAGTTTCAGAAGGAATGGTACCAGCTCCTCCTTGTACCTCTGGTAGAATTCAGCTGTGAATCCATCTGGTCCTGGACTTTTTTTGGTGGGTAGGCTATTAATTGTTGCCTCAATTTCAGAGCCTGCTATTGGTCTATTCAGGGATTCAACTTCTTCCTGGTTTAGTCTTGGGAGAGTGTAAGTGTCCAGGAAATTATCCATTTCTTCTAGATTTTCTAGTTGATTTGCGTAGAGGCATTTATAGTATTCTCTGATGGTGTTTGTATTTCTGTGGGGTCGGTGGTGATATCCCCTTTATCATTTTTTATTGCGTCTATTTGATTCTTCTCTCTTTTCTTCTTTATTAGTCTAGCTAGCGGTCTGTCAATTTTGTTTATCTTTTCAAAAAACCAACTCCTGGATTCATTGATTTTTTGGAGGGTTTTTTGTGTCTCTATCTCCTTCAGTTCTGCTCTGATCTTAGTTATTTCTTGCCTTCTGCTAGCTTTTGAATGTGTTTGCTCTTGCCTCTCTAGTTCTTTTAATTGTGATGTTAGAGTGTCAATTTTAGATCTCTCCTGCTTTCTCTTGTGGGCATTTAGTGCTATAAATTCCCTCTACACACTGCTTTAAATGTGTCCCAGAGATTCTGGTATGTTGTATCTTTGTTCTCATTGGTTTCAAAGAACATCTTTATTTCTGCTTTCATTTCGTTATGTACCCAGTAGTCATTCAGGAGCAGGTTGTTCAGTTTCCATGTAGTTGAGCGGTTTGGATTGAGTTTCTTAGTCCTGAGTTGTAGTTTGATTGCACTGTGGTCTGAGAGACAGTTTGTTATAATTTCAGTTCTTGTACATTTGCTGAGGAGTGCTTTACTTCCAATTATGTGGTCAATTTTGGAATAAGTGCGATGTGGTGCTGAGAAGAATGTATATTCTGTTGATTTGGGGTGGAGAGTTCTATAGATGTCTATTAGGTCCGCTTGGTGCAGAGATGAGTTCAATTCCTGGATATCCTTGTTAACTTTCTGTCTCGTTGATCTGTCTAATGTTGACAGTGGAGTGTTGAAGTCTCCCATTATTATTGTATGGGAGTCTAAGTCTCTTTGTAGGTCTCTAAGGACTTGCTTTATGAATCTGGGTGCTCCTGTATTGGGTGCATATATATTTAGGAGAGTTAGCTCTTCCTGTTGAATTGATCCCTTTACCATTATGTAATGGCCTTCTTTGTCTCTTTTGATCTTTGATGGTTTAAAGTCTGTTTTATCAGAGACTAGGATTGCAACCCCTGCTTTTTTTTGTTCTCCATTTGCTTGGTAGATCTTCCTCCATCCCTTTATTTTGAGCCTATGTATGTCTCTGCATGTGAGATGGGTCTCCTGAATACAGCAGACTGATGGGTCTTGACTCTTGATCCAGTTTGCCAGTCTGTGTCTTTTAATTGGAGCATTTAGTCCATTGACATTTAAGGTTAATATTGTTATGTGTGAACTTGATCCTGTCATTATGCTATTAACTGGTTATTTTGCTCGTTAGTTGATGCAGTTTCTTCCTAGCCTCGATGGTCTTTACATTTTGGCATGTTTTTGCAATGGCTGGTACCGGTTGTTCCTTTCCCTGTTTAGGGCTTCCTTCAGGGTCTCTTGTAAGGCAGGCCTGGTGGTGACAAAATCTCTAAGCATTTGCTTATCTGTAAAGGATTTTATTTCTCCTTCACTGATGAAGCTTAGTTTGGCTGGATATGAAATTCTCGGTTGAAAATTCTTTTCTTTAAGAACGTTGAATATTGGCCCCCACTCTCTTCTGGCTTGTAGAGTTTCTGCCGAGAGGTCTGCTGTTATTCTGATGGGCTTCCCTTTGTGGGTAACCGACCTTTCTCTCTGGCTGCCCTTAAGATTTTTTCCTTCATTTCAACTTTGGTGAATCTGGCAATTATGTGTCTTGGAGTTGCTCTTCTGGAGGAGTATCTTTGTGGCGTTCTCTGTATTTCCTGAATTTGAATGTTGGCCTGCCCTACTAGGTTGGGGAAGTTCTCCTGGATGATATCCTGAAGAGTGTTTTCCAACTTGGTTCCATTTTCCCCCTCACTTTCAGGCACCCCAATCAGACGTAGATTTGGTCTTTTGACATAATCCCATACTTCTTGCAGGCTTTGTTCATTTCTTTTTCTTCTTTTTTCTTTTGGTTTCTCTTCTCGCTTCATTTCATTCATTTGATCCTCAATCGCTGATACTCTTTCCTCCAGTTGATCGAGTCGGTTACCGAAGCTTGTGCATTTGTCACGTATTTCTCGTGTCATGGTTTTCATCTCTGTCATTTCGTTTATGATCTTCTCTGCATTAATTAGTCTAGCTGTCAATTCTTCCACTTTTTTTTCAAGATTTTTAGTTTCTTTGCGCTGGGTACGTAATTCCTCCTTTAGCTCTGAGAGGTTTGATGGACTGAAGCCTTCTTCTCTCATCTCGTCAAAGTCATTCTCTGACCAGCTTTGATCCGTTGCTGGCGATGGGCTGCGCTCCTTTGCAGGGGGAGATGCACTCTTATTTTTTGAATTTCCAGCTTTTCTGCCCTGCTTCTTCCCCATCTTTGTGGTTTTATCTGTCTCTGGACTTTGATGATGGTGACGTACTGATGGGGTTTTGGTATAGGTGTCCTTCCTGTTTGATAGTTTTCCGTCTGACAGTCAGAAGGACTGTCTGTTGGTCTGTTAGAGATTGCTTGAGGTCCACTCCAGACCCTGTTTGCCTTGGTATCAGCAGCAGAGGTTGCTGAAGATAGAATAATCCTGAACAGCGAGTGTACCTGTCTGATTCTTTCTTTGGAAGTTTCCTCTCAGGGGTGACGCCACCCTGTGAGGTGTGGGGTATCAGACTGCCCCTAGTGGGGGATGTCTCCCAGCTAGGCTACTCAGGGGTCAGGGACCCACCTGAGCAGGCAGTCTGTCCGTTCTCAGATCTCAACCTCCGCGTTAGGAGATCCACGGCTCTCCCCAAAGCTGTCAGACAGAGTCGTTCGGGTCTGCAGCGGCCCCGCTCTTTCCCCTAATGGACTGCAGCTGTGCGCTGTCCGCAGCGGTAGAGTCTACAGAGACAGGCAGGCTTCCTTGAGCTGCTGTGAGCTCCACCCAGTTCGAGCTTCCCAGCGGCTTTGTTTACCTACTTAAGCCTCAGCAATGGCGGGCGCCCCTCCCCCAGCCTCGCTGCTGCCTTGCGGATAGATCGCCGCAGACGGCTGTGTTAGCAGTGAGGGAGGCTCCGTGGGCGTGGGACCCTCCCGGCCAGGTGTGGGATATATTCTCCTGGTGTGCCTGTTTCCTTAAAGCGCAGTATTGGGGTGGGAGTTACCCGATTTTCCAGGTGGTGTGTGTCTCAGTTCCCCTGGCTAGGAAAAGGGATTTCCTTCCCCTTGCGCTTCCAGGTGAGGCGATGCCTCGCCCTGCTTCAGCTCACGCTGGTCAGGCTGCAGCAGCTGACCCGCACCGATTGTCCGGCACTCCCTAGAGAGATGACCCCAGTACCTCAGTTGAAAATGCAGAAATCACCGGTCTTCTGTGTCGCTCGCGCTGGGAGTTGGAGACTGGAGCTGTTCCTATTCGGCCATCTTGCTCCGCCCCCCTCGAATCTGTGTTTTGTAAGTGAATTCTGATGGGATGATGGTGGATGTGTGTAAGCAAATGTGTGTAAGCATTACACAATATGCATGTCTGCACTGTTCCTTCTTGCCCTATTCATGTATAGCACTGCAATACTCCATAAGCACAGAATTCCAATGGACCCAAATATTAGTTTTGTGCACTGTATAATAATTTGCCACAAACGGAGTGGTTTAAAACAACACACATTCATTACTAACACTTTCTGTAGGACAGGAATTTGGGCATTGCTTAACTGGATCCTCTGCTTAAGGGTTCATAAGGCTGTATTCAAAGTTGGCTGGGCTGCATTCTCACTGGGAGGCTTAGAGAGGGAAAGATCTGCTTTCAAGCTCCCTCATGTTGTTGGTAGAATTCATTTCCTTATGGCAGTAGAGTTCATGGCAGCTTGCTTCTTCAAAGTTTTAAAACAATGTTTCGATGGTGGGAGGGAAAAAGGAGTGTAGGAAGATGGAGAGAGAGTCTCTGCTGTTGCTTGGAGTTTCTGATCTGTAGTCTCTCTTTTAAAGGGTTCATCTGATTATATAGGACCCATCTAGGATACTCAATCTTTTTATTAACTTCAACCAACTGAGTTGGGACCTTAATTACATTTGTAAAGTCCCTTTACCTTGCCACATAACATAATATAATCATGGGAGTAATATCCCATCACATTCACACAGCCCACTGCATTTAAGTGAGGGAATTGGACAAGGTATGCACAACAAGGGGAAGAACACATGGAGGCCATCTAAGCATTCTACCTATCACAGTCATTGATATGTGGAGGTTCAGTAAGACTCAAAGGAGTATACAGTAAGCATGTTACATCTACCAATGAGAAAGTGGGGATGTGAACATCCCTGAAGGCCATGCTTTCTGTTTCAAACATAATTTGCTTTGAATGTAGAAATATGTCAATGAGCACTAAGAAACAGAAATGACCAGAGGACCCTATCATTTTGTACTTCCCTGCATTATCCAACCACTTCCACTAAAAATGATGAAAGAGAAGGAAAGGGAAATAGTGCAACCCATAATTCCTTTTCTTGTTAGTCCTTCTTACTCATCAATAAGGCACAGTTGAAGACTATCAGTAGATTGTGCTGATAGATACATCAAGAAGTAGATACATCAAAAAGTGAAATAAAAGCAGTTGTGTTAATTTTCTGTAGATTTTCCACTCTTCTGGTAAGACTATACTGTATATTCATATATGAACTACAAAAAGTAAAGCCTGAAATTTTGTTAATTCCATGTATGAGTTAAATGCTCTTATATTTGCATTTAAGATTTGTATTGAGCAATATAAAGATGAATGGTAAAAGTTTTACTAATAATTTAAATTTACTTAGAATAACATTACATAGCAAATGAAAACACCATAATAAATTGAGACAGACAGACTGTGGAAGGAAGGAATGGGCTTTGCATTTTAATACTTTTAATGTGCTTTTTCTGTACTTTGGAACCCACGTTTTCATTTTACACTGAGTCTTTTAGATTGTATAGCCTGTTTTGCACTTGGATGTTGCTTGCTGGGAGCTCTGCTAGCCTCCAGAAGCATCTGTGACTTGTAGACTTTTAGTCTATTTTTCTTTTTTTTTTTGCTTGAGTCATATTCTGAGTGGGATTCCCTGGCTGATTTGGCTTTCACTCTGATTATTCTGGTTCTATATACTCTCCTGAGATTGGGCTGTTATTTTTCTCAGAGCCCAGAGATCCCTCTCCGTATTTAGTGTTATCATCATTTATCCAACCATTCCAATTTCTGAGTTCCTTTTTTTATATTTATTTGTTTATTTGTTTCTTCTTGGACCAGTATTACATGGGTTCTCATCTATGGCCTTGTAGTATTTATTAATGTATGGTAAGTTAAATATTATTTGCATTTTATGGTTGACATTGCTATTTCTGGACTTCTTTTTCTCCGCATATATTATAGAGAATATGTAAAATTACTTACCAAACATTAACAGAAGAATTAATACCAATTCTTCTTGAATTCTTCCAAAAACCAAAGTAGCAGGCTTACTTTGAAACTTATTTTATGAGGCCAAACTTATTTTACGAGGCCACCCTAATACCAAAGCCAGAAAGATACCACAAGAAAAGATGGTCCAGTTTCTCCGATGAAAATACTAGCAAACCAAATTCAACAACACATCAGCCAAGATATGAAAACAACCTGTGTTCATAGATGAATGAATGCATAAAGAAGTTGTGGTATATATGTACAATGGAACAATATTCAGAGTTAAAAAGGGAGATTGTGCAATTTATGACACATGGATAGACATGGAGGATATTATGCTAAGTGGAATAAGCCACACAGAGGAAGGCAAATACTGCATGATTTTAGTGAAATTTTAGGGAAAAAAAGTCAAATACTGTATGTGGAAACAGTATGACAGTGATTACCGGGGCATGGAGGGGGAAGAAATGGGGAGATGTAGGTCAAGTTATATAAGATGAATAAGCCTAGAGATCTAACGTACAGCATGAGAACTGTAGTTAATATTATATATGATAGACCTCCTAAATATATATATTTTTAATATTTTGGGAATAAACATATTTATTCTCTGGTTTATACTGAATTCTTTGGCTAAAACTTTATCTTTGATACAGATTTTATTGATGCAATTAACAGTTTCTCTTATATCAAGGCATTTGAAAATTTATAGCTATTTAAGAGTAGAAACTTAAACAAACATGAACTTTACTCATTATAAGACATTATATGACATTTTTCTCCTTAAGAAATTAATAGACAAGGGAAGGATAAAAAACTGTAGTATCATCCTGAGAATTAAATTATTTGAAGAGCTGATTAATGTAGCTATTACACATTCTTGTATAAGAAATATTTTCAGCTTCATCAAATGTCAAAATAGGGAGATGCTGGTCTTTAATCACCTACTACACATTTTGGCTGCCATAACTGTCATCAGTTAGTGTGATAGACCAGCGTTATCTCCAAATACATTTTTAAATGTGAATTAGAAGTAGTAGATGGTGTAGATTCTAATTTTGTACAGTCAAGCCTCCAAAAGTGTTTTGTTTCGTGATTTTTTTTTTGGGGTATGATATCAATGTCTTTAATTTCTGTTGCCTTGAAGAAACCTTTCATTAGTGTCTGCAACATATTTTTATTCTTCATCCAAGACCTTGGGATGTAGTCGTCACTGGACAATAACAATGATCAAGCATGAATGTCACTGTATTGCATTAACTTAATTATCTCTCTTTTTTCCATCTATTCCCCTTTCCTACTTTCCTTAAATTTTTGATTTGATTTTCAGCCACAAAATTACAGATTTGAGATTGAAAATAAAGCAAGACATTGGAATTAAATGAAGAAATCTTCAGATTTTTCAGTTTTATAATGTGTGCTAGAGAATTATCAAACCCAAGAAGAACCATGCACTATATTCTGTTCCAGTGATCTCTCCCAAGTTGTGGGTTTCTTCACCTTCATTCCATAACTGAAAGTATTTCCTGAAAGACCCTTTAGGATTGAGGCATTCTCAGGAAATGTCTGCATCAGGTCCATAGTGTGTTCACAAATTTGCTATGGTGCTCATAAAATCCCACGGAATGAATAGGACTTGTCAGTTCTGTATAATGGGGTGTGTCAATTCTGGGTAGCTTTGTGGGTTTCAAGATGCTTATGGAGGGTTTTTGCTTATATGGAGTTGGCCATTTTCTTAAATCGTAAATAAATAATTTGTGGTCTATGTGGTCAGATCTGTTTTTTCTTCACCTCGCCTCCATAAGTGCATATTGGGTAGTTTTACCTATAACTTAGTAATAATGCTCTACTTTTCTGTTACCCTTGAGGATTTATAATGGCATTCATGGAAGAGTTTTCTATTTCTACTTTATCATCATTCATTCAGGAAGAAATTAAAACCCTCTTTTGTTAAAATAAGGAGCAAACAAGCAAGGAAAAAAACAATAAATCATTCTTCATTCTGCATGGGATAACATATAGAATAAGAAGTACTGTGCCAGTACGAGAATGATATAAGGCACAGTTCCTGACCATTTGCAGTTTACGAGAAACGTTAGGAAAAATTTTCTTTGATTTTTATTATAAAATTTTCAACTTTTATAACATAATAACATAGTCCATCATAAGAATACAACATGTTTCCCAAGTATTAGTTTAGACTGGAGAACTTTACAGCATTTGAAGAGGTTTGTTGGACTTTGGCATGCTCATTAGTTTGAACCTAAGATGGAATCTGAGTTATGTTGTATTTCCCAGCCAGCAATTTTAAAAATATTTTAATTTGAACATCTTTGGTTGAGGAATGCACTCTCCTGTTTTGCAGGCTTTACCACTTCCAGCTCCCTTGTGCACTTCCTGGCTTTTAATTCCTGCCTTGTCCTGTAGCATTTGAAGTTGCTACTCTCAGTTTACACTAAAAAAGTCAATGAAAATTACAGAATTATAGAGTTTTCTGCTTAAAAGTTATCAATGACCTTGTAATTGTAAAGTAAATTAATAATGAACAGAGCAATTATATTCTTCAAGGCTAAGGCAATCAGGTGTGTCAATATAGCTATACCAGCAGGTTATGCAGTGCTCATTCTGATTAGACATTGCGTTCATTCTAATGGTTGGTACCCATGCTGCCTCTACAGTTGTTACATATTTTGAATATCAACACTGGTTAACATAATTTCTAGCATGGAGTTATGTGTGTGTGTGGTGTGTGGTGTGTGTTTTACATTTTCATCTATTGCAAGCACCTTGCACATGACTTTTTCTATGATACAGAGCCCTTCACCATCAGTAGGCTCCTTGTTTAACTTTGACTGCTTCCTGCACTAACAAATGACTTTTTGTTCAAGGATGACAAGAGATCAATTAAGGAGAAAGAAGAATGTTAATCCAAGATGGAAAAGGCCCACCCTAATTGAAGAATGGTGAACAGGATTCTGGTCAATGAATTACAGTCTCATTTTAAAATTCACTCATCCATTTGATAATTAATTATAATGGCATCTTACATAATCATCAGAGGCTTTCCCTGAAAAATACATGAAGGTAAATGAACCTTTACTTCAAGCTTGACATCTATCTTTGGCTCACTGTTGAAGAACACATCATAAGGAAAGCAACAGACAGGATGCCTGATCACTCAAGTTTGGTGAAGAAGCCGGAAAGATTAATAACACTGCTGTGGGATGAAATAATTTCAAAACATGAAACACTGAAAAGAGCTCTTTAATCCTGTGGATTTAGAAATATTTCATTTTCATTTTTGTGATTAGAAAAATATTAATTTCTCATTTGAGTGTGATTTCTAACTTTAGTAAAAGTAGACGGAATGGATTAATAAAATCTTTTTTTACCAGAATAAATTTGTTGTTCGAGTTACTGCTTCACTTGGTTAGAGTTCATGAATAAATTGTGACAATGGAGGATTTCACTCTCAGAATGTAAAGCTGACCCATAAATGGGAGTCAGGAGCTGATCCAAGGGAGTATCCAGACAAGCCTCACCATATATAGGAATAGTTATTGCATCCTTTGAAGTCAGTTCCCATTGCTTACAGAGCTTCATGTACTAATAGAAGCTCCCTGGGGCATATAGGACTCTTTGTGGTTACTTATCATTAGTTAGACTCAGGGAACTAAAATACTGCTGACCTCCTAAGATGTGCTACCAAAAATTAAGTCATAGTCCTAATACGGAGTTCAGAGGGTGCTCCAAATATTCTAATCATGAAAGCTTCCTCTTTCAACCTCCCTAAACAAAACTGTTAAGGCAAACCGAAGCACTCACTTTTCTCAGTACTTGAATAAGACCCTTTCTTATTGGATTATGGATGTTAATATCCAGAATTCAACAAGACAACACCCAGTTTGCTACTTTTCCTGTAGTAATGAATCTGTTTCAAGCAGAGGCCAATGGTCTTCATCTAGGAGCCATGGGAATCGATCTGATAGTCAGCAATCTCACTGGACTGGACCTGTCTTAGTGGGTCACGGTCTTAACATGCATCCAAATGTGGGAGAGTTGTGTTGGATCTCCAGCAAGCTCCAGACCAGCAGGATGGGCCCTTTGGTGCAGTTCCTCTCCTCTCACAGGTTTTGATCTTGGACTATCTTTTTCTACTTCAGTCACCAGAAGTGGGAGATTTATTTTTTATCAGCTGATTAACTTCTGACTCCTTAGCAAGATAAAATACAGTCACACTTGAAGTAAACACGTTTTTATTGTCAGCAATTGTTGACAAATACAAGCTTATGCTTGTTTTCTTAAAACAATATATTCAACGCTAAAATCAGCTTGACAACTGAAAACTCCCATCTCTTCTTTCCCTAAGGCAAGATATTTGCAAACAAACATTTGTTACATAAATGTACTTGACAACTGGCAACTCCCATTTCCTCTGTTCTGAAAGCAAAGCACAATAATCACAACAAAAGTTGTAAAGAAAATCCCCATACATTCATTTGAGGTCTGCGCATTGCCTTGCATGCTATAGACAGACTGGATCAGCAGAATAAAGAAAGATGGAAACGGGTGCAAAGGACTGGGGTTTTTCTGTTCTTTGAAACATTAAAAAATTCTTGACAACCCAGAATTATCCTTTGATCCTTTATTTTTCTGTGTAGTTCTTTCCTTTAACATTAATTATCTTTGCTGCTCCCTGTGTCTCTTACCTTTTTAATGTGGTATCTTAATATTTAATGTTGAGATCGGCTTTTGGAGAGATGGTTCCAAGCTTCAGCTGTAAAATGATCATTCATAGTATAGTGAATCATGTGGTTAAATCCCAAGGCATTAAACAGAAAATGGATTTATGATATAAAAGAAACCAAAAGATGAAAAACCTGACCAATGGCTTTTATTGAGAATAAATACGAATGATTTCCTTTATTTTATTCTTTACTTAAAAAGATCATAATTATTTAAAATATAGACATATATATATTTAAGATAGATATATTTATGAACCTAATAATTTAAGATAGATATAGAGACTTACATTGTATAGTGAAGTACAAGTCTAAAAGTCATGTAGTACAAATCTGGGACTTCTGAAATGTGTTAAAATGTCGGTTCCTCATTTACGGAGTTTTGTGCTATTATCAACAGAGCCAGCAATTGAACCTAAATTCTGAGTGTAATGGAAGCCATTAATCACTATCAAGTTCATCATTTTTTTTCATGGCAAGTAATATTCATATCAGTGATTGCTATTCCACTAAGAAATTCTAAATGTTCCATAAAAATGAAACACCACATAATAAGAAACTAAATCATATGAAACAAAATTTTGACTCTTGAATGTATGATCACTCAAGGCTGGTGGATGATAATTTCTCTTTATGATTCTACAGGTAGCTCATTTATTTTTTTCTCATATATTTGACTTATTATAGGGCCCTGCAGCCCTTTCTGAGCATCATTAAATGTATTTGTCGAATCATTAATCTAAAAATTAAAAGCTATTTAATACTTTTGTTTCATCTGCTTAACTAATTACACAGAAATAAACCACGTTTTTCTATTACTTTTCTTGGTGCCTTCTGCATTTATATAGTCTTAATGCATTGTGCATATGTATAGGTCTTTCTCTTAACCCAAACCCCTGCTGCTGTTCTTTCTGCGTCCATGTTAATGACTCATGATCACTATAACCTCACTAATCTTTTACGTCTTCCACTCTAATGACCTTGATCAATTCATTCACTATATAGAGCTTGTTGTCACTTGGCTTTGACTTACCAAACTTCAAAGTTTCACACCTGATTACTCTTCTTTTCTCATTTTCTTCCTCCTCTTCCTTAAGTCCGTGATGACATCATTCCCTCCACCTCTCTGAATGTTTTCAAGATATTTCTTTCTATCATTGTTTGCTCCTCTCTATATATTCCAAACCCACTGGGCAGATACTCTACAGTATCTCATTTATGCTCATTAATATAAAAATCACAAATATATAGTTTCAGGTTAAACTTCTCTCCTGGGCCACAAACATTTTTCCAGCGTGTTTTCTCAAATACACTTCCAAATAAAAATCCTTAATACATCTTCCCCATCTTGTGTTCTTTATTCTACTTAAAGCCAGTCAGAATACAAACCTTGTCATCTCTATTTCTCTCCTTTCTCATAATTTTATTCAATCATCAAGACTTGCTAACTCACTTTCTATAAATATATCAAGCTTATATCAAAAAAATTCCTACAGCATTGCCTAGTTAAGTACCTCACAATCTCTCATCTGAAAAATTGCAACAGCTTTTTAGAATATAGTCTCCTTTTTCCCCTTTTCTCCCTACTCCGGTGAATCTCTCCGGTCCAATTTTATCCTTTCTGTGTTTAAAATCCTTTACTAGTTCCACACTGCATTCAGAATGTTGTCTAAACTTTGACTCTGACGTTAAAGTACATTGACTATAAATCCTATTCCATTTTCCAGCGTTTTATCTCAATTTTTCTACTCCCAAAGTTTACATTCTAGTCAAACCAAACTACTTTTCCCTTTTTCTGTCTTTCATTAAGATGAATTATCATGATAGTGTAATTTGAAAAGCTTTGGAGTTTTATTTTATCTCATTTTAAATTCAGGGAGTACATGTGCAGTTTTACCACGTGGGTATATTGTGTGATGCTGAGGTTCGAACTCCTTTTTTTTTTATTTATTATTTGTTTTATTATACTTTATGTTCTAGGGTACATGTGCACAACGTGCAGGTTTGTTACATATGTATATATGTGCCATGTTGGTGTGCTGCATCCATTAACTCGTCATTTACATTAGGTATATCTCCTAATGCTATCCCTCCCCCCTCCCCCTTCCCCACAATGGGCCCTGTTGTGTCATGTTCCCCTTCCTGTCTCTAAGTGATCTCATTGTTCAGTTCCCACCTATGAGTGAGAACATGCGGTGTTTGGTTTTCTGACCTTGCGATAGTTTGCTGAGAATGATGGTTTCCAGCTTCATCCATGCCCCTACAAAGGACATGAACTCATCCTTTTTGTATGGCTGCACAGTATTCCATGGTGTATATGTGTCACATTTTCTTAATCCAGTCTATCATGATGGACATTTGGGTTGGTTCCAAGTCTTTGCTATTGTGAATAGTGCGACAATAATCATATGTGTGCATGTGTCTTTATAGCAGCATGATTTGTAATCCTTTGGGTATATACCCAGTAATGGGATGGCTGGGTCAAATGATATTTCTAGTTCTAGATCCTTGAGGAATTGCCACACTGTCTTCCACAATGGTTGAACTAGTTTACAGTCCCACCAACAGTGTAAAAGTGTTCCTATTTCTCCATATCCTCTCCAACACCTGTTGTTTCCTGACTTTTTAATGATCGCCATTCTAACTGCTGTGAGATGGTATCTCATTGTGGTTTTGATTTGCATTTGTCTGATGGCCAGTGATGATGAGCATTTTTTCATGTGTCTGTTGGCTGTATGCATGTCTTCTTTTGAGAAGTGTCTGTTCATATCCTTTGCCCATTTTTTTTGATGGGGTTGTTTGTTTTTTTTCTTGTAAATTTGTTTGAGTTTTTTGTAGATTCTGGATATTAGCCCTTTGTCAGATGAGTAGATTGCAAAAATTTTCTCCCATTCTGTAGGTTGCCTGTTCACTCTGATGGTAGTTTCTTTTGCTGTGCAGAGCTCTTTAGTTTAATTAGATCCTATTTGTCAATTTTGGCTTTTGTTGCTGTTGCTTTTGGTGTTTTAGACATGAAGTCCTTGCCCATGCCTATGTCCCGAATGGTATTATCTAGGTTTTCTTCTAGGGTTTTTATGGTATTAGGTCTAACATTTAAGCCTCTAATCCATCTTGAATTAATTTTCATATAAGGAGTAAGGAAAGGATCCCGTTTCAGCTTTCTACTTATGGCTAGCCAATTTTCCCAGCACCATTTATTAAATAGGGAATCCTTTCCCCATTTCTTGTTTTTGTCAGGTTTGTCAAAGTTCAGATGGCTGTAGATGTGTGGTATTATTTCTGAGGACTCTGTTCTGTTCCATTGGTCTATATCTCTGTTTTGGTACCAGTACCATGCTGTTTTGGTTACTGTAGCCTTGGAGTATAGTTTGAAGTCAGGTAGCATGATGCCTCCAGTTTTGTTCTTTTGGCTTAGGATTGCCTTGGCAATGCGGGCTCTTTTTTGGTTCCATGTGAACTTTAAAGCAGTTTTTTCCAATTCTGTGAAGAAAGTCTTTTGTAGCTTGATGGAGATGGCACTGAATCTATAAATTACCTTGAGCAGTGTGGCCATTTTCACGATATTGATCCTTCCTATCCATGAGTGTGGTATGTTCTTCCATTTGTTAGTGTCCTCTTTGATTTCACTGAGCAGTGGTTTGTAGTTCTCCTTGAAGAGGTCCTTTACATCCCTTGTAAGTTGGATTCCTAGGTATTTTATTCTCTTTGAAGCAATTGTGAATGGAAGTTCATTCCTGATTTGGCTCTCTGCTTGTCTGTTACTGGTGTATAAGAATGCTTGTGATTTATGCACATTGATTTTGTATCTTGAGACTTTGCTGAAGTTGCTTATCAGCTTAAGGAGATTTTGGCCTGAGACAATGGGGTTTTCTAAATATACAATCATGTCATCTGCAAACAGGGACAATTTGACTTCTTCTTTTCCTAACTGAATACGCTTGATTTCTTTCTCTTGCCTGATTGCCCTAGCCAGAACTTCCAACACTATGTTGAATAGGAGTGGCGAAAGAGGGCATCCCTGTCTTGTGCCAGTTTTCAAAGGGAATGCTTCCAGTTTTTGCCCATTCAATATGATATTGGCTGTGCGTTTGTCATAAATAGCTCTTATTATTTTGAGATACGTTCCATCAATACCTAGTTTACTGAGAGTTTTTAGCATGAAGAGTTGTTGAATTTTGTCAAAGGCCTTTTCTGCATCTATTGAGATAATCATGTGTTTTTTGTCTTTGGTTCTGTTTATATGCTGGATTACATTTATTGATTTGCATATGTTGAACCAGCCTTGCATCCCAGGGATGAAACCCACTTGATCATGGTGGATGAGCTTTTTGATGTGCTGCTCGATTCTGTTTCCCAGTATTTTATTGAGGATATTCATCGATGTTCATCAGGGATATTGGTCTAAAATTCTCTTTTTTTGTTGTGTCTCTGCCAGGCTTTGGTATCGGGATGATGCTGGCCTTATAAAATGAATTAGGGGCCGGGCGCGGTGGCTCAAGCCTGTAATCCCAGCACTTTGGGAGGCCGAGGCGGGCGGATCACGAGGTCAGGAGATCGAGACCCTCCTGGCTAACACGGTGAAACCCCGTCTCTACTAAAAAATACAAAAAACTAGCCGGGCGCAGTGGCCGGCGCCTGTGGTCCCAGCTACTCGGAGGCTGAGGCAGGAGAATGGCGGGAACCCGGGAGGCGGAGCTTGCAGTGAGCCGAGATCGCGCCACTGCACTCCAGCCTGGGCGACACAGCGAGACCCTCTTTGTACCTCAGGTAGAATTTGGCTGTGAATCTGTCTGGCCCTAGACTTTTTTTGGTTGGTAGGCTATTAATTATTGCCTCAATTTCAGAGCCTGTTATTGGTCTATTCAGGGATTCAACCTCTTCCTTGTTTAGTCTTGGGAGGGTGTATGTGTCCAGGAATTTATCCATTTCTTCTAGATTTTCTAGTTTATTTGCGTAGCGGTGTTTATAGTATTCTCTGATGGTAGTTTGTATTTCTGTGGGATCGGTGTTGATATCCCCTTTATCATTTTTTATCGCATCTATTTGATTCTTCTCTGTTTACTTCTTTATTAGTCTTGCTAGCGGTCTATCAATTTTGTTGATCTTTTCAAAAAACCACCTCCTGAATTCATTGATTTTTTTGAAGGGTTTTTGTGTGTCTGTCTCCTTCAGTTCTGCTCTGATCTTGGTTATTTCTTGCCTTCTGCTGGCTTTTGAATGTGTTTGCTCTTGCTTCTCTAGTTCTTTTAGTTGTGATGTTAAGGTGTCAATTTTAGATCTTTCTTGCTTTCTCTTGTGGACATTTAGTGCTATAAATTTCCCTCTATACACTGCTTTAAATGTGTCCCAAAGATTCTGGTATGTTTTGTCTTTGTTGTGATTGGTTTCAAGGAACATGTTTATTTCTGCCTTCATTTTATTATGTACCCAGTAGTCATTCAGGAGCAGAAGGTTTGAACTTCTAATGATTCCCTTGCACAAGTAGTGAACATAATATCTGATAGGTAGTTTTCCACGCCTTGGGCCCCACTGTCTTCTCCCCTGAAATGCTTTTCATAAATTCTGTGATTTTTGACTGTACTTTGTTTGTCAATTTTTTTTCTTATGCTGGAATACCCTTCTCCATTCATCACCACTTGCCAAACAATTCTTACCAACTTGTCAAACTCCATTGATATTCTACCTTTTTATAGTTCTTTACTCAGTGCCTCCAGGCAGAAGTAAAGTCTCCTTCATCTCTGTCCTTGAATAGTCTACTTACCCACCCTCCCCTTTTCTTTAATAAAAAAAGAACAGGTGCCACATTTTACTGTACTTTTTGTGAATCCCAGAATAAACCTCATTGAACAGACCTTTATTGTGCGTATAATATATGTCAGGCACTGTTTTGGAAAGAAAACTATCAGTGAATAATACAAAAATCCCTGCCCTTCTGGGTAGGGAAGACAGACAATGAGTAATACTTATTATAAATAAATTAACGATATGGTAAGTTAGAAGATGATGAATGTTATGGAAAAGAGGACACGTGAGAGTAGAGCAAAGGGAATCAAGAGTTCTGGGGTGATATTAAGGTTGTAGGTTGAATTTGGAATAGAATGGATGGGGTATGCCTTGCTGAGGAGATAATCTGAGGAAAATCATGAATAAGGTGAGGGGAATAGCCATGTGGAAATCTGGGGAATGACCTTTTAGAGATGAACAAACTGTTGACAACCATAGTCTTGAGTACACTTTGCTTATTAAAAGGGGGATAAAACTAGGAGATGAAGTCAGAGAGGTAGCAGGCGTTATATCAGGCCTTGTGGGTCATCAGGAACTTTGGCTTTTACTTAGAGTGAAATGGAAATCTGTTGCATGGTTTTGAGCAGAGAGACAATAGTTATTATCTCACTTACTTTTTATAAGAAGCATTCTGGCTGTTGGGTTGAGAATACACAGTAAGGGAGCAAAGAAGAAAACAGAAATCCATGCTAGAACAGACGTTGAATGGAACTAGGGTGGTAGCAGTGGATGAAGTCAGTTTCTGGTTATATCGTGAGGGTAGAGTCAATGGATTTGCTGGTATTTTGGATGTGTGGTATAAAGGTGAGGAAGAAATTAAAGATCATGCTAAGAATTATGACCTGATCAACTATAAGTATGGAATTGCCTTTAGTAGAAAAAGGCAAAATTGGGGATAGAGCAAGTTGGAGGGTAAAATTGGCAGTTCAGTTTTGGACATGGTAGCTTTAGACAACCAAGTGAAGCTGTTAAGAGGATTGCAGAATATACTAGCCTGGAATTCAAGAGGGAGATCTGAGATATATATATATACACACACATACACACATACATATACACACACACACATACATACACACAATACATACATACATACATTTATGTGTATGCACACACACATAATTTACAGCCATGAAACTAAGTAAAATCACCAAGAATACGAGTGTCTATAGAGAAGAGACCCTAGGGCTCTTCTACATTAAGAGATCAGTGAGAAGAAAAAGAATTATTACAGGAAAAGGAGAAAAATGATCAGTGATGTTGGGAGAAAACCAAGAGAGAATGGTGTCTTGGATGCAAGTGATGTAAATACATTAAGAAAAAGCAAGTTATTCACTCCATCAAGTGTGGCAGAGAGATGATATTTGATAAAGACTAGCAATGAGCGCTGGATTTACTAACATGGAGGTCATAGGGAAAATGGGGTAGAAGTAGCAATGAGAACAAGAAGCATCTCCAAGTCCAGTACTATAATGACTGTGGGAAGAAAGGAAAACCTAATGCCTGAAAGATTGGAAGGCAAAAAGTATTTTGAGAGGATAATCAGATTTTTATTAGAGCCAAAAACTGAGGCAAACATTCAGAAATATTCAGATAGGGAATTTTGATAATGACGAATGATGAATTTCACGGGGCATAGTGAAAGAGTTTTAGAAGTTAAGAAGGGTGTTGAGGAAAGAATTAGGGGATCCAATTTGCATTGTTGGAATAAAACAATTGTGACAAGAGTGTGAATTTGGGGGATAGGGAGTAGTTGAATTTTGGGATTCCCTGTTGAATGGTCAAGAGGATTTGGCATCATCTTGAGATGTGGTCTCCGTCTCATTATAGAATCTTCCTCTTGACCTCTGATATAGGAGGGAGAGGCCAACAGGAGCATGATCTCAATTCATTTTGTTGAGGAATGGAGCTTACACCACATGTGGAGGCTCCACCTTAACACTTTTGATTAGACTGGCAGCTCTGGGGAAGCTGAGCATCCCACTGTGCTGGCCTCCTTTAACTCCTGGCGACAGCTGTAAAAGGCCTCGGGGTGTGTGGTCAGAAGAAACAGTGACCACCTACGCTGTGTTCAGCCAAGTGTAGCCCACTGATTAGATGGTGGGACAGCATGCACTGTTTGCATGCACCCTGAGGTGTCTCTTTGGAGAACACTCATGCCGAGGAAAGAAGGAGTCGGGTAAAATCAGCTAGATGCCATAGCAAAGCGGGGTGCCAGAGGAATGCGTTATAAATAAAAATGGAAAGAACCATGTTCCCTGTGTGAGATCACAGTGCATGTCAGAAGTTGAATAATATCAGTACCACCTGGGAGGAACAGAAAAGAGCACCTGGGAGACACCATTGCAGACATATTTGTGTGGATTCAGGGTGACGTAGAAGGCTATGCTTCAGCAATCAGGTAAAAGTTAGGAAAATTAGAGTTATTACTGTTAATATGAACTCTATTTATTATCACTAGACTAGTGAGGACTGGATACATTTGGATTACATGATAATGAAGGCACATGTCTCATGTGCCTGCTGGACTGCAGACTTGAGTGGAAAAAGCTATGCCGATATACGCCACAGCATACAGTTTAACACATTTGTTGACTTGTCTTTATAAACTGGTTATAAATAACTTCTAATGCTGAGATGTGATGTTGCAGGTGCTTTGTAAGTGTTCAGACATCTCCCATAACAATTTTGAATCAGAAGGGAAGAAGAAAAGAAAACCAAGTTATGTTTATGGGATAAGCAGCGTTACAGGCTAATTCAGTTTCTATATATAAAAAAAAAAAGATCCTGGTTATACGAGAAATTCAAAGTAAATGGTGATAGAATATGCTTGTTTCACATCTTAAACAGCGTTTTCCAGTAAAATGTGACAAAGTGATGAATATGAGGTAAATAATGATTGAAGAGTTTTGACTTATATTTCCACATACCAGAGAAAAATGGTTGATTTCCTTGCGAATTTCATCCAAAGAGGCTCGATACACAGTAACGAAGGTAAGATGGAGCAAAGAGATTGGAGTAAATTAATAAGGAAACCAAATAAATATGAATGAAAAAGAAGAAAATGCATAGGATATGATACTTAAATTAGAAATTTGAAGAAATAAAAAAAGGAGATAATCTAAGGATAGCAAAAAATGGAGCAAGTAGAGACCTTCCCTATAGGACTTAAATGTTACCTTCTCTAAGGGCCTCCTTTGACCATTTTATCTAAATATGTCTCCATTTTGTTTTCTAGTGGCTCAGACTATAGCTTTGTACTTTATGTTTGTTTACTTGTTTGTGGTCTATCTCCCTCACTAAATGGAAAGTTTTATCAGGGCAGAAGCCACACTGTATTTTGTTCATCACTGGGTCCTTTACACAATGCCTAGTACATAGTAGGCACAAATATGGTAGAATAAATGAGTAAATAAAGGTAAGAAAGGATAGAAAGAATATGTATTTCAATTTCATGATTTTTCATATTGGCAGTGAACCAGTAACAAAGATAATTCCCTAAGGTAATTTGTTCAAATACAGTTATGACTCTGTGCCAGGAATAAACAGCAATAGTCTTGGCATAACTTAAGAATTTCTGATAGGTTTTTAGTGAGAAATTCACACTTATCTATAGCACTCTGGGTATGGGAGATGATCTGAGACCCTGTTGGGTATATCAGACAGAGATATAACCCTGCGTTACATAAATAACCTTAATGATAGAGTCCTGGTGACACAAGAAGTTCTGTGGTGTAGGTATTAAGGTAGAAAATAAATTGTATTTAAAATAGATGGTTGGTAAATTATACTAGTTTAAATTATCCCAAGCACCCCCAAAAGTCACAACTTCTAGATAAGTGAGTTTGCAAAAATCACTCTTGTATAATCTGTTATTGCTTTAACATGGCATGATTGTTTTAATTATGAGATTGCATGTTTCATGGGTCAATGCCATCCTCACCCTGAACTGTGAAAGACTGTAAGTTACATATCTGCATCTGAGGGAGGTGAACAGTGTGTGGGAAGTAAGGTGTCAGATCAGGTCTTTTTCCTTCTTCAGTTGCTTTAGTAGTTTAAACAGGTGAGAATGCACAGGGCTCAGCCATGAGCTCTATACATTGTACGTGTCTCCTCGTGTTGTATCACCATCCTCCCATTCTTTTGGATTTGTGTTTCTGCTCTGCAATTTAAGAGAAGCAAATATCCTAGACTCTGCA
Organism: Trachypithecus francoisi; assembly: GCF_009764315.1. Taxonomy (NCBI): domain Eukaryota; kingdom Metazoa; phylum Chordata; class Mammalia; order Primates; family Cercopithecidae; genus Trachypithecus; species Trachypithecus francoisi. The sequence goes on along the minus strand of NW_022681465.1, from coordinate 172,430,499 downwards.
TTCAGCAAGCTTGATTGAAATCTATAAGCTGCTGCTGGTTTATAACTCTTCTTTTGGCATACTTAGCAACGATTCCCTTGTTCAGTCTCAAGAGTGTTCTGCACCGGAGTATAAATTAGCCCGAATAGAAAGTTGTTCCTCAAGAGACTGTTCTGGTTTCCAAAATCTGGAACAGAATCACCAACTAAATACCACCAGAATTTAATCCTGGTAGGCCCTGACAAAGTATGCAAAAAGGACCCAGGAATACTAAGGCAGGTCACCAGCAATCATTTTTGGTAAAGCTTTTTAAGCAGATTTGTAAATATTCATGACAGAGGATTGTTCTGACTGCTCTTAGGTACCAGAGCTGGTGGAAGTCAAGACTTACAGGTAAAACAAGTGGACAATTACTAGGGGGTTTAGAGTTTTCTTCACACTCTTGGAGATGACTCTTCATAATCTCCAAATTTGTAAATGTAATCATGCCATGTATACCTCTCTAATAAAAAAAGGAAGTGTTCAAGTAGTTTATGAAGTTTAAAATTCGATTTCTGCTAGCAAAATACACCTTACAGTGTCTTAGCTTTCTTCATTTTTATAATATTAACCGTTAACCTCCTTAAATATACAAGATGAAAGCAGGGCTGATGAGTGTCAGGGCAGTTGCTCTGGAGCACAGGGGACACATGGGAATGTTTGAAAAGACACTTCCCTCCAACAGATATGGGACACTGGTTCTGGGCCACACCCATCATCTTCAATTAGTTTTCTCAGATTGAAAAAAAACAATCCTGCAGAAATGTGATTATTATATTCAACTTTTCCAGTCAACTTCATATTATATGCAACGCAAGTATTTCTGTTTTCTTCCTCGTTACCTGTGTTAAAGGTTAGTTTGCCTACGTTTGCCTGATGAAAATAATTTGTATAAGCACGTGGCTTTCTAAAGATTCACATTTTTTACTAAAGGCACATGTTACCTGTGTATATTTTCACATCATAAATTAGGCAGATTTTATCTTTCATCAAAATTTTCTTTCTTGATGAGTAAGTAGGGCACTGGTTGAATAATTTCATGAATCTTTTTTCTTTGTTTGTTTTCAGTTGAAACAAATATAGATAGTAAACTTCAAAGGAGCAAGAATCATGCCTATTTTGTTATTTGTTTAGTCTTAGCACCATTACAATACCTTGTACATGATGGGTGCACAATTAATATTTATTCAGTATCTGGTGGTTCTAAAAATCAGATCTAAGCCATAGTCATTTCCTGGACTAGGCTTTGATACTTTTACATTTTTTTAACTTCTATTTTTTAAATAAGAATATTTCCTTAAACCATTTCACAAGAGTTACTTTCTTTTTTTTCATTTTTTAAAATTATACTTTAAGTTCTGGGTTACATGTGCAGAACGTGCAGTTTTGTTACACAGGTATACATGTGCCATGGTGATTTGCTGCACCCATCAACCCATCACCTACATTAGGTATTTCTCCTAATTTTATCCCTTCCTTAGTCCCCAACTCCCTGCAGGCCCTGATGTGTGATATTCCCCTCCCTGTGTCCATGTGTTCTCATTGTTCAACTCCCACTTATCAGTGAGAGCATGCAGTGTTTGCTCTTCTGGTCTTGTGATAGTTTGCTGAGAATGATGGTTTCCAGCTTCATCCACATCCCTGCAAAAGGGTGTGAACTCATCCTTTTTTATGGCTGCATAGTATTCCATAGTATATATGTGACACATTTTCTTAATCCAGTCTATCACTGATGGACGTTTGGGTTGGTTCGAAGACGTTGCTATTGTGAATAGTGCCACAATAAACATACATGTACATGTGTCTTTATCATAGAATGATTTATAATCCTTTGGGTATTTGCCCAGTAATGGAATTGCTGGGTCAAATGGTATTTCTGGTTCTAGATCCTTGAGGAATCACCACACTGTATTCTGCAATGGTTGAACTAATTTACAGTCCCAACAACAGTGTAAAAGCTTTCCTATTTTTCCACAACCTCTCTCGCATCTGTTGTTTCCTGACTTTTTAATGATCGCCATTCTAACTGGCATGAGATGGTATCTCATTGTGATTTTGATTTGCATTTCTCTAACAACCAATGATGATGAGCATTTTTTCATATGTTTGTTGGCTGCATAAATGTCTTCTTTTGAGAAGTGTCTGTTCATATCCTTTGCCCATTTTTTGATGGGGTTGTTTGCTTTTTTCTTGTAAATTTGTTTAAGTTCTTTGTAGATTCTGGATATTAGCCCTTTGTCAGATGGAGAGATTGCAAACATTTTCCCCCATTCTGTAGGTTGCCTGTTCACTCTGATGATAGTTTCTGTTGCTGTGCAGAAGTACTTTAGGTTAATTAGATCCCGTTTGTCAATTTTGGCTTTTGTTGCCCTCGCTTTTGGTGTTTCAGACATGAAGCCGTTGCCCATGCCTATGTTCTGTATGGTATTGCCCAGGTTTTCTTCTAGAATTTTTATGGTCCTGGGTCTTCAGTTTAAATATTTGATCCATCTTGAGTTGATTTTTGTATAAAGTATAAGGAAGGGGTGCAGTTTCAGTTTTCTGCATATGGCTAGCCAGTTATCCCAACACCATTTATTAAATAGGGAATCTTTTCCCCATTGCTTGTGTGTGTCAGGTTTGTCAAGGATCAGATGGTGATAGATGTGTGGTGTTATTTCTGAGGCCTCTGTTCTGTTCCATTGGTCTATATCTCTGTTTTGGTACCAGTACCATGTTCTTTTGGTTACTGTAGCCTTGTTGTATAGTCTGACATCAGGTAGCTTGATGCCTCCAACCTTTTTCTTCTTGCCCAGGATTATCTTGGCTATGCAGGCTCTTTTTTGGTTCCATATAAAGTTTAAAGTAGTTTTTTCCAATTCTGTGAAGAAAGTCAGTGGTAGCTTGATGGGGATAACATTGAATCTATAAATTACTTTGGGCAGTAAGGCCATTTTGATGATATTGATTCTTCCTATCCATGAGCAAGGAATGTTTTTCCATTTGTTTGAGTCCTCTCTTATTTCCTTGAGCAGTGATTTGTAGTTCTCCTTGAAGAGGTCCTTCACATCCCTTGTAAGTTGTATTTCTAGGTATTTTATTCTCTTAGTAGCAATTGTGAATGGGAGTTCACTCATGATTTGGCTCTCTACTTGTCTGTTATTGGTGTATTAGAATGCTTGTGAATTTTGCACATTGATTTTGTATCGTGCAACTTTGCTGAAGTTGCTTATCTTGGGTCTGAGACGATGGGGTTTTCTAAATATACAATGTCCTCTGCAAACAGGGGCAATTTGACTTCCTCTCTTCCTATTTGAATATTCTTTATTGCTTTTTCTTGCCTGATTGCCCTGGTCAGAACTTCCAATATTATGCTGAATAGGAATGGTGGGAGAGGCCATCCTTGTCTTGTGCTGGTTTTCTAAGGGAACGCTTCCAGTTTTTGCCCATTCAGTATGATATTGACTGTGTGTTTGTCATAAATATCTCTTATTATTTTGAGATACTTTCCATTGATACCTAGTTTATTGAGAATTTTTAGTGTGAAAGACTGTTGAATTTTGTTGATGGCCTTTTCTGCACCTATTGAGATATGAATGTGGTTTTTGTCATTAGATCTGTTTATGTGATGGATTACATTTATTGATATGTGTATGTTGAACCAGCCTTGCATCCTAGGGATGAAGCCAATTTGATCGTGGTGGATAAGCTTTTCGATGTGCTGCTGGATTCGGTTTGCCAGTATTTTATTGAGGATTTTCACATTGATGTTCGTCAGGGATACTGGTGTAAAATTATCTCTCTTTTTTATGTCTCTGCGAGGCTTTGGTATCAGGATGATGTTGGCCTCATAAAATGAGTTAGAGAGGATTCTGTCTTTTTCTGTTGATTGGAATAGTTTCAGAAAGAGTGGTTCCAGCTCCTCTTTGTACCTGTGGTAGAATTTGACTGTGAATCCGCTGGTCCTGGACTTTTTTTGGTTGGTAGGCTATTATTGCCTCAATTTCAGAACTTGTTATTGGTCTATTCAGGGATTCAGCTTCTTACTGGTTTTGTCTTGGGAGGGTACATGTGTCCAGGAATTGATCAATTTCTTCTAGATTTTCTAGTTTACTTGCTTAGAGCTGTTTATAGTATTCTCTGATGGTAGTTTGTATTTCTCTGGGATCGGTGTTGATATCCCCTTTACCATTTTTTTATTGTGTCAATTTTCTTCTTCTCTCTTTACTTCTTTATTAGTCTTGCTAGTGGTCTATCAATTTTGTTGATCTTTTCAAAAAACCAGCTCCTAGATTTACTGATTTTTTGAAGGGTTTTTTTTTGTGTCTCTGTCTCCTTCAGTTCTGCTCTGATCTTAGTTATTTCTTGCCTTCTGCTGGCTTTTGAATGTGTTTGCTCTTGCTTCTCTAGTTCTTTTCATTGTGATGTTAGGGTGTCAATTTTAGATCTTTCCTCTTTTCTCTCGTGGGCATTTAGTGCTATAAATTTCCCTCTACACACTGCTTTAAATGAGTCCCAGAGATTCCGGTACATTGTCTCTTTGTTCTCATTGGTTTCAAAGAGTGTCTTTATTTCTGCCTTCATTTCATTATTTAACCAGTAGTCATTCAGGAGCAGGTTGTTCAGTTCCCATGTAGTTATGTGGTTTTGAGTGAGTTTCTTAATCCTGAGTTGTAATTTGATTGCACTGTGGTCTGAGACACAGTTTGTTGTGATTTCTGTTCTTTTATATTTGCTGAGGAGTGTTTTATTTCCAATTATGTGGTCAATTTTAGAATAAGTGTGATGTGGTGCTGAGAAGAATGTATATTCTGTTGATTTGGGATGGAAGTTCTGTACATGTCTATTAGGTCCACTTGGTCCAGAGCTGAGTTCAAGTTCTGGATATCCTTGTTAACCTTCTGTCTTGTTGATCTGTCTAATATTGATAGTGGGGTGTTAAAGTCTCTCATTATTATTGTATGGGGGTCTAAGTCTCTTTGTAGGTCTCCAAGGACTTGCTTTATGAATCTGGGTGCTCCTGTATTGGGTGCATATATATTTAGGATAGTTGGCTCTTCTTGTTGAATTGATTCCTTTACCATTATGTAATGGCCTTCTTTGTCTCTTTTGGCCTTTGTTGATTTAAAGTCTGTTTTAGCAGAGACTAGGATTGCTAACCCTGCTTTTATTTTTTGCTTTCCATTTGCTTGGTAAATCTTCCTCCATCCCTTTATTTTGAGCCTATGTGTGTCTTTGCATGTGAGATGGGTCTCCTGAATATAGCACACTGATGGGTCTTAACTCTTTATTCATTTTACCCGTCTGTATGTTTTAATTGGGGCATTTAGCCCATTTATACTTAAGGTTAATATTGTTCTGTGTGTATTTGATCTTGTTATTATGATGCTAGCTGGTTATTTCGCCTGTTAATTGATGTAGTTTCTTCATAGCATTGATGGTCTTTACAATTTGGCATGTTTTTGCAGTGGCTGGTACCAGTTCCTTTCCATGTTTAGTGCTTCCTTCAGGAGCCCTTGTAAGGCAGGCTTGCAGTGACAAAATCTGTTAACATTTGCTTGTCTGTAAAGGATTTTATTCCTCCTTCACTTATGAAGTTTAGTTTGGCAGGATATGAGATTCTGGGTTGAAAATTCTTTTCTTTAAAAATGATGAATATTGGCCCCCACTGTCTTCTGGTTTATAGAGTTTCTGCTGAGAGAGCTGCTGTTAGTCTGTTGGGCTTCACTTTGTGTGTAACCCGACCTTTCTCTCTGGCTGCCCTTAACATTTTTTCCTTCATTTCAACCTTGGTGGATCTGACAATTATGTGTCTTGGGGTTGCTCTTCTTGAGGAGTATCTTTATGGTGTTCTCTGTATTTCCTGAAGTTGAATGTTGGCCTGCCTTGCTAGGTTGGGGAAGTTCTCCTGGATAATATACTGAAGAGTGTTTACTAACTTGGTTTCATTCTCCCCATCACTTTCAGGTACACCAATCAAACGTAGATTTGGTCTTTTCACATAGTCCCATATTTATTGGAGGCTTTGTTTGTTTCTTTTCACTCTTTTTTCTCTATTCTTGTCTTCTCACTTCATTTCATTAATTTGATCTTCAATCACTGATATCCTTTCTTCTGCTTGATTGATTTGGCTACTGAAGCTTGTGTATGCTTCACGAAGTTCTTGTACTATGGTTTTCAGCTCCATTAGGTCATTTAAGCTCTTCTCTACACTGGTTATTCTAGTTAGCCATTCATCTAACCTTTTTTCAAGGTTTTTAGCTTCCTTGCAATGGGTTGGAACATGCTCCTTTAGCTTGGAAAGTTTGTTATTACCGATCTTCTGAAGCCTACTTCTGTCAACTCATCATCAAACTCATTCTCTTCTCCATCCAGTTTTGTTCCCTTGCTGGTGAAGAGTTGTGTTCCTTTGGAGGAGAAGAGGCATTCTGGTTTTTGGAATTTTCAGCCTTTCTACTCTGGTTTATCCCCATCTTTATGGTTTTATCTACATTTGGTCTTTGATGTTGGTGACCTACAGATGGGGTTTTTGTGTGGATGTCCTTTTTGTTGATGTTGATGCTATTCCTTTCTGTTTGTTAGTTTTCTTTCTAACAGACAGGGCTTTCAGCTGCAGGTCTGTTAGAGTTTGCTGGAGGACCACTCCAGACCTGTTTGCCTGGGTATCACCAGTGGAGGCTGCAGAACAGCAAATATTGCTGCCTGATCCTTCATCTGGAATCTTAGTCCCAGAGGGGCACCCGCCTGTATGAGGTGTCTGTTGGCTCCTACTGGGAGATGTCTCCCAGTCAAGCTACATGGGTTTCAGGGACCCACTTGAGGAGGCAGTCTATCCATTATCGGAGCTTGAATGCCATGCTGAGAGAACGACTGCTCTCTTCAGAGTTGTCAGGCAGGAATGTTTAAGTCTAGAGAAGCTGTCTGCTGCCTTTTGTTCAGATATGCCCTACCCCCAGAGGTGGAATCTAGAGAGGCAGTAGGTCTTGCTGAGCTGTGGTGGGCCCCACCCAGTTTGAGCTTTCCTGCCCCTTTATTTACATTGTGAGGGTAGAACTGCCTACTCAAGCCTAAGGAATGGTGTATGCCCCTCCCCCACCATGCTCCGGCATCCCAGGTCGATCTCAGACTGCTGCTCTAGCAGCATGCAAGGCTCCGTGGGCATGAGACCTGCCGAGCCAGGCATGGGAGGGGATGTCCTGGTCTGCCGGTTGCTAAGACTGTGGGAAAAGCTCAGTATTTGGGCAGAGTGTACCATTTCTCCAGGTGCAGTCACTCATGGCTTCCCTTGGCTAGGAAAGGGAAATCCCCTGACCCCTTTCACTTTCTGGGTGAGGCAATGCCCTGCCCTTCTTGGGTTCTCCCTCCGTGGGCTGCACCCACTGTCCAACCAGTCCCAATGAGATGAACTAGGTACCTCAGCTGGAAATGCAGAAATCACCAGTCTTCTCCATTGATCTTGCTGGGAGCTGTACACTGGAGCTGTTCCTATTTGGCCATCTTGGAAGTGACCTCCGACTATCTCACGAGAGTTACTTTCTATTCCACCTATGGGTAAAGAAAAATCAAGATCACATGTGGATAAGGATGACGAATAATTTGTTCTCTCATTTGTTAGCTAATGTGATTCAAATTCTCGATTCAGCAAATTGTTACATTCCATAAACCTTCACAGTCGTTCAATAGTGAAAATTACTTTCAGGTTCATGAAACTCACAATATAGGTATTTACTATGAATACTGGCAGAATGCTTCATTAGTGGTTTTTTGGCAGGAGTAGAAGAGTAACAGAAACAAACTGATGCTAATGTTACATGATAAAATTTAACTTTTGACAATTGCACCAAGATGCAATAGATGCTATGCACAAATAAAAGGTGCTATATTGAAATTTTTTAAGAAGTAAAATTAGTTTTTAGACACTTGGACCACCCTGAGGGACCATGACCCACATCAGTTGTATAAAAGGCTTAAGAGAAGAAAAAAGAAAATAATCTTTAAACTGTTGCCCTGATTCCTGCTTCTCCTTGAGAAAGAGAAAGTAAGGGTGATGCTACCTCAATAGGACAACTCAGAAACCATGAGATGTATCTGCTGGACTAGGTGAGAGGCTGTTGCTATCAGCAGGTGGTAGTGGGGCAGAGAAAAATCACAGAACTGTTCCAGATGTACCTTCACACTTAGGGACATTTGTGAAAAGAAAGCATGCTTCTGTGCACCAAGGGTGGGCCTCACAGGGAAAACAGACCTGGCAGCGTCATTTATTATTCTGTCCAAGAGAACTCCTCAGAGAACTTGAGTATTCCAAGAAGGAGTTTTATGAGGCATGGATTATCATATTATAGAAATTGTAGCCAGATGTGTTTAGCATGAGGTGGAAGGGATTTCTCCAGAAAGTTCACAACGTTTCTGATGAAGCAACTGAACATCTGTCACTTAGAGGGGCCCATTGAAGATGAAACCCTTATCAACTATATAAGACTGCCCTTGACCCTAAGCCCTGCCTCTTTCTGGATTCAACCCTGGGGAGGTCAGTAGCTGCAGTTAGCAGAGGAGGAGACATGCTAAGAAGGGAAAGAAAGATGATGAAGCCCTTCTGTTTCTCCCCCTTTGCATTTGTGAGCAACAAACCTTAAGTAGTAGCCTGAGAGGGGAAAGTTGCATTTGGACTATTGTCTTGGGCTGGACAATTTTAATAGATACAAGATGGCCTTCAGATTTTAGTGACTGGAGGGTATTTTAAACTTCAAATGAAAACAGAAAGCTTACAGGGCTTACTAGAGAAAGAATTTTATCCAAGGGCAAGAGAAAAATTTTTCCTTTACTGAATACATTTTAGAAGCATAATAAGAGGCAAAAAAAAAAAAATGTTTTCATTAAATCTCACAAGGCATGGTAGGCCAATTTTTCTGTTATTATAGTGTAGATTCAAAAGGAGAATATGCAAATGGTTTCTTATTGGAACTCAGTGTCAGGAAACGTAGATGTGTCTTACACAGGAAGATTACCAAAAATCGGAAAGCTATTAATAACATCATTTACTTTCTCCCAAATCATTTTTATCTGTCTGCCTCTCTGTTTTACTCTCTTTTCTCTGCAGGTCAGCTTTCTCTGCTGTTCTATGTGATCACTGCAGATACATATATAGGTCATTTCAGTTCAGGTACCAAAGAAATTGATGGATGTCTTCAAGTCCCATTCTAAATTTCTGTTAGGAGAGAATCTTCTGGGTCCATCTTGACTTATATGTCTACACCTTGACTTATATGTCTACAAAGGTGTGTGATTCCAACATGACTGTAGGGATCTACTATTGTGAGTGAGCAACAGGATCTCTGAAAATGGGGCAGTTGCTGGTCAGAAATTCCACCTTTGTTTACTGCAAAGACATGTAATAATAAAAAGTCCACAGGAAGAATTCTGAGAGTTCACATGTTGGCACTTTATTGGGATGTAAGTGTATTGGGTTTTGCAGATTAAAATATCTTGAGAAATATCAGTGGTTGATATACATATGATATTTTGCTTATGTGTTGTATATTATTTTCTGCTAATTAAACATCTTAATAAAATTTCCTGGGAAGTGTGCATATTTCAGATCTGTTTGGGATTTCTGGGAAAGGAGAACACACCAACCAGTAATTATCTGAGAAAATTCACACATATGTGCTTGAATTGATGCATACTGTTATTTTTTGTTGTTGTTTGTTTTAATGACATGGTCTTCCTTTGTCACACAGACTGAATGTGGTACTGTGGCCATAGCTCACTATAGCCATAAATTCCTAGGCTCAGGACGTCCTCCTGCCTCAACACATTTTAAACAAATTTTGGTGGAGATAGGGTCTTCGTATGTTGCCGAGGCTGGTCTTGAACTCCTGGGCTTAAGCAATCCTCCTGCCTTGGCCTCCCAAAGCTCTGGGATTATAAGTGTGAGCCACCGCACTTTGCTGTTGAGAATAATCTTCGTGAATTTGACCATCTTACTACATTTTGTAAATGTAACCTTCTGCTCCCAATTGTAAATATTTTAAGCTGAGGAGAGTTACATTTGAGATTTCAGGAGGGCCAACATGGCTAGGGTTCTCATGGAAAAGTACTGAAAGGAGAGAGCTACAGAGAGGTAGAGAGCGAGCTACCAAGAGAGAAAGAGACACAGAGGGAGAGAGAGAAGGCGGGGAGGGCGGGGGAGAGAGAAAGACAGAGAGAGAGATCGATCCAGACATCTGACAGAGTTCCCAGAGTTGGCTGACTACTCAAGGTTGGGAAAAGAACCACTCAAAAAGAGCAATCAGAACAACTTCCTGAGCACACACAGGGAAAGGCGTTGTTGGTATTCTTACCAGACAGATGGGGGTGGGGTAGGGTGCTCAGAAAGGTATTTGTTGCCTCATTAGTAAGGCAAGATTTGCTCTAGATGAAGACTGCTTTGGTTTCTCCTAACAAAGCTTAGAAAAAATCCTTACAAAGATCAAACTATTTCAAAGTAATGTAATTATTTCTCAGAATAGAGATTAGGATTATTTTTAAATACAAGAATAGCCAGTTCCCAATAAATTAAAATCCACAACTCCATTTCGCCACTCATTGTCCTGCATCCCCTTTGCTTCTAAAGTATTGCATTCTAACCTTTATTATTTCAGGATTGCAAAATCTCTATTGCTAGACCAAACCATACAGCATCTCCAACAATTACCTATGTCTTAGAAAAAACAGCCACCAATAAATTTCTCACTGTTTCTGGCACTTCTTTCATAAACACATTCCTCATTGCTTCAGTAAACACAGAGTTGTCTTATAAGCCCATCTCTGAAAAGCAGTTGGCCAGTGAGTAGTGGCTTTTTTTGTTTGTTTGTTTTTAATTTTGCCTTATCTTACAATGCTGGCCCTAGCACTTTAACTTTTCAGACCATCTTGCTCTTTTCTTTTCTCTCTTTTTTTTTTTTTTTTCTGAGATGGAGTCTGGCTCTGTCACCGAGGCTGGAGTGCAGTGGCACAGTCTCGGCTCACTGCAACCTCTGCCTACCAGTTTCAAGCAATTCTCCTACCTCAGACTCCCGAATAGCTAGGACTACAGGTGCCTGCCACCACGCCTGGCTAATTTTTGTATTTTTAGTAAAGGTGGTGTTTCTCCATATTGGTCAGCCTGGTCTGGAACCCCTGAACTCAGGTGATCTACCCGCCTCGGCCTCCCAAAGTGGCGTGAGCCACTGCGTTCAGCCACGCCTTTCTACTGTCTCAGCTTTTCTGAGATTTCTAGTTTTCTTAGTGTAGATAATTTCTTTTTCCAGGCTCCCAAAAGCCATGCTAGCAGTGTGTTAGCACCATCTTCCAGGGTTCTTGCCAAATGATTAAATCCTGTGTCACTGGACAGTGCCCCCTTACTGATAAAAGTTCCCTTACCCAAGCTTATGCACTATACTGCCGAGCTGTCGCTCTAGGGATCTCGTCCACACACACTCCTCTGGGTCTTGCTGAATCTTGGCACTGGGTCCTGCAGCTCCTCCTGTGTTTCTCTTCTCTTAGCAAGCCCAGTGCATCCTTGGCTGGGTTATGCTGTAATTTGACCCGGTTTATTAGTCTTCTAGCCAGGAATGGAGGTGGGGTAGAATCTGAGAAGGGCATGTGTTCTTTTTCAAGGCTCTGTAGCATCTTCAAGTAAGGGCAGAATACCAAGCTTTACGGGAGGAGAGTGAACCACTTGTGCAGCGCTACAGCATTTAGTAAGATCTGAGGATTCAAGATTCTTGAGTATCTCAACCCACATGTCCCCATTTCGAGTCTCAGGGTCTCACTTTGGTGGCATACCAGCTGGGGTAGAGAATTCAACTTCTTTTCTCTGGACCTCTGGTTTTCATATACATTTAGAGTGGAGTCTGATCTCAAGCTATTTCTGCTATCTGGCTGTAGTAGATGACAATATCTTTATATGCCTCCAAGGAGGCCCTTGGGCTTTTATACTTTGCCTTAAATTTGAGATTAATACCCCTCAGAGTGCCATTAAATTTCTGCAATGCATCAGTGGTAGCCAGTAACAGCTATCTGATTCTATAGTTCTTACAATTACTTTTTCCCCTAAGCCTTTCAAATATCTAAGATACTGAACCTCCTAGTGTTTTCTGACACACTAAAGTCTTGTCTCAATTTGCCACAGGTAAAAGTTTTATTAATTTCACCACTATCTCATCCCAGGAATGATCAATCTTACAGTTGTCACCAGCAAAGGGATCCTTATTATCAGCTCTCCAAAATTCTGTTCTATAATTTGCTGCCTAGGACCATATGTAGTACCAGCGATCTGAAGTTGAATTCCCTGGGAAATTACCCGAGTTGGAGATGGGAGGATATTGGGCAACACTCTTGGATGCAACAGTTAGAATGGAGTCAGGGAGGCAGAATTGGGCTGAGGGAGGAGTTGACCTCTGTTACAGTTGCTGCAAACTTCAGTGGAATCCTTAGGATGCTTTGCACCTAGGATGGTCTTTCAGCATTGTTCCAAATGGAGGCAACAGGGCCCAACCTCTGTATCTCTAAAGTGATCATCAGATGGAGGCTGTTTCTTGGAAATAAATTGCCAGTCAGATTTCTACAGGTAATTCATTGAGAGGGGACTCAGCTGTGAGCCATTCAGAACACCAGCTGTGAGAATAAAGACTTTGGTCTTATCTAATCAGGGCAGTACAGGAACCCCTAAAAAATTATACATACTAATGCAGTTATGGTCAATTGTACTCCCTATTAGTTTCGTTTCCCATAAAGAACAAACCAAATGTGTAATTACTGAATAATGTGCCTTGAAAGAAACCTAACATCACATCAAGTTCAATACTCTTGGTTTTCAGACAAAAACCCAGAGGTGCCATTAAGTTCTTTGTTCAGAGGCACAGCATATGCTGATGTTGGGTCTAGAAGTCAGGTTCTCTGCCTGCAGCCTGGTGTTCTTTCACTTTTAGATTCTTTCAAGTGCTAGAGAACTATACTATTAATTGCTTTACACGATAGAAACTATTAAAATGTGATCCCCACTGTAACATGCTATGGTGTCAACCTCTTCTCTATAGTTTACCCCCAAGGACTATTTATTCTTTCTCCCTCATTTTCTAGAGTCCTTTTAGTTTTTGTAGGACCAAGATATTAAATATTAAATAGATTGAGGTTTTAAGCTCCAGCAGGAGATTGGTGTTTATATATACTGTACTTTTTTGCTGAAAATTTTTGGGGTAAAGTTGCTTTTTTATTGTCTGAGTTTAAAAACAAACAGCAACTAGATAAAAGTGAAGGATCAACAGCAAATCGCACAGGTTCTCTTCCTTTGACAGTGATTCTTTCTTGGACTGTCACAAGGTTGGACATTAAGCAAATTCCAGTTAAGGCATGCTCCTCCCAGAGAGGGACACTTGTTTCACCTAAGAGGCTGTTTTAAATCTACTGGCTCTCAACAGAGGGGATTTTTTTCATGAGCTAGGAAAGGCTTCAGATCCTTGACCTCACTGCCTGTTATTTCTCTTGTTCGTTTAGTCTTTCCTGAAAGAAAGAATTCCCTCTGAAATGCAATTTCTGGCTTTTGGCTGAAATGGTTCCAGTTTAACAGTTTTAAATTTGACAGTTGAGTTCAGTAATCCTTTACTAAGCATTTATAATGTATGAGATATTGGACTACATCTAGCCAAAGATCTAAAGACATAATTACACTATCAAGTAATGTGTGTTAAAAAGGTGTGCACAGGAGCTGTAGGTTCACAGAAGAAGTTCAGGAATAACTTTTCTGTAACTGAGGCGTTAGACAAAAAGCCGTACTATTGCCCTCAGAAGGCTTCAGTTAACACGTGCATGGAGCGGTCATCTAGTTCCCCTAATTAACATACTAAGCAGGAATGATTTACAATGCTAACTAGCAAATACTTTGGACCATGAAGGAGAGGAATACAGAAGGTGAATTTCTGTGCAATGCTGTGGGAATCAGGGAGCAGAGTTTTGAGTAAAGCAGGCACATGGCAGAGATAAGCCTTTGTTGGTGCGCAGAAACAAATTGAATGAATAAATACGACCATCTGCTTTAGATGGCAATCCATCTGACCTGCGGGAATAGTCTAAAAGTGAGGAGAGAATCCTGGAATGAAGGATAAACTTGCCCATGTTGCATTTTTTTTACCCTAGGCAAGCCCTGCTTAGTTTAATTTGACAATTTCCTGGCACATATGTTCTGTAATATTACCGAAATCACCTTTGGAGTTTGGAGAAAATGTTAATGTCTTGTTAAAATTATAATTATTGTGTGTTTAGCATGCCTTTCTATGGAGACTGCTTTTAATTAGGACAGTGTTCCAGTTTGTCAAACGGACATTTAAAATATCCTGCTATTACAATATTTACATTTATGTTTGAAATGGTATCAAATGTCAACTTCATTTCCCAGGAAATCAGAAAATGTAAAATTTTGTATTTTAAAATAGAAGAGTATTTTAGAACACATTATCGATAGTAAACTGTAGATGGAGTTCTGTTTGCTTTACTCAGAGTAAGTAATTTCCTTTCTTTGGGGGAATGTGGGGGTGAGGAAAATGTAGAAGGAGAGAGAGGCAGGAGATAGCTCTATGTCTCTCATCATGTGTCTGCTCCTTGCTTTCCAGACTCAGCTTCATTATTTTTTGCCTTTTCCCTATTTTTTTTTAATTTCGAAAAATTCTAAAGAATACCTGAATACCTTCTCCTAGACTTTCAAATTCTTGACATTTTGAATGTTTGCTTTATGCACATGCACAGATTCTGTGCTCTCTCCCTCTCTTTCTTACTCTCTCTCTCTCTTAGTTTTCTTTCAGTATCATTATGGACTTAATAGATTTTAAAAAATATTCAGTGTGTTATCCATTACTGTCATAGTAAGTTTTTATGCTTCAAAGAGTTACAAACAATATGCATGTACACACTTACATACACACACAGGTACATTGTTCTGGATCATTTGGAAGTTGAACATATCATACTTACTTCAGGCAACGCCTAAATATCAGGGCATTCTCTTATCTAACTGCGATATAACTGTAATATCATGATTACAGCTATAAAAATTAGTATGAGTTAAATATCATTTAATACCCAATCCATATTTACATTAACCCAATTGTCCCCCAAATGGTTTTTATTTGTGTGTGTGTGTTTGTGTGTGCGTGCGTGGGTGGGGGTTGCAGGGAGACACACAGGTCCAGGATTAAATTGAAGTTCACAGATGGCATTTGTCTATATTGTCTTTTTAGTTTTATCTTTCATCAATCCCTTTGACTTTTTGTTCTCCCATCAGACATTTTTTAGGAACCTGGGGGAGTTGCCTTACAGAAAGTTTCATAGTTTGGATTCGTCTGGTTGTTACCTCATGATTAGTTTTAGATTAAACATTTTTCAAGGGCTGGGCACGGTGGCTCACACCTATAATCTAGCACTTTGCGGGGTCGAGGCAGGCCAATGATCACGAGGTCAGGAGATTGAGACCATCCTGGCTAACACGGTGAAACCCTGTGTCTACTAGAAAAAAAAAAAAAAAAAAAATTATCCAGGCGTGGTGGCGGGCGCCTGTAGTCCCAGCTACTCTGGAGGCTGAGGCAGGAGAATGGCGTCAACCTGGGAGGCGGAGGTTGCAGTAAACCGAGATCATGCCACTGCACTCCAGCCTGGGCAACAGAGCGAGACTCCGTCTCAGAAAAAAAAAAAAAAAAAAGACCATTTTTGGCAAATATGCTTCATAGCAGTATAAATGCTATATACACACACACACACACATATATCAAAACATATATAGGTATATATAGTATTATATATTTTTATATATTTGCTATAGTAGCAAATTATATATATATATTTGCTACTTCATAACAGAAGCACCTAATCTCAAGCTGTACTAAATGATAAAAAATACTGAATCTATTACTTAGTTAAGGTGGTGACCACCATGTTTGTTAATTTGAAACTAAATTATCTCTGAGCTGATACTGTATCACTGTATGAATTTCCTGCTCTTCCAAACCATTTCACTTAATAATTTTAGCATTCATTAATGATTCTTCCATGGATCTATTATTAGACTGGGATTTTCAAAATGCTTTGTCATTCCTACAGTTGTTTATAGAAGAATTTCAGTTAATAACAGCTTTTCCCCTTTCTTTCTCTCTCTGTTTCTTTCAGTATCATCAAAGACTCAGATTTTTAAAAAAGTGAATGTTTTACCATTACTGTCATAGTTTTTTTTTGGTGCTTCAGAACGTTACAAATTTGGCCATTAGGATCCTTGTCAAACTGGCTCTTATGTCATTTTGTTGTTATCCCACTAGTCTTTGAGCATATTCTTGAGTCTGGTACAAGATGTTTTAGAATATTCTTATACTTTTTCAGCTTAGACCTGGAGTCAGGCATTTCTTTAGAAATTCCTCGTTTCTTTTGGGGAATGTATATAAAACACAAAGTCTGGGTACTAGGTCTGCTCATTGCTATAAGGCTATTAGTATTTCTAAGCCTTTCCAGCATGTAGAGCAAAAAAAAAAAAAAAAAATCTATATTTTCAAGTCAAATCCAACCCCACCAGGTTAGAAAAGATTTATTGTGATGTTAATAGGATCTATTTAAAGTTTTATACCTAATTTTATATTTCTAATGTTCCTTTAAGAGAGCCTCCAAAATTGTATAGGCTTCAAATCCCATAAAAATGTATCTAGCCAGTACTCCTGCCTTCCAGTATAGGATCTTCCTCACGTTCAACAATTTCATATTAGTCATCTGCCTTTTAACACAGAGAAAACTCTGATTCCCAAAAAGATCAATATAATAACTCACTTGCTTTATGCTATATACAGAATAGTTTCAGAACTATGATACTAATAGCAATACCTACAACAAAACAGCTGAGTAAACTTTAAGATTTTATTGCCATTCTACCCTTCAAACGTTTTCCCCAAAGAGTATGCTTAATTACTTGAATTAAATTTTACTTTGTGTGATTGTGTTATCAATTTAATAACATGTTAGCTTCATTTGTATGTGTTTATGCTTAATTTTATAGTTTTTTTATTCTCTTAACTTAATTATTCTGATTATGTAAAATATTGACATGACCCCAAACTCAAAATGATAAAAATAGGAATATCTCACACCTCTCCTTATTCCCTCCAATCTGTTCCTACCCATCTTTAGGCCACTGCTTAATGTCACATTATCCCTAACTACTCCTAAGAGGAAGAGCAACCATTTTGCCTTGTTTCTCTTTGCTATACTCAAATAACTTGCTTTGTTTTCGTTAATACTACCTCTCACTCCATGGCATAATTATGTATATTTTATTATCTGTCTCCATGACAGTACTTTGTTTCATTCACTGCTGTATCCCAAGCACTTAGGATAGTCCCTTGCCTAATAGGCACTCAAAACACGTTTGTTGTATGAATTGCATGGATGACATTTTTATTGATACAGATGGGAACCACCCTATACAGATTGTTGCAAAGCTTACCTTTTTCACATAATACCTCCTGGTGATCATTCCGTGTATGTTGCTCCTTAATTTTTAAATGGCTGCATAATATTTCATGGTAGGGCCATACATTATTTAACCTGTCCTTTATTGAATGGTATCTAGGTTATTTTCAATCCTTTGCTACTACAGACGCTGCTATAATGAATGTCCTTTTACATATAGTTATGTTCACTTTTATATTTAGTATATTTCAAATATTAATATTCAACAAAAATTGGTGTTTAATGAAGAAAAAGTAGATCTGTTTTAAAGAATAAACATGATTTCAAAGACATTTTTCAAAGACATTTCCTACTTATGCTAACTTTTTTTAGATTAAGTTATTTAGTTATAGAAGTACATATGGGTTTCATGCATTTTAAATTATACTGTACACGGGTTCAAATGCTTGTGAAGAATAGAATTAAATGATTTCTATGGTGCTATATTAGTCAAATACCTTTATGCTACTCTATGTTCTTTTGGCTCTTAGAGAATACACTAGGCTTGTTTCAATATTCTTTTCCCTTGTCTTTTAAACTGTTAATGTAGAAAATGATAGAAGTTATTTGAAATGGAGCATTTATATCTACATTTAGTGTTATGTATTTTTAATTTACCCAGATGCGTATGGCTACATTAAAATATTATAAATTTTAGTTTTAGAAACAGTGGAATAGAAAATATTCTCAATTCTCTATTGAAGGCAACATTCTTTACTCAATTAATTTGATTTAGATATGAAAATATCTTTCTGTGAATAATTGAAAAAGACTAAATTAGAGTATTAACGGAGTTAAAAGTTTGGGATTCTGAATATTTTGGAAGACATTTGTGGAAACTTTTGCTCCTGGAATATTTGTGTGGTATTGTTGGAAATTTTGCTAAATGATTCCCTAACATTTCACCAAGTCTTATACACTTAGGATTGTCATTTTAGATTTATTTTATAGGTTACCATAATTTGGAGGCTACATTGTTTTTTTAAAAACAGCCTTTTTGAAGTATAATTTATGTTATGTATATTATACTTCATAATTTATGTATCGTTTTAGTATAATTTATGTCAAAGTATATTTACATCAATTTAAATATACTTTGGAGGTTATGTAGTTTTAAAAACTTATTTTACAGTTTTCCGGTAAAAAAGTATTTGATTACACTATTATACTAATTTCTGATTTCATGATTACATACTTGTAAAATATTGTATCAATATATAACCATAGCTAATATGTATTTTCATAAACTACTATGGACATAATTTTATCAAGAAAAAGAATGCCTATTTTGTAATGCATCTATTTCCTCTTGTGAAATATGAATTCTCGTCAGCACTATGGCAATGTCTTCAGAATTAATGTTTTCAGCAGTTTTCCCTCCCTCCCCATGGAATTTGAGATGATGTTTATTTTTTAACACTTTTTTCTTTAGTTTAATGAAATTTCCTTTGTTTTTAATATTATTCTACCTCAAACAATTTATACTTGCATATTCTTTTTCTCTTTAATTCGTAACAGTTGACACTTCATGTTTGCAATACAAAAAAATTGAATAAATAAATACATTTTTAACTTTTATGACTATGGAATTTTGTAAATGTACTACACATGTTGTATTGTTTTAAAACATATTCTCTTTCTGTTGTAAAATTTAGACTGCTTTCTTACATTCTAACTGGAATTTAACCAAATCAACAGCTGCTACGTTTGTTTCAGAACACACTTTATATATTGGCAAAGAAACTCTATTCTGTGAGTTTCAATTGACTGTAAATTTTGTCTTTAAGTCTTTTTAAAAACACCATTTTTAAGTATTTGAATACTCAGGATGATTCGTTTCTCCTTTGTACGTACTGACTACTCAGAAATTATTGTTTTCTTTCATCTCCAAAGAGGAATTAACCAAGTCAATGAGGTGACGAAAGATCACTGTAGACATTAGATATAACACAGACAATGGCATGGAAATTGGTGGCAGTGTTCAGGAAACCAGGGCTACTGCATTTGGGGTGGCTCAAGTGCAGGGATGTGTGTGGTGGGGTGTGATAGGAGAAGAAGAGAAATTTTTTGATTGTAGATGGGACTCTCCTGAGAATTTTAATCAGGAAAGACATAATAATGGGTAAGTGACTTGGAAGAGAATGAGGTCAAAGTAAGGATCTCAGCAAAACAACAATTGTATTTTTTTAAAGTAAATATTAATAAGAAATGAAAGGACCGGCCTAAGATAGTGATCGTTGGTACAGATTGGTACAAGAAACATTGGTTCAAGGGATAATGGGTGTAAGAGATAGCAGTGAGAAAGGGTCAGATAAATGTCTCTAAACTTCCCCAGAATCATCTTTAAAAACATAAATACATTAGGACAACATCCAGCAATATAATAAACTAAGAGAAACACATAGGAAACTTGGCTGCTACAAACATGTGAAAACAGTGGATATAATACAGCCATTGAAAATATGTAACTGAGCTTCAAGAAAAGAACGAAGACATTAAAAAAACATTATGGGAGCCCATTGTTTTAGACTGAGCTCCTGCACTAGGCCCCAACAGACCAGATCAAACCAAAATGAAGTCACTCATGCTAAATGCCACATATCAAACTGAAACTTTAAGGAAGCAGATGGATCAACAAACAGACCAGGTTTTCCTGAAAACAGGAGATTGCAGTCTACTGCAATCAGCATAATAAGGAGGAATATGCTTTAATCGTTACAAAAAAGTAACCTGAAGTAACCTGAGGTTAACCAATTGGCTTTTTTCCTATTCTGTTTCCTTGTTCCCACCTTGCAAAACCCACTACTTCGCTACTGCCTAGAAAAAAGTTCTTATTCTATTTTGTAGAATGGAGGCTTCCCTGATTTCTCAATCAGAAATAAAAGCCAGTTAGATCTATAACCAACTTTGTTGTAATTTTGTCTTCTGACACCTATGAGTGGTTGCTGTGTTACTCAAAGAAATTTGGGCCCTTAAAATTTTTGTTCAGCTTCACAATACACATTCACATTCTTTAATGCTAGTATAAAGTCATTGTCCCTAGGCAATATTCAACTTATGTCAAGGGGACATCACTTATGTCAAGGGGACATGTGTCAAGGAGAACTGAAGCCCTGATGATCAACGTGGCTTGGTCAAATTGGGGAGAGTTGAAAAATTCTCATGAGAGAAATGCTACAGAGATGGACTAAGACTGAGGTGCGTAACAGAGGGTACAGACAGCTGGTTGCCTGTGTTTCACTGCAGAACTTACCTTGGTTTTCAGAGAATTCATAAATTGGTGAATTTTGTGTGTGTGCGTGTGTGTGTGTGTGTGTGTGTATGTGTGTGTGTCAATATCTTCTTTGGTACTTTGCAGGCTACTGTTTACCTAAGGGAAAGAAACAAAATTTACTGTTTACAAATCATCTAGTTTGTCTGTTCACAAACTGTTTTTTTTACTTCTCTCCGTTTCTGTCTTTGATGAATGAATTTATTCTATTTAGTGGTTTTACTTCTAAATAGCAAGCCAATAATTAACAATAGGTATTAAAATTATTCTTTATTCTTTGGCTTTTTCTAAATTTGTTTTAAATTCATGATACTCTGTTATGTCTGAAAACCAGTTGTGCTAGAGAAAATAGGCTTGAAAGAAAAACCAAAGATGCTGCAAGAACAATAATCACTTCTTTCCTTTAAGGACTTTTTTGATAATTAATGGCTAGCTGGGTTAATGACCTTAAATTTTAGGACCATCAACTTTCCCATGTATGCATTAATCCTTCCACAATGCCCAAAACTAAAATAATTAGTATTCAAATAAAAGCAGAAATAGTGGGATCCAATAGGATGTTGGCAAGATGTCAGAGATAGTGTTTAGAGTGAAAATTATGAGAAAATGCTGAATGTATGTGATAAATTGGTTGGCATATAAAAAGAACTGAAAGCAAGTAATTACTGGAGTAAAAAGAGGAGGGGAACAGAAAATAGCAGAGATTATCCAAAGAAATAATGAATGGGTAGTTCAGTGTCATTCAGAGTGGGTAAAAAAAAAAATGCTCACTTAAAATAATATTGGGAATAGCATAAATTTATCCCTGGTGGAAATTTCAGCAAAGTTTCAATACTGCAAAGCTTTTTAACACCATTTGGAATTCAATGCAGGGCTTCAAAATACAATGTTACCCCTGATTGAATGGACCTATAAATTAGAGAGCAATAAAGGATAAAGTTCTGGAGAATTCTGTAACTATGAATCTTGACTGCTATTAGAGCCTTATTTTCAATTGCATGGTGGTAAATTAACATGAACAGTTTTTGTATGTATGATACACCCAAAGGAAAGTATATACATATACTGTTGAAAATTCAGACAAATTAGAGAAAATGCAGGATAAACTGTCCTCTCATTCACTCAAATCCAATCCATTACAAGACATCAAACCGAAAGAAACAAGCGTGCAGCTTCTTCTCAGGAGAACATACTGCATAATGTAGAGTAAAATTGCATTAGCCAGGAGTCAACAATTTGTGAAAATTGAAAAAAATGTCTTTAGTTGATTTACTTATGCTGGACTTGTCATTAGGAATATGGAAATAATCTAGTAATCTGTAGAAATGGTCATATTTTGAAGAAGACTATTGGAAAACTGCCTAGACCTTATTTGATTTGGAGTATAAGAAAATTGGGCATAGGATATAAAGGGAGCCTGGAGGGCAATTACGTATATAGATTGAATATTGTCACAGAATTGTACTGAATCACTCCTTAGCACTCAAGCAAATGATTACCAGCAGACAACCATGCATTTGAAATTCACTCCATTTTATTCTGGAACACAGTTCTGAGGGAGGCCACAAATCTTGTGTGTATGTTTAATATAAGCATGGGTCTTTCATTTTTATTTTTTGGCATCACCTTAGTCATTCTTAAGTTACCAAAACATAAAATCAGAGTTGGAAGGACATCTAGGGATGTCAACTAAATCACTTCTCTGCATCAAGTTACCTACCTTTTGTGTAAACATTTCCAGGAACAAAACATTTTATGACTCCCCCAAGGAGACCGTTAAATCATTCCAATGTTTATAAGCCCTAGCAGCCAGGAGTTCTGTTTCCATATGGGCATTGTATTTGCCCTCATTCTTCTCTTCCCTGCTTTCTTCTCTCCCACTCCATCCAGATTCTTCTTTTTTGCATCTAATATTTCTTTATTCGAGTAAATATGTTTTCTTTCTTTCTCCACCCCTATTGAATGTTTTTTCCTAATGTCTCAGTGCTGCATTTGTTTTTCTTGTGTATCTTCTCAGTGTCCCTAGATCTTTGATGATTTGTCCTGAATCTTCAATAAGTTCATTTTATTTTGGATTGAAAGCAAATAAACCAAAATGTTATAAATCAAGTGAGGAGAAAAATGAGGTATTGGGAAGTGTGAACATCTAAAGGGCTATTTTCACCAACTGCAGGATTTTAAGACGTTCTTAGAGGCCTAGGAGAACCTCAGTGGTTCTAACCCAGGTACTAACCTAGGTCCTAACCTAGGCAAAATTGTTGGAGATACTTGCTGGCCAACATCTTATTAGCATATATAAAGCTCTCTGTTGGAACTTTTACAGAATCAATTAGAGTTTAGAATACTTTTTTAAAAATGTGGTTGAGGGATTCATTTAATGAATTGAATTTTAGGTTGTTTTTGTTCTTGTAGGGATTGCCTGTAAAATAAGAGCAGATGGCATGTTAAGTCCATGGGAGACTTTGCACTTAAAGAGACATTCATTTAGGTGGATGTTTTCTATCTAGAAGGTTACCACATTAGTTTGGAGGTTGTAGCACATCTCAAATCCTAATTTTATAAGTTCCATAGAATTTTCTAAAAAATAATCTTTACTCAAAAAATCTACAATCACTAAGTCATTTTACAAACAAATCCAGTGATTCTACTTTTGTGCCCTAAATTCTTGATTTTATTTATGTTGATGATACTTTAGAGTCCTGCTGAGTTTTACCATCAAGGCAGTCCCTTGGTTTGCTTAGCATAAGTGGATATTTTGGTGCTAAGTGAGGAACACAATTATTCTAAAAGTCTCAGCTCCTGATAGCTATAGGATTATATTCTAAAAAGGGATTATACATATTCATCAATTTTGTGGATAAAAATAAAAGCAGTATTTTTAATTTAGCATTTTTTTATTAATATAACTTACATAGACTGTTTGTGCTTATGGAATTATTCATTGCAGGATGCATTCAGGAAAATATCAGTGTCTGTCAGACAAGAATTTCATGATAGAACCACTGCAGAAAGACAGATTACCGTTTTAGATGACCCAAGAGTGAGAGCATTCAAAGTTTGAAATCAGAGTTCAATCACACTGGACAAAGGTTTTAGGAAGTATGCAAATAAGAGGCTAATTAAAAAATTCTTTATAGCTAAAGAAATAAATGTACTATTTCATTGGAGTGTGATGATGTTAGATATGATGGATATCAGAATAAAAGCCACCCCCTTTTATTTTGTAAAAGTGTGCAATGAGTGTGTATGTATATATATGCATGTTCTATCCTACAAGATGAGGCGTTATAATGAATATGACATAAGATAATGAGTGCTATAGTTACACACATGCTTAAAAGAACAATCTTTTTTGTTCTGTCAACCCATAAAGTCCAACTTGAAAATGAAAACTGTAACCTATTGTTCCTGCCTTGGTCCTTAAAAATCTACCTTCTACATTAGGAGTTGAAAGTTTTTTTCTGCAGAGATCCGGATAGTAAATATTTTAGGCTTTGTGGACCATGTGGTCTCCATTGTAACTACTCCTCTGCTGTTACAGTATAAAAACAGTCACAGACAACACAGAAATGACTGCTACAATGTTCCAACAAAACTTTATTTTCAAAAACAAGTGGCAGGTGGAATTTTGCCCAGGGACAGTAGTTTGCTGACCCCTGTCCTAGGTTTTTGATTTCTGCTCATTAGGCAGCTCTGTCTTTTTTTTACAGACACTTAGATTATTTCAAATTCTGCTTTAAGGATATTTTTAGAGGAAATTTTCAGTCCTTTTCAATCTATGTCCAGCCCAGAAGAGCCTTATTGCAGTAAGTTTTTCTTCAATGCCAGATAGTATCTCATTGGGAGAATGAGGTACTACTTTTCTTCCTTAAGTGCTAGAATTACTCCCAGAGAAGGCCTGCCATGAGTGGCAGAAAGAGGAGTGGCAAAAGATTCAGGAAACTTGAGAACCACAGGCCTTGGTTTACTCCATGGTAAAGGAAGATATTGGGACTAGATGTTTTCCAAATTCTCTAACAGCTCTAGGATTTTATAATGTTAAATTAAGATCATTGGCAAAGCTGATTCTGTACGCAGTCTTGGATCACTGTGTTTCACTCTTGAGCCACTTTCCTCAGACAGAACAAACTGTAGACACTGGTAACTTTTGAAGTGGAACGCATTTCTTGTTTCTACCTCAGGAATTGATAAGAGTGGTCAAATTTGTTGGCAGGTTTTAACACAATTTTTGAGTCCATCATATATATTTTACTTACCTGCATGAGACTAACATCTCCCTCGAGGATACCTGTAGGTGGACTCAGAAGCATTTTTGTTTTATTTATTATTATTATTATTATTATTGTTATTTTGAGACTGCATCTTGCTCTGTCGCCCAGGCTGGAGTGCAGTGGCATGATCTCGGCTCACTGCAACCTCTGCCTTCCAGGTTCAAGCGATTCTCCTGCCTCAGCCTCCCAAGTAGCTGGAATTACAGGTGCTGGCCACCATGCCCAGCTCATTTTTGTATTTTTTAGTAGAGAAGGGGTTTTGCCACATTGGCCAGGCTGGTCTTGAATTCCTGACCTCAGGTGATCTGCCCGCCTTGGCCTCCCAAAGTGCTGGGATTGCAGTAATGAGACACCACGCCTGGTCTGCATTTTTCTTTTTAAAATGTGTAGCTATAGGCCGGGCGCATTGGCTCACGCCTGTAATCCCAGCACTTTGGGAGTCCGAGACGGGCAGATCATGAGGTCAGGAGATCGAGACCATCCTGGCTAATATGGTGAAACCTGGTCTCTACTAAAAGTACAAAAAATTAGCCAGGTGCTGTGGCGGGCGCCTGTAGTCCCAGCTACTCGGGAGGCTGAGGCAGGAGAATGGCGTGAACCCGGGAGGCGGAGCTTGCACAGAGCTGAGATCCCGCCACTGCACTCCAGCCTGGGCAACAGAGCGAGACTCCGACTCAAAAAAAAAAAAAAAAAAAAGTGTAGCTATAATGCATATTTTTAAAAAGTTGGCTTGCACTTTATAATGTGATATATTTTATCATTTCTAAGAAGCACATTTACATTTTAACATGTGAAAAATCAGAGTGTGTCATACAATTACTGTGATTTAAGTAGATATTGTGATGTAGTTCTTGTTGCCTATACATAGACATACAAACTGTGTGTATTTATACGTTTTCTGCAGCTTGTAAGGGAATCCAAGAGACAATAGTGACGCACAATTCTCACAAATGCCGTATCACTAAGGCTCTTGATAGCTCAGATAATAATTTTATATAGAGAATTATGGATCTCAGTTACTCTGATTTATCAGTAATTTGGATTCTGAAGGTGAGAAAATTTTAGAAATACTCAACTAATTTATTTTGTTTTTTTTACATACATGCTAGTGAATGATGTATGAAAAATACATGTTTAAATAATTTCAAATGGGCATTTTTAGTAATATAAAGTTAAACTGCAAGTAATAAAAAATATTATGACATAACTTAATTGGCATTATTTTGTCACTCAGTGGTACATAAAATAAAGTGTGTTT
Organism: Trachypithecus francoisi; assembly: GCF_009764315.1. NCBI lineage: Eukaryota > Metazoa > Chordata > Mammalia > Primates > Cercopithecidae > Trachypithecus > Trachypithecus francoisi. Next base: position 172,404,206 of record NW_022681465.1, on the reverse strand, counting down.
TTATAATTGATGGCATGTTAGATTTATAAACACAATATTATTGAGTATAGTGGGAAATGTTTGACAAGAATTAGCGAAAAGAAATACAAAAAAGAAATACGTAAATTACAGCAGAAAGCATATTTTATTTTTTACTTCAGCATTGAGAGAGGTAAAAGACGATAAAAATAAATTGAAATCTTTATATATGTCTGCGTTGTAAAAAATGGTAACAACTGTGGAAAAACGACTTTTCCTCTGCTCTCGCGCGATAGCAATCAACAGAGAAAACTTCTGTGACCATATGTATGAGGCATTTTCTGACCAACAAGAAAGAGATCAATTCTGTAGCAGATACTAGATGGGTATTCTCTAATTCAATTCACTTCTGAAACTTCTACCTGGAGATAGTGTGTGATCCCCAAAGTTGAGCGTTCATCCCCAAGACTGCCCCCTCAGTTCAGATACCAATCAGAAGGTCCAGGTTGTTTTGCCTGTGCTTCTAACCAGCTGGCTATAAATTGAATCTTCTATGACCCCTTTCCTTAGGTGTGACTCATTTGTTAGAGCAGCTCCCAGAACTTAGGGAAATGCTTTTGTTTACTGGTTTATTATAAAGGATATTACCAAAGATACAAATGAAGAGATGTGTAAAAGTAAGTAAATCAACATTAAAGCTGTTGGAACTTTAAATTATTTTGAGTCTTAAAAGAGTGTGATCAGGGGACCTGAGTCACATGACGGGCAGCTATAACCTACACAGCTCTATCTTTATTTATTTATTTATTTTTTTGAGATGGAGTCTCGCTCTGTTGCCCGGGCTGGAGTGCAGAGGCATGATCTCAACTTACTGCAACCTCTGCCTCCCAGGTTCAGGCAATACTCTCTACCTCAGCCTCCTGAGTAGCTGGGATTACAGGCACCTGCCACCATGCCTGAGGGGCTAATTTTTGTATTTTTTGGGAAGAGATAGGGTTTTGCCTTTTTGGTCAGGTTGGTCTTGAGCTCATGACCTCAGGTGATCCACCTGCCTCAACCTCCCAAAGTGCTGGGATTACAGGTGTAAGCCACTGCTGCTAGGTAGCTTTTGTTCCCCTGAGTATGGATTAGCCTTTTCTTTACCTACATTGTTTTGTAAAATGTGGTAAAAGGCTAAGGAGCATCAGACAAGATCCTTTTCCTCTTCACTGTTGATCTTCGTTATAGATTAACTTCCCTCTTCCCTTATACAAAGACCTTATGACTTTCACATTGTTTAAGATGAAATGTTAAATATACTTTTAAATTGGAAAAGGAAAACAGCTATAAGTAATCAAATTGCTGTAACTATAAAGCAGGCTTGTATGAAAAATGTAGTATAGTAATCTGGATAAATTTCTTTGTTTTCTGCCTATACAAGCAAGATCTTAACTTTGCAACTTTAGAGCATTGACCCCATTCCTTTGGAGTATTTGCTACCTGAATGGTTATTCTCAGATTTACACTTGAATAAACTCTTCTCAGCTGGATTCTGATCATTTTGATTACTTCAGGTTGACAGACGCATAGCGTGAGGGACAGGAAGTGGCACAGAGCTTCCATGCTCTTCCCATGGGTGCTACTCTTCAGGAAACTTCATGTGTTTGGCTATCCAGAAGCTCTCCCAACCCTGTCTTCTTTGGGTTTTTATGAAGGATTTATTATGTAGGCATGATTGATCAAACCACTGACCACTGGTGATCAATTTAACCCTCAGTCCCTCTCTTCTCCCTAGATTTTGTGAGGTGAGGCTAAAAGTTGCAACCCTCTAATTATACCTTGGATTTTTTCAGAGACAAGCCTCTATCCTGAAGCTACCTAGAGGCTGCCAGCCACCACTCACACACATTAACATACATAAAAATATCACTTTGGAGATTCTAAGAATTTTAGGAGTTGTATGTCAGAAAAATGGGGTCAAAGACCAAATATGTATTCTACAATATCACAGAATGCCTCTATCAATGACAGACAAATAAACTAAGATTGCCAGAATTATGCATTGAAGCCTCCTGAAGAACATGGACCTTGCCTGTATTTGCATCAATGTCCTGAGTGTACAGAACAATGCCTGGCACAGAGCTGGCTGCCCATTATTTTTTGTTGAATGTGAATGAGGATAAGAGGACCTCTTGAGCAAAATTGGTACACAGTAGATGATAAATCTATGCAGCCCTTCATGATGACATGAAGAGTTGGGGAAAAGAGCCCTGGTCACAAATGTAAGTCTTCTTTTGGCTCTGAAGGGTTAAGAAGGTTTATAAAAAAGTTACTCTTACCCTTGAGCTCCGAATTCACATTTGACAAAGAAACATGAGTCAACAGCACTGATATTCAGAATTGTATGCATTTGTACTGAAACTGTGGCCTTGATAAAAGAAGTTATCTAACTTGAATTAAATGAGAACCACGTATGAGTTAGCATTGAACTTTTAAAAATAATTCATCAATTCAAATTCAAGCAAAACACTTTCTAATGGTATAGTAATGATTAAGCAATCCTTTACACAGTAGCCTTAGAGAAGAATTAAAAAGCTTCAGGATATCAGTTTCGATATCAATTTTGATAGAAGCAGATGGTAACACACAGCATTCTTGTAGAACTTTTTCCATATGGTCTCCAGTATGTTTTGTTCCTGCAATTTTTAGAGTCTGGAATACTTTGGGAAGCTTAGGTGTCATCACCACCCAAGCAAAACCAAATTCTTACAAAACTCACAAAAGAATACGTATATAATAATAAAGAATATATATGTATTTTGCTAGAGCAATACATTTACTTTAAAGAAGATGTTAAGATGTTGAGATAAAAGTCTTCCTGGGGTATTCAGAAGTTTAGTGTATGCATATAGGTCTTAGCTTCCTCCAATACAAAATTATCTAATTCTAAATATTTATTAAGCTTCTGTTTTGACATTGTATACTCTAGGAATAAATACATAAAAACACAAAAATATGTACTTGGGGTTTAGTTGAGAAGATGATGGTAATATGCATTAAGAAATTAGAATATTGTTCTATATATAAGGATTAACAGTTTGTGGGAGAAATTTTAAGTGAGATGGAAATGCTAAGGCGTGAAGGATTAGTGAGGGCAAGCGTTTTCACTGAAGTCTTGGAGGAGGTGAATCTTCATCATGATTTTGATAGACCAAGATAGAAGGGTTGACTATGTCTATCAAGGGGGGGGGGGTGAGTGAAATATCACAGATGGAGATAGTTTACATTGATGTAAATGGCCTGAATGCAGTAGAGGAGAAGGATCTGGGAGTAGGAAGAAATATTTAAGTGAGTAAAATAAAACCGTTGATATAATAACATTCCACAAGTAGCAATGACATGCATACCAACCTCCCCAGTGCTGGTGAGTCAATGGTAGACAAGATAGATGTGATCCCTTTCTTCATGCAACTGATATTCTAGTTGGGTTAAGCAAACAAAACAAAAACCCAGTAAGCAAAGAATGAATGGAAGCAAGTTTGTGGTGAGTCATTGTAACAACAACAACTAGATGCTGCAGCAGTCAGTATTGGAGGTGAAGGACATTTTAGGTAGGGTGAGGAAAGCACCTCTAAGGAGTTGACTTTGAACAAAGACCTAAAGAAAGAAAAAGAACCAGATAAGGAAAGCAGTGGGTAAGGAAGAGGTATCAAATACTTTGATGGGTTCTACAAACTCACAGAAGTTGAGAGCCTGGAGCAAAGTAAGAAGGGGACACATGGTTCAAGGTGAACTAACAAGTCAGACAGGAACTAGGTCATGCAGGACATGGAGAAGCAGAGGAGAGAATCTGAGTTTTGTTTGAAGTGAAATGAATGGGAATTTTTTGGAGACCAAATATGACCACATATAATTTATGTTTTTAAAAGTTACTTTGGTTTTTATGTGTAGGAAATTAGGAGATAATGTTTTTCAGAACCACCACCCCCACCATCATCATCATCAAGCTACCTACCATACCATACATGATAGCACTTACCATGTATCACATAATATTCTGTGTACTTAAAAAATGCTGACTCATTAATCCTTAAAACAGTCCCATGAAGTAGATACCATTATTATCCTCTCAATTTAGAGACAATAGTAGAAAGGCACTAGGAGGTTAATTATTTTGTCCAGATTTACACAATTAATAAATGAAAAGTCTAAGCTTTGAACTGAGGCAGTTTATGCTCCTAATCACTGTGGTGTTCTATAAGCAAAAACTGAGAAATAATATAGGCTTGACATAGTCTATGAGAAATACATTAGTATCTTGAACTTGGCAGTTGAATGGACAGGACTTGGTGATAGACTAAAGGTTAAATTTTTAGGCAGGGGTGGCAATAATAAGACAGAAGTCATGAATGATGCCTAAATGTCTCAAGCTGGGTTACAGGAAACCCTAAAAGTGAGATAGAGAAGGTTTGTGTTGATGAATAGGAATATGGTGAAACACAATAATTTTGAGAAGTGTAGTGACAGAATATGCTTGTTTAAGAAGGATGCATTTGACATGGGGTATAATGAATCAGAATTTTAAAGGAGTGAAGGCTATGCCATCTCAATGCATGATAATTGGTAAATTGATTATTTTGAGTTGAAAACCTTGGGAAAATTGTAGTTACAGAAATAAGTAGATGACCTATCTTTTCTTCCATACAGCAAACCATAAAGATTCCTCTGGGAGAGGTACCCTCACAGTACCAGGGCAAGAAAATAGCCCTTATCATCAGAGACTGGGAATTGGGGGCTGCAATGGACCTGAATAAATATACTTCCCAAAGTACCCCTTGTCTTCCAGGAGTTTTATACCCTTCTGTGTATCTCCTTGTGACTACCCTAGAAATTTAGTGCTTCCAGTTAGATACCATTTTGTCTGTCATTTCTTCCCAAATTTATCATTCTTTGTCTAAGAAGTATAAAGGCATCTTGCTTTGGTCACTCCAGACTTCACTCTCTTGTGAAGATGCCCATGTACATGTAAAACTCATAAATTTTGTATGTTTTTCTCTTGTTAATCTGCCTGGTGTCAATTTGGTTTCTAGATTCAGCCACAGAGCCTAGATAAGAGCTAAAGGAGAGATTGGAGGTGATCTCTCTCTCACTCCCCTACAATTACAAAATCTGAGAGTCAAGACATTTTGGAAGGAGACTGCTGCAAATAACTCTTCTGTGAGAAGTTGGGGGGCTTGCATCATGGAATTTATATTACATATACAGTTTCTGCAAATATCCCTTAAATGTCAAGCCAACAAAGTAAAATGTCCAGGGCCTTCATCTTAAGAGGGGACCAGGTTTAGGATAATTTTTCTAACAGTCTCTTGAGATTTATTTCTGTTTGCATTTTGAGCAAAATGATTTCAAAACATGACATTAAAAAGTACCAAATAGCAACAAAAATTAAAATGTTTGCTTTCCTTAACACATATTGAGTGTTAATTTTCTGTGTTCTACAAAGTACAGATAATTATGCTTTGTCACTGCCCTGCAGGAGTTTGCTCTCCGCGGCAGATAACATTAACATGCCATTTCAATTTCACACAGGACTAGGTCACATAAAGTCAGAAGCTGGGAAAAGTGCTTTTTTGAGGGGGACTTTAAATGTTTTTTAAATAAAGCTCGAGCAGAAGAAGCTGGAGGCAGCGTTGGGGGTGGTGTGTGAAATGAAATGCATATGTTTCCATATCAGACAGCTCATGAAACCTCAGGGCGGGGGCCGGGTAGGACCAGAAAAGGGGAAGACTGTAAATGAGCCAATAATAAACTAAGTAGGAGTGGTCAGACCTGAGTGGGGTGGCACAAGACACATACAATCAGAGTCTTTTTTTTTTTTGAGACGGAGTCTTGCTCTGTCGCCCAGGCTGGAGTGCAGTGGCCGGATCTCAGCTCACTGCAAGCTCCGCCTCCCGGGTTTTCTCCTGCCTCAGCCTCCCGAGTAGCTGGGACTACAGGCGCCGCCACCTCGCCCGGCTAGTTTTTTGTATTTTTTAGTAGAGACGGGGTTTCACCATGTTAGCCAGGATGGTCTCGATCTCCTGACCTCGTGATCCGCCCATCTCGGATAATCACAGTCTTTTTAATGAGACTCTTGGGAAAAGAGGCTGAACATTTTGGCTATGATCCTAAGAGCCGGGAGCTCTCAGAGAAGAGCGTGACATGGTGAGAGTGCTAGATGGAGAAGAAAGCTATGCTCCCTGAGACTGTTGCTGTCAGGTAAAGAGAAATTGTAGCTGCCTAGGTGAGAAGTGGTCAAGTTTTAGGCAAAGACAGTGGCAGACAAAGGAAAGGAAAGGAGGGTATGCAATTGTCCAACTACAGCGTTTTAGAGCTGGATGATAGATTAATCATAATCTTCTGGATGAGAAATTGTGATTATATCATTTACTATTTGAGTGACATTGAGCCAGTTTCCTAACATCACTGACAACCAGTTTTACTAATTTGTAAAATAGTGTCCTCGGAATGTTGTGAGGCTCCACTGAGATGATGTATGTGTGTTGTAAACCACAATAAATAGTAGGTAGGAAAGGTATAATTATAGGAGTCATTTTGAAAAAAAAGAAGCGATAGGTTTTGGCAATAGATTCCGTGTGTGGAGTGAAAGAGATGAGTCAGAGTTTAGTCATTAACACATTCTGTTCTATTTTGGCCATATGTATTTATGAGACTCTATAAATGAAGATTAGCATTCACTAAGAGGCATATTGGTAAAACAGCTTTCTATGTTGGCCTTTTGTACTATAACTCTCAAACATTTCATAGCTGGAAAATCAGTCATTTTAGTTAAGTTTGATTATTGGGTTCCATTAGTTTAGCACAAACTGATATACACAGGGTTTGAATAAGGTATTTGATTTTGTATGAAGACCTTGGCCTTGCTCTTCAGTGTCATCCTTGGATACTCTTGTCACCTTCAGCGGTTATGGTTTACTGGTGATTGCCTTGCATAGGGAGTTTATTTATTTATTTAATTAATTTATTTTTTGAGACAGAGTCTTGCTCTGTTGCCCAGGCTGGAGTGCAGTGGCTCGATCTCGGCTCGCTGCAACCTCTGCCTCCCGGGTTCAGCCTGCCTGCCTCCCGAGTAGCTGGGACTACTGGCATGTGCCACCACACCTGGCTAATTTTTATATTTTTGGTAGAGACAGGGTTTCACCATGCTGGCCAGACTGGTCTCAAACTCCTGATATCAGGTGATCCTCCCACTTCGGCCTCCCAAAGTGCTTGGATTACAGTTGTGAGCCACGTGTCTGGACAGGAATTAATTTATTTTAGCAGAGTATTTTATAGAATCATTATGTAGCTCTTGTTTCAAATCCACCATTACAAAAAGAGTTCAAATGCTGCATTACAGTTTGCTCAAAGAAACCATGAAACTGAATCTCTCCCACAGATAGGAACCAGAAGACAAAGTTAACTATTTAGGTATACACACTGGTGCCAATGTAGCAAAAGGATGTTTTATTTCCAAAAGAATACAAAAAGAAATTCCAGTTTATTGGCTGATAAGCCTGTTCACAGTTTACTTTCACTTTTGCTAAAGATATATTTAAGTTTCATCAGTTCTGAAATCTTCTGTATTCATCCTCACAAACCCCTACTACCTACATATCATATTCTTACAACGTTATGGCATCATTCCTCTTGAATAGGCAAAAGAGAAATAGGAGAGTCTTGTGACAACTATTGGTACCCTGGTGAATATCCTGTTAAGGCCTAACTGGAAAGGACAGCTTGTAAGAGGCAGATATACTCAAACAAAGCTGCATGTGCCCACTTCTTAGATTTAGAAGCAAGGTTAACAGGTTCATATGCACCACCCTGCAAATCTCACACAGCATCCTGCCTCTGTGGCATTTTAATGAACCTGAGTATTTGACTCTCCCAGTTGGATATATATTTTTTCCTGACTCATTGTAAATTTATGGAGGCAGAAGTATTATTAGGAAAAATAATTTTGTTAAGTAACAGTAGCAGTGGAGCTCCCTGTTGCTCTACCCAAATCTACAAAGGAAGAGTGCACCTAGTTTGGGGAATATTTAACAACATCTCTTAAATATTAAATAAAAGAGCAAATCATTCTGGTTCCTATAGAAACCTCAGACTGATGGAAGACCTTAAAGTTGAGCTCAAAAAGGGCAAACTTGTTTCTCTTAGCTACATCTAAGAAACTGATTTGCCTGCCTGACACAGTACTGTCTATCAGGATCCTGTCACTTAAAAAAATTATTTTTCCTGACAACACTTCTGCCTCCATACATTTAATACATTCATAAAACACTTCTTCTGCCTTCCCTGCCTGTGATTATTCTACTTAATTTCATCATACAGGTATGCTCATTTGTTCTGTCAGCAATCTCTCCGTCATCCGAGAGATTTTTTTTTTTTTTTTTTTAGTTATTCATTCAACAAACATATGTGTGTTCCCTCTGTGAGATTCTCTGTTAGACTCGGTGTTTAAATTATAATTGGCTCATAATACTAGTTAGTAAAATAGGAACCATCTGCCATAGACACAGAGAAAAAAATCGAACTATACAACTGTGAATTTGTAATTTGGAAAAGGTGGGATCCATTCATGAAATGGCAAGGGGTCCGATACAAATACATTGTAGTTATCAAGTGACCAGAGATGAGTTTTCTGATTTCCGTGCCAGAATATGTGGGTCTTCTGTGCCACGTAAAGCAAACTCTCACCTTCTGTCAGCCTTCCTGAGTTCACCTGCAGTTGCAGAATGAGACAGTTTCTGTAACATTGACAACTTTCCACCTTAGAAGTACCTGCTTCTCTCTTCTCTGCCTGAGATCTTTCTCTAGTATCATGGGAAATGATGATGTTTCAAGTAGCACACATTGGAAGTGGTGTTTATATGACTAAGAGCACTCTCAACAAAAGGAGTTGGGAGTCAATGCTCCATCCCCAAGGCAATTGTAAGGTGTGTTTCAGACACAAGGGCCTAGAGTGCATTTAGCTGCAGTCGCCTGTAGTAGTAATCTAGCTGCAGTCGCCTGTAGTAGTAATCTAGCTGCAGTCGCCTGTAGTAGTAATCTAGCTGCAGTTGCCTGTAGTAGTAATCTACTTACTAAGGCAGCATTTGTAAACTTTTCTCCCTTCCCTGTCAAACCTTTTTCATGCCATCATTTGTACTTCCGGGATCACCCTCAAAGAACAAACCTACACCCAGATCATTGTTTCAAACTATGACATTATGATAGAGTATGGCCCTAATCCTTAGGTTGTTAGGAGGCAGTTATGAATTGTAAATCAGGGAAAGATGTGAACTGATTTCCATTTAGAAACAGAAAGTTCACGGTCTGAAGTGTGGAGAGTCTGTTGCAGCTAGACAGGACTGGGGGCAAGAACAGTACATAGTTGAGTAAATCTGGGCAAGAAATGAATAACTGTTTGGGAGAAGAAGACAAAGAAGATAATTCTTTTTTTCTCCCAGCTTCATTAAGGTATGCAAATCAAAATTGTATATATTTAAGGTATACTATGTCATATTTTGAAATCCTTACACATTGTGAAATGATTACCACAATCAAGCCAATGGACATACCCATTACCTCAAATAGTTATTATTTTTTTGTGTGTGGTAAGAACACTGAAGATCTACTCTTAGCAAATTTCAAATATAGGATTCAGTATTATTATTATTATTATTATTATTATTTTTTTTTTTTTTGAGACAGAGTCTCGCTCTGTCTCCCAGGCTGGAGTGCAGTGGCCCGATCTCAGCTCACTGCAAGCTCCGCCTCCTGGGTTTACGCCATTCCCCTGCCTCAGCCTCCCAAGTAGCTGGGACTACAGGCGCCCACCACCTCGCCTGGCTAGTTTTTTGTATTTTTTAGTAGAGACGGGTTTGTTTCACCGTGTTAGCCAGGATGGTCTCAATCTCCTGACCTCGTGATCCGCCCGTCTCGGCCTCCCAAAGTGCTGGGATTACAGGCTCGAGCCACCACGCCCGGCCGAGTATTATTAACTATAGTCATGCTGTATGTTAGCTCTCTAGAACATATTGACCCTGCATAACTGACACTTTGTACCCTTTCACCAACATCTTCACATTTCCCCCACCAGACAGCTTCAGCCAACTAATATTTTCCTCCTTGCTTTTATGAGTTCAACTTTTTTAGATTCCACATATAAGTGAGGTCATGAGGTATTTGTCTTTCTGTGTCTGGCTTATTTCAATTACCATAATGTTCTTCAGGTTCATTCATATTGCCAAAAATGGCAGGCTTTTATTCTTTGTTGAGGCGGAATAATATTCCATTTTCTTCCACTTATCCATTGACACGTTGTTTCCATGTCTTGGGTATTGTGAATAATGCTGCAATGAACATGGAAATGCAGATATCTCTTTGACATGCAGATTTCTTTTCCATTGGATATATACCCACAACAGGGATTGCAGGATCATATAGTAGTTCTGTTTTTATTTTTTTGAGGAATCTCCATACCATGTTCAAGAATGACTGTACCAATTTATATTCTCACCATTAGTGTGCAAGGGTTCTCTTTTCTCTACATTCTCACCAACAGTTGTTGCTCTTTCTTGTCTTTTTGATAATAGCCATCCTTATAGGTACAAAATGATATCTCATTGTGATTTTCATTTGCATATCCCTGATGACTAGTGATGTTGAACATCTTTTTATATACCTATTGGCCATTTTTGTGTCTTCTTTGGAAAAATGTCTCTTCAGGTTCTTTGCCTATTTTTAAATTAGATTATATTTAAATTGAGTTAAATTTGCTATTGAGTTGCTTGAGTTCCTTATATATTTTGGATATTAACACTTTATTAGTTATACAGTTTGCAAATATTTCCTCCCATTCTATAGGCTGTCTTTTTAACTGGATTGTTTCCTTTGAGATGCAGAAGTTTTTAATGTAATACAATCTCTTCTTTTGACACCTGTGCTTTTGATGTCATATCAAAAAAATAGTTGCTCATACCAATGACAGGAAGGTTTACCCTATTTTTTCTTACAAAAGTTTTATGATTTCAGGTCTTATATTTAAGCATTTAATCAATTTTGAGTTTAATTTTGTATATGATGTGAGGTAAGGGTCTAATTTTATTCTTCTGCATGTGAATATCCAGTTTTCCCAGTAACACCTCATTATGGTTTAACAGCATCTCCACCAAAAACTTACCTTAAATTGTAGCTTCCCAAATCCCCAGGTGTCATGGGAGGGATCTTGCGGCAGGTAATTTAATTATGGGGGCGGGTTTTTCCCATGCTGTTCTCGTGATAGTGAATAAGTCTCATGAGATCTGATGGTTTTAAAAAGGGCAGTTCCCCTGCACATGCTCTCTTGATTGCCACCATATAAGACATGCCTTTACTCCTCCTTCACTTTCCACCATGATTGTGAGGCCTTCCCATCCATGTGGAACTGTGAGTCCATTAAACCTCTTTCCTTTATAAATTACTCAGTTTTGTGTATGTTCTTATAGCAACATGAGAATGGATTAATACAGTAAATTGGTTTCAGTAGAATAAATTGGTTTCAGTGCTGTGTAAAGATACCTGAAAATGTGGAGGTGACTTTGGAATTGGGTAACAAGCAGAGGCTGGAACAGTTTGGAGGGCTCAGAAGAAGATAGGAAAATGAGGGAAAGTTTGGAACTTCCTAGAGACTTGGAGGACTCAGAAGACAGAAAGGTGTGGGAAAGTTTGGAACTTAGAGACTTAGAGACTTGTTGAATGGCTTGAATGAACTTGGAGATTTAGAAACTTGTTGAATGGCTTTGACCAAAATGCTGATAGGGATATAACAATAAAGTCCAGGTTGAGGTGGTCTCAGATGGAGATGAGGAAGTTGTTTGGAATTAGAGTAAAAGTCACTCTTGCTATGCAAAAAGACTGGTGGCATTTTGCCCCTGCTCTAGAGATCTATAGAACTTTGAACTTGAGAGAGATAATTTAGGGTATTTGGTAGAAGAATTTTCTAAGCAGAAAGTGTTCAAGAGGAAGCAGGGCATAAAAGTTTGAAAAGTTTGCAGCCTGACAATGCAGTAGAAAAGAAAAAAAAAAAAAAACACTTTTCAGGGGAGAAATTTAAGCCAGCATCAGACATTTGCATAAGTAATGAGCAGCCAAATGCTAATCATGAGGAAACTGTTTCCAGTGCATGTCAGAGACCTTCAGGGCAGCCCCTCCCATCACAGGCCCAAAGGCCCAGGAAGGAAAATTAGTTTCCTGGACTGGGTCCGGGGCACACTGGCTGTGTGCAGTATCAGGACTTAGTGCCCTGCATCCTAGTGGCTCCAGCTGTGGGTAAAAGAGGCCAAGGTATAGCTCGGGCCATGGCTTCACGGGGTGCAAGCCCCAAGCCTTGGCAACTTCCACATGGTGGTGTGCCTGCAGGTGCACAGAAGTCAAGAATTGAGGTTTGGGAACCTCTGCCTAGATTTCGGAGGATGTATGGAAATGCCTGAATGTCCAAGCAGCGGTGTGCTGTAGGGGTGGAACCCTCATGGAAAACTTCTTCTAAAGCATTGCAGAAGGGAAATGTGGGGTTGAAGCCCCCACACAGGGTCCCCACTGGGGGACTGCCTAGTAGAGCTGTGAGAAGAGGGTCACCATCCTCCAGACCCCAGAATAATAGATCCACCAACAGCTTGCACTGTGCGACTGGAAAAGCCAGTCAACACCAGCTCATGAAAGCAGTCGGGAGGGGGCCTGTACCTTGCAAGCCACAGGGGCAGAGCTGCCAAGAATCATTAACCCACCTCTTGCATCACTGTCACCTAGATGTGAGACATGGAGTAAAAGGAGATCATTTTGGAGCTTTACAATTTGACTACCCTGCTGGATTTCAGACTTGCACGGGGCCAGTGGCCCCTTCATTTTGGTCAGTTTCTCCCATTTGGAATAGGTGTATTTACCCAATGCCTGTACCTCTATTGTATCTATTACAATGGGAGAAATTAACTTGCTTTTGATTTTACAGGCTCGTATGCAGAAGGGACTTACCTTGTCTCAGATGAGGCTTTGGACTGTGGGCTTTTGAATTAATGCTGAAATGAGTTAAGACTTTGGGGGACTATTGAGAAAGCATAATTGGTTTAGAAATGTGAGGACATGAGATTTGGGAGAGGCCATGGGCAGAATGATATCATTTGGCTGGCTTCCCACATAAAACTTATTGAATTGAAGCTCTCCAAATCCCCATGTGTCATGGGAGGGAGCTGGTGGAATGTCATGGAATCATGGGGGAGGGTTTTCTCCATGCTGTTCTCATGATAGTGAATACATCTCATGAGATCTGATGGTTTTACAAAGAGCAGTTTCCCTGCACACAATCTTTTGCCTGCAACTATATAAGATGTGCCTTTGCTCCTCCTTCACCTTCCACCATGATTATAAGGCCTCCCCAGCCATATGGAACTGTAAGTTCATTAAACCTCTTTCCTTTAAAAATTACCTAGGTTTGGGGATATCCTTATAGCAGCCTGAGAATGGACTCATAGACACCTATTGAAGAGACGATTCTTTCCTCACTGTGTGTCTTGACACTCTGGTCAAAGATTAGTTGAGCATAGATTGATTTATTCCTAGGCTCTCTGTAATGTTCCATTGGTCTATATATTTTATATCAATACCATAATCTTTGATTGCAGTAGCTTTGTAATATATTTAGAAATCAGGAAGTGTGATGCCTGCTGCTTTGTTCTTACTCAGTATTATTTTGTGTGTTTGGTGTCTTTTGTGGTTTCACGTAAATTTTTGATTTTTAAAATTTCTATTAACAATGCCATTTGTATGTTAGTAGAGATTGTGTCAAATGTGTAGATCACTTTGGAAAATATGGACATTTTAATAATTGTAATTATTTCAGTCAATGAACATGGAATATGTTTTCATATATCTGTGTCTTTAATTTCCTCATCAATGTTTTATAATTTCCACTGTAGAATCTTTTTTTTTTTTTTTTTCTTTTTTTTTTTTTTATTATACTTTAAGTTCTAGGTACATGTGCATAACGTTTATATCATGTATAACTCCCCATGCAATCCCTCCCTCCTCCCCCTCCCCATGATAGGCCCCAGTGTGTGATGTTCCCCTTCCCGAGTCCAAGTGATCTCATTGTTCAGTTCCCACCTATGAGTGAGAACATGCGGTGTTTGGTTTCTCTTCTTGTGATAGTTTGCTAAGAATGATGGTTTCCAGCTGCATCCATGTCCCTACAAAGGACGCAAACTCATCCTTTTTGATGGCTGCATAGTATTCCATGGTGTATATGTGCCACATTTTCTTAATCCGTCTGTCACAGATGGACATTTGGGTTGATTCCAAGTCTTTGCTATTGTGAATAGTGCCGCAATAAACATACGTGTGCATGTGTCTTTGTAGTAGAGTAATTTATAATCCTTTGGGTATATACCCAGTAGTGGGATGGCTGGGTCATATGGTACATCTAGTTCTAGATCCTTGAGGATCGCCATACTGTTTTCCATAATGGTTGAACTAGTTTACAATCCCACCAACAGTGTAAAAGTGTTCCTATTTCTCCACATCCTCTCCAACATCTATGTTCCCTGACTTCTTAATGATTGCCATTCTAACTGGTGTGAGATGGTATCTCATTGTGGTTTTGATTTGCATTTCTCTGATGGCGAGTGATGACGAGCTTTTTTCATGTGTCTGTTGGCTGTATGGATGTCTTCTTTTGAGAAATGTCTGTTCATATCCTTTGCCCACTTTTTGATGGGGTTGTTTGTTTTTTTCTTGTATATTTGTTTGAGTTCTTTGTAGATTCTGGATATTAGCCCTTTGTCATGAGTAGGTTGCAAAAATTTTCTCCCATTCTGTAGGTTGCCTGTTCACTCTGATGGTAGTTTCTTTTGCTGTGCAGAAGCTCTTTAGTTTATTAGATCCCATTTGTCAATTTTGGCTTTTGCTGCCGTTGCTTTTGGTGTTTTAGACATGAAGTCCTTGCCCATGCCTATGTCCTGAATGGTACTACCTAGATTTTCTTCTAGGGTTTTTATGGTATTAGGTCTAACATTTAAGTCTCTAATCCATCTTGAATTAATTTTCGTATAAGGGGTAAGGAAAGGATCCAGTTTCAGCTTTCTACTTGTGGCTAGCCAATTTTCCCAGCACCATTTATTAAATAGGGAATCCTTTCCCCATTTCTTGTTTTTGTCAGGTTTGTCAAAGATCAGATGGCTGTAGATGTGGGTATTATTTCTGAGGACTCTGTTCTGTCCACTGGTCTATTTCTCTGTTGTGGTACCAGTACCATGCTGTTTTGGTTACTGTAGCCTTGTAGTATAGTTTGAAGTCAGGTAGCGTGACGCCTCCAGCTTTGTCCTTTTGACCTAGGATTGTCTTGGCAATGCGGGCTCTTTTTGGTTCCATATGAACTTTAAAGCAGTTTTTTCCAATTCTGTGAAGAAACTCATTGGTAGCTTGATGGGGATGGCATTGAATCTATAAATAACCTTGGGCAGTATGGCCATTTTCACGATATTGATTCTTCCTATCCATGAGCATGGTATGTTCTTCCATTTGTTTGTGTCCTCTTTGATTTCACTGAGCAGTGGTTTGTAGTTCTCCTTGAAGAGGTCCTTTACATCCCTTGTAAGCTGGATTCCTAGGTATTTTATTCTCTTTGAAGCAATTGTGAATGGAAGTTCATTCCTGATTTGGCTCTCTGCTTGTCTGTTACTGGTGTATAAGAATGCTTGTGATTTTT
Organism: Trachypithecus francoisi; assembly: GCF_009764315.1. NCBI lineage: Eukaryota > Metazoa > Chordata > Mammalia > Primates > Cercopithecidae > Trachypithecus > Trachypithecus francoisi. The sequence goes on along the minus strand of NW_022681465.1, from coordinate 172,388,506 downwards.
GCACATTAATTTTGTATCCTGAGACTTTGCTGAAGTTGCTTATCAGCTTAAGGAGATTTTGGGCTGAGACGATGGGTTTTCTAAATACAATCATGTCATCTGCAAACAGGGACAATTTGACTTCTTCTTTTCCTAACTGGATACCCTTGATTTCTTTCTCTTGCCTGATTGCCCTAGCCAGAACTTCCAACACTATGTTGAATAGGAGTGGTGAGAGAGGGCATCCCTGTCTTGTGCCAGTTTTCAAAGGGAATTTTTCCAGTTTTTGCCCATTCAGTATGATATTAGCTGTGGGTTTGTCATAAATAGCTCTTATTATTTTGAGGTACGTTCCATCAATACCGAATTTATTGAGCGTTTTTAGCATAAGGGCTGTTGAATTTTGTCAAAAGCCTTTTCTGCATCTATTGAGATAATCATGTGGTTCTTGTCTTTGGTTCTGTTTATATGCTGGATTACGTTTATTGATTTGCGAATGTTGAACCAGCCTTGCATCCCAGGGATGAAGCCACTTGATCATGGTGGATAAGCTTTTTGATGTGCTGCTGAATCCGGTTTGCCAGTATTTTATTGAGAATTTTTGCATCGATGTTCATCAGGGATATGGTCTAAAATTCTCTTTTTTTGTTGTGTCTCTGCCAGGCTTTGGTATCAGGATGATGTTGGCCTCATAAAATGAGTTAGGGAGGATTCCCTCTTTTTCTATTGATTGGAATAGTTTCAGAAGGAATGGTACCAGCTCCTCCTTGTACCTCTGGTAGAATTCAGCTGTGAATCCATCTGGTCCTGGACTTTTTTTGGTGGGTAGGCTATTAATTGTTGCCTCAATTTCAGAGCCTGTTATTGGTCTATTCAGGGATTCAACTTCTTCCTGGTTAGTCTTGGGAGAGTGTAAGTGTCCAGGAAATTATCCATTTCTTCTAGATTTTCTAGTTGATTTGCGTAGAGGCATTTATAGTATTCTCTGATGGTTGTTTGTATTTCTGTGGGGTCGGTGGTGATATCCCCTTTATCATTTTTTATTGCGTCTATTTGATTCCTCTCTCTTTCTTCTTTATTAGTCTTGCTAGCGGTCTGTCAATTTTGTTGATCTTTTCAAAAAACCAACTCCTGGATTCATTGATTTTTTAGGGTTTTTTGTGTCTCTATCTCCTTCAGTTCTGCTCTGATCTTAGTTATTTCTTGCCTTCTGCTAGCTTTTGAATGTGTTTGCTCTTGCCTCTCTAGTTCTTTTAATTGTGATGTTAAGTGTCAATTTTAGATCTTCCTGCTTTCTCTTGTGGGCATTTAGTGCTATAAATTTCCCTCTACACACTGCTTTAAATGTGTCCCAGAGATTCTGGTATGTTGTATCTTTGTTCTCATTGGTTTCAAAGAACATCTTTATTTCTGCTTTCATTTCGTTATGTACCCAGTAGTCATTCAGGAGCAGGTTGTTCAGTTTCCATGTAGTTGAGCGGTTTTGATTGAGTTTCTTAGTCCTGAGTTCTAGTTTGATTGCACTGTGGTCTGAGAGACAGTTTGTTATAATTTCTGTTCTTGTACATTTGCTGAGGAGTGCTTTACTTCCAATTATGTGGTCAATTTTGGAATAAGTGCGATGTGGTGCTGAGAAGAATGTATATTCTGTTGATTTGGGGTGGAGAGTTCTATAGATGTCTATTAGGTCCGCTTGGTGCAGAGATGAGTTCAATTCCTGGATATCCTTGTTAACTTTCTGTCTCGTTGATCTGTCTAATGTTGACAGTGGAGTGTTGAAGTCTCCCATTATTATTGTATGGGAGTCTAAGTCTCTTTGTAGGTCTCTAAGGACTTGCTTATGAATCTGGGTGCTCCTGTATTGGGTGCATATATTTAGGAGAGTTAGCTCTTCCTGTTGAATTGATCCCTTTACCATTATGTAATGGCCTTCTTTGTCTCTTTTGATCTTTGATGGTTTAAAGTCTGTTTTATCAGAGACTAGGATTGCAACCCCTGCTTTTTTTGTTCTCCATTTGCTTGGTAGATCTTCCTCCATCCCTTTATTTTGAGCCTATGTATGTCTCTGCATGTGAGATGGGTCTCCTGAATACAGCAGACTGATGGGTCTTGACTCTTTATCCAGTTTGCCAGTCTGTGTCTTTTATTGGAGCATTTAGTCCATTTACATTTAAGGTTAATATTGTTATGTGTGAACTTGATCCTGTCATTATGATATTAACTGGTTATTTTGCTCATTAGTTGATGCAGTTTCTTCCTAGCCTCGATGGTCTTTACATTTTGGCATGTTTTTGCAATGGCTGGTACCGGTTGTTCCTTTCCATGTTTAGGGCTTCCTTCAGGGTCTCTTGTAAGGCAGGCCTGGTGGTGACAAAATCTCTAAGCATTTGCTTATCTGTAAAGGATTTTATTTCTCCTTCACTGATGAAACTTAGTTTGGCTGGATATGAAATTCTGGGTTGAAAATTCTTTTCTTTAAGAACGTTGAATATTGGCCCCCACTCTCTTCTGGCTTGTAGAGTTTCTGCCGAGAGATCTGCTGTTAGTCTGATGGGCTTCCCTTTGTGGGTAACCCGACCTTTCTCTCTGGCTGCCCTTAAGATTTTTTCCTTCATTTCAACTTTGGTGAATCTGGCAATTATGTGTCTTGGAGTTGCTCTTCTGGAGGAGTATCTTTGTGGCGTTCTCTGTATTTCCTGAATTTGAATGTTGGCCTGCCCTACTAGGTTGGGGAAGTTCTCCTGGATGATATCCTGAAGAGTGTTTTCCAACTTGGTTCCATTTTCCCCCTCACTTTCAGGCACCCCAATCAGACGTAGATTTGGTCTTTTTACATAATCCCATACTTCTTGCAGGCTTTGTTCATTTCTTTTTCTTCTTTTTTCTTTTGGTTTCTCTTCTCGCTTCATTTCATTCATTTGATCCTCAATCGCTGATACTCTTTCTTCCAGTTGATCGAGTCGGTTACTGAAGCTTGTGCATTTGTCACGTATTTCTCGTGTCATGGTTTTCATCTCTGTCATTTCGTTTATGATCTTCTCTGCATTAATTAGTCTAGCTGTCAATTCTTCCACTTTTTTTCAAGATTTTTAGTTTCTTTGCGCTGGGTACGTAATTCCTCCTTTAGCTCTGAGAAGTTTGATGGACTGAAGCCTTCTTCTCTCATCTCGTCAAAGTCATTCTCTGACCAGCTTTGATCCGTTGCTGGCGATGGGCTGCGCTCCTTTGCAGGGGGAGATGCGCTCTTATTTTTTGAATTTCCAGCTTTTCTGCCCTGCTTTTTCCCCATCTTTGTGGTTTTATCTGTCTCTGGTCTTTGATGATGGTGACGTACTGATGGGGTTTTGGTATAGGTGTCCTTCCTGTTTGATAGTTTTCCGTCTGACAGTCAGAAGGACTGTCTGTGGTCTGTTGGAGATTGCTTGAGGTCCACTCCAGACCCTGTTTGCCTGGGTATCAGCAGCAGAGGTTGCCAAAGATAGAATATTGCTGAACAGCGAGTGTACCTGTCTGATTCTTCCTTTGGAAGTTTCCTCTCAGGGATGACTCCACCCTGTGAGGTGTGGGGTGTCAGACTGCCCCTAGTGGGGGATGTCTCCCAGCTAGGCTACTCAGGGGTCAGGGACCCACCTGAGCAGGCAGTCTGTCCGTTCTCGGATCTCAACCTCCGCGTTGGGAGATCCACGGCTCTCCCCAAAGCTGTCAGACAGAGTCGTTCGCCTCTGCACCGCCCCCGCTGCTTTCCCTATTGGACCTCAGCTGTGGGCTGTCCCAGAGGTGGAGTCTACAGAGACAGGCAGGTTTCCTTGAGCTGCTGTGAGCTCCACCCAGTTCGAGCTTCCCAGCGGCTTTGTTTACCTACTTAAGCCTCAGCAATGGCGGGCGCCCCTCCCCAGCCTCGCTGCTGCCTTGCGGATAGATCGCCGCAGACGGCTGTGTTAGCAGTGAGGGAGGCTCCGTGGGCGTGGGACCCTCCCGGCCAGGTGTGGGATATATTCTCCTGGTGTGCCTGTTTCCTTAAAGCGCAGTATTGGGGTGGGAGTTACGCGATTTTCCAGGTGTTATGTGTCTCAGTTCCCCTGGCTAGGAAAACGGATTTCCTTCCCCCTTGCGCTTCCAGGTGAGGCGATGCCTCGCCCTGCTTCAGCTCACGCTGGTCAGGCTGCAGCAGCTGACCAGCACCGATTGTCCGGCACTCCCTAGAGAGATGACCCCAGTACCTCAGTTGAAAATGCAGAAATCACCGTCTTCTGTGTTACTCGCGCTGGGAGTTGGAGACTGGAGCTGTTCCTATTCGGCCATCTTGCTCCGCCGACAGAAGTCTTTTACCACTTTGATTAAGCTTATTCCTAGGTCTTATAATTTTTGTGCTATTATGAATGGAGTTGCTTTCCTAATTTCCTTTTGGAGAGATTGTTGTTTGTGTGTAGGAATGCCACTGAGTTTGTATGTTGATTTTATATCCTGCAACTTTACTTCATTCATTCATTAGTTCTTGCTTTTTTTTTTGTTGTTGAGTCTTTTAAGATTTTCTACATATATGATGATATAATCTGTGAATGGAAGTATTTTACTTTTTTCCAATTTTCTTTCTTTCTTTCTTTTCCTTCCTTCCTTCCTTCCTTCTTTCTTTCTCTCTTTCTCTCTTTCTTTCTTTCTTTCCTTCCTTCCTTCTTTCTTTCCTTCCTTCCTTCCTCCTTCCTTCCTTCCTTCCTCCTTCCTTCCTTCCTTCCTTCCTTCCTTCCTTCCTTCCTTTCTTCCTTCTTCCTTCCTTCTTTCTTTCCTTCCTTCCTTTTTTTCTTTCACTTATTGCACTGGCTAGGACTTCGAGTACTATGTAGAATAGAAGTGGTAGGAATGAGCATCCTTGCCTTTTACCAGATCTTAGAGGAAAAAATGTTTAGATTTTTCTTATTGATTATGAAAATTGCTGTTATCTTTTCATATATGGCTTATATTGTGCTAAATTCCTCTTTGCCTATTATTCTTTTTTACCTATTTTGTTGGGAGTTTTAATTATGAATCAATTTAAATTTTGTCAAATGCTCTCTCTATGTCTACTGAGATGATCATGTGGTTAAATTTTTTTTTTTTTAATCTCATGTATCACGTTGGTTTGCATATATAGAATTAATGTTGCATCCCAGGGAATATCTCACTTGGTCATGATATATAATTCTTTTAAGGTGGTGTTGAATTCTGGCTGTTAGCATTTTATTGAGGATTTTTGTGCCTATGGTAATCAAGGGTATTGGCCCACAATTTTCTCTTTTTCATGGTGTCTTTGTCTGGCCAGGGCAATCAGGCAAGAGTAAGAAATAAAGCGTTTTCAAATAGAAAGAGAGGAACTCAAATTGTCTCTGTATGCAGATGACATGATTGTATGTTTAGAAAACCCCATTGTCTAAGTCCAAAATCTCCTTAAACTGATAAGCAACTTCAGCAAAGTCTCAGGATACAAAATCAATGTGCAAAAATCACAAGCATTCCTATACACTAATAATAGACAAACAGAGAGCCAATTCATGAGTGAACTCCCATTCACAATTGCTACAAATAGAATAAAATACCTAGGAATCCAATTTACAAGAGATGTGAAGGACCTCTTCAAGGAGAACTACAAGCCCACTGCTCAAGGAAATAAGAAAGGACATAAACAAGTGGAAAAACATTCCATGCTCATGGATAGGAAGAATCATTATCATGAAAATGGCTGTACTGCCCTAAGTAATTTATAGATTCAATGCTATCCTTATCAAGCTACCATTGACTTTCTTCACAGAATTAGAAAAAACTACTTTAAATTTCATATGAAACCAAAAAAGAGCCTGTATAGCCGAGATAATCAGTTTTTCTTCTTTTTGACTTTTGATAATTTAGTTATAAAGTGTCTATCCTCAATATAATACCAGTAGCTGGAATTTAAACTCATATTAAAATGATTATACATCATGAGTAGTTAGGATTGATCTCTGGTAAGACTAAATCTAGGATATGATCGAGTGAAGCTGGAGCTGAGTTATAGGGCTGCTTCAGGATCTGTAGTGAGGTAAAGATCTCCAGGCCTATTACTGGGGACATGAAGAGGTGTGTCTCCCACCAGATTCCTAGGTTGGCAGGACTGACTCTGGATTATGGTAGTGAGGACCTGGTTCAGAATCCTGGATTGGGTCTGAGGTTGGAGGGCCTGTTACTAGGGGACATAAATTGCAATGGTGGAAGGAGCAAGTTTAGAAACTATAGCCAAGTAGGGATCAAGCGGAGTCCAGAGGGAGGTGGGACTACTTTTGATCTGCAGCCAGAACTATGCTCAGCAAGCCCGCCACTCATGTATGGGTCTGCCTTCTCCACATGGCTATCCTCAGTATTGGGCTTCAGGAGGGTTTCACAATCTACCTGGATTCAAAAGCTCCCACAAAGGCACTTTTGCCTCTGATAGCTGTAGTTTGTCATTCATGTGGGGAGAACATGAGCTGGGAATCTTTCGTTATCTTGCTAAAGTCACTGAGAATATGTTTCTTTAACCCTTAACACATTAGCCCCACTGACCAATTTTGGGCATAGTCTTTGTCATGGGTGTGAATAATCCAGCTTTGTTCCTTGGTTAAGTCTCAACTCTTTTACTCTCATTTATCATTATTCTATTGCTTAGTTATTCTTTCTCAAAATTGTTATATGATTTGTGTTTGTGTGCAGTCTCTCCTCCATGTCTAAACAGAATGGTCAATGCTTCAGCAGAGTCCTAACATGCTTGCAAGCCCGCATAGAACAGAAAGAAGGGTTTGGCACACCTTTTCCAAGAGGTTGCAACCTGGTTATTAGAAGATCGTGGCTCCATTTCTAGGATTTATTCTTGGGAGGTACTCATTATGCTTGCAAATTATGTAAACCCCCCTTGATTACTAGTGCCATTTGCTGTCATTTTCTATATTTACATTTACAAAATTATGCTCCAGAGGCTGTTTATTTACTTGAAGGACCATGGTCTGCAATTTAGGTAAATTGCCACCCTGAAATTTGGGTAAGTTGGTGGTGTTCAGGCTATGACTACTGGTTTTAAACAGCTGTACTTATTACCAGGTAAGAAGGCGATCACAGCTGTGATGGGAACATGTTGACTCTGTCTCAGGATGGAGTCTATCCAGTGTCCCAAATTACTCTGTAGGTGGGTTCCAGAGGTGTGGAGTGTCTACAGTTAATGTGTTTTCCAACGCAGGTATATGTTTTCTCTTTCAAACATGAGCTCTATTTAAATAGCCAAATACAAAAATAGCTGCCATTTAAATGATTTAAATGATACATTTTAAGGAATACTATATGTGCTAGAGTAAAATAAAATGTTCAACTGTTTTCAATCACTGCTTAATGTGATTATGACTTTCTCATGGTTCAAGTAAATTGAATTATCTTGAAGTTTTCTTGACACTTTCTTAGAATTTCTGAGGACATTACAAAGAAGTATCTGGCATATTCTTTTCCTCTTTGATTTCTTTTTGGAGTTGCCCATAGTGTTTGGAAATTAAGCAACTGTGCTTTTGTTGTTTTTTCTTTTATGCTGATGAGGAGAAAATAATATGTGAGTCTCAGAGTTCACAGAGGCTTTCTCCTGCATCAGAAAATGATAAATAACTTGCATTTTTGTGGCCTAACTCTTCTGTGACCAAGATCATGCTGAGTTTACATAAGCTTCCTCAATATGCCTGTGAAAAGTCTTGTAGTATATAACAAACAAATAAACCCTGTATTGCCCCCTTTCTACATATTTTGCCCATTTATTTATTGTTTCAGGTGGGAGGATAAATACAGTTTCTGTTACTTTATCTTGTCCATACCTGGAAGTTCACGTTCTCTTGTTATTTAATCTAAATCAGGCTTTTGTCTCTACCAGTCCACTATAACTATTTCAAAGATTCAATGAGCTTCACTTTGCCATCCAAAGATCACCTCTCAGTCCTCATCTAATTTGATCCATGAGCAAACTTGATCCATGACAAGTTTGATTATTCTTTCTGCTTTAAAAATGTTCTCTGCTTGGTTTTTAGGATATCATATTTTCCTGTTTTTCTCCATAGCTCGGTGGCTACTTCTTTTTAAACTCCTTTACTGGTTCCACCTCATCTTCTTGACCTCTAATGTTGAATTGCCTCCAAGCTTTGTCCTCACTGCTTTTCTCATTTCTCTGCTTGCTCTGTAGGTCTATTGTGTTAAGCCCAATGTCCCTTCATATAATCAATATTTTGTGACTCTTTAACCTTCCGAAATTAAGTTCATGGATAATTTGATCTATCTATACATGCACTTTCAAAAGAAGCTCTGAATCTTAAATGAAGTTGAGAAAAAAACAAAATACATAATAAAATTATATGATTCAATTCTAAATTCAGTTGTAAATTCTCAAGCACAATTATACTAGAGAACATAATAAAATATTCAGATGCTTGCACCTATTCTAATAAATGCAAGCTAATAAAATCTGTTGTGCTGTTAGCTCAAAACCATGTGTTACCTGCAATTGGTGACATAGTTTTCCAAAATTGGGATCAATGGTAATTTGCTGAATAAAATAAAATTTAATCTTCTGTTGATACTCATAGTAGTTGCATTTATGGAAGAAAATAAATATACAGTAAACCTGTACAAAAATATTTTGTGTGTATATGTGTATTAATCTGTTCTCACACTGCTGATAAAGACATATCTGAGACTGGATAATTTATTAAAAATAAAGAGGTTTAATTGACTCATAGTTCCACATGGCGGGGGAGACCTCACCATCATGGTGGAAGGCGAAAGAGGAGCAAAGTCAGGTCTTACATGGCAGCAGACCAGAGCACGTGTGCAGGGGATCTCCCCTTTATAAAAGCATCAGGTCTTGTGAGACTTATTCACTATCATGAGAACAACACCAGAAAGATCCACCCCCATGATTCAATTACCTTCCACTAGGTCCTTCTCATGACACATAGGAATTATGGGAGCTACAATTCAAGATGAGATTTGGGTGGGAGCACAGCCAAACTATATCAATATATAATTGTGATTTGGATCTAGGAACAAATAATTACAAACAAGCTTTCTGCTTATATGGCATTTCAGTCTAGTAATCCTTGTCATCCACTAAATTTCAGGAGCACTCTTTAAATAGTGAAAGATCCTAAAACTTCTCTAGAAATTTCCAACATTCACTAAGGACGCAAATACTCCAGTTATAAAACATAGCCCCCATGCGCTGATGACTCCAAAATGTGTATTTCCAGCTCTCAACGGTTTGTTGAATTCCAGATTAGAATATCCACCTGATCACTGAAAATCTCCAATTGATCTTTAATTGACATCTCAAGATTAATAAATCAAAAATAAATCTTTTGATTTCATTCTCTAAATATGCTTTTCCTACAGATTTCCCCAACTCTGAAGCAGCATCACCATATATCCAGTTGCTCAAGGCAAAAACCATGGAATCATGTTTAATTCATCTCTTTCTCTCACATCTCACCTCATCAACATTCTGTTTTTTATCTATACTCAAAATATGAATTGGCTCTACCTTAGAGCCATTATATTTTGTGTGCACTATTGCATTTTTCTCCTACTTACACTCTTTAATTCCATTATTGCCCTAATGAAGCCTACTTTTTCACAGTACAGTCAGAGTGAGGGTTTTTAAATGTATAGCATCTTATGTTTCTTCCTTTCAACTCTTCACTTCCTGCTTCCAAATACACTTGGAATAAAATTCCTACCAGACCCTACCTGATCTCTCTTTTTTGTCAGTCTCTATGAATGACCTTTACACCACTTTCCCCATTTTTCACTGAGCTTCCACCATATTGGATTCATTGATGTTGTACAAACATGCCAAGTCCATTCCTTTCTTAGGGTCCTTGACTCTTCACACTCACTGAAATACCCTTCTAAGGAGAAGTCACATGGCACTCTCTAATTGTCACATCCAGAGAGCCTCTCCTTACCATCCCCTCTAAAATAATACTTCATTATTCTATATTCCTTTATCCTACTTGCAATTTTTATAGTCTTCCTGTGAGATTATTCATTTATTGATTTGTTTACTTTGTTTTCTAATACTAGCTCCAAGAGAGAAGTCTTTGTTTTGTTTACTGGTTTGTCCCTAGACTTAGGGCCATATTTGATTCATTGCAGGTACTTAATATTTGTTGAATCAATGAATGGATGATGCCTGTGTTAGGGCAACAATAACAACTTCAATAAACAAATAAAAACACACACATATATATATAGGCTTAAAGAAAAAATTACTTCTTGCTCATAAATTTGAAAATGTATACAACTGTCAGGGGTTCCTCTCTAAGTGGTGATTTGTGGACCCTTTAACTTGTAGCTCTAGTGGCTTCCACAAAAGGCATTCACGGCCATCTGATTACATCTAGACACAGCACGAAAGAACATACTTCTAATTTGTGAGCCAGGCCTGGAAGTGACACCCAACTTCCTCTCATATTCCATTGGCTAGATGCTAGAACTCAGTCACTTGGACACGTTTGACTGCAAGGGAAATTTGAAAACATAGTCCCTTGCTGAGCAGCTGCAGTAACAATTCTACATTAAATAATGGAATGCAACATATACTTTTTGGACAATGAGTTGTCTCTCTGAAAGTGAATGAATAAAATGACTTAATGAAAATAATTCCAAGAATATTTTATGTTTTATAATTAAAAGACATTATGTTGCTATTTTTGGAAGTTTTGTTTTCCTATGCCTTATCATTTTATGTAATTATTTGATAACATAATTATCCTTTGGGTAATTTTGCCCATTAATTATATTCATGTGTAATTATACTAATAATCTTTTGTCTTCTATAACTTATCTGAGATGCAATTGGAAGCAAACTGATGGGATTTATGTGGTATTATGAGAAATCATGTGACTGAAAATTGGTAATATAGATTCCTTACATTGCTTTGTGGTTAACTCTGTTCCTGTATTAGTTTTATTTTCTTTCTTTCTTTCTTTCTTTTTTTTTTAATAGGGAGTCTTGTTCTGGCGCCCAGGCTGGAGTGCAGTGGCATGATCTCCGCTCACTGCAAGCTCCGCCTCCCAGGTTCACGACGTTCTCCTGCCTCAGCCTCCAGAGTAGCTGGGATTATAGGCACCTGCCACCAGGCCCAGCTAATTTTTTGTGTTTTTAGTAGAGATGGGGTTTCACCGTGTTAGCCAGGATGGTCTCCATCTCCTGACCTTGTGATCCGCCCACCTCGGCCTCCCAAAGTGCTGTGATTACAGACTTGAGCCACCGCACCCGGCTGTTCGCCTCGCCCCGCCCCTCCCCGCCCCGCCCCTCCCTTCCCTCCCCTCCCTTCCCCTCCCCTCCCCTCCCGTCCTCTTCTCTCTTTGGAGAGGGTCTCACTCTGTCATGCAGGCCAGGGTGTAGCGGCGCCATCACAGCTTGACCTCCTGGGCTCAAGAAATCCTCCTGTTTCAGCCACCCAAAGTAGCTGGGACTATAGGTATGCACCACCACACCTGGTTAATTTTTTTTTTTTTTTTCTTTTTTAGTAGAGAGGAGGTCTCACTATGTTGCCTGGGCTGTAGTTTTCTTACATTTTCCAGATTCTGGAGATGCATTCCTTGGCTCATGGCCTCTCCTTTACTCTTCAAATCCAGCAGCAGAGCATCTTCAGATCTCTCTGTTATCCTTACATTGCCTTCTTCTCTATAGTCAAATATCTCTTTGCCTCTCTCTTATAGACTCTTGTGATTGCATTTATGCCCATCCAGATAATCCAGGACACTCTCCCCCAAACAAGATTGTATCAACATAACAAGATCATATCCCCAATCTCTCTGTTGCCACATAAATTTGCAATTACAGGTTCTAGGAATTAGGATCTAGATATCTTTGGGAGTCATTATTCAACCAACTACAATCTCTTTTCTCATGTAATTCCTCCAGGCTACAGTTTTTCTTAATCACAAATTTTGATGGATCAACTAAATCTTTACTTCTGTCAGTTTTTAAAAATTTGCTGAATTATGCGTTATGTGGATGAATAATAAATTATTTACAGTTACAATCACTTTTTGCTGTTTTTTCAAATAATGGCACAGACACTAGTTTCATATGGTGAAAAGAGCTCACAATTTTGGTGGTAAGTTAGAAATGAATTTAAATCCTCCTTCATCTTTTTTTTAGCCATGTAAACTGGGACAAATTACTAGGTTAGTCTGAACTTATTTCCCATATCAACAAAAGGTTAATAATACCTCACAGGGTTACAGCAATAATTAATTGAGCCAATAATACATGTAAAATGCTTTAAAATAATGTATTAGATAAATGTGGTCTGCACTATTTATTGCAGAAGTAAAATTAAAGGTATGTTCTCTGTAATATTTTAGTTCCTTTGTAACAGTAGGTAGCTAGTCAGGTAGAAGCAGGGCAGGTGAAGTCCCCGCTCCACACACCGGAAGTGGTGGGTGATCATCAGGTGGTGGTCAGGCGGTTGTTAACTGTTTCGCTAAAGTAATAATTGGTGACAGCTGGTGCTAGGAAAAAAACCTCGTCTCCTGCTAGATAGAAAACACCTGAAACTGATCTGCAGCTTCCCAATAAGATCTCAGGAGTGGGGAGAAGTAATGCAAGATCCCGGAAGTAGGCCAATGTATAAGGCCCCAAAGTCAAGCGGTCAAGCTGCCCACTTGGTTTTTCATGTCACCCGCTTAGCCGACTTCCAAGTTGTACTTTCCTTCTTTTCTTTCCTTTCCTTCCTGTTCTAAAGCTTTTTAATAAGCTTTCACTCCTGCTCTGAAATTTGCCGCGGTGTCTCCTCTGCCTTATGCCCCTCAGTTGAATTCTTTCTTCTGAGGAGGCGAGAGTTGAAGTTGCTTGAGACCCGTATGGATTTGCCGCTGAGGTAAATCAGATCTGCCACCGCGAACACCTTTATGCACCGAACTTCCGAGGAGAAAGATGATTCAAAGAAGAAATGGCCCTGAAAATCTGACGAGTCCCCAGTAGGTGTGGCTGTTTAAACCTGCTTCATAGGCACTGCTGACGACAAAGGTAAGTTTGAGAGCACACCTCTAGCTTGCTCTTTTTATTTATAATACTTGTGGCTGCTCAGCAGGTTCTGTTTTGTTTTTCTTTTTTTTTTTTTCTGGTTTGTAAGCATGCGTTCTTAAAGTATTTGAAATTGTGTGCAATGTGGTGGGTCTAAGTTGTTTTTTTCCTTAAGGTTCTCCTTTTTTACTAACATTTATGCCATTAGACCTTAGTGAATGGGTAGTCAGAATAGATATCAACACAGACAGAAAAAAATGTGGGTGCTGTTCCACCATCCTGCTTGCTGGGCCATTCCAGTGTTAGGATTTGGGATGACCGGAGGGACCCATCGAATAAAGACTGTGTATTCTTTCCAAAGAAAAATACTGGCAATTTGAATTTGGATTTGAGTCACTTCACTGGACAGGAGGAACAGAGAATCAGTCATTAAAATGTATTACTTATGTATTTGCTTTAAAATTTCATAAAAATTCCTTCACTAGATGTAAAATCCATGAGAGCAGGGGCCTTGGCTCTGTGGTTTATAGTTTCTTATAAGTTACCTGACTCAGTACCTAGCTCATAAATATATTGATGACCAAATCATTAAATATTTGTTGAATGAATAAATAGATGGAAGAATTCAGGTCTTAGTGGCCTTCTGTTTCATGGAAATAGAGGTGCAGATGCTGGATCATTATCTCTCTACAAGGAATATTAAATGTAACGGCATCTTCTGCAATCTCTATGGAAGTGTGAGCAGTCAGGGCTTGTGGCTTCATTACGATTCTCTCAAAATTGTCTCTGGTGTAGGATATTGCTAAGTTTTAAATTTGTTTTTTAGCTAAACTTACACACTACACTATGCTTTTATATTTCTATTCAATTACATTGCTTTATAATATATTTGTTGAAAATGACAAGTATAAATGTATCAGCAAACATTGATCATAATACACTCATCAGGCTACAATTGCACTCTCTGTATTGCACAATTGTAGAATATTTACGGAAATATAAAAACGTCATTACATATAGGCTATTTGCTTAGTTTGCTTAAAACAGAAAGGAACTAGGTGACTTCTCCAGGGTAGATCTCTTGTGGTATAGGCCCCCGTGATCAGGTGAAAGAAAATCCCTTAGAAAATAGGCTGTGTGTTCGTGATGAATGTGAAGTAAAACAGAATGAAATGAAATAAATTTCCCAGCTGCAAAATACAGAACTTCTCTATTTCAGGCTCCTTTTGCTATTTGGTCAAAGAATGACAGTCATCTCACAAGGAGAAGCTTTCTCTTCCTCTGAGCAATTTAAATCTATTCATGAATTACTATTTCTTTCCAAAGTACCACAGATTGAGATTTATTCTTCTCTATAAAAACACACACATACACCCTTAAACATATTGTATTCAAATTTTTAAAATAAAAAATAGTGAATATTTTGATGACAACCAGAGAGAAAAGATACTTGACATACTGGGGCAAAAACATAACAATAATAGCTGACTTTTAATCAGAAACTGGAAAAACTAGGAAAAAATGGAGTGATGCCTTTAACTGGTTGAAAATCATTGATACTCACACCTGTAATCCCAGCACTTTGGGAGGCCAAGGCAGGCGGATCACAAGGTCAGGAGTTCAAGACTAGCCTGGCCAATATGGTGAAACTCGATCTCTACTAAAAATACAAAAATTAGCCAGGCATGGTAATGGGCACCCGCAGTCCCAGCTACTCAGGAGGCTGAGGCAGGAGAATCGCTTGAACCCAGGAAGCAGAGTTTGCTGTGAGCCAGATCGCGCCACCGCACTCCAGCCTGGGTGACAGATCGAGACTCCATCTAAAAAATAAAAAAAATAAATAAAAATTATATCCAGGAAAAAGACCATTCAAAAAGAGAAATCCATGAACCTACGTAATTTATACAATTGTATAGAAGTTAATATCCACACATAGTCATATACGCAGACATACAAAGGAGTATGTAGTAGCCCAGGTGATGGTAAGATGATCATTAAATTGAACTAATTTGATGGAATCTGAAGACTAGAGCCTGAGGTGACTAAGAAAATAAACTTCCAAATGCATGGTTTTTGTTTGGTTTTAAGAAGTAGAATGATATCAGCTGACATCTGGCTTAAATGAGGATAAGAATAATAGAGAACTATATGAAAAAAGTAGATTCAATTATTTTACATTTTTATATAACCTACATCAAAAAAATTAAAATATAAATGACAAATCTGCTGTATTTGGCAGAATAATTCTCATAGATTATTGTTGACAATAATAAAAACCTGAACATCACAAGTGAACAAATGGGCATGGAATATGAAGAGGCACTTAATAAAAGGAAAATTACAAATGGATAACAAATATTTTGGAAAATTTTCAGTTTCAATAAAAAATAAAATGCAAATTAAGATAATGGATACCATTGTCACTTGAACAATATTAAAATAAGGATAATACACAATTTTAGACCGAACAATTTTTATAATGTTGGAGGAGTGTGAATTGATATACTTAAATTTGTCAATCTGAATATCAGTCTTTACCTGGAATTCATACTTGAATCACCTGGGGAACTTTTAAGTACAAGGGAAACTTGGGTCCTACCTCAGATTGATCAAATTAAAACTTTAATAGTGCACACCCAGATAATATTTTTTAAAATCTTTTCTTCTGAAATAATTCTAATGTGAAGCTAGGATTGAGAAAAGCCAATATACATCCAAAACTTTAAAATATCTATTTACTCATTATTTCTAATTTTCCAATATTGTAAATATAAAGTTAGTACACAAACCTGATGTGTAATAGTGTTCATTAATGTTATAATTGTGCAAATTAGGAAATTACCCAATACCCAATAATTATAGTATACACTAATTAAAATCATATTAAGAAACTATCACATGCAAATCTTCATTATTCATTGACAGTAAATACAAAACTGTATATAAAGCATGATTTAAAATCTGTGAACCATTACATACACATTCTATTATTTACTAGAAAAACTATTGAATGACTTATTTTACATACTTAATATAATTTATTTCTGGGTAAACTGCAAATAAACTTTACAGTGTTATTATAAATATGTAATTAACATAGGTGGGTTTAAAATCTTGCATTGGGATTCATTGTATGGGGGTGTTCAACCTATGATAAAGACAGACAGGAAAAATGAAAAACCTTTTTTTATGTGTGTGCTAAACACTTTCAGTGGATCAGTAGTCCAAATGCTCTTATCAGCTCTTTCCTCTCTTCATTTATCCAGCCTAAGTGTTCATTTCAGTCCTGACCTCTAGATTCTGTTCAGGTAGATGACTTCTTTAGCCTAAAAAATGAAAGCCAGGTTGCTGAGCAAAACATAGTACTGTGCCTCAGTTTTTGAGTAAATTAAGGAAGTGGAAGAAGCAGAAAGTATTTCTGGTTGTCCAAGATGAAATTTTTAATATACTTCCTAAAGAAAAACATGCTTACACATGATGGATGACTTGTGGAGTGTTCTTGCTCACAAATTTCTGTACACTGTGATTCAAATAGGCTTGTAGTGACTGAACTGGCAACCCAATCACTAATGTCTATTTGATGGAGAAATACATTTGCAAATAACACATGTGGCGTACAGTATGTTTGAAAATTGAGAATTGCTTTTAATGAATTTAAACATTTTTTTTGACACAGTATTGAGTTTTAGGAGACATTCAATCACTGCCACTAAGAGTAATCTGTAATGTTGTCTGTGTAAATTTGGTTATATGTGAGAGTTAGAAAGCCAGCTCACTTTTCTCTCACTTTATATCATTCTTTCATTTTCCCTTTCTTTCCCTGAGGCAAGGGAGATTCACATCCAGTTTAGACTTAATTACTTTCTGCTGTCATAAGGTTAAAGAGAAATATTTGTTCTGAAATTCTATTTGGATTGCCGATCCTATGTTTAGATATCTGGAGGTTAATTAAGGAACTGAAAAGAAGGATCTTTATTTCACCTTAATGTCTTTATCTGCATAGTCTCAGGATTTCAACTGCATGTTTGGTCAGGGCCAATGACATTGTAGTTCCAAGAAAGTTTAATGAGGGATATTATCACTACTTAGTTCAGAATGTCTGGGTAAAGAAAAGTGATGCCAGGTTGCATTGTTAGATATCATAGAACCTTGTTCCAGAAATTGTATCTTTAGGAGACTCTTTTCCTGAGGATGCCATTTTTCATTATGATACCATGGTGATAAGTAAGTTTCACCAGATGTTTTCTTCACTAGAAATTTATCACTAGAAGATGTACTAGGCAGGAGCAGTTTTTCAAAGCAAGATTATACAAATGATATCAAAGAATGCTTGCTAATTTTGCTGTTTACATCTCTCCAAAGTGACTAATAGATTGATAGGGGAAATGATATTTTAAAAGCTATTGAATTAGTTCCATACATCTAAGGGGAATTTGTCAGTTTAACAGGTGTTCTTTACACATTAGGTGATTCAAGATTGGTTTGATCAGGACTTAGAATTAAGTATGTTCCTGTTTCCATAGTATGCCTAGATATATTCATTACTGTAACAAAAGTGCTTAGCCCAGTCTTGAGCCTACCCAATTATGTTGCCAGATAACTGTATTTAAAATGGACAGCAAGCTATGAGCATGAGATCATTTAGTTTTAATAGTTAACTTGCCAGCCTAGGCAACATGGCAAAACATTATCTCTACAAAAAATACAAAAATTAGCCAGGCATGGTGGCATGAGTCTGTAGTCCTAGCGACTCAGGAGGCTGAGGTGGGAGGATGGCTTGAGCACCGGAGGTTGAGGATGCAGTAAGCCATGATTGCATCACTGCACTCCAGCTTTGGTGACAGAGAGATACCCTGTTTGAAGAAAAAAGAAAGAAAAAAAGAATAATTTGACTTTCATATACAAATATAAAAAAGCAAGAATAGTTCGATCTCTCTAAGACCTAAGGACAGAAATGCCATTCAGCCAAGCAATCTCATTGCTGAGAATATAACCAAAGGAATAAATCGCTCTATTATAAGTGCATGTCTATGTTCATTGCAGCACTATTCATAAGAGCAAAGACATGGAATCAACCTAAAATGCTCTTCAATAATAGACTGGATAAAGGCAATGTAGTGTGTATACTCTATGGAATACTATGCAGCCATAAGAATGAGATCATGTCATTTGCAGTGACATGGAGAGAGCTGGAGGCCATTACCCTTTAGGAAAATAACACAAGAACAGAAAACCAAATATCTTATATTCTCACTTATAAGTGGGAGCTAAATGATGAGACCACATGGACACACAGAGGGGAACACCACACTGGAGCCTATCAGAGGGTGGAGGGTGGAGGGTGGAAGGAGAGAGAAAATCAGGAAAGGTAACTAGTAGGTACTAGGTTTAATACCTGGATGGTGAAATAATCTATACAAAAAAAACCCTTGACATACATTTACCTATGTAACAAGCCTGAACAGATACCCCTGAACTTAAAATAAAAGTATTTTTCTTTAAAGGCAAGGAGGTTAGAAATTAATGACATTTGCATTTGCTTTCCAATCTGACTACTTGGAAATTAGATGTAAAATGCTGTAGAGAATGCCTTCATATAGAGTGGATACAGCTGTTTCCATTTGAGATTTGGGGTTACATGATTCCCTAATCTCAAATTACTAGCACTATAAAGATAGGATGAGTAGTCCAATTCTCTCTATCTATGTGTGTGTATGTTTGCCAAAATATAGAATCACTTGTCCTTCTAGGGTAATTTGTCTGAGGAGAAAGAATTAAAACTAAGTAAACTAGATACAAAAATGTATTGTTTATATCAGAAGAAAACAAGGTTAGAGACAGACTGATTTGATAGAATAAAACACTGAAATGTGAGAGCTAAATTATCTAGGCCTAAGCTGAGAGCAAAAAACAACTGGGAGGAAGTGTAGGGGAAAACTGAGAAGAGTGCTGATGGTATCAGTTGGAAACCAAGTGTTGAGTTAGGTTTCCTCAGGTGAATCAGAGTCTCAATAGGTGCATATTTGGGGCTGAATTGGACAAGGATGGATACAGATCTACAGACATTACCCTTAGGAGAAAAGGGTTATGTCAATATGTAAGAAGACACAGTATTAAGCTTTAGCACTGGTTGATGCATTGTTTGATTAGTTTTTTTTTTCTGATGAAAGATGTTTCCTTTAGATAACTTCAAAAATGGTGTTTTAAAAATAAGGTAGAAATAACTTATTGCACTAGCCTAAACTAGCTACTATGTGTATTTTGTATATGTCCTTCCAGAAATTTTGTAGTTTATAAATAATAAACACATATATGTATATTATATACATATATTTGTATTTCAATGTATACTGTCTTATTTTAAAATAAACGTAAAATATACTATTTGTAAAGTTTTCATCCCCTTTTCATAAATATTTTAGCGAGTAACTAAATATTACATGATGAAACATAATTCTAATTACAAAAATTATTGCAACATATGGAAATTCATATTTTTATGGATTATTTTAGTTTTTAATTGTAAAATTGTTTGGAGTTTGTATCTGACATTTTTAATATTAATTTCTAAAAATAGGTACATATGCACAGTTTTAAGGTCCTTGATATTTTTGACAAATTGTCTTCCAGAGAGTTAGTTCCATTTTATACTTTTACCATCAGTTTTTAATAAAATATTTCAAATATAGAAAATATATTTTATTATTTAATCTTAGGTATATTTTCTAAGAAGGACAAGAACTATTCCTCAACTAACTCAATTGATATTCAAGAAACTCTTTCATAGAAGCTATAATATGTTTTCCAAGTTTACCTTGTTGAGTTCACAAGGTGATTTGGGACTTTATTTAGCTTTAGATGTTAAAGTTGAGTGAAATAGGACAATCAGACTATAAAAACTTCCATATTAAATAGTCTGATGGGAATAATTTCAACGTATTACTTTCATAATAATAAACAATAGATTAAGAAACATTGACAGGATCTTTTGAATACTAGGAATATATTGGAGGCATCTATTTCAGTGTAGAGTCAGATTTACTATCTATATTTTGATTATTTTAAAAGACTTAAGATACCTATTCAACTTTTTCTTTTTCTTTTTAAAAAAAACAGCCTTTCAGAAGCCTTTATGAGTATGGCTTTAATTAATCTTGGTCAAAATTTAAATGAATTAAAAATGATAAAAATGGATACTGATGTTCATAATTGACCAATGTATTTGCAATGTTGTTGGGTAAATGTGTTCTGCTTTATAACTCTGCTCAGCTTTCTTTGAGCTGTACTTCCAGTTTTCTTACAATTTAACTTATTATAATTCAACTTTAACATAATTCAGCTTTGTAATAATTGCTTTGTAGAGGATAGAGCAATTTCTAATGTTTGTATTGGAAAATGTGAATGAACTTTGATAGTTTGAGTGAGCAAGATATGGAAAGAATATTAAAGTTACTTAAATACAAGTGCTGCTACTTACATTTTACATATTCCTTACAGAGAAGTTCATTATTCCTGAAAAGGGGAAATGAAACACGAATGAAATATCAGTAGGAAGGCAATATGAGCAATGGTAGTTTGCTGTAATTAGCTGGAACACCAGTTTTATTGCTTCCCTCTTCATTCCTGCATCTATCAGAGGATCTCTAGATTCCTTTGGATCTGATCTTAGAGGTTTAAACTCAAAAAAAGATTTACTGAGAACTGTTTTACAGAGTAATTTGATATTAAAAATCTTTTGTTGAATAGGGAGGAATTTGTTCTAGCTGCAAAAAAGGAAACAATAGAATTCTAAGAAAAAACTCAGGACTTTGAATTATAGAGGTTTTAACAATGTCTAATATCTAGTAATTATTTTCTTTCTGTACATAGAGAAAAACAGGATATTCTCGCTGAAGAATACTACTGTATTTTCTACATCATTAAAATAGTAATAATATGTACATTAGGAAGTGGAAGAATGTTATGTAATTGGATAGGCTTATAGATGAAAAGAAACAAAAACTTACAAAAACAAATTAGGGCAGGGATATGCAAATTTTCCCAATTCAGAGAGTAAAGGAAAGGCAAAAAAGAGAGGAGATTAAAATATATAAATATAATATGTACAGATGATCAATAAAAAATTCCATACTTTATAAATATTTTAAAAATAGTTATTATATGTTGTAGTTTCTTTGGCTGAAGTCATAGCTGAAGTAATGGCTTTATCTTGGTTTATTAGCAAGACATAGGAAAATGGTGTAATTTTAAGCAGAACTAGTTATGTAAAGCAGGCTTTTTTGAAATCCTTTGGAAACTCGCTTCTTTTATTCACACCATTATGAAACACAAACTAGATTATTACATTTTATAATATTCTACCATTATTATCTGTGTAGATTTTTGGCTCTTCAAAATGTTCATTTATCTCATCTGAAAAATAGAATTAAAATACCTATCTAATAGGGTTCGGGTAAGGATTAATTGAATTAATACATTTCAAAGCACTAATACTAAAATTTTCAATAAATATGAGGAGTAATAAAAACTATTATTGTTATAGGTGTCAGCTTCTAAGATGGCTCCAATGATTCCCACCTTCTGGTATTCATACTCTTGTGTGGTATCCCCCAGCATCACACACCAGGGAGGTTTGTGTGACCAATAGCATTCTGCAAAAGTGATAATATTTTACCCCTGAGAGTATGTATACAAGATCCTATGGCTCTGATTTGATGATTCTCTGACTCTGTTGGATTACTAACTCAGGGAAAAAGAAACCATCATGTTGTGAACATCTTTAAGGAATCTTCTGCATGGCAGGAAACTGTAGCCTCAGGTCAGGATCCAGGCAGAAATGGAGGCATGACAACCATGTGAGTGAGCTTGGAAGGAGATTCTCCAACTCCAGCCAACCTGTTTGACTATAGCCATGGTCCACAGCTTGATTGCAACCTTCTGAGAGATTGTGAGATAATAAATGTTTGTTGTCTTAAGATGCTAAATATTTGGATTATTTTTTATGACCAATAAATCAGTAACATGTTTTATAATTACAATAATTATAATAAAATAGCAATTTGTATAATAAGGACAGATTTAACATTGAAAATTCACCTATTGTTTCAGATACAAAGCAAGCATATTTTTCTAAGTTATTCCATGTAGTCTCCCTTTCCCAAAAAACCCTATCAAGGTTTAAATTAAGCCAATATTATGGGTGAAGAAATGGAAATATCTCAAGAATACTCAATTATTTGGGTATATAAGTCATATTTCCTTTGGTCCTCATGTCATAGTATAGAGTACAAAAAACCTTGATATGTTGCTCTTGCCTCCTTAATATAGTACTACTCTGCAGACCCATTAATAATAGAGCAAAGGTGTGGCTCAACAGCTATTGCTTAGAAGCTTAGAAGAAAATGCAGGGGAATATCCTGTTTTTCTGTGTTGAGAAAGGAAATAATTACCAGATGTACGGTGAAGACAGTATTTTCCTAGGATGAAGAGAGATGGAATTACATGGAATTCTGCGCTTGGGAGAATAATCAAAGTCAAGTGACATTAGTGTTTTGTTTTCTTCAATGTCTCCATTCAGAGAGGTTTGTCAGGTAGTAAGGTATACAGCTGCAGAAAAACTTCAGTGTTTCAAAAACCTTGTAAATAATTTTATATAATTGGTATTTAGGTTTGATCTTTGTACACTAAAAAGTGTGGAAAGTGAGATCCCTTTGTAAAATGGTGTCTTTATTAATAAAAGGAAAACCTTGGAGATACCCTTATATCTCTTAAATGTGACCCAATTCTAATTACCTCCCAGCAAAATCAACAGCCCTTTGTTTTATTTGAAGAGAAACACAGGGAAGATAATGTATGTTGCCATTGAAAGAAGTAGGAGGGCATAAATAAGGCAAGATGATTTATTCTAGTTTTTCTATAATGGAAAAATCTGTCATGAAGCAGAAAGAAAATGATGGTGAATAATTTTTAGTCCTCTATATAGACGTTTGTTATTTCTATCAGAGGAATGACAATTCAATTACATTATTTCAAATACAAAAGTATTGTTCAAAGTACATACAGCACAATTGTATCACCCACTCGCCCTTGACTTTAGAAGTGAACATACTAGAAGTCAAAAACAATTTGCTTGAATATTTACCTATCATTAATCATGTGAGTTTTATAAACTAATCATTTAAAAAAATTTTATACACCAACATACTCAGATATGAAAATATAACAGGAAAAGAAAAGTAAAACAAAACTTAAGTAGCTAATGCTTTTTTGAGTACTTTCTATCTGCTAGAAACTGTAAAAAGTGGCAGACTGGTCAATAGTTCAGTAAAATAAATACAGATATGAGAGTTGCCTCAGATGTCATAGCCTAATTTTGGCAAGGAGAAAAGGTATTTGGTTTTCAAATACTACATAAGAACATTTTCCAATATTAGAACTAGTGTTCAATGACTCTAGGGCAAGTGTACTTGAAATTACTTATCTGTCTATTCCCTCGCTATAAATTTTGTTGAAGAATTACATAGGTAATGAAAAGTGCATATGTCATTTGCTTAAAGGTAAATGAAATGTATAAAGTGAGCACAGTCATGTAAATAGCACTAAGATTAGGACTGCAGAAGTTACCACTATCCCAAATTCTAACTCTGTAGTTTTGCAAGTCTTTTACATTAATTAAATATACAGTATGCAATGTTCTGTTTCTTTTTTCCTTTCAAAATTAAATTTGAGATATTTATCTTTTTCTTTTGCATATGAAAATACATATTAGTTTGCTTTATATATCCCACTTAGGAGTAGAATATCTGGATGATAGAACATGCATATTTTTAGCTTTAGTAGAGATTTCTAAGCAATTTTTCAAATGGATTGTACTAATTTATACTCCAACCAGCTACGTATGAAAATTAGTTTCCCTAAGTGCTAGCCAACACTTGGTTGTATCTAGCTTTTGTTTTAGATATTCCAGTGGTTGTGTAGGGTACCTTATTGTGATTTTAGTTTATATTTTCTTGTTATTTACCTGGATTGAGTTGCATTTCTTATGTGTATGTGCCACTTGGATATTTTCTTTTGTGAAGTGCCTATTCAAATATTTTATACCTTTTTATACTAGTTTGATTGTCTTTTCTTCCCTATTGGTTAGTAGGAAATCTTTACATATTTTGAATCTTTATATATCTTTGAGTTCTTTGTCAGGTACATATGCATACACATACATAGTTAAAATCTTCAACTCTGTGTGTTACAATTTCACTCTTTTACTGGTATCTTTTGATAACTTGAATATTTTAATTATAATCTTATCTAATTTACTGTATTTTTCTTTATAACTATCACTTTTTATCTTACATAAGTCAAGAAAGTTTATCCTGATGACATATTCTTTTTCTCTAAAAGCCTTGTTTTATCTTTCACTCTGAAATCTATAATCTTTTTTCTTTTTATTTCTTTCTTTAATTTTTCCATAAGTTATAGGGGTACAGGTGGTATTTGGCTACTTGAATAAGACCTTTAGTGGTGATTTGTGAAATTTTGGTGTGCCTGTCACCCGAGCAGTATACACTGTACCATATTTGTAGTCTTTTATCCCTCACCTTCCTCCCACTCTTCCCCCCAAGTCCCCAAAGTCCATTGTGTCATTCTTATGCCTTTGCATCCTCAAAGCTTAGCCCCCACATATCAGTGAGAAGATGTGATGTTTGATTTTTCCATTCCTGAGTTACCTCACTTACAGTAATAGTCTCCAATATGATCCAGGTCACTGCAAATGCTGTTAATTCATTCCTTTTTATGGCTGCATAGTATTTCATCATATATATATCCTATATATATGTATCTCATATATATCCTATATATGTATCTCATATACATCTTATATATGTATCATAACATATCATATCATATCATATCATATCATTCTGTTTCTTTATCCAGTCATTGGTTGATGGGCATTTGGGTTGGTTCCATGATTTTGCAATTGTGAATTGTGCTGCTATCAACATCCATGTGCAAATGTCTTTTTCAAATAATGACTTATTTTCCTCTGGGTAGATACCTAGTAGTGGGATTGCTGGATCAAATGTTAGTTCTACTCTAAGTTCTTTAAGGAATCTCCACACTGTTTTCCATAGTGACTGTACTAGTTTACATTCCCACCAACAGTGTAGAAGTGTTCCCTGTTCACTGCATCCATGCCAATGTCTACTGTTTTTTGATTATGGCCATTCTTGCAGGAGTAAGGTGGTATCACATTGTGGTTTTGATTTGTGTTTCCCTGATCATTACTGATGCTGAGCATTTTTTTCACATGATTATTGGCCATTTGTATATCTTCTTTTCAGAATTTTCTATTCATGTCCTTAGCCCACTTTTTTGATGGGATTGTTTTTTTCTTACTGATTTGAGTTCATTTTAGATTCTGGATATTAGTCCTTTGTCAGATGTATAGATTGTGAAGATTTTCTCACACTCTATGGGTTGTCTGTTTACTCTGCTGAGTGTTCTTTTGCTGTACAAAAGCTCTTTAATTAGATCCCAGCTATTTTTCTTTGTTTTTATTGAATTTGCTTTTGGGTTCTTGGTCATGAAATCCTTGCCTAAGCTAATGTCTAGAAGGGGTTTTCCAATGCTATCTTCTAGAATTTTTATAGCTTTAGATTTTAAGTTTAAATCTTTAATCCATCTTGAGTTGACTTTTGTATAAGGTGGGAGATGAGAATCCAGCTTCATTCTCCTACATATGGCTAGCCAGTTATCCCAGTACCATTTGTTAAAAAAAGTATCCTTTCCCCATTTTATATTTTTGTTTGCCTTGTCAAAGATCAATTGACTATAAGTATTTGGGTTTATTTCTGGGTTCTCTATTCTGTTCCATTGGTCTATGTGCCTATTTTTATACTAATACCACACTATGTTGGTGACTATGGCCTAATATAGTTTGAAATCAGGTAGTGTGATACCTCCAGATTTGTTCTTTTTGCTTAGTCTTGCTTTGGCAATGCAGGTTCTTTTTTGGTTCCATATGAATTTTAGAATTGTTTTTTTCTAATCCTGTGAAGAATGATGGTGGTATTTTGATGGGGATTGTATTGAATTTGCAGATTGCTTTTGGCAGTATGGTCATTTTCACAATATCAAGTCTACCCATCCATGATTACGGAATGTGTTTCCATTTGTTTGTATCATTTATGAGTTCCTTCGGCAGTGTTTTGTAGTTTTCCTTATAGAGGTCTTTCGACTCCTTGGTTAGGTATATTTCTAAGTTTTTTTTGTTGTTGTTTGTTTTTGTTTTTTGTTTTTTTTGCAGCTATTGTAAAAGGGGTTAAGTTCTTGATTTGATTCTCTGCTTGGTCACTGTTGGTGTATAGAAGAGCTACTGATTTGTGTACATTAATCTTGTATTCAGAAACTTTGCTGAATGCTTTTATCAGTTCTAGGAGCTTTCTGGAGGAGTCTTTAGGATTTTCAAGGTAAATGATCGTATTATCAGCAAACAGTGATGGTTTGACTTCCTCTTTATCAATTTGGATGTCCTTTATTTTTTTCTCTTGTCTGACTGCTCTGGCTAGGACTTCCAGTACTATGTTGAAGAGGAGCGGTGAGAGTGGGCATCTTTGTCTTATTCCAGTTCTCAGTGGGAATGTTTTCAACTTTTCCCCTTTCAGTATTATGTGGACTGTGGGTTTGTCATAGATGGCTTTTATTACATTAAGCTATGTCCCTTGTATACTGATTTTTGCTGAGAGTTTTAATCATAAAGGGATGCTGGATTTTGTCGAATGCTTTTTCTGCATCTATTGAGATGCTCTTGTGAGTTTTGCTTTTAATTATGTTTATGTGGTGTATCACATTTATTGACTTGCTTATGTTAAACCATCCCTGCATCCCTGGTATAAAACCCACTTGATCATGATAGATTATCTTTCTGATGCATTGTTGGATTTGGTTAACCAGTATTTTCTTAAGGATTTTAGCAACTATGTTCATCAAGGATATTGGTCCATAGTTTTCTGTTTGGTTGTGTCCTTTCCTGGTTTTGTATTAGGGTGATGCTGGCTTCATAGAATGAGTCAGAGAGGGTTCCTTCTTTCTCTATCTTGTGAAAGAGTATCAAAAGATTGGCACCAATTCTTCTTTGAATGTCTGGTAGAATTCTGCTGTGAATCCATCTGGTCCTGGGCTTTTTTGTTGCTGGTAACTTCTTTTTTTTTTTTTTTTTTTTTTTTTTTTTTTTATTATACTTTAAGTTCTAGGGTACATGTGCATGACGTTTATATCATGTATAACTCCCCAATGCAATCCCTCCCTCCTCCCCCCTCCCCATGATAGGCCCCAGTGTGTGATGTTCCCCTTCCCGAGTCCAAGTGATCTCATTGTTCAGTTCCCACCTATGAGTGAGAACATGCGGTGTTTGGTTTTCTCTTCTTGTGATAGTTTGCTAAGAATGATGGTTTCCAGCTGCATCCATGTCCCTACAAAGGACGCAAACTCATCCTTTTTGATGGCTGCATAGTATTCCATGGTGTATATGTGCCACATTTTCTTAATCCAGTCTGTCACAGATGGACATTGGGTTGATTCCAAGTCTTTGCTATTGTGAATAGTGCCGCAATAAACAAACGTGTGCATGTGTCTTTGTAGTAGAGTAATTTATAATCCTTTGGGTATATACCCAGTAGTGGGATGGCTGGGTCATATGGTACATCTAGTTCTAGATCCTTGAGGAATCGCCATACTGTTTTCCATAATGGTTGAACTAGTTTACAATCCCACCAACAGTGTAAAAGTGTTCCTATTTCTCCACATCCTCTCCAACACCTGTTGTTTCCTGACTTCTTAATGATTGCCATTCTAACTGGTGTGAGATGGTATCTCATTGTGGTTTTGATTTGCATTTCTCTGATGGCCAGGCTGGTAACTTCTTAATTACCATTTCAATCTCACTGCTTGTTATTGGTCTGTTCAGGGTATCTAATTCTTCCTGATTTAAACTAGGAGGATTGTATTTTTCCAGGAATTTATCCATCTCTTCTAGGTTTTCTGGTTTATGTGCATAAAGGTGTTCATAATAACCTTGAATGATCTTTTGTATTTCAGTGGTGTCAGTTGTAATATCCCCTGTTTTGTTTCTTAGTGAAGTTATTTGGATTTTTCCCTCTTTTCTTGGTTAATCTTGCTCATGGTCTATCAATTTTATCTTTTCAAAGAACAAGCTTTTTGTTTCATTATCTTTTGTGTTGTTTTTTTGTTTGTTTCAGTTTCATTTAGTTCTCTCTGATCTTGGCTATTTCCTTTCTTCTGCTGCGTTTGGGTTTGGTTTCTTCTTGTTTCTCTAGTTCTTTGAGGTGTGACCTTAGATTGTTTGTGCTCTTTCAGACTTTTTGGTGTAGGTGTTTAGGGCTATGAACTTTCCTCTTAGCACCACCTTTGCTGTATCCCAGAGGTTTTGGTAGGTTGTGTCATTATTATTGTTCAGTTTGAATAATTTTTTAAATTTCCGTCTTGATTTTGTTTTTGACTCAGGGCTTAGTCAGGAGCAGATTATTTAATTTCCATGTATTTGCATGGTTTTGAAGGTTCCTTTTGTAGTTGTTTCCAGTTTTATACTACTGTGGTCTAAGAGAATGCTTGATATAATTTCAGTTTTCTTAAATTTACTGAGGCTTGTTTTATGGTCTATCATATGGTCTATCTTGAAGAAAGTTCCACACACTATTGAATAGAATGTGTATTCTGCAGTTGTTGGATGAAATGTTCTGTATATATCTGTTAAGACCATTTGTCCCAGGGTGTAGTCTAAATCCATTTTTTCTTTGTTGAGTTTCTGTCTTGAAGACCTGTCTAGTGCTGTCAGTGGAGTATTGAAGTGCCCTACTAGTATAGTGTTGCTGTCTATCTCATTTCGTAGGTCTGTTAGTAATTGTTTTATAAATTTGGGAGCTCCAGTGTTAAGTGCATATGTTTAGGGTTGTGAATGAAATCTATAATCTATCTGGAATTTATTTACATGGAGTGTTACAAAAATAAAGATTCATCTTTTTTTCTGATGCTGATGTCAATTGACTACAACCTACTGCACTGAAATGCCATTTTTGTTGTGATTCAGGTGACCACATCTGTGTGAGTCAATTTCTGGGCTATTTATTCAGTTCTATTAACCAATTGGTTTGGCTAATACCACACTAAATTAATTTGTATGAATTTATAATAGATATCTTGTAATGTAAATTCTTCAGTTTTGATAGTTGTCAAGAGTTCATTGCAATTCTCGGTCATTTGGATTTCTCTATACATTTTTTTAAAAATATTTTTTATTATACTTTAAGTTCTAGGGTACATGTGCATAACGTGCAGGTTTGTTACATATGTATACTTGTGCCATGTTGGTGTGCTGCACCCATCAACTCGTCAGCACCCATCAAGTCATCATTTATATAATGTATAACTCCCCAATGCAATCCCTCCCTCCTCCCCCCTCCCCATGATAGGCCCCAGTGTGTGATGTCCCCTTCCCGAGTCCAAGTGATCTCATTGTTCAGTTCCCACCTATGAGTGAGAACATGTGTGGTGTTTGGTTTTCTCTTCTTGTGATAGTTTGCTAAGAATGATGGTTTCCAGCTGCATCCATGTCCCTACAAAGGACACAAACTCATCCTTTTTTATGGCTGCAGAGTATTCCATGGTGTATATGTGCCACATTTTCTTAATCCAGTCTGTCACAGATGGACATTTGGGTTGATTCCAAGTCTTTGCTATTGTGAATAGTGCCGCAATAAACATACGTGTGCATGTGTCTTTGTAGTAGAATAATTTATAATCCTTTGGGTATATACCCAGTAGTGGGATGGCTGGGTCATATGGTACATCTAGTTCTAGATCCTTGAGGAATCGCCATACTGTTTTCCATAATGGTTGAACTAGTTTACAATCCCACCAACAGTGTAAAAGTGTTCCTATTCTCCACATCCTCTCCAACACCTGTTGTTTCCTGACTTCTTAATGATTGCCATTCTAACTGGTGTGAGATGGTATCTCATTGTGGTTTTGATTTGCATTTCTCTGATGGCCAGTGATGATGAGCATTTTTTCATGTGTCTGTTGGCTGTATGGATGTCTTCTTTTGAGAAATGTCTGTTCATATCCTTTGCCCACTTTTTGATGGGTTGTTTGTTTTTTTCTTGTATATTTGTTTGAGTTCTTTGTAGATTCTGGATATTAGCCCTTTGTCAGATGAGTAGATTGCAAAAATTTTCTCCATTCTGTAGGTTGCCTGTTCACTCTGATGGTAGTTTCTTTTGCTGTGCAAAAGCTCTTTAGTTTAATGAGATCCCATTTGTCAATTTTGGCTTTTGCTGCCGTTGCTTTTGGTGTTTTAGACATGAAGTCCTTGCCCATGCCTATGTCCTGAATGGTACTACCTAGATTTTCTTCTAGGGTTTTTATGGTATTAGGTCTACATTTAAGTCTCTAATCCATCTTGAATTAATCTTCGTATAAGGGGTAAGGAAAGAATCCAGTTTCAGCTTTCTACTTATGGCTAGCCAATTTTCCCAGTACCATTTATTGAATAGGGAATCCTTTCCCATTTCTTGTTTTTGTCAGTTTGTCAAAGATCAGATGGCTGTAGATGTGTGGTATTATTTCTGAGGACTCTGTTCTGTTCCATTGATCTATATCTCTGTTTTGGTACCAGTACCAGGCTGTTTTGGTTACTGTAGCCTTGTAGTATAGTTTGAAGTCAGGGAGCGTGACGCCTCCAGCTTTGTCCTTTTGACTTAGGATTGTCTTGGCAATGCGGGCTCTTTTTTGGTTCCATATGAACTTTAAAGCAGTTTTTTCCAATTCTGTGAAGAAAGTCATTGGTAGCTTGATGGGGATGGCATTGAATCTATAAATAACCTTGGGCAGTATGGCCATTTTCATGATATTGTTTCTTCCTATCCATGAGCGTGGTATGTTCTTCCATTTGTTAGTGTCCTCTTTGATTTCACTGAGCAGTGGTTTGTAGTTCTCCTTGAAGAGGTTCTTTACATCCCTTGTAAGTTGGATTCCTAGGTATTTTATTCTCTTTGAAGCAATTGTGAATGGAAGTTCATTCCTGATTTGGCTCTCTGCTTGTCTGTTACTGGTGTATAAGAATGCTTGTGATTTTTGCACATTAATTTTGTATCCTGAGACTTTGCTGAGAAGTTGCTTATCAGCTTAAGGAGATTTTGGGCTGAGACGATGGGGTTTTCTAAATATACAATCATGTCATCTGCAAACAGGGACAATTTGACTTCTTCTTTTCCTAACTGGATACCCTTGATTTCTTTCTCTTGCCTGATTGCCCTAGCCAGAACTTCCAACACTATGTTGAATAGGAGTGGTGAGAGAGGGCATCCCTGTCTTGTGCCAGTTTTCAAAGGGAATTTTTCCAGTTTATGTCCATTCAGGATGATATTAGCTGTGGGTTTGTCATAAATAGCTCTTATTATTTTGAGGTACGTTCCATCAATACCGAATTTATTGAGCGTTTTTAGCATAAAGGGCTGTTGAATTTTGTCAAAAGCCTTTTCTGCATCTATTGAGATAATCATGTGGTTCTTGTCTTTGGTTCTGTTTATATGCTGGATTACGTTTATTGATTTGCAAATGTTGAACCAGCCTTGCATCCCAGGGATGAAGCCCACTTGATCATGGTGGATAAGCTCTTTGATGTGCTGCTGGATTCTGTTTGCCAGTATTTTATTGAGAATTTTTGCATCGATGTTCATCCGGGATATTGGTCTAAAATTTTCTTTTTTTGTTGTGTCTCTGCCAGGCTTTGGTATCAGGATGATGTTGGCCTCATAAAATGAGTTAGGGAGGATTCCCTCTTTTCTATTGATTGAAATAGTTTCAGAAGGAATGGTACCAGCTCCTCCTTGTACCTCTGGTAGAATTCAGCTGTGAATCCATCTGGTCCTGGACTTTTTTTGGTGGGTAGGCTATTAATTGTTGCCTCAATTTCAGAGCCTGCTATTGGTCTATTCAGGGATTCAACTTCTTCCTGGTTTAGTCTTGGGAGAGTGTGTCCAGGAAATGATCCATTTCTTCTAGATTTTCTAGTTGATTTGCGTAGAGGCATTTATAGTATTCTCTGATGGTTGTTTGTATTTCTGTGGGGTCAGTGGTGATATCCCCTTTATCATTTTTTATTGCATCTATTTGATTCCTCTCTCTTTCTTCTTTATTAGTCTTGCTAGTGGTCTGTCAATTTTGTTGATGTTTTCAAAAAACCAACTCCTGGATTCATTGATTTTTGGAGGGTTTTTTGTGTCTCTATCTCCTTCAGTTCTGCTCTGATCTTAATGATTTCTTGCCTTCTGCTAGCTTTTGAATGTGTTTGCTCTTGCCTCTCTAGTTCTTTTAATTGTGATGTTAGACTGTCAATTTTAGATCTTTCCTGCTTTCTCTTGTGGGCATTTAGTGCTATAAATTTCCCTCTACACACTGCTTCAAATGTGTCCCAGAGATTCTGGTATGTTGTATCTTTGTTCTCATTGGTTTCAAAGAACATCTTTATTTCTGCTTTCATTTCATTATGTACCCAGTAGTCATTCAGGAGCAGGTTGTTCAGTTTCCATGTAGTTGAGCGGTTTTGATTGAGTTTCTTAGTCCTGAGTTCTAGTTTGATTGCACTGTGGTCTGAGAGACAGTTTGTTATAATTTCTGTTCTTTGACATTTGCTGAGGAGTGCTTTACTTCCAATTATGTGGTCAATTTTGGTATAAGTGCGATGTGGTGCTGAGAAGAATGTATATTCTGTTGATTTGGGGTGGAGAGTTCTATAGATGTCTATTAGGTCCGCTTGGTGCAGAGATGAGTTCAATTCCTGGATATCCTTGTTAATTTTCTGTCTCATTGATCTGTCTAATGGTGACAGTGGAGTGTTGAAATCTCCCATTATTATTGTATAGGAGTCTAAGTCTCTTTGTAAGTCTCTAAGGACTTGCTTTATGAATCTGGGTGCTCCTGTATTGGGTACATATATATTTAGGAGAGTTAGCTCTTCCTGTTGAATTGATCCCTTTACCATTATGTAATGGCCTTCTTTGTCTCTTTTGATCTTTGACGGTTTAAAGTCTGTTTTATCAGAGACTAGGATTGCAACCCCTGCTTTTTTTTGTTCTCCATTTGCTTGGTAGATCTTCCTCCATCCCTTTATTTTGAGCCTATGTATGTCTCTGCATGTGAGATGGGTCTCCTGAATACAGCAGACTGATGGGTCTTGACTCTTTATCCAGTTTGCCAGTCTGTGTCTTTTAATTGGAGCATTTAGTCCATTGACATTTAAGGTTAATATTGTTATGTGTGAACTTCATCCTGTCATTATGATATTAACTGGTTATTTTGCTCGTTAGTTGATGCAGTTTCTTCCTAGCCTCGATGGTCTTTACATTTTGGCATGTTTTTGCAATGGCTGGTACCGGTTGTTCCTTTCCATGTTTAGGGCTTCCTTCAGGGTCTCTAGTAAGGCAGGCCTGGTGGTGACAAAATCTCGAAGCATTTGCTTATCTGTAAAGGATTTTATTTCTCCTTCACTGATGAAGCTTATTTTGGCTGGATATGAAATTCTGGGTTGAAAATTCTTTTCTTTAAGAACGTTGAATATTGGCCTCCACTCTCTTCTGGCTTGTAGAGTTTCTGCCGAGAGATCTGCTGTTAGTCTGATGGGCTTCCCTTTGTGGGTAACCCGACCTTTCTCTCTGGCTGCCCTTAAGATTTTTTCCTTCATTTCAACTTTGGTGAATCTGGCAATTATGTGTCTTGGAGTTGCTCTTCTGGAGGAGTATCTTTGTGGTGTATTTCCTGAATTTGAATGTTGGCCTGCCCTACTAGGTTGGGGAAGTTCTCCTGGATGATATCCTGAAGAGTGTTTTCCAACTTGGTTCCATTTTCCCCCTCACTTTCAGGCACCCCAATCAGACGTAGATTTGGCCTTTTTACATAATCCCATACTTCTTGCAGGCTTTGTTCATTTCTTTTCTTCTTTTTTCTTTTGGTTCTCTTCTCGCTTCATTTCATTCATTTGATCCTCAATCGCTGATACTCTTTCTTCCAGTTGATCGAGTCGGTTACTGAAGCTTGTGCATTTGTCACGTATTTCTCATGTCATGGTTTTCATCTCTGTCATTTCATTTATGACCTTCTCTGCATTAATTAGTCTAGCTTTCAATTCTTCCACTTTTTTTTCAAGATTTTTAGTTTCTTTGCGCTGGGTACGGAATTCCTCCTTTAGCTCCGAGAAGTTTGATGGACTGAAGCCTTCTTCTCTCATCTCGTCAAAGTCATTCTCTGACCAGCTTTGATCCGTTGCTGGCGATGGGCTGCGCTCCTTTGCAGGGGGAGATGCGCTCTTATTTTTTGAATTTCCAGCTTTTCTGCTTTGCTTCTTCCCCATCTTTGTGGTTTTATCTGTCTCTGGTCTTTGATGATGGTGACGTACTGATGGGGTTTTGGTATAGGTGTCCTTCCTGTTTGCTAGTTTTCCGTCTGACAGTCAGCAGGACTGTCTGTTGGTCTGTTGGAGATTGCTTGAGGTCCACTCCAGACCCTGTTTGCCTGGGTATCAGCAGCAGAGGTTGCCGAAGATCGAATATTGCTGAACAGCGAGTGTACCTGTCTGATTCTTCCTTTGGAAGTTTCCTCTCAGGGATGACTCCACCCTGTGAGGTGTGGGGTGTCAGACTGCCCCTAGTGGGGGATGTCTCCCAGCTAGGCTACTCAGGGGTCAGGGACCCACCTGAGCAGGCAGTCTGTCCGTTCTCGGATCTCAACCTCGGCGTTGGGAGATCCACGGCTCTCCCCAAAGCTGTCAGAGTCGTTGGCGTCTGCACCGCCCCCGCTGCTTCCCCTATTGGACCTCAGCTGTGGGCTGTCCCCAGAGATGGAGTCTACAGAGACAGGGAGGCTTCCTTGAGCTGCTGTGAGCTCCACCCAGTTCGAGCTTCCCAGCGGCTTTGTTTACCTACTTAAGCCTCAGCAATGGCGGGCGCCCCTCCCCCAGCCTCGCTGCTGCCTTGCGGATCGATCACCGCAGACTGCTGTGTTAGCAGTGAGGGAGGCTCCGTGGGCGTGGGACCCTCCCGGCCAGGTGTGGGATATATTCTCCTGGTGTGCCTGTTTCCTTAAAGCGCAGTATTGGGGTGGGAGTTACCCGATTTTCCAGGTGTTATGTGTCTCAGTTCCCCTGGCTAGGAAAACGGATTTCCTTCCTCCTTGTGCTTCCAGGTGAGGCGATGCCTCGCCCTGCTTCAGCTCTCACTGGTCAGGCTGCAGCAGCTGACCAGCCCCGATTGTCCGGCACTCCCTAGAGAGATGACCCCAGAACCTCAGTTGAAAATGCAGAAATCACCGGTCTTCTGTGTCACTCGCGCTGGGAGTTGAAGACTGGAGCTGTTCCTATTTGGCCATCTTGCTCCCTATTCTCCGATGGCATTAAAATTAGAAGGTGAATATTGAGGTAGATTGGGCCTGGGGCTAGTGGCAAAGATAATAGAAGAAGAAGAAGCCACCAAAACCCCAAAACGTGATCCTGAGATCCTGACTGTGAAGGAGAAAATGAACAACTGAAAATGGTGGGCGATGAGCTCTAAAGTATGGCAGCTGGGGTGCAGCAGGAGTCTCTATACATTTTTTAAAACAAGCTAACAAGTTTGCTTAATTTCTTTCTTTCTTTCTTTCTTTCTTTTTTTTTTTTTTTGAGATGGAGTCTCACTGTGTCACCCAGGTGGAGTGCAGTGGTACAATTCGGCTCACTGTAAGCTCTGCCTCCTGGGATCACACCATTCTCCTGCCTCACTCAGACTCCTGAGTAGCTGACTACAGGTACCTGCCACCACACCCAACTAATTTTTTTATATTTTTAGTAGAGATGGGGTTTCACTGTATTGGTTAGGATAGTCTCGATCTCCTGACCTCATGATCCACCCACTTCAGCCTCCCAAAGTGCTGGGATTACAGGTGTGAGCCACCACGTCCAGCCAAGCTTGCTTAATTTCATGAATAACTCTTCTAGGATTTTGGTTGAGATTGCAACAAATCTATAGATTTTGAATCTTCCAATTCATGTTCTTGGTATATCTATTGTCTTTCTAAATTTCTGTCAGTAATGTCCTTTATTCCTAAAATGTTTTGAAGAATTCACTAGTGAAGCCATCTACGTCTTTCTCTGTGGGAAGAATGTCAATGCTGAATTCAATTTGTTTAATAAAGAACTAGTCATATCTTTTAAAATTATTTAATTTTCACTTTATCAAGGAGCTTGTATTTTCATCTGAATTATTAAATTTATTCATATAGAGCTGTTGATATATTCATGTTTTAACTTTTAATTGTCTTTGAAACCTGTGGTAAAATATCTTTTTAATGTATTTAATTGACAATATATATTTTTTCCCATTTTTTCTTAAAGTTTAAAAATTTTTTTAAGCATTAATGTTTTCACATAATTTTTGGTTTTGTCAGTTTTTCTCAAGTTTTTTATTCCTCATGTTCATTATTCTACTCTACTTAATTTGGGTTTGATTTGCTCATTCCACATAAACATCTTCAGACGAAAGTACATATTGTTTTTTTAACTTTTGTTATTTTCTAACACATGCTAAATTTAGGACTCTATGTTTTTCTCCATGTGTGATTTTGGCAGAATACCACAAATTTTGCTATGTTTTGTTTTCACTGTCACTTAGTAATTTTTTTCTAATTTTTGTTGGGAGTTTATTATTTGACCCATGATTACTTACAAATATATTTATAAGTAATTATAGATTTTTAAGTTATTTGTTACTGGTTTCTTGTCTAATTCCTCTGTGGTCAGAGGTCACACTCACAACATATTAACCTTTGAAGTATTTTGAAGTTTATATGTATCATAAAGTCAATTTTGTGCATTTTAAAAATGTGAATTCAGTTGCTCTTGTATAAAGTGTTCTGTATTAGCCTTCAGATCAAGTAAGTAAATTGTATTGCTCAGGTCTTCTATTTTTTATTACATTTTCATTTTATTTATTAAAATTTTTTTTTCAATAGATTTTGGGGGAACATGGGGTGTTTGGTTACATGAATAAATTCTTCAGTAGTTTGTGAGCTTTGGGTGCACCGATCACCCAAGCAGTGTACACTGTATCCAATGTATAGTCTTCTATCCCTCGCCACCCCAACTCTTTCCTCCGAGTCCCCAAAGTCCAATGTATTATTCTTATGCCTTTGTGCCCTCATAGCTTAGCTCCCACATATGAGTGAGAACATACGAGGTTTGGTTTTCCATTCCTGAGTTATTTCACTTAGAATAATAGTCTCCAATTACATCTAGGTTGCTGCAAATGCCATTTTTGTTCCTTTTTATGGCTGAGTAGTATTCCATGGTGTGTGTGTATATATATATGTATACCACATTTTTTAAAACTACTCATTGATTGGTAGGCATTTGGGCTGCTTCTGATTTTGCAATTGCAAACTGTGCTGCTGTAAACATGTGTGTACATGTGTCATTTTCGTATGATGACTTCTTTTCCTCTGGGTAGATACCTAGTAGTGGGATTGCTAGATTAAATGGTAAGATCTACTTTTAGTTCTTTAAGGAATCTTCACACTGTTTTCCATAGTGGTTGTACTATTTTACATTCCTACCAACTGTGTAAAAGTGTTCCCTTCTCATCGCATCTCCACCAACATCTATTATTTTTTGATTATTTATGGCCATTCTTGCAAGAGTAAGGTGGTATCACATTGTGGCTTTCACTTGCATTGCTCTGATCATTAGTGATGCTGAGCATTTTTTCCATATGTTTTTTGGCCATTTGTATACCTTCTTTTGAGAATTGTCTATCCACATCTGAAGCCCACTATTTGATGGGATTATTTGTTTTATTCTTGCTGCTTTGTTTGAGTTCCTTGTAGACTCTGGATATTAGTCCTTTGTCAGATGTATAGTTTGCAAATACTTTCTTTTAACTTTTAAGTTCAGGGGTACAAGTGCAGGTTTTTTACAAAGGTAAACTTGGTGTCACTGGGGTTTGTTGTATAGATTATTTCATCTCATCACCCAGGTATTAAGTTCATTATCTGTTAGTTGTTTTTCCTAATCCTCATCTGTCTCCCACCCTCCATCCTCCAAAAGGCCTGAGTGTGAGTTGTTCTCTATGTGTTCATATGCTCATATCATTTAGCTCCCATCATCTTCATACTAAAACCTGGCAGAGATACAACATAAAAAGGAAAACTTCAGGCCAATATCCTTAAACATTGATGCAAAAATAGCCAACAAAATACTGGCAAACCGAATCCAGCAGCACATCAAAAAACATATTCACCATAATCAAGTTGGCTTCATCCCCAGGATCCAAGGTTGGTTCAACAGGCGCAAATCAATAAATGTGATTCATCACATAAAGAGAGCTAAAGGCAAAAACCACATGATTATCTGAATAGATGCAGAAAAGGTTTTTGATAATATCCAGTATCTTTTCATGTTAAACATTTTCAATAAACTAGGTATTAAAGGAACATACCTCAAAATAATAAGAGCCATCTATGACAAACCCACAGCCAACATCATACTGAGTGGGCAAAAGCTGGAAGCATCCCCCTTGGAAACCGGCATAAGTCAACGATGCCCTCTCTAACCACTCCCATTCAACATGGTATTGAAAGTTCTGGACAGGGCAATCAGGCAAGAGGAAGAAATAAAGGGCATTCAGATAAGAAGAGAGGAAGTCAAACTGTCCCTGTCTGCAGATGACATGTTCCTACATCTAGAAAAGCCCATAGTCTCAGCCCAAAAGCTTATTAAGCTGAAAAGCAACTTCAGCGAAGTCTCAGGATAGAAAATCAATTTGCAAAAATTGTTAGCATTCCTATACACCAACAGCAGGCAAGCAGAAAGCCAAATCACGAACGAATTCCCATTCACAATTGCCACAAAAAGAATGAAATACCTAGAAGTACAGCTAACAAGGGAAGTGAAAGATCTCCACAGGAGAACTACAAAGCACTGCTCAAAGAAACAAGACGACACAAACAAATGGAAAAACATTCCATTCTCAGGGATAGGAAGAGTCAATATTGTTAAAATAGCCATACTGCCCAAAGCAATTCATAGATTCAATGCTATTTCCATTAAATTACCATTGATATTCTTCACAGAACTAGCAAAACTACTTAAAAATTTCATATGGAACCTCAAGAAAAGCCCAAATAGCTAAGGCAATCCTAAGCAAAAAGAACAAAGCTGGAGACATTGTGCTACCTGACTTCAAACTATACTACAGGGCTACAGTAACCAAAACAGCATGGTACTGGTACAAGAACAGACACATAGACCAATGGAACAGAATAGAGAATGCAAAAATAAGATCACACACCAACAACTATGTGATCTTTGACACACCTGACCAAAACAAGCAATGCAGAAAGAATTCTGTATTCAATAAATAGTTCTGGGATAACTGGCTAGTCACCTACAGAAGATTGAAAGTGGACCCATTCCTTCCACCATATACAAAAGTTAACTCAAGGTGG
Source organism: Trachypithecus francoisi (assembly GCF_009764315.1). Classification (NCBI taxonomy): domain Eukaryota; kingdom Metazoa; phylum Chordata; class Mammalia; order Primates; family Cercopithecidae; genus Trachypithecus; species Trachypithecus francoisi. The sequence goes on along the minus strand of NW_022681465.1, from coordinate 172,348,938 downwards.
ATTAAAGCCTTAAATGTAAAACTCTAAACTACAAAAGCCTTAGAAGAAAACCTAGGCTATACCCTTCAGGACATAGGCATGGGCAAAGATTTCATAATGAAGACACCAGAGGCAATTGCAGCGAAAGTAAAAATTGACAAATGGTACCTAATTAAATTAAAGCGCTTCTGCATAGCCAAAGAAACTATCAACAGGGTAAACAGTCCACCTATAGAATGGGAGAAAATTCTTGCAATCTATGCATCCTACAAAGGTTTAATGTCCAGCATCTATAGGAAACTTAAACAAATTTACAAGAAAAAATGAAACTGCCCCAAAAGCAAAGGGCATGAACAGAAACTTTTGAAAAGAAGACATACATGCATCCAACAATCACATAAAAAACCTCAACACCACTGATCATTAGAGAAAAGCAAATCAACAAAACCACAATGAGATGCCATCTAACGCCAGTCAGAATGGCTACTATTAAAAAATAAAAAAATAACAGATGCTGGAGAGGTTGTGGAGAAAAAGGAATGCTTGTATACTTTTGGTGGAAGTGTAAATTTGTTCAGCTGTTGTGGAAGACAGTTCAGCAATTCCTCAAAGATCTAAAGACAGAAATACCATTTGACTCTGCAATCTCATTACTGGGTATATACCCAGAGAAATACAAATCATTCTATTACAAAGACACATGCAGGCACGTGTTCATTGCAGCACTACTTGCAATAGGAAAGACACGGAATCAACCTGAGTGTCTATTAATAATAGACTAGAAAAAGGAAATGTGGTACATATACATTATGGAAGACTATGCAGTCATAAAAAGAGATTGTATCCTTTGCAGGTGCATGAACTGAGCTGGAGGCCATTATCTTCTGCAAACTAAGACAGGAACAGAAAACCAAATAACACATGTTCTTCAGTTTTTATATTATTTTTAATCAATTGTTGAGATATTTTCATGTCTTCCATTATGATTGCATATTTGTATATTTATCCTTATAGTTCTGTTAAATTTTGCTTTAACCATTTTAAACTTTGTTAATTATTGCCTACAGACTTAGAATTGTGATACAATCCTCATAGATTAAACCTTTATCATCAGAGAATATCTTCTTTACCTTACAAAATGCTTTTTACCCTAAAATCTGTAATATATTGATTTAACTATACCACCATTCTTTTGGTTAGTGTTTTAAAATACATATTTTCTGTTCCTTTCAATTTTACTGGTCTTTATATTTAATGTGGATCTTTTGTATTCAGTATATTATTGAGACTTTCTTTTATATAGTATGAAAATCGTAATCTTTTAATTGAAATACTTTTTTATGGTTCATATATTTTAGTCTATATTTATGTATTTGTAAATCATGCTTTCCATTTTACACACCTGGGTCATTCCTTTTTTCTATTTTTTGTCATCTTTGGATAATCTGTGATTAAAAATTTATCAATTTTCTTAATTTTATTTACAGTACTTTTTACTTCTAATGTTTCTACTGAACTTAGTGCACAACTTTTTACATGGCCAAGTTTTTTCTAATAGTCTAAAAATACATATTTTCTACTGTCCTCAAAATAGTTAACATGATGAAAGTTTCCATACAACAAATGTTGTAGTTTTCCAAAGCATTTTGTATAATTATACATACAAAACTAGCATACAGCAAATGAGGAAGATTTCAATTCTAAATTCTGTCTGTGATCCATGATACTCTGGGATAGAACATGTTTTAGAAATCAGAAATATACATAGGTAGCAATATACAGTAGGAATAAGGACTAAATGTGTGTCTATATGTGTACATATGTGTTACATGTAATCTCAAAAGGAAAATACATATATGTGTGCACACCCAGAGAGATTGAGAGAATGGAAGAAAAAAATCAAAAATACCTAACTGGAGAAAAAAGACATTGTGAATAGAAATAATTTAGACTTATAACACATTTCATGTTAAACTGTGTGCATAGTACAGTACACAAACTTAATACAAAGCTAAATTTATCATCTTTCTTGAGTAAAAGCCACAGAGACACAACTGGCGTAACACTGTTATTCTTTACTATAAAAAAATTGATTTTCATTGTTTTATATAACTGCTGCCACAATAAACTCATATAATTTTTATAAATAGACATCTAAAATTGATTAATTTCATATTAATATATTAATTTAATATGACACAAATTTCAAGTACCTGATGCTTTTTTATAAAATGTATTTTCAAACTCTTTGATTTCAATGTCATTTCAGAAGTCTTTTAATTTCATGTTATAATGCTAATAAGAATGTCAGTTTCTTTCAGAAGTTGTCACCTAAGCCATATAAAAATCTTGGTTTCTTAAGCACGAGAGCTTAAATTAATAGTAGTTTTGTTTGTTCAACCAGTCAATGAACATCTTTATAATCTCAGTGAAATATATCATCAGCTCTCCTTTCCTTAAGAGAGCAAACCTGTTAGTAAAATACATTTTTAAAGACATTATTTTTAACATTACATCTTAATCTGACCCAAGGGTTATGTTGACAAGCCTATTACATGTCATTTCTGTTCTTCATCTTTGCCAGTTCATTCTTACTAAGTAATTTCTTTAAGTGGAAACTTCCTATGAAAGATTGTCATTTTGAGGTTATGGGAATTTAGAAATTCTCTGTAACTGAACATCAAGTTGTCAGTTTGTCAAAACTTCCTATCTCTTATCTATCAATCATAGCTTTTGAATCAGTTTGAGATAAAGCTTTTTCTGGCTGTGATGACTTTCTGATTTATTAGAGTCTGCATTGTATATCTTTTGTTAGTAACCATGTGACTTGATATGGGAGCAGACTCATTTTCAAAAACGTTGAAAAGATCTATTCTGGAGAACTGCATCTTATTTGTCACAGTGACAACCCTGAGATTGTGGGATTTGCCTTTGGTATATACATCAAAATTTAACTTTAGGCACCCAATCCAACATGGCAGAAATACAAACATCATCAGGGCTATGCTGATTGCTGCTACTCGTCTTAAACTCATAGAATGAATTGAAGCCAACCATTATGTGAATGGTACTGAAGAGCTGTGGGGACTTGTGATAGAGTCCAGGTGGACATTTTTGTCTCCGTATATAGAAATTAATAGAAATATTCCACTTACGAGTCCTTTAATCAACAATGAATGTTCCTTACCCCTGTGCTGTAAGAAAATGATTAAAATTTGAGAGCGCATGCCATTTAGAATCCTTTGTCGAGAGGAATGAGACTCCCTTTCTTGGCACCATGAGATTACCTAAGCATCCCACAGCCTTCTTAGAAAGGACAAGGAAAAGCATTGGGGCTTTACATAAAAACGTCTGGAGGAAACAGTTTTAACTGGAGAGGACTGCAGCACCTTGTGAAGCAAACTTCCATTCCATCCGCCCATCCCAGGGGGAAGAAGATTAGGCCAGTTACAAAAAATAAAGGGGCTTTATTATTCCATCTTTCCTTCACATGTTCATAAATGCTCTTTTATCCTGTTAACACTTTATAGAACATACAAACCTTTTCATTATAGATAGATAGTGACCCACCAGGTGCAGGAAAACATATTTGGGAGTTTTCTGCCAATGTCTATGAAGTGTTGGACACAAACAGTGTCCTGATCTCCAAAGTCTTGGAGTCCATGGCGTACTTCAAACTGTAGGGTGCTGAACGTTCCACTGTACACATCTATGTCCAATATTTTATTTGCCATGTTCCTGGAACTTTCACATTTCTGTCAGACACTAGTTATTCATTTGTTTACTTTTTTGGCTGTCTTGAGAAACTAAATTACATTTACATTGACAATCTTCTTTACTTTTTTCTCCCTACTTCCTCTTTTTTTTTTTCAACTTAAGTGTAGTCACTGTTTCTATCTTTCCACTGAAAAGAGTTATAAATATGCCTGGCTTTTTCAAAGACAAAAATGCAGACTTATGTCTTAAAAGTAGTATAAACTTGCCGGAGCAAATTTTAATCCAGATGGGGTGTAAAGTTATGAGAAGGTTCAATTCTGTAAGAATATCCTATGTTAGTAAAACAGTAGATTCCCTAAAATATTTTTTTTGAGATTTTTCAGACACAAGATATTTGGCAAAATTTACAAAAGCTGATATTTCAAATTCTATAGCACTGAATTTCATCATTATTTATTTGAAAGCAATATTATTCAAATTAAGACTATTATACATTTCCTATTCTATTTTATTTATAGATTTCAATGAGTAGGTCTTCGTACTGCCAAAATTAATCTCAGAGTAATATGAGAAAAATGAACATGTTCTTATATCAGCCCAAGAATAATAAGGGTATTTTAAGCAACTGGAAGGCCATTTGGGATAAATGAAATATGAGCTTCTGTTCCTGGGCATTTTGTCAAAGGAATTAGGCTGAATATGGCAATAACTGTTTCTCTTTGCTTAAAATTGGTACAGGATAACCTTTTGGTGAAGGATAACAACAAAGTAAGTTTTAATTTTTCATAATTTCCTTTATCTGCTTAGAACAAATACTCTCTCATAATTTTAGCTTAAGTTCATATGGTCAACAAAATGTGTTAAAAAATAATATTAAAAATATTTATAAAATTTATCCACAGATTTTTAGTAATTAATTAAATATTATAAGTATTAAAATGCATCTGCAAGGATGTTATTAGTTTTAGGTATAATTTAGTATATTCCAGAAATACGTGTGACCGTTGAGCATTTGTTAACTTCAGAGACATCTATACAGTGCTAGCAGTTCTAGTTCTAGCAGTTCTGCCATTAGCTGATGTACAGTAGCATCATTTATTTTATTCATCGTAGGACTAAAAGCAAATTTCCTAGCCATAGTTATACAGATGAGGTTTTAAAATATCCTGATTCGTCTGGGCGTAGGGACACAAGCCTGTAATCTCAGCACTTTGGGAGGCCGAGGTGGGTGGATCATGTGAAGTCAGGAGTGTGAGACCAGCCTGACAACATGGTGAAATCCTGTCTCTACTAAAAATACAAACATTAGCCAGGTGTGGTGGTGCACACCTGTTATTCCAGCTACTCAGGAGACTATGGTAGGAGAATCTTTTGACGCTGTGAGGCAAAGGTTGCAGTGAGCCGAGATTGCGCTACTGCACCGCAGCCTGGGTGACAGAGTGTGACTTTCCTCTCAAAATAATAATAATAATAATAGTAATCATAAAAATAAAACAAAAATAAAATAAACTGATTCCCAGGCTGTGTTCCAGACCAAAGAGATTAAACTGCTGAGTAGTACCCAGCAGTAGGATAATGCCTTTTTATCAGCTTAATCTAACTTTCAGAATTGTTGATTTGAATCTTACTTCAGTTATAAATAGAACGTTATGATTAATACATGTAATTCCTTAATCACATGGAAATTTCTCATCACTTCTTCCTCTATACCCTACAATATTAGTAAAATATACCTGATTGCCGTTACTGGAAACTGTAAAATTATGTGTAAATTCTTTAAAAACTGTATAGAACTGTGTAAGAACTGTGTAGAGAGTGTTTAAAGTTTTGTCTTAGGCATAGTTCATTTTCATAAGTTTTTAATGTAGTGATACTACTTTTGGCATTTATGAATTTCTGAAGATTATGGGAAATGTCTGAGCCCAATGTTTGTGATCAAGATAATTTTCTTTAATAAACAAAGAAGTTTGAACCAAAAAAATTCTGTTAGTTTTAATAACTAACACATTTGATTTTCCCAGACATCTGTAAAGTGTGTCACATATAGTAAAAGAAGACTAATAATCCAATACAACTGCATGCATATCCACTATGGTACACTAGAAAATCAAACTGCCTGAAATTAGATTATAATCTGTTACTAGATTAATATGTCATTTTTTGGTACAGGAAAATTAATAACATTGACAGAGGAGAGTGTTCTCATTTTTCATGGTTCTTCAGGGACAACTGGTAACAGCATAGTAGTTTTTTCAGCCATATTAACTCAAGCAGATAGTAATCACTAAAAGCCTCAGAATTTATATCAGCGTTATTTTTATACAAACACAAATGTATATATACAGATATTTGCATTGTGTCTAGGCCTGGCTACATAATTTATGGGGCCAGTACAAAATAAAAATTTGCATTACTGAGTTCAAATATTACTAAGCATTTCATGATGGCAGAGTCAGAGCTTAACTAAACATAAGGCCCATCTGTGCAGGTTCTTGTGAGACTGTTCTGGTTACAAGCCCATGAAGCAAACTGAGATCTTGATTGTGCCTTCTACTGTGCAAAGATCTGAGATGGCAAAATAAAAAGTAGACGGATATGGGCTTCAAGTGCTTGTACATTAGTGAAGCTACCATGGCATTGCTAGGGAGCAGTGTGCAGTCATATATACCTCAGAGATGAGCTCTACAGCACTATCTAAAATGACAGTAGAAATTTGGAGTTTGGAGAAATGAGTATGAGAAGTCATACACATCCTGGGAAATGCCATTGGTTCTTTGCAAGAGGGTGAAGTGTGGGGTCTTGTGCAAGTAACTTATCACAGACTATCCTTATTTATAAATCTTTGTAATTATGTTTGAGGCTGCTTAGGGCCTGCTGGCCATTAATTGTATTCTCCAATACCAAGAAGTGAAAGTTCTGCCATGAAACTCTGTATGATAGATATATACATTCAATTTTAGTTGATATGTTTATATTTCTGCATATTCTCATCAAATAGTATGGTTTGAATTATATAATATTTTGGTTTTAGGCTAAATTACAATAATACAGTAATACAAGAAACAAAATATTTTATCCTCTTAGTGTAAGTGATGGAAAATTCTTATATTTGAAAATTATACTGCGTTCCAAATTTCTGAGTCAAATCCAGGGTATTTTTGAGCTGGCAAAGTAAGTAAATGGCTTGTTGAAAAATGATGACAACTTAAGGTACAGTTTGAGTTCTTTGTTGGCACCAGATACAGAAATTGCAGTTACTTTTTTGACAATTGTTAGTGCCACTTATTCTATTATTCTGTGTCCTGGCACTGTTGGTAGAAGGGAATGAGAACAATAAACAATTCCCTTTAGAAACTGCGTGCACTGCTTTTGCAGGAGCAGAGAATGGAATTGTTATATTTTCTGGAGGACAAAAATCTCAAGGGCCTCTTCTGATGTTTTCCACAATTTTATAGTGTAGTTCTAGTACTTTGCAGTCAACATCGCAGTTTCATATGTAGTTAGGAGGAAAAAAATTCTGCCATTAAGTAAAGTCTTGGATACAGAAATAATTTTCCAAATGTTGAATTTCTTTGGATGTAAGTGTCCAAAAACATTCTTCATAACAGAGTAAAAAGTAGTTCAGTGAAATTCTAATTTCCTTTATTTAAAAAAAAGATTTTTAAATAGAAAAATTCACATCTGTACATCATTAAAGAAGCAGAATAAAAGTGTTTATGATTAAATATACATATCATTCATCCCACTCTAGATTCTTATCCCCTCCCCAAAGCATTTTATTTTGTAAAAGCTTTTCTATACACATATACATACACACATTTGGATGTTGAATTGTTTTTCCTACGTTTTTCGAATTTTTAACAAAGTTTTTAAACTGAAAATGAAGTATAAGTATTTAGTTTCTAAGAAATATGCTACAGTATTATCTCTGCTCGTTTATTAAAATTAGCAGAACTATTCCATCAACTATCAACCGCATACCCTCACCTTCAGGGTATGTAAGAGTAGACTCAACTTTGATAGATGATGAGAGATAGTCTATGATAGAGAGTGGAGAGATTTAGGCCTAGTGAAGAATGATGCATCTTTTTTTTTGTCCTCCTCCTGTGAGGAGGGAAAAGGCCTCTCTACCCAAACCTACCTGTGTGTTATTTTGAGAAGACCTCTCATACTTATTAGGGGGAGTCTGCAAGAAGGGGAAATCCGTATCTTACTCCCCTGCTGGATGTTTCCTAGATAGGACCTGGTTCCGCCATGGGACCAGGCTTAAGTTTGATAAGAAAGTTTATATGGCAAATCACTACTTATCTCTTGAAGATAGGAAGGACACACACATGGACCCAAAAGCCTGATTCCTGCCTGGAGCATCCCAAAGGCAGATTAAGGAGAGAGAGAAGCCATAAACAAGCCCACACTGCTGCCACTTGGTGTGGGAAGGTGTGTGGTACTACAGGGGACCCTACAGAAGGTAACTTGGCTTGAAGTATATCAATGAACTTTTCCCCCAAAATAGCTGGGCATAGTGATAAGAGGACTCTAATAGTGGGATATTTGGGGGCACATCAGTGGGGCCACAAGTGAGAGTATTTCACAAGAGACAACTGGAGGAAGCAAGGCTCACATCAGGGATGACATAATGGGAAGGTTTACTTGAAAGAACCACAGTTCATCCCAGATTACTTCTAGCACTTGGTTGCCTGCTATACTGACAGTATGGATAGACTGCATCAACTGCATGAGATTGTAGCCTCTTTTCTTCCAATCCCACTTCTGACAATGGAGGAGACCCTGAAGCAGCAGGGTGAGAGTGAAAGAGGAGGAGATCTGATAGAGCAAAGTAGAAGCAGAAAAGAGATTCACCTTTCTAAGCCCCATTGTATGTTTCCAAGCCATCACCCACACCTGGGTTGGGGGATAGGAAAATACTGCAGTAGATGTGATTTGGAGGATTTAGAATGGGATTGTTTTTTGTAACTGAAAATGAAAAGAGACCCACACTTCCATCTCCACTGCATGTCTCCTAGCCATCACCCACGCCTGGACTAGGGGATGGGGAAATGTTGCAGTAGACATAATTTGGAAGATTTAGAATGGGATCGATATTTTTTAGTATCTGAAAATGAATCGTAACTATTAAAAGAAAAGACTATTCTTATGAGTTGAAAGTGACCCAAAAGCTATGGGCTCTTTTCTGTGATGGGAAAGGGCACTATAAAGTCAGGAAAGCCAATTTTATCCAATGTTAAACTCTCAATAAGTAATTTGTATGTAAGAAAACTACATATACTTTATAAGCAAATGTGAACATACTACTTGTGATGCTATACACTTTTACCCCTTAATATATGGAATATATTGAATATAACTGGATATATGATATATAATAAGCTGATAAGATAAGCTGATTAAAAGCTTATTCTTTGCTCATATGATCAGCAGCAGGCTTTTCTCCAAGTGGATATTCAAGACTCTGGGCCTGGGCTCTCTCGCTTTAGAAGCTTTGCACCTTGAACATAACAGCATCCAAGCTAGCTATGTTTCTTTGCATTAAACAGGGGAAAAGAACATACAGGTGGAATTTGAGAAGTTTTTGAGGGGTAGGCTCATATAGCCACACACCATTTCTGTCCACATTCCACTGGCCTCTGTAGATGACCATACCTGCCTGCCAGGGCAACGTGGAAAATAGTCTACTTCTGTGACTACTGTGAAAAATAAAGCGCTTTTCTTTTCTGCCTAAAAACTAATAAGCTAGTATATCTACATTGACCTTCATAGTAGCTACAGAATATTCTTTTATGGCTACTCCATAACTTATGAGAGCTGATCTCTATTGGTGGACATATACATGTTTCCATTATTTTTCTGACTTCAAACAATGATGCCAAAAAATCCTAATTTGGGCACATATATATCATTCTTATGTAAGATTCATTCTTAGAAGTGGAATTACTAGTTAAAAGGTATATTAGTCCATTTTTACGCTGCTGATAAAGACATTCCCAAGACTGGGCAGTTTACAAAAGAAAGAGGTTTATTGGACTTGGAGTTCCAGTGGCTGGGGAGGCCTCACAATATGGTAGAAGGCAAGGAGGAACAAGTATATCTTTTGTGGATGGCGACAGGCAAAGAGAGCTTGTATAGGGAAACTCCCATTTTTAAAACCATCAGATCTCATGAGCCTCATTCACTATCATGAGAACAGCACGGGAAAGACCCACCCCCATAATTCAATCACCTCCAACCGGGTTCCTTCCCCAACACATGGAGGAATTGTGGGAGCTACAATTCAAGATGAGATTTGAGTGGGGATGCAGCCAAACCATATCAAAAGGATATAAGCAGTTTTAATTTATTTTATTAATGCTGCCTTCCAAAAAGACATCAATTAGACATCTAACAATAATAGCTAATGATGTTGTTTACTTCCCCCGCAATCTTGCCAACATCGTATGCATATTATTAATGATACTTGTCTATGTCAGTCTTACAGAGGAACTAGTGTTTCACTAGTAATTGGCATTTCTTCCTTTTAGTAAATGAATATTTTATTTATTTGTATTTGTTAGTTGCAATTATCCATCAATGTATCCATTACGGCTAATTTTCTCATATTAAAGCAGTGGGTAGTAGATTCATAATCTGCCACTTAATCATAATCTGTCATTCTATGGCTTTGGATAAGTTGTAACTTGACATTACTTATCTAAATTGCTTATATTTCTCACTTGGAAAATTAGAATGCTAGATTTTATTTTTTAAAATAAAGATCTCTAAGTTGCTGCCACTCTGTCAATATCTACAAAAAAAGTTTCATAAGCAGTGAGGCTTTCTGACAGGAACATGCAACTTGCAAGTAACAGATGTCTTAATGAAGTGAAAGACAGACCACTGGTGGCATTCAATGAATTTAAGAGTTGGTATATTTCCCAGAACATTGGTGTGATACCTAATAATCCAGCAAAACCCAATGATTCTATAATTTTATACAGTGAATACTTTTAAATTCCAAAAAAATAAAAAAGTAATTGAAGTTTCCAGTTTTTATATTATCTTTATATTTTATATTCTTTTATGTTCTTATAGATCTTTCTATTGGACAAAAGCATTGAAAAGTAAAATATTTAAACACATTTTTGATGGAAATAAGCAAGTATAAAAGCAAGTATAAAACCTAAAATAATTTGTATTGATGATCATTTCTAAAGATGTTTATTGCTTAATTTGCTTAAACTAAAAATTAATTTGCATATTTCTATAGCCAGGTTCTTAGGACTCAATTTGCACATATAGGCTCAATTTACATATACACATATATGTATATTGTCTTTGTGTATATCTATTGCTTTGGATATTTGAGAAATAATTTGGATGGTTCTGAGCCAGTGACTCCAGATTGTTTGTGTGTGTGTGTGTGCGTGTGTGTGTGTGTGTGAGAGAGAGAGAGAGAGAGAGAGACAGAGAGAGAGAGAGAGAGAGAGAATGAGAACTGGGGAGGTGGAGTGGGGGTGAGAGGATCCTGTGTCTTAGAGGCTCCTGATTCTGAGGTCCATTGGGAGCCAAGATTCGCCTCACAGGTGAGGAAGGAGAATCCAGAGATGAGTCTGATCAATCAAGACAATGAAGGTTTCAGGCAAGTTTCCAAGGGAAGTTATAACCATCTTTGCTTTATGTGATCTCTAGTGGGTTCAGAGGTAAAGCTGTGAGGCACACAGGGTTCATGTTTGTGATTTCTGTTCCCTAACTCTTCACTTCCACCTCTCCATCCACTTATGAGGCTCAGAAAGCTGAAGTTTCAGGGCTTAAATTGGAGAGCAGTGATGGTAACATAAGGGAGATCTTCTGATTTCAGATGGTGTTCTTTTGCAACATTTTCCAATTGAAGTATTGTATTTATATTCACCTCTCATTTCCCTGACTTAATTCCATGCAGATGGTGAGTATTTAGCAGTTAAAAAAAAAAAAAGAGCCAAGTGCAGTGACTCATGCCTGTAATCCTAGCACTTGGGGAAGCCAAGATAGGAGGATCACTTGAAGCTAGGAGTTTGAGACCAGCCCAGAGACCCCCTGTCTCTACAAAAAATTAAAAAAATAAAAAAATTTAGCTGGGTGCTGTGGAGTACACCTGTAGTACCAAATACTGGGGAGGCTGAAGTGGAGGATCATTTGAGCCAAGGAGTTCAAAGTTGCCCTGAGCTATGGTCACACCACTGCACTCTAGGCCAAGTGACTAAGCGAGACTCTGTCTCTTAAGAAAATGTGAATAACAAATAACTGAGGCCAGGAACAGTGGCTCACACTTGTAATCCCAGCACTTTGGGAGACTGAGGCAGGTGAATCACCTGAGGTCAGAAGCTACCAAAATGGCTAACATGGCAAAACCCTGTCTCTACTAAAAATACAAAAAAAAAGTAGCCAGGCATGGTGGTGGGCGCCTATAATTCCAGCTACTCAGGAGGCTGAGGCAGGAGAATCGCTTGAACCTGGGAAGCAGTTGTTGCAGTGAGCCGAGATCGCACCAATGCACTGTAGCCTGGGCGACAGAGCAAGACTCTGTCTCAAAAACCAAAGCAACTGGATCAAGAAAGTATAAACCCCACTCTTTAACCAGTAGGCATGAATTGGTATCAATCTCTTTGATGCATTATAAAATGCATTAATGCATTATATGACATTTTTATGTGAAACTGAAATGCACATATTGAGCCTGAAATAGTCTTGAAATTATGTTCAGGAAGCATCATATCCAAACAAAACCAACATGTAGAATAGTGCTTCGTGTCTTAGAGGTTTTAATAATCAAATCTGTATTTTGCATAGTGGCTTTTATACATGTTTAAGTGTTTCCCTGTGGATTGTCTTAAAAGCTCATGAATTCAGTGGCCATTGGGAATGCAGACAGTAGCTTTTCATTAGATTGCCCTAAAGCCACAGGCATTTAAAGTGAGCAGCACAGAAGTCAACGTTCAGAATTCCTCTTGCCACAAAACAGTTCTGAGCGTTGTGTAGAAAGAAGAAACACAATATCGATAAAAGAGACCAATTAGAAAACAACATTCTTATCTCAAGAGAACAACATTCCCAGATGGTTTCTCAATGGTTAGAAATTGGTTGTTTGTTAAATGAACCAAAACTGTCACCTTGTCACTGAAAAACAAATTGCCAATGAGGTGTACAGGCAAGTCTTCATTAAGTGACTCACAGAAGGGAGGGAGGTGACACTGCATGATAGCTATTTACTTAGTAAAGGTGAAGAGAAATTCAGGAAGGCTTAAAAAGAGGGAAATTAAATCGTTCTGTGTCACATTATTTCTTGCACAGAAAACAGCAATAACTCCTGAGGCTGGTGTCATCTCCCGAGTCCATCTTCCTTGAAATATACTCTCCATGAGAAGCCTGGCGAGGAAAGAATGGTGAAGCTAATCATGAGCATATACTCCTAGCTCTAACCACAAACAAAATATATCTTGAATGTGACCACTTATGACCACTACTAACACCCTAAGCTAAGTCAACATTATTCCTCTGGATTGCTGTGATTGGCTTCCTATTTATCTTGCATCTATTTTTGTCCCTTTGCAATCTTTTTGCCTTACTACAGACAGAATGCTCCATTTAAACAAAATCAGGTGCTTCTAGTCCCCTTCCTTTTCAGGCCTTATATGATCTGACCTTGTTTCTTAACCTCTTACCAAACTTCCATTCCAATTTCTCACAATTTCATGAAAAATGTTCTCTTTTGGTCATCTCTCTGCTTTGCTGCTTTTCTTTTTTTTTCTTTTTCTTTTTTTTTTTTACTTCAAATCCTCTTTCTTGTTTTTGGCTTCCTTCAAAAGACAAATCTGAACAGAGTTTATTGCTATATTGAAACTGGTGACTCTTGCATGCCAAGCTATTGTAACTTCATGATTTCTAATGCAAAACAAAATTCAGCCACTAACACTACTACTACTGCTGCTGCTGCTGCTGCTACTGGTCTCTACCTACTGTAACCTTCTATTTTTCATACAGCAAATGGAGAAAAGTAGTCATTTTTAGACCAGAGTCTTGGGCTCGCAAACTCTAAATCACATGTATTTGGCTTAAAAAAGGAAAGGCCCTATTGGCTGAATTTCAGAGACTGAGAACTAAAATTAAAGGGTATATCAAAAGCTTTGCCCTATTTTACTGAGGGTAAAACAACTACTTTCATGGGGCTAACACCTTTACTGATTATCACTAAGGGACAGAGTATGCACCCTTGCCACCTCACCCTCCCAATAAAAGAGGGACCCATTACTTTTACTTATTCAAATTCTCTAATAACCATTCCAAATACTGAAAGTATATTAAATTAATTGTGTTTAATCCTTACTTTTCAGAGGCTTTTAAAGATGCTATGTATATTAGTTTTCTATTACTGCATAAAAAGTTACCACAAATTTGGTGACTTAACACAGCAGTTGTTATTATCTCCATTTCTGTAGGTGGGAAGCCTGGGTGGGGTTGATGAGGTTCTCTGCTCAGAGTCTCAAGGCCAGAATCAAGATGTTGGGCTGGCATTGCTTCCATCTGCAGGCTTGGGGAAGAGTGTGCCTCCAAGCTCATTCAGTTTGTGGGAAGAGGCTAGTTCCTTGTGGCTGCGGGTCTCAGGTTCCTGTTTGCTTGCCGGCTGTTGTCTGGTAGCTTCTCTTTGTTCTTAAAGGCTACCCACTTTCCTCTTCACCTGGCGTTGAATCCATCTCATGTATCAGATCTCTTAGGCTTTCTCTACCATCTCCAGCTGAAGAAAGTTCTCTGCTTCTAAGGCTCATGTGATTACATTGGGTCCATCCAGATATTCTATCCTAAAGCAAACTTGTGCCCAGTTTCCAGGGATTAGAGTGGAACACTTCTGAGGGATTATTTCAGAAATTCTGCCTTCACCACTAATCTAACACAGACATTCACTACCATAATTCAAGAGATATTCTCTCATGATCACTTCGGGGTTTTTTTTTTTTTTTTTTTTTTTTACGGATTCTCACTCTGTTGCTGGGCTGGACTGCGTGGCACAATCTCAGCTCACTGCAACCTCCGCCTCCTGGGTTCAAGCGATTCTCATGGCTCAGAGCCTCCCAAGTAGCTGTGCCTACAGGCATGTGCCACCACGCCCAGCTAATTTTTGTATTTTTAGTAGAGATGGGGTTTCACCTTGTTGGCCAGGATGGTCTCGATCTCTTGACCTCATGTTCCCCCACCTCGGCCTCCCAAAGTACTGGGATTACAGGCACCACTGTGCCTGGCCTCATTATCACTTCTTTTTTTTTTTTTTTTTTTTTTTGAGGCGGAGTCTCGCTCTGTCGCCCAGACTGGAGTGCAGTGGCGCAACCTCGGCTCACTGCAAGCTCCGCCTCGGGTTCACGCCATTCTCCTGCCTCAGCCTCCCGAGTAGCTGGGACTACAGGCGCCCGCCACCTCGCCCGGCTAGTTTTTTGTATTTTTAGTAGAGACGGGGTTTCACCATGTTAGCCAGGATGGTCTCGATCTCCTGACCTCGTGATCCGCCCGTCTCGGCCTCCCAAAGTGCTGGGATTACAGGCTTGAGCCACCGCGCCCGGCCTATCACTTCTTATACTGAATTTCTGTCAATACAGAAAATAGATGTATTCTACTTTTCAGGCCTTTCCAAAAATAATTACCTTTCTCAACTAATCACCAGGGAAAGTATCACTGAGTTCCTTGTCAGAGTTAAAATGGCACCTTAAAAAGGATTTCCCAGTTTTAACTGAGAAATGTCCTTATCTTATTCATGTGGCAAATAATCTTTCAATGACTGTTCACATGTGGGAGATTTCTGCATTTTCTTAAGGCAAAGATAAAACCTTTGCTGTATTCCCACAAAGCCTACCTACTCATGTCTGTTAACATTTTGGGCTGTAATTTATAATTCTATTTTTTCTTCTATTAGTGGGTTTGAATTCTCCGAAGGTAGGCCTATAGCACTGAGGCAATTCCTTAGAATATAGTAGGTGGTTAAAATCTTTGCTGAATGAACAAGTTGAGATGGAATGGTATACAAGGGATGGTGTCACAGTGTAAAACAGAAGATCAGGGGACTTTATGGGGTTTGAGAAACTGGCAACTTTATTTTTATGGTAATGATATTAAGTTAATATCATTATTCTACAGGCCTAACTTGTTCTTTCAGGTACTATACTTCATTTTATTCTTATATCACCTCACTGGAGTAAGCAAGTATTGTAGACCTTTTACAGTTAAGAAAAACTCATCATAAATAAGTTCAAGTTCAAGCACAGCCAGTACTTGATCTCCAGCTGGGAGGTAACATGACAGAGCAGAAAAAAAATGAGTCTTACAAGCAGACAGGCGTGGATTTTTAGCAGCTGTTTGAACATGTGAGGTTAATTACATTTTCTGATATTTAAATTTTTCATTTAAAGCTGTAAGATGCAGATATTTTGTACCTTAGGTGATTATGAAAATATTAATCAATTCGTTTATATATTTTGATATGAAAATTCTCTAGAAACATACCTGTCTTATACTAGAAATTTACTAAATGTTTTATTTCTACTTTTGATTTTAAGGCCAGTATAGCAGACTTTGTAGTCTTTGGCACATCTCTATGTATACTTTTTCCCCCACTTCATTTATTTTCATCATTCATTTTGTTATCCACCACTGTATGCCAAGAGATCTCATGTTGCCCTAAATTCATCCAGGAATCAAGAATAGAAAATGATTTTCACTGAAGTGTTAGAACACAATAACAGTAATAATAATAGCTTCAAGTGACTGAGTAGTGTATATTCATTACAGTTTGTATACATTGCCTATCTTTATAGTGCATTTACAAATTAGAGATGATAACCTCCAGTTTTTGAAAAAGAAACTGGTTTAAAAATGTAGTAACTTGTCCAAAGTTACATAGCTAGGAAGAAAAGGAGTTGAAATTCAGAACCAGCCAGAACTGACTCTAGTGTTACACTTTCTTCATTATACAGTTTTCTCTTCCTCTCAAGAAGTATAACTGGTTGACTTGCCTCTGGGATTGGATGAGAATATTCTTGGCTGGGGAAGTCCTCTAAACCTTTTCAAGTCTTATCATTTAGGTAATTCTTGGAGCTCCTGCTCTTCCATGGTTCCTAGACCCTATTATATTAAGATAGGAAACCCTCTTTTTTTCCCCCAGGCTTTCCCAGAATTGTACAATAAATTTTTAACTGCTATGGAAATGTGTCAGGTAGCACTAAGTAGGATTAGTTGGGGTTTTCCTGGAATTGGTAGGGGTAATCTTGGACTTGGACAGGAGGGGAAAAAAGAAGGTCCTAGAAAAGAATCTGAACTCTGGACCCACAGGGAAGATAGAACAAATTCAAGTCAAATACACAATTATCTTGATGTTTCATTTGAGGTGTTACATAGTGAGGACTCTGGACTCTGGAGAGGGAGTGTTGGTTTAGGAGTAGATGCTCCTAAGGATAGAGTGGTGAATTAGAAGAGTGGAGATTATTTCAATATAAATGACTGTGTGCATCTGTGTTCTGGGCTTTGCTAGTAGGAACATAATGAATATGGGACAAGACACTTAATATAAAAATTGTAATGAACTTTCTTAATGAGTAAGATGCAAGACAAAATTGAAAATAAAAATTCTGAGTCAGGTGCAATGGCTCACACCTGTAATCCCAGCACTTTGGGAAGCTGAGGTGAGAGGATTGCTTGAGGCCAGCCTGGCCAACATGGTGAAACCCCATCTCTACTTAAAAAAAAAAAAATTCTGATCACCTTGGTTCTGGACATGTTACATGTTTCAGTAGTCCTGATTCAGGGGCTTATAAGAGGGCCTTATGAATGGAGAGGGGCCACCAGAGGAAATCTGATGGCAAGGACATTTCCTGTTTGAAACAGGAGTTCTATATCCAATGTTTTCCTTCTAGCTGAGTCAGGCAAACTCCTGCACGTTTAGAAAATATATGTTGGCTAAAAAAATATACTTTGTATTTATAGAACTGTGCAGAATTTAGCAAGAGTGAACAACTGAATACAATCAGTCATAACATATTTTTCTCACCATGAATAAAAATGCTACCCATAAGACTATTACCAAGGAGTGTGTGTGTGTGTGTGTGTATGTGTGTGTGTGTATGTGTGTGTGTGTATGTGTGTATGTGTGTGTGTATGTGTGTGTATGTGTGTATGTGTGTGTGTATATGTATGTGTGTGTGTATGTGTGTGTGTGTATATGTGTGTGTGTGTAGTGTGTGTGTGTGTGTGTAGTGTGTGTGTGTGTGTATGTGTGTGTGTGTGGTGTGTGTATGTGTGTGTATGTGTGTGTATGTGTGTGTGTATATGTGTGTGTGTGTATGTGTGTTGTGTGTGTGTGTATGTGTGTGTGTGTGTGTGTAGTGTGTGTGTGTATGTGTGTGTGTGTATGTGTGTGTGTATATGTGTGTGTGTGTGTGGTGTGTGTGTGTGTGTGTATGTTGTGTGTGTATGTGTGTGTGTGTGTATGTGTGTATGTGTGTGTGTGTGTGTGTGTGTATGTGTGTGTGTGTGTGTGTGTGTGTTTCATTTAAGGCAGTTCTATTAGGATAAATAAGATGTCATTAATTATTAAAGAAACTTTATTTCTTCTTCTTCTTCTTTTTTTTTTTATGAGATGTAATCTCACTATGTTGCCCAGGCTGGCCTCGAACTCCTGGGATCAAGTGGTCCTCTCACCTCAGCCTCCTGATTAGCTGGGATTAGATGTGCAATGTTTTTTTTTAACTAAAGAATGTCTGAATGTCTGAAATACCCAGTAGCCTCATTTTAGTAAATATGTCTTTGCTGTATTATGCCAGTTATGTTTCTGGCTTATTCATGATCTTTTTTTCTCATAGGAAAGAGGACATTTTATTCCTTTTCATTTCAACATTATGTAATGCCATTCATTAGGTTGCAGTTACCCCTTTCTCTTAGCTCTTTGATCAAATTAAGCCAAAAATAAGTAGGAGACAAAATGATAGGACCATTTTTCTAGGGAAAAATACTTTTTGAATTTAGTTTCTTTAGAGCACATGCATGCTTCAATCAACTTTATGCTTGTCTTTTCAATTTCCATACCCTACTGGGCATCTATTCAAGGCCCTTGGCAGGACAGAATAGGGTCAGAGAAACATATGCTGGAAGGATGCAGGATAGTGTTCAGGTCCAGCAAATGTTGCTGTACTTTCTATAGAAAAAGGGAGCTGACAAATGGTTATCGAAATAATTGCCTTAAATTCAGGAGATAGTGCTTTCAGAAATTGATAAAAACAAGTTTGAAATATGTGTTTCGACAATTATTCTGTTTTCTTTTGGATGTGAGACACATGTCAGGAGAATTGATAACTTAACTTGCTTTTATATTAATTTTCCACCCTGCAGTCAAAATAAAGCCAACATCTATTTTATGCTAGATAATAGGGAATGATTTAATATTTGAACAAAGAAATGCAAGTCGAATAATGTATGATGACCATAAATGTGTCATTTGCTGTAGGTTGATGAAAGAACTTGGTTCTGTTTGCTCATTGAGAAGATGAACTGGAATTATCTGCTATAAGAAATGTTTTAGGACCTACTTAAATCATACTAATGCAATGAGAAAAAATACCATTAATTTAATTTATGTTCTAGTTTGAGGCCTAGATTGGATATTGAACTTGGATAACTTTTTTAAAGTTCATTGATAGTGATGCAATTGAACTCAATTGCTATTGGAAATTGTATTCAGTAAATTAAATTGAAATGACTAAATTTAGACAATTTTCTTGCCCCTGTTTTGTTTAAGTTATTGATCAACTCAGATGACCTATAAATTGGACTAGAAGATACAAATTAATAACTTAGAAATACAGCTATAAACTAGAAAAGAATCTACCTTTTGTATTATGGAGAAATTTAATTCTATTAAAAATATGTTTAGTCTCATGCAGAAAACTCTGTCTTCCCCTTGTGCTAGTTAGTGCCTATGCACAGAATCTGTTTTGATTGATTACGGACCCTGCAACACTACCAGGAGTGCTCCTCAGCCATTTTAGAGAATAATTTAAACCTTCAATAAGGCTAAATACTTCAAAATGAGAGAAGCAATTAATATACAATATCCAGAAATGAATTTGTGAATTCAGAAATATGAAATTTGTTTTTGTTGTAAGAGACTTTCAGTTTCAAAATTTTACTTGTATATTTTGGTCTAGAACTTAACCTGTATTCCTCAAAGAAAATGGTCAGTATATCCAAACATAACATATACTTGGAAACCCTGAAATGTTTTATCTCCTAATTTCTTAACTTGGATCCTGGTTATTTTCCAACCAGTAACTTGTTTCCTGGTAATTCATATGATGTAAATATAAAGTACTTTATTCTCCTGTATTTTTAGCTAGATAACATTAGCTTGAAATTTTATCTCTGATTTTGGACGAAAGAACCACTTAGAAAAAGAAAGACATGCATGTGAAAGCCAGCATCTAAAAATAATTTCTAAATATGAAGCAAAGAAGGCACTGTAGTCTTCCTTATAATTAGACATGTGCCAGAATGTTGATGTGGAGGCATGAAACGCAGTTATGAAAAGAGGAGGAAAATATGAACAAAAAATACCGAGAAAGAAGAGTTTTACAGTGTTATTTATGAGGATTTTAAGACAATTAAATACTTCTAAGTAGTCTTTATTTCCACTTTATTTAAAAGATTCCAATTTGAACACACACACACACAACCCCCAAGAAATTAAGACAGTATGATATTTTTAAATGTCAAATGTATGGCTCCCAGCAGAAAAATTAAACATGCAGATAGTTTGGTATAAAATAAGAATGATCATGAAATTGTGTGACTGATATTTGCAATTTTATTCAGTAAAACATGGCTGTGTTAGAGATATAGTGTATACAATTAACACAGTAGTTGTCATGTGGTATAGAATGAGTAGTTGTACATTTATATACTTGTTCTCCCTCTGTGAATGTTGTTAAAGATTATTTCCCTCTGTGAATGTTGTTAAAGATTATTAGTTCTTGACTTTCAGCATTCTGATAAACGCGTGTTTTACGAAATGTAAAAATTCACTACGAAATCCATAAAATTTACTCATTTAAAAAATGTATTTAAGTCCTTTACAGTTCAAAAAACAAAAGCCAAACCTTTTTACTGGCAAAGTTTTTCAACTGAGGGGCATAAAAATTTAGGAGCTATAGTAAGACTTGTTTTTATTTTTTAATGCAAATGAAATTAATAAATTTAGTATTAAAATATATTTTCTATTTCTGTGAGATTCTAAATGATTTATGCCTATACATGGGTGGTGCTGAATTTAAAATAGGCATAGCAAAATGGTGAATTTGGGAAAGAATCTAGTCAGCATATGTATTCTCTGAGTCTAGAAATCAAGAAAAATAGCATCAATTTGTACTGTTTCTTGGAATCTTATTCCTTTAGAAGTTGTCTATTCTCTTCCTCTGTACAGTGCTTTCTTTTAAAACACTAAATGCTTTTATTTCCCATGAAGCTCTTAACTTCAGTGATGTTGGCTAATCTTTGGACACTGAAGCCTGTTAGCCTCTTTTAAAAGTTTTCAGGAAAATCCAGTGACAATGGAGTGTCACTATGAAATGTGGTCAATGGCATATGAATATAGAATATAGATAATGGGATGCCATCTACATCCAGTTATTTGATTTCAAAATCAAGTACCCACACTGATTCCCCAATACCATTCCTTATTTTAAAAAAGACTTTCACGGTACTGAAATCTAAAAGAAATTTATTATATTCATATTTGACTACACTTATGGGTATAATGTATATTAAAAGGAAGAATCTCTTACAAAAATAAAGTATATTTCATATACGTACTTACTGTAATTATCTTTGAAAACCAAGAGCCTGCCATTAAAGTGTATCATAATAAGGGTGACTCTGTCAGAGGATAAAATAAAGGTAGACTTCTAATCATCTAAGTTATTCAATTCAATAGTAGACAGTAGAACAACTACCTAGAGCCAGAACTTATTCTGCGTTTGATAAGGGATAAGCACAGTCCCTTATCCCTCCATTTCTCTTTGTTTTTGCCAGGAATCATAGAGGCAAATATAATTTATTAGATAGATGATTAATAAATGGTTTGGCCCAGGTGATTTAATTTTTCTTTCTGTCCTTGTTCCTTATTTTAAAATTTTATTTTATTAGACTTACTGTATCTGTGCTTTTTGTTGTCTATTATCTAAAAGCCAATTTGGAATTAGGCAGGGCATAAATAAATACAATTTGATGATATGGAGTGTATTGGAATAAGATGGAAACTTATTCCATTACCTTAAAAATTCAAAAGCTAGGCTGGGCATGGTGGTTCATGCCTGTAATCCCAGCACTTTGGGAGGCCGAGGTCTCAGGCTGATCACCTGAGGTCAGGAGTTTGAGACCAGCCTGGTCCAACATGGTGAAATGCCATCCCTACTAAAAATACAAAAATTAGGTGGGTGTTGTGGTGTGTGTCTGTAATCCCAGCTACTTGAGAGGCTGAGGCAGGAGAATCACTTGAACCTGGGAAGCGGAGGTTGCAGTGAGCCAAGATCGTACCCCTGCACTCCAGCCGGGGTGACACAGTGAGACATCATCTCAAAAAAAAAAAAAAAAAAAAAGTTAGTTGTAAAAAGAAAGACCAAAAAGTGATGTCCAGAGAAAGAAGTTTCTCGGGGTTCCAGGAGCTGAAAGGTCCATGGGAGAAGAGTAGAAACACTATAGCTCTGGGAGTAGTGACTTATCTCACCAGATGCTGGGCTTTTGTCACTGTAAGTTGCTGCACATCTGTGATTATTGTAATTTACAGATGTCTGGAGCCAGGGTTATATAAATTGTTCACACTGTGTATCACATCTTTTTGCCTAAAATAGTAAAAATGCTGTAAAGGTGAGATCAGGCAAATTTGAAAATAATGGTTGTTTATGCAATTCAGAAAATCTATTAGAAGCTTTATTTACAGCTGGCTTGATTTAGGATCAAACACAGTCTTGCCACATGGGAAACCTCTAATCCAAATCAGAAGTTTGACCTTTGAGCTCCTTGGGCTATAGGAAATTGAGAGAGAGGCAAACAGTTATCTCTTGTTTAATAAACAGTTATCTTGTTTAATAAACCATAGGAAATTGAGAGAGAGGCAAACAGTTATCTCTTGTTTAATAAACCTTGAATATGACTGATTTTTTTTTTTTTTTTTTTTTTTTGCAAAAAGTAAAACTGTATGTTTCATTAAAATACGTCAAATTCCAGGAAGATCTGACTGACATGGGAGATGGGCATCTATCTGTCTTTAATATTTCTGAGCAAAAATCTTTGACCATAAGCAATGCCAAAGAGAACATCCTAAATCATACTTTGTGGAAAACTTGTGTCAGCCACTATCACACAGGGCTGCCCAAGATTATGGCAGTATGGATAAAAACACACTGCTTCTGTCTCTGTTCCTTGTGAATTTCTTGGCCACTCTGTATGTTTTCTCTTTTCCTTTTATTAAATGTTCTCGTGAAAACGGCAGAGATCTGATTATATTTGTAGACTAGTACATTCATCCCTCAATTTCCCTGGGGGAATGGTTCCAGGAACCCCATGAATACCTAAATTCATGAATATTCTCAATCCTTGTTATAAAATGGCATACTATTTGCCAATAATCTTTGCACTTTCTCATATAAACTTTAAATAATCTCTAGGATACTTATAATACTTAATACAATGTGAATGCCATATTGTTGAGGGAATAATTCAACAAAAAAGTATGTACATATTCAGTACAGGTGCAATTTTTTTCCCAAATATTTTCAATCTGTACTTGGTTGAATCTTTAAATGCAGAACCCACAGATTCAGAGAGCCAACTGTACTCAGTCCATGACACATTATCACAAAATTGCATTTTTGGTGTAATTTTTCTCTTCTCAAAATTTGGCCAGTGAAATTTCATTTTTGAAATTTGGCTTTAGGAAATCCTTTTTACTGTAACACCTAAGTCACTTTCTCCAACCTGATCTTTATTAGCAACAATTCTGATAGTTTGTCCTCTTTTTATATGCCTTTTTCTATTGGTTCTGAATTACTTTGGAATTGGTTCAATTCTGTAAACACTTATTCCTTAACTTTTTAGAAAGATAAGGCAATTTTTTCTTAATAACTATTTCAAGAGAAATGTTTCCAACTAGTATAACAAGTTAAAGGAAGTGTAAAATTTGAAAAAATTATTCAAGTAGAAGGCCCTATCTGTTGATCACAAGCTCTGTTAAATTCACAGCACTTTGCACACGTTCTCACACTGGAGATTTGCCTGATATGTAGCACCAGCTGTGTGCACTTGTCTCCTAATTGCTGATTTTATCAGAACACATTCTCATGTTCTTCACATAGCTGGTCTGTGTTGTGCTGTATTAAGAGCCATGTCAGGTTCCCTTTTGCTACTGATGCCTGTGACAGATGGTATAGGTCCTTGGGGACTTTTTATAATCCCTAAAAGCATATCTATCCAGGACCGTAGTATTAATCAATTCATGAAAAATATCCAGTGCCAGAAATTACATTTCTAATGTACGGCTGTATTTGAAAATTTACCTTGCTATTTTGTAAAGTAGCTGAATACCTTGTAGGAATTAGCTTCCCATTTCATAGCTAGGTGATGCCTACCATAGCAACCAGACATGTTTATATGAATGAGTAGTTTTTGTTCTGTTGTATGTCTATAAATCATTAATTAAGTTACCAATAGCTTTACTTGGCTTGTAAAGGTCAATGTTGCTGTAGTTAACTATTGATATGGTTTGGCTGTGTCTCCACCCAAATCTCATCTTGAATTGTAGTTCCCATAATCCCCACATGTTGTGGGAGGGACCTGGTGAGAGATAATTTATTCACAGGGGCAGTTTCCCCCATACTGTTCTCATAATAGTAAGTAAGTACTCATGAGATCTGATGATTTGATAATGGGCTTCCCCATTTGCTTGCCTCTCATTCTTCTTCTCCTTCCTACTGCTATGTGAAGAAGGATGTGCTTGCTTCCCCTTCTGCCATGACTAAGTTTTCTGAGACCTCCCCAGTCCTGCAGAACTGTGAGTCAATTATACCTCTTTCCTGTATAAATTACCCAGCCTTGGGTATTTCTTAGAGCAGCATAAGAATGGACTAATATAACTATGAAAAGAGCTTTTAAAAAATCTTACTTATTTATGTAGCTATTCATGTATTTATTCAGTCAAAACTAGTGGTCAGTCTTTTAGTTAACATATGATTAGAGTAGGAGGAAATAGGATTCTCCTGATTGCTCAGTACAAGTATCCTAAAGTTCCAACAAATCAAAAAACATGCTGTATGATTTATAAACCACAGCTGAGTTGGACTCAAACATCAAAAGTGTTTGAATCTCAACTATTCTCACATTTTGTGATCTTGGGACGGTTATTTAAACTTTCTAAGGCTCACTTATGTGTAAAAACAGGAGTAAAACATGTTTTTATTTCTCCATGATATTTTTACATGGCAACGTGTAGTTTTGTTATTTTGTGTTTTGATTGAGAAAACCTCTTCCTTCTCCCCATCCAAAGGCAGAGAGTGGGAGTCAGGTAGAAGAGTGTGTGTCAAAGACTTTTGAGAGGTCAACTGAGGTGAGGACGGAACAGGTGTAATTGGCTTTAGTAGCATGGAAGCCAGTGGTGACCTCAGTAATGTAGAGGGCAATGGTAATTTCTACAGTAGGGCTAAAAGATGGAGTGAATGATAATTGAGAAATCTGAGACAATTGGTAGAGATGATTCTTTGAGGAGTTGACAGTGTAGGGAAGGGGTAATTAGAAAGATAAGTGGACAGGAACATAATTCCAAGGTCAGTGGTTTTCATTATTATTGTAATTATTGTAGTGGTGTGATTGTGTTTAATGACAGAATATTTTTAAATGTCAATAGGAATGACTAACACAGAAAGGATCAGGATACAGGAGGGATAGAAAATAATCAATAGCATGTGACTTCTGAGAAGGCATACACTGTAATAGAACATTTGTGGAGAAACAGGCGTCTCTATTCAGAAGGATGGAAGAGAAGTTGAGTGTAGACTCAAGTAGGCTTGTAGATCTGGTAGCTTAACTTTTAAATTATTTCATAGAATGGCTTATTTTCTTTGTGAAATAGGAGGCAGATCACCTGCTAAGAGCCTGATGTTGAGGAAGCAGAAGATGTAAGGTTGCAGATCATAAGGCTGTGGCTATTTGTGATTCAGGAAATTAGAGGAATCAATTTAGCTGATTTTCATGCTAATAACCCGTAATATGTGTACAACACCTTATTTTTAAATAAATGTTTTCATATGCGTTATCTAATGTACAACAAATTACTATTTTTTTCTTTTTTGACAGTTCAAAATATCTCTAAAATTATCACATGCTACACAAATACATGACCTCTTTGCTAGGGGATATGATTTTTGTTTTAAAGTGTTCTTTGTTCATTTATAGTTTAATATTAATGCCAATAAAAACTAATATTGTTAAGTTTAATACTTTGAACAAAATTCTAAGCCCTTTACATTTGTGTTCTTTTAATTTTCATATCACCCCAATCAAGTTTAGACAATTATCATATCCTCTTAGCAGATGAGAAACAGAATCAATGAAAGAGGTTACCTTATGTGTCAAGCTCAATAAGCACAGTGAACAAAAGCTATGAATTTCCTGCCATTTTCAATTATTTGATTCAACAGTAGATCAAATAAGTCTATGTTGAATCTGAGACATAGTGACACAATAAGAATATTGACCTTGACCTTTTTTTTTTTTTTTTTTAAGACCGTCTTGCTCTGTTGCCCAGGCTGGAGTTCAGTGGCACAATCTTGGCTTATTGCAACCTCTGCCTCCCAGGCTCAAGTGATGCTTATACCTCTGCCACCCAGGTATCTGGGATTACAGGTGGGCACCACCACACCGGGCTAATATTTTGTATTTTTTGGTAGAGATGGGGTTTCATCATGTTGACCAGGCTGGTCTTGAACTCCTGACTTCAAATGATCCGCCTGTCTCAGGGTCTCAAAGTGCTGGGACTACAAGCGTGAGTCACTGCCTGGCCTGAATATGAACTTTTTAAAACAACTATTTATGCTAATAAGGACATGTTTCAAATACCACCTGATATGTGTATGATATTCAAATAATCAGCTTCATAACTTTGGGAGTACCGATATGGTTCAGCCTTTCTTGGTGTACCAGTAGAGTTCAGTCTTTCTCACTGTTTCCAATTAGTTACCCAAATGCGCCTAGATAGTCTATCGACAGAAAATACAATCTCCAACCCCCCACCAAACCTCACATCTGCCCTTCAGATCTTTTCAACTTCCCTTGTATGCCCATGAATCCTGGGAACTCACCCATTCTGCAGTGCAGGAAGGGACCACTACTACTTCAGACACCAAGGGGAGGGACAGCTAGCTATTGCCCAGAGCACTGTTGTCACGGATTTCACTGCCTCATGGTAAATCAAGTGAGATTTTCTTGTCCCAGTGGTGGACCATCCACTTTTGACTTCTCTTGCCTCAGGGAGGTTCCCGTTTGTCTGAATAGCTAACCAGGTCACAACACAGTAACACAGTGGGGACCAAGTTGACTATTCATTTTTGTATACTTAGCTTTTCTATTATTTTCTTTAAACACTGATTTTAATGATTAGCTCTCCTCTGACCCTATAACACTTCAACTCTCCAGTTCTCTAAATCAAGGTGATTAATTAGTCATTCCCTAAATACTTAGTGGGCATTTATTATGTGCTAGGCACTGTGATAAGCCCTGGGAATAAAATAATAAATATAAGATTAAAAACCACAAAAATTCCCAGATATACACCTGATCTCGATGCCCACTCAAAGGCAGGAAAGGCAGGAGATGACACATGGGTGTAAATACCTGGAAGCAGGGATTACTGAGGCTCTTCTCAAAGCGCCTGCCATAGTCACCTCATATAGCTCTAGCTGAATAGGCCTTATTATGATTTGGCCTCTGCATTCACGTCTGAAGTTTGCACTAACAAATTACCGCAAATTGAGTGGCTCAAAACAACAGAAATTTCTTCTCTCATGGTTCTGAAAGCCCAAACTCTGATATCTAGGTGTCTACAAGATTAGATCCTTCTGGGGACTCTGAGGGATGATATATTTTACACTTCTGTCTTCGCTTCTGTTGGCTGCAAGAAAGCTTTGGCATTCCTTGGCTTGAAGGTTACAGCCCTCCAGTCTCTGCCTCCATCTTCACATCACCTTCTCTTCTGTAGAGTCTCTGTCTTCGCCTTTGTGTTTCTTATTACAACATGTGTCATTTTTCAGGCCCACCTTGTTAATCCAGGATAATCTTATCTCAAGATTCTTAACTTCAGAATATCTTCAAAGACTCCAAATAAGATCACATTCACAGGCTCTAAGTGGACCTATCTTTTGGAGGGCCACCATTCAACCTTCTCTAGCCTCACCATGCCATAATTACACTCTCTGTACTTACACCAGGTTGCCCTTCCCTCTATTCCTTAGAAGGGCCTCATTTTTTTCTGCCTCACAGTCTTTGCACATATTGTTTCTTCTATATCATTTTTACTCTTTGTTGGGCTAGCTTTTACACACCTTTTCCATTTCAGCTTAAAGAGCACTTCCCTGAGTCAGCTTTCTCTAATTATCCTTGAATCAGTCTGCATCTCCCCAGCCAACATTAGAAGTCCTTGTACACATCCTTGTAGCATCATGCATCTTTCTTTCATAGCACTTAATAGAATTATAATTTAATAATAATTACTATAAAATCATTATTATGAGTATTTGCATTAGATTGTGATTCTCATGACCACAGAGGACCCTTGATCTCACTAGTATACTAGTACAGTGCTTGATAGAAAGTGAGAGTACAATAATTATTTGATAAATTTGATGTTAAAATTTGCTGGACAGTGGATGGGTGGGCAAAACTGACTTGAAGGTTTGGGGATAACATGGGTATTTGTGTATTGCTACCTGATGCAGCTCAGTTGGATGCAGTATTCTGTGTTCATCTAGTATTTCTCACAGATGATTTGTGCATAAGCAAATGCAAAATCTGTTATGATCAAATTGTTCCCTAATATATCAATCATGCTAGAACAAATTTGCATTTTCTAAATAAGCATTATGGCAGAACTGACAGTACAATTTAATCATATGGTTGCTGATGTTTGGTTTCAATGGATAATATTGGAGAGCTAGCAGTTCTACATAATGGCAAACAACTTTTATAGTTACCAATAACACCACATATCTAGGCTTGACAGTGATAACTTCCCCATATATTATTTGCAGATGGTTTAAAGTTGAAGGGTAGTGAGTTGTTGTAAGAAAGAAAGGAAGAAAAGGCTCAAAGAAGAGATGATGGCTGGGAAGGCAGTGGTCGGTTATATGGCAAAAAGCTTTCACATGACTTTAGCTTGGCGTCTGGGAAAACACAGCAAAGAGATTCACAATAAATCATTTATATGCACTAGGTTGGCAAAATTAAGAAGTCTGATAACAGTGTCTCCAATATCATAACATATATGAAACTCTCTTTATACTTTTAGATACAATGCAGATACACATAAGAACTTTGGAAAACAAAAATAGCATTATCTCATACAATAAAATATGTGCACATCATAAGGTCCAACAATTTCTCTTCTGCAGTAGAGAAAATGTGGGCTTTGTAAACTCATTGATAACTTCTCTTTCTCTTATAGATTGATTTTCCTAGTCCTTGAAAGAGTTTACTAAAGGTTGAAATTATTTTTTCATTGGATATACAGTATTATTTAATAGCAAACCATAAACCATGCTGGCCTGATGTTTTTAAGAAAATGCTTTATTAATTTAATTTATGTAATTAAATATAGATTATAGTTCTAATCAAGATTTTTATTTTTTAGTGAACCACTTTTGGTAAGATATGTTTTTCTGGGGTTGTGTTCATTTAATTTAAGCTTTCATTTTAGCCCTGTTTTGAGAGACCCCTGGCTAAATTGGGGTTCCAATATCAAGAGATGATAGTAACCTTGCCTTTTTGAAAATGAAAGATTGCTGGATGTGGGTGTTTATAGTGTGCCTTCTATGGATACTTCTTTTACCTGACAGGTGGCCTAATGGCTAGTTATTCAACCTGTGACATAGGAGGTCTTTCACATGGAAAACTTGTTTGTACTGGCAGATGTGAGGGTCTTATCTAACCTATGTCTAGAATATTCGTGCCTGACTATAGCTCTTATGCTGGGAGCCCTGTACTCTACCCAGCACCACAGGGAAAACTTGGTTTGGAGCAGCCATTAGCTCTTTAGGTGGAAGGTGCAATTCAATACACTACCATGATAGGAACCAAGTTAAAATATTTTTACTTACAGATCCTGGACAGGAAAGGCATAGTGAAGAGGAAGGGTGGCCTTTCATTCTTGGGTCCTGTGCAGCAGGAAGGGTCAGGCAGAGAGAGACTGACCATGGGTGGCAACCAGCAGTATACTTGAGGGAATAAGATACAGGTCACTTTAGGCTCATGGGTAAATTCCTGTGTGGCTTGTTTAAAGAAAGAAGTGGGAAAGCGGGGAGCCCAGTCAGCTAGGTGGGAGGGAGGGAGATGCCCCTAAATTCTTATCTCTTTCTTCTGGCTGAAATCATTTAGGTTTGGTGTAGAACTGGAAACTGTGTCAATGGTGACTGAGCCCTACTTTTGGTACACAATAGTTAAATATGTCTTCAGAATGGATGCCAAGGCAATATAAGATTATAACACTTCACTGCAAGCCCCCTTCAGTGCCTCTGGCTTAATAGGGCAGACTCAAACTCAGCTCTTTGGCTTTGTAGAGACCCCAGGAGTTTCAGTTCTGATTACCTGATATTGGCATTTGCCCCCAAGGCCACTTATTTGCTTATCATTCAAATTTGAGCCCACTTTTCCTTTGTGAGTTTTTTGTTAGTTTTGTTGTTATTGTTTGGTTTAGGAGATTCTCTTGTATTCTCATTTGTTCAATATTGTCTTAAAAAGTACATTTAGTGAAAATTATGTAGATTATAGTTGTAATATACTAGTAGGACTTTAAAAGCTCAGGCCAAAGCAGATGTTATTCTCACTCCGTTTTTCAGAAAAATTCGAGTTCCCAAATGTCATTAGATTTCAGGCAACCAGATAGCTACCTGAGTGATGTTTACCTTGTAAGCACTGTGGAGCTTCTTATTTCATTTAGCATTGTATCCTTAAGGTTCTTCCGTGTGGTAGCATGTGTCAGAATTGCCTTCCTTTTCAATTGAGGCTGAATAATATTCCCTCCTATGTATGTACATATTTTGTTTATTCATCTATCCATAGACACTTGGTTCCTTCCACCTTATGCTCTTGCAACTAATGCTGCTATGAACATGGGCATTGCCTTTGTTTTTAAAATGTCTTAAGACACTAGTGTCTGGCTGTAAAGTTGTCATATTCACTCTGGACTTCTGATCAGCTTTGGAAAAATACTAGGCTTTATTTCCTAGTGGGTTCTCCACTGCTCAGATCTCTTAATAATCAAACTGTCAGTTGAAACCTTCATCAGCAATATTATGCCTACATCATCTTCTTTGCCATATGACTGTTTACTTCACTCCAAAGTTTATGTCATGGTTGTTTAATGAGTTAAAAAAAAATCTTGTCGAGTTTGCACTATGTTATGTTAATAGAGAATAAAATCATAAAATATTAAAGCTAGAAGAAATTTTAGGGATAATGCCAAGTTTTTATTTCAAAACTTATTAGGAACTAAGGAATCAAACGATGGTCAAAAATCACAGCTGTGATTTGGACATGAGACCGTTGAGTTCTAGTCCATTTACTTTGCCATGTCACCACAAAAGTCACATTTCTCAGCATCAGTTTCCATTTTATAACTACAAAGTAAATTTTAAAAGATTAATAAGTAAGCTGACTATGAATATCACTGGGATGTAATCTGAAAAATCTTTGTGAATCAGTCTATGGATTCACCCTACTTGGATCATTTTCCATTTTTATAAACTGAGTACTTCAACAATATGGTTAATTGAAGCCTACACGAATAATGTAAGACATAACTTTAACCTCATCTTGAAAAGTGCCAGAATCACAAATGATACTGATTTTTATTGCCTAATTTGTGCCACTTACAAAATGAATATTTTGATTTCAGAGATTTATTCTTAATCACATGAGTTGCCATATATTTGCTACATTCGTATCATTTAAACATCAAACAAGTAAAAGTAAGTAGTCTATGTCCCACCATATATAGCCTAAATGATGTATCTTGGGATGTTATTATATTTAACACCAATATTAAATAACCTTTCTTGTTTCTTTATATGCTTATGTAGAAAATTCTGTTGTACAGATGTAACATTATTTATTTAACGCATCCCTTGTTGATGAACATTTAGATTATAGTCTGTTGCTATAAAAAAGTGCTACTATAAATACTTTGTGTAAATATCATTTGCATATATTTGCAAATATATCTATAAGGTAAATTTCTGGAAGTTGAAATTCTAGGTCAAAATGTGTATTACAGCTTTGATAGGTAATGCGAAATTATCTTACATAAAATTATTTTATTTGTGCTAATTTATACTTCTATCAACAATAAACAAAATATGTCTGTTGAACACAAAAGGACAAATGGCAAGACCATGTCTCCTCGAACAATATTTATTGCAAGTGCAGGTACCCAGTTACTCATGAAAATCTGGGGCAGGGATAGAGCAAGGCTGACCATCAGATTCTGATACAAGAATCCCGACCTTTGAGCTTGGGGTTTTTAAGCAACATAACTGAAAAAGTGTCAGCTCTTCTCCAGCCACATTCAAGACTTTGTGTCCAAGTCTCATGTCACAACAGTATAATGTGCCAGAGCTTGGTCTCTCCATCTCTTTTTTGCAACCTCAGTATTTATTGATTGGGGTCTTTCCACTTGCATGATTAAGGGAATAGAGTTTGAGACTTGTGGTCGCAGCTCAGCAGAACTTGTGGTCTGTGCTGCCACCTCAGCATTTACTAGGATTGATTGTCTCAAACATTTGGTAATGACTGGTTTCCACAGAATTTTGCAGAAGGCCAGACTGAAGGAAATTGACTGGGACCTGTTAATCCTTACCTCTTGGTCTCTTTCCTCATAGCCTCATCAATACTGATGGTTGACCTGACTCACTAACACTGAAGCTTTTACCCATCCATTTACACTTCATCTTTTGATAGCCTATAGTGAAACATCAGTGTTCTAGCTCTGGCCCAAATACTGGCCATCAGACTGCATCCATCTGAGCCCTCTATAGTAGGTAATTTGAATAGCAGTTGAATTATTCAATAACAAAATTAATATTGGAATGGTGGAAACATGCTTTATTAAGAGCAGGTTTTCCACAATACTTAGATTCCCAGGATACTTTTTTATCTTAACTTCAATTTTTCCTTAGTAGGCTAATAGATGGATTATCATTTATCATCAATTGTTCACTAGTTTTGTGAATAAATATATAGAATCAACAGAATTGGCCTCTTGTCTTCATTTGATGGAGAATAGTATGGAGACAGCTCATACATGAAAAGAAGGCAAAATCTAAATAAGTCTCATTCATAGTTCCAGACCCTCCAAATTTTATCAAGGCTAGAAGGAGGCCTGTATGAGTAGGTAATTTAATTCAGAGGGATAAAAATGAGAAATGAGAATAGAAATAGTGGATTTTTTTTTTTTTGGATAAAAGGTTAAAAAAAGAGGACTTATGGAAAGACTGTTGTGTTGTTATTTTCACCTTTCTTACTTTATGTTTGGAGATCTCTGTAAGATGCAGATACTAGATTCCCATTTCCTCATATCACCACAGGTTATTTTGAGGCCCAAAGTTTCTAATCCATCCTTGTGCCACTGGAGAAAGAATAGCAGAATGACATAGCAACATCTTCCCTCTCTCCACTGCTTTCCTATGGAGCCAAGGCTGCGAAGGCAGGATATCTGGGTGTCCTATGACTATCGACTAGACAAAAAGGACAAACATTAGCCATATAACCTCCTGAGTAACTGAGACCGTGGGCACATAACACCACGCCTTGCTCATTTTTTTATCTTTTCTTAAAGAATGGGGTCTTGCTATGTTGCCCATAATTCCCTACCTTAACTGATCCTCCTGCCTGGGCCTCCCAAAAGTCCTATAGGCCATTATAGGTAAAGGACAAGCATTAGCAGATTTGACATGCTGTGTGAAGCACCTGCCTTAGTGCTACCCAAGAGAACATCTGCAGGTACAGAGAAGGAATCAGCTCTGTCCTGGAATAATCCTGCAATTAGAAAGTTGAGAAGAAAATGCCAAATGGGCCCTTGAAGACCATCCACTGTACACTGTGAAAGGGCTGCAGCAGATGCTATCTAGGTCAGGAGATGATGCAAGACTGATGTTTGTGCATAGCTGAGAAGTGATATTGATAATACACTCTGTATACAACTCTCAGATCTTTGACCACGTAATGCTTACCACAGAAAACAGAAAAGTGTAATCTAATACATTTGTCAATCAGTCAAGTAGACTTATGTAAACATTGTAATTTAAAAAGTTATTCTAAGTAGATGATATTTCAATATTAAATATTTTTTAAGTTTAATATTGGAATATGAACTCTGATGAATGAAAGCTATTCATTAAAATGCAATTGAATATTTCTATTCAATTGAGGAGTGTGATGGTTAATTTTGTATGTCAACTCAACTAGACCATGGACTACCTAGATGTTTGGTTGAGCATTGTTTCTCAGTGTGTTTCTCAGGGTGTTTCTGGATGCAATTAACATTTGAATTGGTAGCCTGAGTAAAACAGATGCTTCCCCAGTGTGGGTCAGACTCATCCAATCCCCAGAAGGCCTTAATAGGATGAAGGGCTGAATAAGAATTCTCTCTCTTTGCCTAATATTCTTCAAGTTTAAATATTGATCTTCTCCTTCTTTTACACTCAGATCTGGGCAGGAACTTAAAACATCAGCTCTCCCAGTTTTCAGGCATTTGGACTAGAACTGGAAATACACTATTGGCTGTCTTGGCTCCCCAGCTTGCCAACTTCAAATCTTGGACTTGGCCTCCATAATTATGTGAGCCAATTACTTATAGTAAATCTCTGTTTTTTTCCCTCTCTCTCTTCACACATACACGTGTGTGTGTGTGTGTGTGTGTGTATGTATTTATGCCATCAACTATATCCATATCTTATTGGTTCTGTTTCTGTGGAGAACCCAGACTAAAATAAAAAGTGATATTATACTGCTTTCATTTTCTAGCAGTTGTTTTATTTTAGAAAGCCAGAAACATATGAGGTAAATGACTTGTTTTCTGTTCACACTGTGTATTGGCTTCTGGTTTATATGTTTTTTTTTTTAATTTAAATTATAGAAGGCCAAATATCTATTTCAACATAGAAATAACAATGTACTGAGATCTGTGAATGCAAGATATTTATATTTGCAAATAAGTGTTTTGACTGTCAGCAGTTATGAGGGCTTAAGACAAGAAATAAAAGAGCCATATTTCTCTGCTGAATTCTTATAAATACTATTTTAACTTTGAGTCCCATGAGTAATTCATAATACTATGTACATGAAATTGTATTTTTTATAACAGAGCTTATATATCTCCACATCATAAACCATTAATTTTTTCTCTTTGATGTAGCATATTCTAGAAATTCTCTGCTATATTGATATAGAAGTTGGATTTATACATTCCATGAAGTATTTCTGGCTTCGTTATGATAAGTTATAGGGCCTTTCATGACCATTTAATTCTTGCTCTTTTCCCTAAACCAATTTACAATTCCATGGGGATTTACAGTTTATAAAAACGTTTAAAATGTATAATTTGCCTTAATTATTATAACTTTGTGAGTTAGGTCTTATTATTATCACTTTTCAGCTGAGGAAATTGAAGCTGAGAGAGATTAAGAGAGACTTGCCTAAAGCCGTAAGGTGAATAAGTGGCAAGAGCTGCGCTAGAATTCCCAGAAAAATATATCTGTAAAGGTTCTTGCTATTGGCATTTAGTCCCAATTGTATCCTGTAAACTAAGACATTTTTACAGTTTTCTGTACTCACACTGTTTCTTTAGTTTCCCAACGTTTGAAGGATATTGACTTCCAATTCTGGGTGCATGTTGTTAGATTATACTAGAAAATTCTTTGTAAAGTGTCTAGTTTTCTAGAGATTTTAGTGTCTGAGAGCTATTATCAGCTATAATTAACCCAAGTATCTTTTGAATAGGTGGTGAAAACTCTATTTGGAGGAACTGATTCTAACTGATTAATGAGGTTTTCTTTTTTTTTTTAAATTAATACAACAACTAGCAATGTTTAAATTTTGTTTTAAAGTATGCATCCAGAGGGAATGATGATTTAAATGTTTATTTGAACGACATTTTTCTTAGGTAGCATATTTAAAACATGCAAAAGCAATTGTCACCCTCTGTGGCCTGAAGTAGAGTATCTGTCCTTAAGTAATTAGACTCGTGTCACAAAAGCATCTTGAAAAAGACAACGTTGGTTAGGAAAGCTGAGAGTATAGCCTCAGAAGTCCTAAGTTCAGACCACTGTCTGAAGAATTGTTGCTCACAAAGCCCTCCTCCTGAGCTGCAAGTAGGAGACCAGCATCTTAAAATCACCCAATTGTCTGAACTTTATTCCTCATTCTTCTCTACCTGCTTGGCTGATTCCTGGAAGGTGAAAGTGATATGTGTTCTGTGTGTGCAGATGCATGAATGTGTGTTTGTGGGGGCAGGGGTCCTTATGTTTGTTCTATTCATCCCACATCCCTTTAAGGATGTGGAACAATAAAGTGTACGTATGTTGAAATATTTGTTTTGGGTAGGTGAATCATTTCTTGCAGGAGCACAACCTCCAGTATAATAAAAAGGTTCATGTCTTTGTCTTTTCAGAAGCAAACCTAATTTGGCCCTAATACAGGTTTATAACTGCCTAGGGAGCCTGACACCAATGAGAGCTCTTTTCTCCTGGCCCCAGAAAGCTGAGTGGCTCCCATGGCCACTGCAGGCTCACTGGTACAAGGAGTACTGTGCATGGGCTTCAGCCATGGGACATAGAACAGTAACCTCCTCTATCACTTTTTAGAAAAGAGTGTCATGGACCCAGTTTTCCCACATTAGAATTAGATTTAAATAATTTCTTTTTATTTGATAACCTATAGGAGGACATAAAGAAAAACGTGAAAGATGAGTTAGAACCACCAATCTATAAAGATTATTACAATATTATAAAAATTATGGGTCACCATTTTAAAATGATTTTTATTCTTCTGTCTTCTATGAGATACAAGCAAACTAAATTTAACTAAGCTAAAAATTTGATTCAGAAATGAACTTACATTTTTTTTTGGCCCTTGTGTGGGAAGGTCCTTTTCACAACAAAGCTAACTTTTTCTAAAAAGGTTCATAACTGAAGCAACAATGACTAAACCTTCAGAATACATTGAAGTTCTAATTGTAGTAGTGAAATTTGGTGGGACCAATATAGAAGGGAAGGATGAGTTTATCAACAATATTGTATATCTATATCAAAGAGAAATACAAACATATTTTAGAATCTACTGTGTCTGTCACTTCTTTGGTAAATAACTTGAACTGCATCTACAGTCAATTGCATGAAAACATTTTATTTTTCTCTGTTGTCTTGAATACTCTGGTTTTGGGATAAGAGGAATCATCACCTACAGGTCACTGAAAAAGCCTGCTTATGTGAGGCGAAAAAAGGAAGCAGGTGGCTGGGCGCAGTGGCTCAAGCCCGTAATCCCAGCACTTTTGGAGGCCGAGGCAGATGGATCACCTGAGGTCAGGAGTTCAAGACCAACCTGGCCAACATGGTGAAACCCCGTCTCTACTAAAAATACAAAAAGTAGCAGAATGTGGGGATTCACGTCTGTAATCCCAGTTACTTGGGAGGCTGAGGCAGCAGAATCACTTGAACCCAGGAGGCAGAGATTGCAGTGAGCTGAGATCATGCCATTGCCCTCCAGCCTGGGCAACAGAGTGAGACTGTATCTCAAAAAAGGAAGTGGTGAAGTGGAATCCTGACATGGTGAAAAACCATCTTGCCGTACTTAGCTTTTGATTTCTCCCAGGACTAAAATCAGCATATACAAAGAAATAGTAAAGTGCTAGAGAGAGAAGAGTTCTTTAAAACCTTTCAACTACACAAACCTTGTGTTTGATTTGACTGATTGTCAGAAGTTTGTTTCAATTCAAATAAGCCTGTAAATCTGCTTCAAATGGACAATGTCATTTTCTGTCATGTAGCAGGACCCCAGTGTTTCTGCCTCTGTCCAAGGAAACAATATAACTCCAGTAACTTAAAATACAAGATTATTTTAGCGCAACTAAAATAAGTATTTCAAGTATCACAGTTCAAACTGGGCCATCTTGGAAGTGAACTTGATAACATTTATTTGATTCAAATTTTGAAACTAAGGCGATCTACAAAAAGAACAAAACATTTATTTCATGGCCCAAAATGCTAATTATTGACGAAAAACACATTTTGTGACTTTAGTAATGCACATCAGTGTTATCCATATCTTGTTTTTTTTGCATTGTTTCCAGATTGAAGGCAGTGAAAATATGATCATTCTTATCCAAGACTAGTGACTTCTGAAAGACAACAAAGAGTCTGTAACCTGCAGAAACTTGACTAAGTTAACAACTGCTTCCTGTGTGACTGTGTGATTGTGTGTGATGATATGTGTGTAAGTATGCTTGTGTGTGATAACAGGGATTTGGCTGTGCCAGTTTATTGTTTAGTATTCTAGAGACAAGATCCTTCTTGCTGCTGCTTTATTTGAAGAACTTTAGAAAGAGAAGACTACTGAATACCAATTGCCATTTCCCTCCTATAAGCTGGCTGAAGTCAAAAGTACAGTTGTAGAATATCAAGATGCAGAGATGTCAATACTTAGAACTCGACAATGACTACATTTGAGATCTTCAAACAAGTTAAAAGCCAAACTGAATTTACTTTTACAAAATGTAAAACTAGGCCAGGCGCAGTGGCTCAAGCCTGTAATCCCAGCACTTTGGGAGGCTGAGACGGGCGGATCACGAGGTCAGGAGATCGAGACCATCCTGGCTAACATGGTGAAACCCCGTCTCTACTAAAAATACAAAAAGTAGCAGAATGTGGGGATTCACGTCTGTAATCCCAGTTACTTGGGAGGCTGAGGCAGCAGAATCACTTGAACCCAGGAGGCAGAGATTGCAGTGAGCTGAGATCATGCCATTGCCCTCCAGCCTGGGCAACAGAGTGAGACTGTATCTCAAAAAAGGAAGTGGTGAAGTGGAATCCTGACATGGTGAAAAACCATCTTGCCGTACTTAGCTTTTGATTTCTCCCAGGACTAAAATCAGCATATACAAAGAAATAGTAAAGTGCTAGAGAGAGAAGAGTTCTTTAAAACCTTTCAACTACACAAACCTTATGTTTGATTTGACTGATTGTCAGAAGTTTGTTTCAATTCAAATAAGCCTGTAAATCTGCTTCAAATGGACAATGTCATTTTCTGTCATGTAGCAGGACCCCAGTGTTTCTGCCTCTGTCCAAGGAAACAATATAACTCCAGTAACTTAAAATACAAGATTATTTTAGCGCAACTAAAATAAGTATTTCAAGTATCACAGTTCAAACTGGGCCATCTTGGAAGTGAACTTGATAACATTTATTTGATTCAAATTTTGAAACTAAGGCGATCTACAAAAAGAACAAAACATTTATTTCATGGCCCAAAATGCTAATTATTGACGAAAAACACATTTTGTGACTTTAGTAATGCACATCAGTGTTATCCATATCTTGTTTTTTTTGCATTGTTTCCAGATTGAAGGCAGTGAAAATATGATCATTCTTATCCAAGACTAGTGACTTCTGAAAGACAACAAAGAGTCTGTAACCTGCAGAAACTTGACTAAGTTAACAACTGCTTCCTGTGTGACTGTGTGATTGTGTGTGATGATATGTGTGTAAGTATGCTTGTGTGTGATAACAGGGATTTGGCTGTGCCAGTTTATTGTTTAGTATTCTAGAGACAAGATCCTTCTTGCTGCTGCTTCATTTGAAGAACTTTAGAAAGAGAAGACTACTGAATACCAATTGCCATTTCCCTCCTATAAGCTGGCTGAAGTCAAAAGTACAGTTGTAGAATATCAAGATGCAGAGATGTCAATACTTAGAACTCGACAATGACTACATTTGAGATCTTCAAACAAGTTAAAAGCCAAACTGAATTTACTTTTACAAAATGTAAAACTAGGCCAGGCGCAGTGGCTCAAGCCTGTAATCCCAGCACTTTGGGAGGCTGAGACGGGCGGATCACGAGGTCAGGAGATCGAGACCATCCTGGCTAACACGGTGAAACCCTGTCTCTACTAAAAAAAATACAAAAAAGTAGCTGGGCGAGGTGGCGGCGCCTGTAGTCCCAGCTACTCGGGAGGCTGAGGCAGGAGAATGGCGGGAACCCGGGAGGCGGAGCTTGCAGTGAGCTGAGATCCGGCCACTGCACTCCAGCCTGGGCGACAGAGCCAGACTCTGTCTCAAAAAAAAAAAAAAATTGTAAAACTAAAAAGGTACATTAATAATGCCCCTATGAGTTATGAAGTTCTTTCTTCTTCTGTTTCCACAGATAAGAAATGTTTGAAATGATAGCTGGCTCCCTTTGTGCAGTGTGTCATATAGCACAGTAATGAAATGAAAATGGGATGTTATCTGTGGAAATCACCCACAAATTTCCATTGTTGTGTTATCTTTTGAAAAATTCAAAGGCAAGCAGGAAGTTCTAGTGTGAAATAAAGATTTGGTATTTTTGCAAGCCAAGTGTCCAGCAGAAAGTGTATGCTTGTTTCCATACACACAGAAATATTTAAGGAACCCATTAACTATTGTTGCTGTTCAAGGAGGGGTAAACCAGAATCTAATTTGAAGTATCAAACAAAACATATGGTAGGTTGGAGAAGATACGTATACATCTAAATCACTTGTGTGATCATAAATATAAACCCGATCTAGTTTAATATTTAATCAAAGGACATAATTTAATTTCTGAGACCATCCTTCACATACATACCAAGGGAATAGGATTAAGCTACCTCCATAGCACCTTCTTTGAAATAATGTTAGACTCTAAATGTTAAATTACTTCTTTCCAAAAATGCTTCATTAAAGTCTTAAATGATAAACAGTTCTAGAGATATTCAAATTTTTGTTTTAGTATTACATTATTTATTTTGAGAGAAATAAATTTGAGTTGCCTAAATACAACATCCATATTCTAGAATATTAAGTTTTATTATATCTATAGATATTTATGGCAGAATATTTTTATCTTCTATATTAGGGATTCATTTTTAAAATGACTACACTGATGCCAAATTCTGCTTCCTGAAATAGAAACAGTATCAAAAGCTCCAAATGGCTTGGGCAAAATTAATCTGAATCATATACTGAATAAGTGTTGTTAATTTGAATTCTCTGTAAAAACATATTTAAATTAGGTACTTAATAGGGCATTTGTATAGACATTTTTCAAGAGCAGTCAATGCACATAGAGTGATGTGTCTGCATCTGTGTTTTGAGACTTCAAAATGTTGTCGATAAAAGTACAGATAGCACCGTCATAACACATATGATTGTGTGTTATTTCCGTGGTTTAGTTTATAATAACTAATTTATTGGATTGGTTCTGACAGAACCTACAGAAAGCTAAAAAAAAAAAAATAGTTTGTAACCTCCTAACTTAACATTATAGTGCAAAGTATGAAAGAACAGGTTTGGAACAAGAGGCGATAGGTTCAAAAAAACAAATCTTCCTATAGGGCAAGTTATTTAGCCTCTGGGAGTCTAATTTTCTCACCTGTAAAATGTGGTAGGGGCC
The DNA here is from genome assembly GCF_009764315.1 of Trachypithecus francoisi. Lineage (NCBI taxonomy): Eukaryota > Metazoa > Chordata > Mammalia > Primates > Cercopithecidae > Trachypithecus > Trachypithecus francoisi. The sequence goes on along the minus strand of NW_022681465.1, from coordinate 172,307,268 downwards.
AGTCATGGTGGTTCCACCTGTAATCCCAACACTTTGGGCGGCCGAGGCAGGCGGATCACGAGGTCAAAAGATCAAGACCATCCTGGCCAACATAGTGAAACCCCGTCTCTAGTAAAAATACAAAAATTAGTTGGGCATGGTGGCGGGTGCCTGTAGTCCCAGCTACTCGGGAGGCTGAGGCAGGAGAATTGCTTGAACCTGGTAGTGCCATTGCACTCCAGCCTGGCAACAAAGTGAGACTCCATCTCAAAAAAAAAAAATAATAATAATAGTGGCAGGACTGTACCTAGAGGGCTATAGTCAGGATTAAACAGCGAATCTAAAACATTTGCCTAAAGCCTGAAACATAGAATATACTCACATGAATGTTATGATGGAAACGATGAAGAGGGTAAATAGGAAAGGAGAGAGGAGAGGCAGGTGGCATGGAGTGGCCTTAAGTGGTTAGAGTTCGAGTTGCTAAGGCTATTAAAACAATTAAGTTGATATTTGACGTCAGGGCTCTTCTTTCCATGTATAAAAAGACTTGGCAATTTTTATTTTTAAAAAGTGTATTATTCATTCAACAGTATTTTAGTGTCTCATATGTCATAATCACTGACCCTGGCAGTGATAATTCCAATTTCTACCTTCATGGAGGCAGGAGAAGGACATTCTCTCTCTCTCTTTCTCTCTCCTTTTCATTTTCTCTGTCTCTCTCTGTCTCTCTGTCTCTCTGTCTCTCTCTCTCTCTCTCTCTCTCTCTCTCTCTCACACACACACACACACACACACACACACAGAGTACAACTACAAGTGTGACAAATACCAGGAAGGAGAAGCACTTTATGTGAGGAAAGTATAGGACTGATATTTTGACCTAGTTCTGGAGGTCAGAAAACGTTCACCTGAGGCTGAAAGATAGTGTGAGGCTGCTTTAAGAAGAGAGGGGAGAGCAGAGTAACAGCATATGGAAGGCCATATGGAGGGAGAGAGAAGGGAGCATGGGAATACTGCAGAGCAGAATAGGTCATAACTGTTAAATACATTCAGCTACTGTTTTAAACCTCTATAGTTTAAAAAGAATATGGAAAAGCTTCCATGTATATTATCTACATTGAATAAAATTTAAAAACCATTGAATATTCAACCAGCGTAGGTAGCCACAAAACATCGTTTTATATTCTCTAAGTTTCTAGTTACTGGAATGTCAGCTATACAAGATATAAATGCACACAGCTTTTTCTCAAACTTCAGAATATGTGGTAAATCCAAGATGAATTATGTCCTTGAAAGGGCTTGAGTTAAATCAATAAAGATAAGCTTCAGTTTATATGTTTAGATTTTCACAGTTATAGATTTTCATATCTTGTTATGTACTTGATCCAGATGAAGACCTATCAAGAGAAAACTATACCAATCTATTAATGTCTTACTTTGAGATATGTAATCACTGGAAAATACTTTTAATATATTTTTGATAATATGCCAATCAATAATGGTCAAGATGATTCATAGTGCTGCTAACTAAAGAATAGGCATGCCCATTACAGAGGCATTTAAAACCTGTCAAGGCTCAATGTGTTTCAGCAGTATTGTGTTAAGCACAGGATGCTGAAAAAAAAATGAGTCTGCAACCAGATTGTGAATTCCTGGATTATGCATCTGTTATTATAATGAGCCAGGGCTTGTCTAACCTATTCTGGTTTTAGATTATTTTTAAAGGAGAGGGATTAAATTCTGTGTGCTGTGGTAATTCTACTGAAGTGTTTCAAACTTTTCTCTATTTATCTCTCTAAATCAGGAGTCTATGCATAGTTTCCATGATTTTGGTTTGAGTAAGTATATGTTTGCCCCCAAGAGATTTTTCAAGTATTGCTGCTTTAAAGTAGCCAAACATTTTTCTTTCTTATTAGATGGTGCATTGTTAAGCGATTATACCATTATATGTCTCACAATGCAAAGGAAGACCTGTACAAGTACATATTTCTACTTTCTTAAAAGGTATTAAGAGATTTTAAGTGAGCATGAGGTACAGATTATTAACACACCTTAAAATATACCCGTTCTTATATCTCCTGATACAGGTTCTTTGGATCCATTATTATTTCTGGAGCCCTGCTATGTGAAGTCTGATGTAGCAAAATAACAATAATGGTGCTGATGATAGATGTTCATTGTTATTACATGCAGACTACATGTTAAGCAATGTTCTAAGTGCTTTACAATCCTTACAACTGTGTCATTATCTGTCCCTTTCCAGAGATGAGGACACTGAGGCACAAAGTCCCTTAATAATTAAATTTATAACATTCACCCCATTTTCTCCAGAGTTAACTTCTTAAACTACAGTGTTGATTACTTCCCTCCACTAGTTAAAACTCCTGAGCATCAGCTCATTCACTCCAGGACACAATTCTTGATTTTCAGAAAGGAATATAAAACATTCCATAATCCAGTCACCCACCAGTATCATGTCTTGACACATATATCACAGTCGTGAAGGGCTAGATAAATGCAGATATCTAGGCTCACCCCGAACAATAAAATCTAGATATCAGAGAGGTGGACCCAGAGACTAGCAGCATTTTTACAGCCTCTTCTGGTTTTGCCTTCTGCAGACAGAGCATCACGGTCCTCTATACACATAGTGCAGGGATCTGTGAAATTCAGTGATGATTGGCCGGGCGCGGTGGCTCAAGCCTGTAATCCCAGCACTTTGGGAGGCCGAGACGGGCGGATCACGAGGTCAGGAGATCGAGACCATCCTGGCTAACACGTGAAATCCCGTCTCTACTAAAAATACGAAAAACTAGCCGGGCGAGGTGGCGGGCGCCTGTGGTCCCAGCTACTCGGGAGGCTGAGGCAGGAGAATGGCGTGAACCCGGAGGTGGAGCTTGCAGTGAGCTGAGATCCGGCCACTGCACTCCAGCCTGGGCGACAGAGCAAGACTCCGTCTCAAAAAAAAAAAAAAAAAAGAATGACTTGTATTTCCTCCAAGGCATCACACCTTTGCACCCATGATTCTTGAAGTTTAGAATGCCTTCTGCCTTGTCTCCTGGCTTTTTCAGTACCAACTTCAGATGTGAACTCTTTGGAGAAGTATTTTCTGACTTTGGCAGAGTTCACCACTCATCTCCTGCCTTACCTCTGTTTTGTGTGCATTCGTTATTAAATCTTTACTACAGTGAGTTATAAATGGAAGAGTAAGTCTCTCCCTTGTGGGATCTTTAAGGATTACTCCATTCTGCCTGTGGAAATGACACTTGGAGAGGCATATGAAATCAAAGGATTTATTATCCTCAGAGGTCCTAGAGAGGGAGGGCCACCAAGGGAGCATGCTGACCCAAGCAGGTGGGGGACTGAGCAAAACAGTGGGGACCTATGTGGAAGTGCCTGTTTTGGGCGTCAGGGTAGAGTACACAAGCAGAATGTATGAGGGGATTTCAGTGGTGCATTTGGTTGCCACTAGGGCCATAGTCAGGGGAAGGCAAAAAGGGAACTTGTGATGGAGACCAGCCTTATCAGGCTGATACACTAGGTCGCCTGGGTGGGGTGCTTAATCCCTGTTTGTGGGGATGTTGAGGAATCAGGAAACATGAAATTTTGAAAATTCATAATACATACCATGTCATCATTTATTGACTTTTCTTTTTTTTTTTTGAGATGGAGTCTTGCTCCCGTCACACAGGGTGGAGTGCAGTAGCATGATCTCGGCTCACCGCAACCTCCGCCTCCTGGGTTCAAGCGATTCTCCTGCCTCAGCCTCCTGAGTAGCTGGGATTATAGGCGCCTGCCACCACACCTGGCTAATCTTTGTATTTTTAATAGAGACGAGGTCTCTCCATGTTGGCTAGGCTGGTCTCGAACTCCTGACCTCAGGTGATCCACCTGCTTCGGCCCCCCCAAAGTGCTGGGATTGTAGGCGGGAGTCACCGCGCCCGGCCTATTTATTAACTTTCTATCTCTCTCACCAGAAAGACAACTGGAAATAAACTTGCTAGACACATTCCTGTGGTGATTCTTCCCACATTTTCTTCTTCAGGTCCCAGTTTTTTGTATAAGTCAAACATATTCTTTTCTGGTCTAAGCTGGTCTCCAACTTACCTCATTTGTTCCCTACAGATTCAGCTAGACACTGCTTCTGTCATCTATATATCTATTTGCAGAGCTTTTAGACTTGGTAATTGTTTGATGTTTAGGTTTAAACTAAGTAATAGCAACAAATGTATGAAATATTGACCAGTCTGTGCCCTTCACATGTCTTAAATTAGTGCTTCTCAAATTGTCACATACATACAAGTTGTGAAAATTTTGTTAAAAATTCAGATCCTGGGGCAGGGTCTGGGAGTATACATTTCTAACATATTCTTTGAGTACTAAGGTAGACATCACTAAATACTCACAATAACCTAATGAAGTAGGTAATAAAATTAACCCACATCTTCCAGATGAGGAAACTGAAGCAAAGAGAGATTAAATAAATAGCCCAAAGTCATAAGTTAATATGTGGCACTGCCAGAACTGCACCTGCATTCTTAGGCTCCAGAGCATGGGCTTTTGACTGCCACTCTACACAGCCTCTAAGATCAGCAGTCTTGCCTCCCACACATACACAACTTTGGCTCTTCATGTTCCCAGATTCTGTGGCACTTATCCATATGATTTTGGAAGGTAAGGAAGTGCTGGCTCTTTCTTCACTGCAAAATAGATTTTTTGAGTTGCCTGGGAATGCAGTTCCTTTTCTCCGAAGGAGTGGTGAAGGGATAGAGGCAAAGAGCAGTGGTTTAGATCAGTGGTTTCAATATTGTCACAACTTAGATTCTTGTTTCATCACATTTCAAATACAAATATAAAAATACAAATAGGCCTTGTTTCCACCCTCTCCTGGAAGGGCTACTGATTGCATGATCCACTAACTCTTGGGCCAGACAGAATATTGATTGATTGAGTCCTCTGAGTTCACATATATCTGTATAAGAATAGCTGAATTGTGTCCTTAGATGGACATCATAAAAATAACCAAAAGGGTTCTTTAAAAAGTTACTTGTAGACAAATAAATAAACTATATTCAGGGTCACTAAACAGTAATATATGAAAGTAAATATACATAATACAATTATATGGTTCTATCATTTATTCTAATCCTGCCTCAGTAGGGAGTTGGAGAAACTTTCCTAACTGGGACACTTCATAAAAAATACAGATTTCTGGTCCTAAGGCTTTGAACCAAATTACTGGGCAGGGAGCCCAAGAATCTCTGTATTTAAAATGCTGCCCAGGTGATTCTGATGATCATCTACATTTGACCACCAGTATTAGACCACTCTGGCTTTTGGCAGAAAGAGAACCACTTCAATATCTCTCAGCCGTCTAATCAAAGAAATGTCTCTAAGGTTATTTCTTCTACTATATCATATATTAACTGTTGGCTGCAGCTGCTGAGGGCTTTAGTGTTTAACCATTTCATGTCCCTTGGGTTCAGGCACTTTTGTGTGTAAGGATATAATTTAGACACTTCACACTTGTGAAGCTTATTTGCAGAAATGCTGTCTCCTCTTAATCAGACACTGCTATAGTGGGAAAACAAATAACTAAAACATGCTTGATCAGATCTCTGAGACATAGCTACAAGTGTTAAATACATTTTTGAAGATAGGCCAAGTAGCAAATTAGAAAACAGTTGTTCATTTCAGAAATATTTTGGAAGTGTCTAGTAATTCAAATTTAGCAGGGAAGGTAATTTTGCTTATTGAACAAAAGTGAGTCATAAATAATCCTAGGAAATTAAGCAGCTGGACTAGTATAGGACTTGCGTATTTTGTGATTTTAAATGTTTCCAAAACCAACTCAAAATAAATCTGAACAATTAAAAAAATTTATCAGTGAAACCTCACTCAGTTTCTATAAGAACTTTGTGGTTGCTTATTTTCTGTGATTATCAATTTAGTAAAATGTTGATTATTTTCTATGTGAAAAGGATCACTCATCTGTTATTCATATATCTGAGGTGTCCCAATTTCTCACTCAAACTAACATGTTAACTTCTTTTAAACTGAGACCTGCAGGTCCTCACATAAATATCAGACTATTTTGAAAGTAACAGAAGCTAAGTTTTCTAGAAAGCAATTGTCATGGTTTCTGGCACAAGCCAGTGTTTGGAGAGTAATTTTGTTCAGGATCATTGATATTTTGATTTCTAAGAATTTGTTCAAAGAAAAAGTATAGAAAATTAATCTTGAGCCATTCAGACAGCATTTAAGAAGTGAATCTGGAGTAGAGGAATTGAGGTAGATGTTTAAAAAGAACTATCACAAAAATACAATGGGAGCCAAGAGTATGATTCTAGGCAATTCAGGGAAATACGAGAGGAAAAAATAACTGATTCCTTTGTCTCTCGTCACCCAAGAAGGGGACACAGATAGTTTTTTTTAAAATGTTATTTTTATGACCAGAAAACATTTGTTTTATCATAATAAAGGAAGTTTCTTGGATAGTGCTTCAAGGACATCAAATTGTACAAAACTTGAAAATGCATGAAAGGGACCTGTATATAACTGAGGATAGGATTATAAACTCCTTGAGAGCAGTTATCAGGGCTAATCATTAATATAGTTCCCTAAGCTTCTAGGATTTTATTTGTTACGCTATAAATATCTATTGAATGAGTAAACAATGTGAATAGAAGTATACTCCTTTGTGCATTTTCTGTGTTAAACCCAAGTCATTTGGAAGTAATTTAACATATTTTCTATTTCTTGCTTCAGTCTTTTGACTATAAATTTGAGGCTGATGCTTCTTTTCTTGAGTATGAGCATGACTTGCAGAGAGGGAAAGTGAAACCAGCCATCAGGGTACAAGTCACTTTATGATAAACAAAACGGGTAGAGAAGAAAACCAACCTACCCACTTCCGCCTCCCAGATTTTTAACTAATGAACTGTGTCTAAGACACCAATAGTAAGTAACTTTTTGTCAACAATATGTTGGTTTGATTAAGGTTGCCCTTCTCTTTATTTTTTATTGTATTTACTTTTACAAAATAGTATTTGGTTGTTTTAAACTAAGAAAAACAGTGTTGTATATTAATACAATGCACTTTTTTGTTCTTTTATTTCTTGTAGTAAAGACAAGAGGATTTAGCTTTCCTTTTGACATTTAAGTCCAGTAGTAAGAGTTTTCCATCTTTTCCTGTGATCTTGGAAGATTACATGGCTAATGCCTTTAATTGCGCTTCTACCTTACTTTGTAATTGCTACAATGAAATGGTTTGTGAATGCCGATGGGAAATGAGTTAGGCCAGTAAATAACTTTGTTTGAACATGCACAACATAAACAACTTCAGTAATGCTTGGTTGCTTAGATACAGTATGCCAGAAGAATCAATATATTTGTGTACATAATTAGTTTGGCTTGGTAAGTATTCAGTTTTTCTGATGAATTTTCTTTCAACTGTTTTCGTAATATGAGCTAGCAGATTGAGTATTTTGTCAACCTAGGAAAAAATAGACAAAATATGTCTCTTTAACCTTCAGTAAATGTTTGATATTTAACTTCTGTGCTTTATTTTTAGTAATAGGTTATTATTTTTGCCTCAAACTGTTTTAATTTGTATATTATGTACGTTTGTATATTTTTTACTGGAGTTGGGAAACACTTGATTAAAGCTTTGGTTTCTCAATTTGTTGATAACAATGTATAAAACCCTCTATTGTGCATTCTTATTGCTTAAAAAAGACAATTATTTCAACCTAACTTATAGCTAGAAGTGGCTCATTAAAGCATATCTTACTCTGCATTTTCTTTTTGAATTTTTTGGCAGAAAAATTTACCAATGCAGAAACTTGGGACATAGTATTATTTTAATTCGTAGAAGGAAAACATTAAATAAATATATTAAAGTCATATAAATATATATTGATTATATATAAAATCACATAGTAAAGGAAATGATTATATTATGTTAGTCAATCTTTGTGAGATAATTCAAATTTCAATTAATATTCTAAAATTTTTCAGAGCTTATTTTCCTGTTCTCAGAAAATTAAAAAACACCCCTAAGTAGTAATGTTTTTCATGATGGTGTTTTTGCCCTTGTTAAGTCATTTTCTGCTTTAAATTGTCATATTGCTCAATTGGTATTAATTTCTTTTTAAGGAAGAATTGAAAACTCAAGCAGAAAAAAATAACTGAAGAACAAAAGGCCAAATGCTGAACATTGAATTAAGTTGGTGGAAGTGAAAAAAATTTAATGTGTGAAAGATGGCATTAAAACTGCCTTTGCCAGAGAGAGAAGCCAAGGGGGTTTGTTAGGAGTATAAGAAGGAGGTTTAAAAGTATTCAATAGAAATTAAATGAGAGGCACATTAGACAATTTTAAGTAATCTCGTGGATATGAGAAATTAAAGCAATTAAACAATCTGGTGGTGCATAGTGAAAGCCAAGTAGGATCTCCATTTCTTTCTAATGTTTAAAGATAACTTCACATTGAATGGTAGTTTATGTCCTCCAAGGTTCAACTTACAGAAATATTAAACAGTTCCTCACCAGCAATGCTCTGGTTGATGCCCTTCCTCCGTATGTTCTCCGGCACTGCCCCTTATAACTCATCCCCTTCATCCATTCCACACACAAATTCCAGGTTAATTTTGCCTTTCTGAACATCTGGCAGGTTTTATTGTCTGTCTATCTGGTAGCCATTACCTCTTTTTCTTTGCTAATACCATAATTGAGTCAGAACTGCAAAACACCCAGTGCAGAGTCTTAAATCATGATTGGTCTCCTGTGATAATGGCAACCTAGTCTCTCTTGTGACATATGACCAAGTTTTGGCCACAGAGTTGTAGTTAAATTTGTGCTGAGTACTTGTGGAATATATTTTTCTCACTGAGAAAGCTGCATAAGGAGCAATTGACTGTATGAATGTAGAGAAAATGAGGCCATAGGAAACATGTCAGCACACTGAGGGTGGTTGAGTAGAAGAAGACTAAAAGCTTAAGACTTGGAAATTCTTAGTTCTGGACTTCTTAAGAAAACAATAAATACTTTATGGCATAAGCCACTATTAATTGGCTTTCTTTTGTGATTGGTTGCAAATACATTCTATATATACATTCTGTCTCCCTGTTTAGCATTTATTTTCCCTTCTTCTTATAACAGTAACTTGATATTCCTTTGAAACTATTCCTCCACTGTCCTCAGCGCACATACAGATGACATATATTTAAGCCAGTCTACACACTCCATGCTCCCCAGCCCTTCATCCAGCCATAATGATTGCATCATAGATAAACATATAACTTAGCTGAGACAAGTAAGAATCAGGTCCAGAATGCTAGTTAGAACTTTTGGGGAAGAGATTTTTGTTTTGTTTTGTTTTCTGTTGGAATTTAATCAAAGAAGACATAAACTAGGAGCTATCACAAATAAACATTCTATCCAGAAGGGAAGCCTAAAAAGAGGAAGGTAGAACTGTGGTAGACACGAGATTCATAACAATCCTTGAGACTGCAGTCTGTGGTACTGCGGAATCTTCTGTCGTTTAGTCAATACCTTTTTTAAAAAGTTAAACTTAAGTCATACTGAATTAAAAGGAATCTACCCTCTGGCACTTAATTCGCTCATCACTTTTCACATACTGAACTAAACGATAGCTATCTGGGAATATCTCATTTCTTTTGCTAATGTGTAAGCTTCCTAGGTATAAACCTGATATTTCACTCAGCACAATTCTCTGCCTTTTATTTGGTAGACACACCATAAATGTCTGTGGAATTGATATAAAACTCAAAAATTCCGTATATATTGGGAGGACAGCCAATGTGAGATTTTCTAAGAATTTTCTTAGGATCGTAGTGTCATATTCTGAAAGTGCGATTCTCCCTTGTCACATATATCTGTGCTTCATAACTGCTCAGGGAAATTTGTGTACAACTTTCTCCCTCCTTACCTATAATTTATCCTAAATTGTATTTTTAATTGAAAACGCTAACAATTTATTCTGTCTTATGACTAGTCTGCAACTTTAAACTGCTCAAATTCTCAGTTTTCCAATTTCCCTCTATAGCCACGGCTCCTTCTCTTTTCTCTCTGTCCCTCCATAGCCACTGCTTTGCTTAGGAATCTCATAAATCTTATAGCCCAAACCCCTACCCTTCCCAGCATCTACTGATTACTGTTTTAGCCTCTAATTCTACCAAATCAACTATTTTAACTTCCACAAGTAAGTGAGAACACATAGGATTTATGTTTCAATGCTTGGTTTATTTCACTTAATATGGTGTCCTCCACGCTCAAGCTCATCCATGTTGCTGAGAATGACAAGTTTTTTTTTTCTTTTTTAATCACTAAATTGTATTATATTGTTTATATATGTCACCTTTTCTTTATTCATCTGTTGATGTATACTTAGGTTGATTCCACATCTTAATTATTGTGAATAGTGCTTCAATAAACATGGAAGTGCAGATATTTCTTTGACATATTGATTTTCTTTATTTTGGATTTATTCCCAGTATTGGGATTGCTGGATCATATAGTAGTTAAATTTTTAGTTTTTTTAAAGGAACTTTCATACTGTTTTCCATAATAGCCGAGCTAATTTACATTTCCACCAACAGTCTTCAAGAGTGTCCCTTTCTCTCCATTCTCGATAGTATTTGTTATTGTCTGTCTTTTTATTAGCCATTCTAACTGGCATGAGATGATATCTCATTGTAGTTTTGATTTGCATTCCTGATTATTAGTGATGCTGAGGATTTTTATTCATATACCTGTTGACCATTTGTATGTCTTCTTTTGAAAAATGTGTATTCAGTTCATTTGTCCGTTTTAAAATGGCATTATTTGGGTTTTATTCTGATGTTGAATTGTTTTGAACTCCTTGTATATTCTGGTTATTAATCCCAAATGAAGAATTTCTATATAATTTTCTTATTATACAGGCTGCCTCTTCACTCTGTTGTTTCCTTTGCTTTACAGAAGTTTTTAGTTTGATATAATCCCATTTGTCTATTTTTGCTTTCATTGTCTCTGCTTTTAAGGTCATTTCCAGGAAGTCCTTGTCCCAGACTAATGTCCTGAAGCATTTTAAAATTTTTTCTAGTAGTTTCATAGACTTGGGTCTAACATTAAAGTTTTTATCTATTTTGAGTGATATTTATATATGGAGAGAAATTAGCATCAAGTTTCATTGTTCTGCATATGGATATCCAGTTTTTCCAGCATCATTTATTGAAGACTGGACTTTCCAGTCTCATTTAGTTAATGTTCTTGGAGGCTTTGTTGAAAATCAGTTGGCTATAAACATGTGGAATTATTTCTGGGTTCTTTACTCTATTGGTCTATGTGTCTGTTTTTATGTCAGTACCATGCAGTTTTGGTTAGGTAGCATTGTAGTGTATTTTGTAGTCAGGTTGTGTGATGCCTCCAGCTTTGTTTATTTATTTATTATTTTTGCTCAGATTGCTTTGGCTATTTGGGGTCTTTTGTGGTTCCATATTAATTTTAGTATTTTTTTCTGTTTCTGTAAAAAATGTCATTGGTATTTTGATAGAGATTGCATTGAATCTGTAGATTACCTTTGGAAATATGGTCATTTTTCACAATATTTATTTTTCCAATTCATTAACATGGGATGTGTTTCCACTGTTTTGTGTCTTTTTCAATTTGTTCCATCAGTGTTTTATAATATTCTTTGTAGAAATGTTTCACCTTTGTGGTTAAATTTTATTTATATATATTTTATTTTTATTTTGCAGTTATTGTAATTGAAATTATTTTCTTGATATTTTTCCTGCTAGTTAGCTGTTGGTGTATAGAAATGCTACTGAATTTTATATGTTGATTTTGTATCCAGCAACTTTACTGCATTTGGTTATTAGTTCTAAGGTTTTTTGGTGGAGCTTTTAGGGTTTTCTTATATATATAATTATATTATCTGCAAACAAGGACACTTTGACTTTTCTTTTCCAATTTAGATGCCCTGTATTTCATTCTTTTGCATCTTTGTTCTGACTAGAACTTCAAGTACTATGTTGAGTAATAGTAGTGAAAGTGGGCATACTTGTCTTGTTCTAGTTATTAGAGGAAAGATGTTTGATGTTTGTTGTTCTGTGATGTATGATGTATATGTATCATATATGGCCTTCATTGTGTTAAAGTACATTCCTTCTGTACCTCATTTGTTGATAATTTTTATCATTAAATAATGTTACATTTTATCAAATACTTTTCCTTCATCTATTGAGATGATCATATTATTTGTATCCTTCAGATCTCCTGGATAAATCTCACTCGATCATGGTAAATAATCTTTTTAATGTGCTGTTGTATTCAGTTTGTTAGTATTTTGTTGAGGATTTTTGCATCTGTGTTCATCAGGGATATTGGCCTACGTTTTGTTGTTGTTGTGTCATTGTCTAGTTTAGATATCAGAGAATGTTGGCTCTAAAAATGAGTGTGAGGGAACTCTCTCCTCTTCAATTTTGAAAGAGTTTAGGAATTAATATTGGTTTTTCTTTAAATGTTTGGTAGAATTCATCAGTGATGCCACCAAGTCTTGGGATTTTATTTGATGAGATACTTTTTGTCACTGATTTAATCTTGTAACTTGGAATTGGTCTGTTCAGCTTTTCTATTTCTTCTTGGTTCAATCTTGGTACGTATACGTGCCTGGGAATTTATTAATTTTCTCTAGGTTTTCCATTTTATTGACTGTATAGTTGTTCATAATAGTCTCTAATGATTCTTCATATTTCTGTGGTAGCATTGGTAATGTTTCCTTTTTCGTTTGTGATTTTATTTGAGTTTTCTCTTTTTTCTTAGTTTGTCTAGCTAATGGTTTTTCAATTTTGTTTATCTTTTCAATAATCCAATATTTCCTTTTCTTGATATTTTGTTTTGTTCATTTAGTCTCATTTAATTCTGCTCCATTCTTTATTATTTATTTCCCTCTACTAATTTGGGGTTTGGTTTGTTGTTTTTGCTTTTCTAGTTCCTTGAGATGCATTGTTAGGTTATTAGAAATCTTTCTACTTTTTGATGTAGGCATTTATTGCTATACATTCGCCTCTTAATTCTGCTTTTGTTGGATCCCACAGGTTTTGATACAGATGTTTTGGTTTTTATTTGTTTCAGGAAAATTTTTAAAATTTTTTTCTTAATTTCTTCCTTGATCCATTGATCATTCAGGAGCACGTCATTTAATTGACATGTATTTGTATAGTTTAAAATGTTTCTCTTGTTGATTTCTGGTTTTGTTTCATTGTGGTCAGAAAAAAATGGTACAATTTCAGTTTTATTATATTTGTTGAAACTTGTTTTGTGATCTAACATGTGGTTTGCCTTGGAGTCTATTTTGTATGTTAATGAAAACAATGTGTATTCTGCAGGTGTTGGATGAAACCTTCTGTAAATATTTGTTAGGTCCATTTGGTGTCAAGTGCAGTCTAAATTCCATGTTTCTTTGTTGATTTTCTGTATAGATGATCTATCCAATGCTGAGAGTAAGATGTTGAAGTCCCAGCTATTACTGTATTGAAGCCTATCTTTCCCTTTAGATCTAATCATATTTCTTTTATATATCTGGGTGCTCTGGTGTGGGATGCATATATATTTAAAATTGTTAATATCTTGCTGAATTAATTACTTTATCATTATGTAATAAACTTCTTTGCCTCTTTTTGCAGTTTTTGGCTTGAAGTCAGTTTTATCTGACATGGATACAGCTACTTGTGTTTGCTTTTGGTTTCCCTTTGCATGGAATACTTTTTCCGACCCTTCATTTTTAGTCTATAGGAAGCATATAGGTGGGTAATATATTTTTTAATCCGTTTGGCAGGTTCTTATCTCTTAAATGGGGGAATTTAATTTTTGTCCCTTTTGCCCTATTGTAAACAGTCATTTTATATATTTTTCTTTTTTATTTTTGGAGGGCTAGGCTGGTGCCAGTCACACCTCCATGGATAGGCACAAAGTCTAGTTTTATTTTCAGTAATCCCACAGAGGCTACAAAGCTTTGTGAAAACACTAAACGTTTGTCTGTTCAGGCTCTTATCTTTAATTATTCTCTGTGTGTTTTACAGATATGAAATAAAATAATAATTTGGTGATGGGAAAACATTAAAGAGCATCTCATGAACTATTTGCTTATGATACATGGTCTTTCAAAATTAAACACTAATGACTCACATTTGGCCTCTTAATAATCTTTCTATCTGATATGAAACTAAAGGTTTTAGTACATAATCTGGGAGAATAGATTATGTCAAGACCTTTACTATACTACTCCATTTAGAAACACAATTTTTCTGGGCCTGATCAGTGGTTCTTTAGGTTATAAGTAAAACAGTTGTAGTCAAGTGGGCCAGACAAAAAGTATACATGCACACATATGCGAATTGTACACATACACACATATTTCTATTGTATCAACACAAAGACTTTGTTTCTGTTTCTGTTTAGTAAATTTATGCCTTGTGTCTTTGCCTGAAATATCTCTCAATTTTGCATTCTAATTTTCCCATCTCACCTCAGCTACACAATCACTTATTTGAATTTTGAGCTCTAAATTTTGTAGCAATATGTACAGCTTACACTTTTACTATATATTAATTTCTAAACAATAAGACAGTTGAGTTTGGGGGCAGGGAATATGATTTAAAAATATCTGCTCCTTTTTATTTGTATCTACTCTATACCACCTAGTTATCTTTCTCCTGCTTTCAACAATTTCGGATAGTGAATTTTCATTTAGAAATTATGTTTATGACCTACATCCCACTGGGAAGTTACTCTAGTAAGTTATAATCAGCATAGTTTTGTTTTATTATTTTTTTAGTTTTGGAAATTCTGCTGTTTTGGCCACATTTAATGTAGTTAAGAACCATTGCTGGCAAGAAGCATTTGACAAAGTCTAACCTAAATTTCTCTTGAGACATTTTAAAAACATGTACATATAATCCAAAATCTCATTATTATGAACATTAGTCAGATTATTTAAGTTCTGAATAAACTAGTCTTAAGCTGAACTCTGCCTTCATCCTTTTAAAAAAGAGATATTAACAAGCATTAAAAGAACCCTGAAGAGAAACCTAGTGTCTAATTCAATAAAATCTATCACATGTAGAAATACTCTTGACCAGAAATTCAAAGTACATTTTTTTATTACTATACTTTATTCCTTAAAAATAGCAAATGATGGAAGCTCAGGATCTAGAGACTTCCTGCTGCAGTTTGATCCCTGCCTCTGTAACTTACCTACTGTAGGACCATGCACAGGTTACTTATCGTCTCTACACTTAATTTTTTTCATATTTAAGATGAGGATGATAATGTACCTTTCTTCTCAGATTGTTCTGAAGATAAAATATGATAACAAACATAAAGTATATGTATAAAATGCTTGTAATTTCATAAATATTATAAAGTTAAATTCATTAACAAGCATGAGTAATTTACTTATGCACAAATTCTAGTGACTTTGTTATTTACTGACATATCCTCAATATATTATTAGTTTTTTTAATCCTCAGTTAGCTTTAAGCATGTTTCTAGCTCTCCAAAATATAGTGTCTTATGTATGAAATACTAATCTGAGCATTTTATATATTATATAATCCTTATAAATGCTAAATATCATTAGATTTTTGGAGAAGGTGTACCAGGATCCAAAGATTTAAAAATATGTCCAGCTTCTAATGAAAATATTAGAACTAACATTTTACATAAGAATGAAAAAATATATAATAACTAAAATAAAGAACTAAAAGCAGGGGCTAACAGTAGATTTCATCACATCTGTGATTTCTAGGTCAACTATTTATGAAGTTATCTCCTGGTTAAAAGCATTATTTTTCAGCTTCTTTGCAATTCTAATAATTTTATTGTATACTGGACATTATGAATCATACATAGTTGAATGTCTAGATTTTGTTATTTTGTTTTATTAATGATTTGGGGGGCATTGTTTCTGCAAGCAGTTAATTTGCTTGCATATAATTTGTTTCTTTTAAGAACTGTTTAACGTTTCTGTAAGGAGGATTTAAAACAGCCATTAATTGGGCACAATATTAGGTTTACACCCAAGGTGTGGTTTTTATAGGGTCTCTCCCAATGCCCTGAGTATTCAGCAGGGTCTCTCTTAGTCCTTTGTATTCATGCTCTTGTAGTTATTCAGATTCTTACTCCAGCATTTATTTTTTCGTTGGCCACTGGGAGTCTTGTCCTGCAGAAGTGAAGCTTAATATTTGGCTAAATATTCAAGCAGACTCTCTGTGAAGATTTATGGAAGTCTTATGCTGCACAACTCCTTTCTTTCCCGCAGTCTTCCTCAATCATTCCAACCATTTCAGTACATTTGAACCGCACTTGCTCTCTCCTCAATTCAGTGAGGTTGCCATAGTCTTCTTTGCAACCCCCACTACTACCACCTCCAAAAATTGTCTCTAGGAAGAAAGTCAAAGCAATCATGGAGTTTAAGTGTCTCTCAAAGCTCTCAGTTCAGTGTGGTCTGTTGTACAACCTCTGAAGCAAGTTATTACATATACTTTGCCCAGCTTTACAGTTATTTATGGTAGGCAAACATGTTCAATACCAGTTACCCATAAAGGTTAGAAATTGAATTATATATTATTAGTGTTTTTATAAATATTTTTCGCTTGTTTATTTTACACTGGTTACTTACTCATATGTTACTATTGCTCCTTAAATATAAATAATTTGGGTGAAGATAACAGTGTAGTTTAAAAGTTTGTAAGAGACATGCAGTTTTGTCCCTAATAACTCATAGCCTAGTTCATGTTTCTCTTGACATTTACAGTGATTGTAAATACATGTGTGTATTTACATGTGTGTGTGTGTTTAACTGAAAGATGAAATAATAGCATTGAGAGCTTCAAATACTTAGTCTATGCAAAAGAAAACTGTAAGGTTGTTTCCCTTGGTCATTGTGATATTGTGCTGCTGAATTTTCATTATGTGTGGGATTTTTACCATGCTTACCTAGAAACAAAAAAGCAATAAATGCAACATGAGCTTTGAATTCATCGTATTTTGTTTGTTTTTATTTGTTCTTCTTTTCTTCCTTTCCTTTCTTTTCCTTCCTTCCTTCCTTCCTTCCTTCCTTCCTTCCTTCCTCCTTCCTTCCTTCCCTCCCTCCCTCCCTCCCTCCCTCCCTCCTCCTTCCTTCCTTCCTTCCTTCCTTCCTTCTTTTCTCTTTACTTTCTTAACTTTACTTTTCTTTCTTCTTTCCTTCCTTTCATTTTCTTTCTTTACTTTTCTTTCTTCTTTCCTTCCTTTCCTTTCTTTTCCTTCTTTTTCTTTTCTTCTCTCTCTTTTACCTACTTTTTCTCTCCTTTCTTTTCTTTATTTCTATCTTTCTTCCATTTTTTGAGACAGGGTCTCTTTCTGCCTCCCAGGTTGGAGTGCAATGGCGCAGTCTTGGCTCACTGCTACCTCTGCTTCCTGGGCTCAATTGGTCCTTCTGCCTCAGCCTCATGAGTAGCTAGGACCACCACCATGCCTGGCTAATTTTTTTGTAGAGATGGGATTTTGTCATGTTGACCAGGCTCGTCTTGAACTCCTGGGCTTCAGAGATTCATCTGCCTCAACTTCCCAAATTGGTGGGATTACAGGTGTGAGGCACTGCACCTGGCCTCCATAGATTTTTTTTCTGTCATATAATAAAATATATTATTCGTGACTGAAAGAATTTTTGTATCCTTCATTTTTCTCGTTAGCTTTCAGATCAGCAGAATTAGAACATGAGTGAAGAGAATGAAGCTACAAATTAAAATAAGATAAAACATAGAAGTAAAAACCCTTTAACATTGCTAAAACAGAAAAAGTTTGATACTTACTAATGTTCCAATATGAAAGTAATATAACAGCATCACCAGAATTAATCTGTTTCCTGAGTCATACTATTGCTTCCAGATGATATATTGATGCTTTCACAAAAGTAAAATGCCATTTCCTAAGAGGAATACTAATTTAGAGGATGTGGTTCACACCTCTATTCAGGAGATGGTAAGCAACCTCCCTGGGCTTCATACAATCAGCTCTTGCCTTGGAGCCACTCCCCCTTAACACCTGAGAAACTGAAAGCAAATTACTTAATCCCTCTAGGTCTCCATTTTCTCATTCATACAATGGGGGATGATAAAGTATTACATTATAAGGTTATTGGAAAATTTCATTGTATTTAATCTTTATCATATTTAATATGAAAATCATTTAAAAGGCATGGGGTTTTAAGGCTGTAACAATTGCAGTTTTCTCCATTCTGTTTAAAAATCTTGTGTCTTTTCCTATATTCTTAGTTCCTAGATGATATAGGTCTAAGATCTTTAGAAGATGCTAAGCCGTGGCTACCATGAGTCTTCTGGCATATACTTGATGCCCTCTTACTCACCCCACCCCTCATGCTTTAGATATCTCCTCTCATTAGTACCTCTACCCAGTTTTTGATTAGGTATATATTTATTTCTATGTAACAAATCACTTCAGAGTTTAGTAATTTAAAACTATAACAGTCATTATTTCCTACAATATTGTGCATCATGTATTTAAACAGGGTTCAGGTGAAAGATTGCAGAACTGGAGTCTGCAATAATCTGTCTGGTGTTTCAGTGCTATGCCTGTGGTCTCTTCCTTTCCAATAGGGAAGTCTGGCATGAACTTTCTTAAAGTATGGGTGGGCTGTAAGAGAATTCCAAGAGAACATGCCCCATTATGCAAGTGATTATTAATGCTCTGTTTACATCATGCTTGCTACTATACCACTGGCCATGGAAGTCATATGGTCAAGCTCAAAATCAATGTCTGGTGTCACTTATTAAGAGTATAAGTACCAGGGGACATGGTTTATTGGCAGCCAGCAATGAAATAGTCTGCCATAGTGGCTATCATGGGAATTAAATAGTGTGAAAGTTA
The DNA here is from genome assembly GCF_009764315.1 of Trachypithecus francoisi. NCBI lineage: Eukaryota > Metazoa > Chordata > Mammalia > Primates > Cercopithecidae > Trachypithecus > Trachypithecus francoisi. The sequence continues at coordinate 172,288,356 of NW_022681465.1, read as the reverse complement.
ATAGCTTTTATAAATAACCCTTATACTGTAATTCAGTAAGTCTTAAATTACCATCCAAAGATGTCCAATAGTTCAAAGGCAGCAGCTTAACAAATATTGATGTAATTCATTGTACGAATTAGAACATCGTGTTGTAACATTTGAGGAAATACCTTTTAATGAGAAACAAAGTGAATCACAATATGAAACTATCCTTTTTCCTCCTTGAAGACAGTGGGATGCTCTAGGAAGACTCTCAGGAAGAGAAGTCTAGTATTGGGTCTATTAAATTTATTAGTTTATGAACAAGTGTTTATTTTTCTGGGCCTCAGTTTCCTTTTCTATAAAATTAGACATTTGTACTGATGGTCACAAGGAACACTTACAGCTCTACATTTTCGTGTGTTTCTTAGTCTTAGTGAAATGGCTAATGTGGTTTGAAAATGTTTTACAGTCTTCCTCAGGCAGTGGTAATGGGAAGTAATACTCTCTGATTTTCTTTTGCCTTTCTGGGAAATGCTTATTTCACTGTCAACAACTTTTATATGAAAGAAGTTTCTGGTCACAATTGGTCTCACTCAGCAGCACAATTTGCAATTGCAAAATCGTTGAACAAACCCAGATGCCCATCAAGAAATGAGTGGATAACGAAACTGTGGTACACACACACACACACACACACACACACACACACACTGGAATACTACTCAGCCATAAAAAGTAATGAATTAATGGCATTTGCAGTGACCAGCATGAGATTGGAGAGTATTATTCTAAGAGAAATAACTGAGGAATGGAAAACCAAATATTGTATGTTCTCACTGATATGTGGGAGCTAAACTATGAGTTCACAAAGTCATAAGAATTATGCAATGGACTTTGGGGACTTGAGGGGAAGGATGGAAAGGGGGAGAGGGATAAAAGACTACAAATAGGGTACAGCGTACACTGCTTGGGTGATAGTTGCACCAAAAATCTCACAAATCACTACTAAAGAACTTATGTAGTCAAATACCACCTGTATGCCAATAACCTATGGAAAAAAAAAAAAAACAAAGCAAATTCTATTGACCCTTAACAATGTGGCAGTTAAAGGTGCTGATCTCTGTCTGCACAGTTGAAAATCCACATATTGCTTTGACGCCACAAAAACTTAACTACTATTAGGTTATTGTTGATCAGAAGCCTTACCAATAACATAAACAGCAGATTAATACATATTTTATATATGTATTATATAATGTATTCTAACAATAAAGTAAGCTAAAGAAAAGAAAATGCAATTAAGAAAATCGTAAGAAGGAGAAAATATATTTGTTATTTCTTTTTATTTTTATTTTATTTTTTATTTTTTAATTTTTATTTATTTTTATTTTTTTATTTTTTATTTTTTATTATACTTTAAGTTCTCAGGTACATGTGCATAACGTTTATAGCATGTATAACACCCCAATGCAATCCCTCCCTCCTCCCCCTCCCCCGATAGACCCCAGTGTGTGATGTTCCCCTTCCCGAGTCCAAGTGCTCTCATTGTTCAGTTCCCACCTATGAGTGAGAACATGCGGTGTTTGGTTTTCTCTTCTTGTGATAGTTTGCTAAGAATGATGGTTTCCAGCTGCATCCATGTCCCTACAAAGGACGCAAACTCATCCTTTTTGATGGCTGCATAGTATTCCATGGTGTATATGTGCCACATTTTCTTAATCCAGTCTGTCACAGATGGACATTTGGGTTGATTCCAAGTCTTTGCTATTGTGAATAGTGCCGCAATAAACATACGTGTGCATGTGTCTTTGTAGTAGAGTAATTTATAATCCTTTGGGTATATACCCAGTAGTGGGATGGCTGGGTCATATGGTACATCTAGTTCTAGATCCTTGAGGAATCGCCATACTGTTTTCCATAATGGTTGATCTGACAAAGGGCTAATATCCAGAATCTACAAAGAACTCAAACAAATTTACAAGAAAAAAACAACCCCATCAAAAAGTGGGGAAAGGATATGAACAGACATTTCTCAAAAGAAGACATCCATACAGCCAACAGACACATGAAAAAATGCTCATCATCACTCGCCATCAGAGAAATGCAAATCAAAACCACAATGAGATACCATCTCACACCAGTTAGAATGGCAATCATTAAGAAGTCAGGAAACAATAGATGTTGGAGAGGATGTGGAGAAATATTTGTTATTTCTTAAGTGGAAATGGATCATTGTAAAGATCTTCATCCTTTTCGTCTTCATGGAGAATGGCTGAATAAAACAAGAACGAGGAGGGGTTGGTCTCGCTGTCTCAGGGATGGCAGAGTTGGAAGAAAATCCCTGTGTAACTGGACTCATGCAGTTCAAACCTATGATATACAGAAACCAACTGTATTATTTACCTGTTTAATTTTGAGGAGCTATACTCAGCCAAAAACAATTTTTCTAATCAAAAGTCATTTATTTAGGCCAGGCACAATGGCTCTCGCCTGTAATCTCAGCACTTTAGGAAGCTGAGGTGGGCAGATCACTTGAGGTCAGGAGTTCGAAACCAGCCTGGTCATCAGGGTAAAACCCCATCTCTACTAAAAATACAAAAATTAGCTGGGTGTGGTGGTGGGCACCTGTAATCCCAGCTACTTGGGAGGCTGAGGCAGGAGAAACACTTGAACCCAGAAGGTGCAGGTTGCAGTGAGCAGAGATTATGGCACTGCACTCCAGACTGGGTGACAGAGTGAGACTCTGTCTACAAAAAAAAAAAAAAAAACAAAAGTCATTTACTTAAATACTCTACCGTCTTTCCATTCATTGATACATTCACTTATCTATTCATCCATCCATTTACTAAATAATTACTAGATATAAGAAAATTCTATAACAAATATAATAAAGATTACTACAAGATCTGAAAATTTATAACTGTAGCATTTTACTTGGCTATAAGAGCATTTTTATTATTTATTTATTTATTTATTTATTTTTTGAGATGGAGTTTTGCTCTGTCATTTGGGCTGGAGTGCAGTGGTACAATCTCAGCTCATTGCAACCTCCACCTCCTTCGTTCAAGTGATTCTCCCACCTCAGCCTCCCAAGTAGCTGAGACTACAGGCACACACCACCACACCTGGCTATTTTTTTGAATTTTTTGTAGAGATGGGGTTTCACCATGTTAGTCAGGCTAGTCTCAAACTCCTGACCTCGTGATCTGTCCACTTGGCCTCCCAAAGTGCTGGGATTACAGGTGTGAGCCACCATGCCCAGCTTAAGAGCATTTTTAAATATTATAAATATATTTCAGAACTTAGGCTTTTTATATCTCAACCTTATGCTAAGTTGCTTCATATACTTGTGATGCTTGTCTGCCCCTGAAGGCATTTAAGTTTATGAGAACCATAGGAAAAGTTGTTATTACCTATTAAAATGTAATATATTATCTTTTTTTTCTTAAGGAAAAAAATTGTTTTCTTAAAAATTAACAATTTTATCAGGAAGTGAAGCTGGGCTTTCACATTAAGGCTTGAGGAAGAGAAAGGCTATTTAGGAATGTGAGAGGCACAAGCGAAGAGTCTAGTGGGTATTCTAGGATTAGGGAGGGTTAGAGATAAAATCAATTCTGGATATTTAGATGATACTTGATTTTTGATTTTGGTAAACCATGACAACTTAGGGTAAGAGCCATGAAAAAAATTATAGTTTACCTTTTGGGGAAGGGAGAGAGTTAAACTGTAACCCAATGTATTGGTGATAAAGAAAAGTAATTATTTATTTGAGAACCAGGCCATGAATCCTGCCAAATTATTTGTCTATTATTGTTACATTACCGATGCCTATAGAATTTTCCAAATTTATTCCTGTTTTTTTTTCTTTCTCTCTCATATAGCCCTTATCTCAACAATACTTTTTGAAAAAAATTTCAGTTGGATGATGGAAGGAATTGTATAGAAATGAACAGATTGTGTAAAGATGAATGGGAAAGTCAAGGTAGTCTTATTAGGCAGTTAGTGATTAATAAGGATAGCTTCATTATTTTAGAAAGAATTGAATAAAATATCAAAATTAAACCCAGGCCCAGTGTATATAATGTCCTAAAACAGGTTCTAAGAAGTGGATACCTTGACATCTGTATTCACTTCTATTTAAAACAGTTCTGTTTACATTTTTAAGATTTTTAAAGACAAGTAGTAGAAAATATTGAACATTTTCCCAAGATGAGTAACTCAAAGACAGGTAGCTTCATGGTCAATAGTCAAATTGTGCCCTGTCAAGACTGCATTATCCATTGACTTCCACAGACCCAACTCTTCAGGCCTATTAGCTTTTCAGTAACTTATAACTATATCGGAGACCTAAAAATTATGGGCTCTAAAATACTGAAAGAAAGGCAGGTATTCGTGAGCCATCGCGCCCGGCCTCTTTTATCATTCTTATAATATCCTCCCCTTTTGTGTTTTTTTTCCTCTTCCACCCTACTTCTCAATTTAGGCAACTGGTTGAAGGCAAAGCGTTTCCTTGTAAGATGGATAGCAAGGCCTTTCTCCACTCATGACAAATAAAATAATTTTGTACAAATTCCTTCGAGCTTTAAAAAATGAATAGCATGGCCTGTTTTCGAGTATTATATATCCATTAAAGACTATTTTATCTAAGTTCCTTTCTTTAACTTCTCTAATTGGATAAGGTATTTTATGAGAGGGTACATGAGAAAGAGGTGCTGTTGCTTTCTTAATTATATCCACCTATCATTTGGCTCTTTGGAAATATTTTCAGGATAGTGAAGACTTTTAACGCAGAAATACACGTTTATAACATTTGGACAACCACTGGAAGCTTTTGGGGAATGACAAGGAGAACATATTCTCATATTCTGCTGAGTTTATTCAGAGATTTAGTTTACATTTTTGTTTCTAAACATACAACTGATGAGAAATAAAATATATATTTTTAAGAGTAGATAATCTGATAATGGCAACCAGTGTAAAAGAACTTTAGCAGCAGAGCTTTTAAGATTCATGAGAAACAAAATAGATTTAACCATGGAAACTGAGTTCATATTTCTCTAAAACTGACAATTTCTTCTCTCTTAAGTGATTTTTCTATCATGAGAAAAAAAATTCTTCTAAATTTAGCATGATTTATTGTTGGTCCAATGTAGTTAAAGACAATATTATACAAATTTTGAACTAAGTCCCTGTTTCTATCAAAATGTAAAATCTGTGGCAATATCAATACTTCTTGAATCATTCACTGAAAGTGCCATGCAAGGTGATATGGTTTCGATATTTGTGTTTTCACCAAAATCTTATGTTAAATTGTTATTTCCAATGTTGGAGGTGGGGAGGTAATTAGTTCATGAGGCAGACTGCTCCCTTGCTGTTTTTGTGATAGTGAGTTCTCATGGTATCTGGTTGCTTAAAAGTGTGTAGCACCAGCTGGGCACGGTGACTCACGCCTATAATCTCAGCACTTTGGGAGGCCAAGGCAGGCGAATCATGAGGTCAGGAGTTTGAGACCAGCCTGGCCAATATGGCGAAACCTCATCTCTACTTAAAATACAAAAATCTGCCGGGGTGGTGGCATGGAACTGTAGTCCCAGCTACTTGGGAGGCTGAGACAGGATAATTGCTTGAATCCAGGAGGCAGAGGTTGCAGTGAGCCGAGATCATGCCACTGCACTCCAGCCTGGGCGACAGGGCAAGACTCCATCACACACATACACAGACACACACACACACAAAGTGTGTAGCACCTCCTCCTTCACTCTCTTCCTCCTTCTCTGGCCATATAAGACATGCCTGCTTCCCCTTTACCCTGCGTCATGATTGAGTTTCTTGAGGCCTCTCCAGCCATGCTTCTAATACAATTTGTGGAACTGTGAGTCAATTAAACCTCTTTTCATTATAAATAGCAGTTTCAGGTATGTCTTTATAGCAGTGCAAGAATGGACTAATACAGAAAATTGGCACAGAGAAGTGGGTCATTACTATAAAGATAATTGAAAATGTAAAAGCAACTTTAGAACAGGGTAACGGGCAGAGATTTGAACAGTTTGGAGGGCTCAGAGGAAGATAGAAAGATAGGGGAAGTTTAGAGCTTCCTAGAGACTTGTTAAATTGTTGTGACCAAAATGTTCATAGTGATATGGACAATGAAGTTTAGGCTGAGGTGAAGATGAGGAACTTATACGGAACTGGAGTAGAAGCCACTCTTGCTGTGTGTTAGCAAACAGACTGACAGCATTGTACCCCTGCTCAAGGGATCTGTGAAACTTTGAACTGAGAGGGATGATTTAGGGTATCTGGTTGAAGAAATTTCTAAGCAGCAAAGCATTCAAGAAGTGGCCTGGCTGCTTCCAATAGCATGTGGTTCTATGTGTGAGCAAAGAGATGATCTGAAACTGGAAATTATATTTAAAAGGGAAGCAGAGTGTAAAGATTCAGAAAATTTGCAGCCTGACCATATGGTAGAAAAAAGCCCGTTTTCTGGGGAGGAATTCAAGACTGCTGCAGAAATTTGCATAAGTAGAAAGGAGCCAAATATTAATAGCCAAGACAATGGGGAAAATGTCTCCAAGACATCTCAGAGACCTTCATGGCAGCTCTGCCTTTACAGGCCCGAGGCCTAGGAGAGAGGAACGGTTTTGTGGGCCAGGACCAGCGCCCCACCGCACTGTGCATCCTAGAGATACTGCTTCCTGAGTTTCAGCTGCTCTAGTTCTAGCAGTGGCTAAAAGGACCCCCAGGTAAATCTCAGGTCACTGCTCCAGAGGGTGTAAGCTGTAAGCCTTGGCATCTTTCATGTGGTGGTAAGCCTGGGGATGTGCAGAGGGTCAGAGTGGAGGCTTGAGAGCCTCCACCTAGATTTCAGAAGATGCATGAGAATGCCTGAATGTCTAGGTGGAAGTCCATTGCAGGGGTAGAGCCCTCATGGAGAACATCTACTAGTGCAGTTTGGGGGTAGGTATGGGGTTGGAGCCCACCCACGGAGTTCCCCCTGGGCCATTGCCTAGTAGAGATGTGAGAAGAGGGCCACCATCCTCCAGACTCCAGAATGATGGATCCAACAACAGTTTTCACTGTGAACCTGGAAAAGCTATGGGCACTCAATGTCAACCCATGAAAGCCGCCACAGGGGCTCTATCCTGCAGAGCCATAAGAGAGGAACTACCCAAGGCCTTGGGAGCCCACCTCTTGTATCAGTGTTGTCTGGATTTGAGACATGGAGTCAAAGGAGGTTATTTTGGAGCTTTGAAATTTAATGATTGACCTACTGGTTTTTGGACTTGGATTTACATGAGCCTGTAGCCCCTTTGTTTTGGCCAATTTTTCTCTTTTGGAAAGTGAATATTTACCCAATGCCTATACCCCATTGTATCTTGGAAATAGCTAACTTGTTTTTGAGGTTACAGTCTCATAGGTGGATGGAACTTACTTTGTCTTGGATGAGGCTTTGGACTGTGGACTTCGGAGTTAATGCTGAAATGAGTTAAGACTAAGGGGCTATTGAGAAGGGTTATTTTGTAATGTGAGAAGAACATAAAATTTGAGAGATCTCAGCGGCAGAATAATATGGTTCAGATTTGTGTCCTCACCCAAATCTCATGTTGAATTGTCATCCCCAGTGTTGGAGGAGAGGCCTGGTGGGAGGTGATTGGATCATGGAGGTGGCCCCCTCCTTCATTGTTCTTCTTATAGTGACTGAGTTCTCATGAGATCTGGTTGTTTAAAAGTGTGTAACACGTGCCCCTTTGCTCTCTTCCTCCTTCTTCAGGCATGTAAGAAATGCCTACTTCCCCTTCGTCTTCCACCAGGATTGAAAGTTTCCTGAGGCCTCCCCAATCATTTTTCCTGTATCTGTGGAACAATGAGCCAATTAAATCTCTTTTCTTTTTGTGTATTACAGTTTTAGGTAATCTTTTGTAGCCATGAAAGAATGGAGTAATACACAAGGTGATTTATAAACATTTATTTTGAAATGATAGATGGAATATCTTCATTTGAAATGCTAGTGAGATGGGTAATTTCTAATAATTTACAGGCTTTCATTATATCATGTGTTCAGTGAATATACTATAAAATAATCTTCACTCAGTGATGAAAACTTTGTCCAGTTCTGCTACTGACATTAAGTGACGATAAAGTGTGTCTGAGGAGACAGCTGGCTTCATGCTTGCCCCCAGGATACCTGAACCCACAGAGAATTCTTAAGGGGGTGGAGAGGTTTGGGTGGGGCCACTTTGTCATGGTGCTAAGGATCACCTACTGTCTTCCAGCATGCATTGCTTCCAGGCCGGGACAGTGTGGCCGAGCAGATGGCTATGTGCTAGAGGGCAAAGAGTTGGAGTTCTATCTTAGGAAAATCAAGGCCCGGAAAGGCAAATAAATCCTCGTTTTGTCTTCACCCGTGTAATAAAGGTGTTTATTGTTCTGTTAAAAAAAAAAAAAAAAATCTTCAGTTTAACAGTTGATGTTGCAATCACTACATTAAATAAAATATTCATTGCATTTTCACAGTTTGCTCAAAACCACTAAGCAAGGGGTAGTGTGGTCTAAAAATTCATTAATAAATCATAGCCATCTTACTCTATCCAGTTAAAGTATGATTATCTAATTTTTGAGATATAGGGACTTCTCTGGAGGTATTCTTAATTTCCTAAGAATTAAAAGAAGAAAGGTATCCCTATATATATAGTAAATCGAGTATGCCCAAACAGAGATCTTTTTAAGTATATGCAGATAGGCTGCTCACTTGTTATGATAAAAAACTCAATATGGTTAGACTGGTTGCAAAACTAATATTGGATAAGAAGTCTATGCAATGGGACAAAGATAACCTGGGTAATACATGTCTCAGATTCAGTAAGGTGCAGAGATCAGATTTTGATGTGATGTTTTCATTTCTTCATAAAGTCTTTCACTTAACAATATCTTTGAGCCTCATATTTATAATCTATGTAATGAAAATGAAAACACATTTCACAAGATTGCTGAAATAACACAATGGATGTCAATAATGTAATAAATGATATGAAATGCTACTCAATATGGGTGAGAATCAATATTGTCAACTAGGACCCACAAGACAAAATGTGTACAAATATTTAGCAATAGTTTGTGCTAAATAAAACATTATAAAAACTTAAAAAATACTTGCTAAAATTAAGAATATAAAATGGTCAGTATATTATTAATCTTAAAAATTCATTGGAAAAGATCAAGAATACATGATCATTGAATTTCTTGCACTCTTTCAGTTAACCTTCATCCTGAAAAATTAAAAATTAAGTTTCTTAGAAAAAATGTACATATAAAGTTGAAAATAAGCCTTTTTTGTTAGTTTGGTTTATTTGAATGTTAATCCCTTACTTAGATGGCTATTAACTCTGTAGTATTGTTTAGTAAAAATCGAAACACTCTATCTCTAACATGTAAAAATATGTGACAGTATCACAAAGGACGAGAAGAAATTAGAAATGTCTTGTTGTAAGATTCTTATACTGTAAGTGAAGTGCTATCATATTACTTGAAGGTAGAGTCTGATTAATTAAAGAAGTCTATTGTAAGTCCTAGGACAACCACCAAACTCAATTTTTTGAAATGATAGTAAGCCATTATTGTGAGTAAAACTGAATCTTAAAAAATGTTCAATTAATTTTTAAAGAGGCAGAAAAAGAAGGAGGAATAAATTTAAAAAATAGGTAATACCTAGGATAATGGTAAATTTTAATTGACTATATTAATATTCACATTAAAATATACAGGGTCTAAACCTACCAATTTAAAGACAGAAATTATAAAATTGGATTTTTTTTTTTTAAAAGGCATGGGTCAGGTATATGTTGCCTATAGGAAACCTATTTTAAATATAAAGGCATACATAATTTAAAGTTAAAAAGATGAAAAAACATATACCATGCAAATGTAAATTAAAATAAAGGTGGGGTAACTATGTTTATACCAGACAATGCAGCCTTCAGAACAAGGAATGTTACTAAAGATAAAAAGGGACAGACATTACATAATGGTAAAGGGGTTCAATTCTCTAAGATGTAACTTCTAAATATGTATGCACCAGAGTTTCAAAATACATAAAGAAGACAAAGAAAATTAAACAAATGAGGTACTACTGAGCAGTGAAGGAAATTATTGATAAAAGAAACATGGGTGAATCAAATTTATCTAATTGAACAAAAACCAGAAAAAAGAGTAAATACTGTCTGTGTCTGTTTGTTTGAGATGCTAAAAATGCAAACCTAATAAAAATTCTACAAAATGCAAACTAATTCATAGTACATTATGCATATTAGTGTTGCCTCAGGGAAGATAGAGGCACATGAGGGATGATTATAATGAAACATGAGGAAAATTTGGGGGTCAAGGATATGTTCATTTTCTTGATTATAGTGATGGTTTTATAGTTGTTTTTATGCTAGAACTTATGTGACTGTACCCTGTAAGTAAATATGTGCGATTTATTGCATTATAATTATTCTCTAAAATGTTAAAAACTTTATATCAAAAGTTATGCAATCTATTCTCAATGTCTGATTTCAATTAATGCATAATTACATGAAGGGCCAGGGCATTAAAAAATCTCACTGATTGACAGTTTAGCAATTAAATTTTTTTATTGAGCCAATACTCTTTCTTTAGGATGAGGTTTTTTTTTCAGAAGACTTCTTTGTAAAGCTATTATTTTATTGCCAAACTACCAGTCTACCATTAGGCTGAAAAGTATGTAAATCCCAGTGGTGACCTTTGTACAAATCATTCACTTGGGAAAATGAGAAAAATTAGTAGACATTTAAGGGTAATGGTTACTGAATACAGAATTATGGATAATATGACTTGCTTCTAATTTCCCCTCTGCAATGAACTATGGCTTCAGGGTCATAATTTTATCTCTGATGTCTCTATATTCACAACTAGAAAATAAGGAGCTGGCCGGGCGCGGTGGCTCAAGCCTGTAATCCCAGCCCTTTGGGAGGCCGAGGCGGGCGGATCACGAGGTCAGGAGATCGAGACCCTCCTGGCTAACACGGTGAAACCCCGTCTCTACTAAAAATACAAAAAACTAGCCGGGCGAGGTGGCGGCGCCTGTAGTCCCAGCTACTCGGAGGCTGAGGCGGGAGAATGGCGGGAACCCGGGAGGCGGAGCTTGCAGTGAGCTGAGATCCGGCCACTGCACTCCAGCCTGGGCGACACAGCGAGACTCCGTCTCAAAAAATAAAAATAAAAATAAGAAAATAAGGAGCTGAATAAACTGAACGTTTCCAATTCTAAACCCTATGATTGAATAGCAATACATATTTATACCCTTTCTGCTCTGTGTCAGCTACTGGGCTAAGTATTACATATATGAAGATAAAATCATTCCCAACAAGAAGTTCACAGCTTACTGGAGGAAGCTGTAAGCATGTTGTTATAATACTGTGTGTTTTCTGTGACTAGACACATTATCACAGGGTGCCTTAGGAATACAGAGGAAAGAAACACCTAACTCTGAGAGTATAGTAGACACTTGTTGGTTATTTTCCCATTATTCACTGCCTTTTCTTACTTTCCATCTGTTCCTGATTCCCACCACCTGCCCATGTTATTCAAGACGGGTAGATTACACCATGTCTTCAAATTGTGTCCTAAGCTTATACAAAAATCTTAGGACTTATATTGAGAATTTTGGAGTATGCACATAATGAATACAGGATAGGTGTGATATGACTTTCATTCTAATTTTTCCCTCTAAGCACTAATGTGCTGACAGTACATACATAACCTATAGAACACCTCCATGGTTATCCTTTTTCAATGTTTACCATAAAGTATTTGAATCTAATTTTTATTTTTCTTACCTGGATAGTATATTCATGTTAGACCAGGCTAGGATATGTATGTAGTTCTCTAACTTGCCATGGCTGAAATATAAGTCCATTCACATAGCCTGAGATGGGGCCAGCTCTATGAAACTACATGAACTGAAGATATATATGAGGTGGTTTTCAATGAAAGATGATAGTAATGTCAATAAAAGTTGGAGATGTATGTCTGGCAATCAATAGATGTCAATTACAATATATAATAAAATGAGTTAATATATTCTACGTTGTCTAACACCCAAACAGGTAACTTGTCAACCATACAATGTCTTTTATTTAGGATTTTGAAGATGAGGGTTAGAAAATTAAATGTAACATAATGTTATCGGAGCACAAAAGAAAACTTAAGGATATAAAATTGTACATCCCAGAAAATTAACTATTTGATTTCTTCTCCTTTAAAGACATGTTTATTTTCTAGAAATAATCTAATGAAGAATAATCTAACATCTTCTTATAGTTTGAGGAAATCTTCATTAAAACTTCTTTATTCCTGTTTACATGGTAACGTCTCTATTGTCATCTGGCCTATCAATGTCTACCTATTAGTCTATATGCTAATTTTTCAGTTAGATGGGTTTTAGGTAGAATCTATACCTGACTTTTTATTGTCTTTCAATTTAAAAAATTCAGTAATGATGAGTTATCTCTAGTATACAATTCCATCTTTAGTTGTTTTTTCTATTTTTGATTTTCAAGCTCATAATCATTTTATATTTTTGTAAAATTCATGAATGCTCATTTACCTTTTAAACAAGAGGGGAAATCATATATCCGGCCATTATTCAAAGGAAAAGCTTACTATGGGCTTCCAGATCTCCATGGGAACCCAAAAAGTGTTCCCATGATTCATTTTCTAGACATGGAAAAAAAATTAGTTTCCATGGAGATACAAAGGTGGGCTAAACAGAGATGGCCTCTAGGGGTCATTGACATTGTAAGCCCAGACAATTCTGCATCCTTCTTGATCCTCAGTATGTTTGAGGTACTTCTGAATTCAATCTGAAATGGCAATGAGTAACTTAAACAGTTTTTAAAATATTTCTTGTGAAATTTTTAAAAACTGGTTTGCATTTCTACATAATAATAGAAAAGTGTATACAAAATCTGGGAATAAACTTCTTAGGATATATAATAACTGAAAACTTAAAGTTTACTGTGGGAAAAAATTCAATAATATATTATGAAATGATATTATGTCACTGCTTTTTGGGAGAAAAAATCTCTTAGTGATTTTTATCATAGAAGATTTTTTAAATTACTAATCACTTTAACCAGAACATATTCATTGTTCTCAAATAAAAATCTCTATACAAAACCATTCACTCCATGCTTGGCATTTTATAGATCCAGGCAACCAACATTCAATTTGCCAGTAGTGGTACTGTTTCCAATGTGGTAGAATCAGTAGTTTCTTCTTTTACAGTTTTAGAGTTAGTCAGGTCTAGGAGATACTATCAGTGTGCTCAAGTAAAAATGATAACCATATCATGTGGTTAGCACAACTGAACAAAAGAAAATTGCACATAGAATAGAGCAGACAGGATTTATATTCATATTCATTAATGAATGTATTCATTCAAGAAAAATACACTGAGTACCTGCTATATGTGAGGTATTATGAACAAAACTTCGAGTACAGAAATAAAAGATGGTCACCGGCTGGGCATAGTGGCTCACGCCTGTAATCCCAGCACTTTGGGAGGCCAAGGTAGGTGGATCACCTGAAGTCAGGAGTTTGAGACCAGCCTGCCCAACATGGTAAAACCCCATCTCTACTAAAAACACAAAAATTAGCTGGATGTGGTGTTGGATGCCTACTAATTCCTAGTAATTCCAGCTACTCAGGAGGCTGAGGCAGGAGAATTACTTGAACCCAGGAGGTGGAGGTTGCAGTAAGCCAAGGTCACGCCACTGCACTCCAGCCTGGGCGAGAGAACAAGACTCTATCTCAAAAAAAAAAAAAAATAGAGAGAAAGATGGTCACTTTCCTCTGCAATCTTAAGTAAGCAATTACGAAACTACATAAAAAATGCTGGGAAGGAGGTATAAATAGGGAAGGACAGGGATACTTAGGAGAAGCTCCTATCTCAGACAAGGCAGAGTTCAGATGAGTGTGACACTTGAATTGGCTGTTGAATAAATGTAGGAAGTAACACAGTAGATGAAAAACAGAAGGGAAGAGCATACAAAGCATCCAGATATGAGCTAGACTGATACATTGCCAAATAAGTTCTTCACCATGTTTGGAAGGATGGGAACAGGTGTGGGAAATGCTAGATAAGTAACTAGAATATTGAGAAATGACATTTTGAAGTGTTCTGTAAGTGAGCTCAGGATTTAAAACAAATTGATAGAAACAGATGATTGTAAAAATGCGCATACCGGGGCTCATTTTTAGTACAGGGAGAGCCGGGAAGCCTATGAGACCATAAGCATAGAAACTAATTAGGCACCCATTAAAATATTCAAAGCAGAAATACCATGGGAGTAGTTCATGTGAGTAAATTCAGAATCCATGAAGGAAAAATTCAGTTATTTTATCCTTGAAAGACACTTTTGAATTTCATGGAACTCAAGCTGATTTTCTATCAATATACTGGTCTAAGGCAGAAATTACAAAGCAGCAGTGACTAATGAGCTGTTTGGTCCAAATGTGTGCTGACTCACTTTGTGTTTAAAATAATTAAATTGGAATGCCCTTGGATTCAGCAAGTACTTTTAGATCCAGTTTGCTGCAGTCCTCACTACTCTCTATTATCACTTATTTCAAATACTGAGGTTACCATTACGGCCACATTGATTTGAACCACGTCAGTTCATAGGCACCCACTTAAAGTATTCCTTAACTATTTTGTATGTCGTATTATACTTCTTCATGTGTATTCTCTTGATTTGTTCATCCTTTTCTTATATGTTCTGCTGGTTTTAAAAGTAACTTTTAGTATTAGGATTTATCATTAAGTTTATGTTTATTAAGTTTATCATTATGTTTGAATTAGTACATTTTACTTTTCTCAATCTGCCTAAATTAATTTTTATCTTTTGTCAGTATTATAAGAATTAAACTTGATAATTTAAAAACTATAATACATGTATTTCTTGTTGCTATTAAGTAGAACAAGACATGGGTCAACCAGATGAGATTTATCAAGACAAACAAATTGCTTGTTGCAAGCCTAATAATCCAGGACAAAATCTCATGAATTTCTTATCTGAGTAATGCAGCTGGAGACCAAAGATAACTATTTCTACTACACAATAAAAGTATCAAACAAATACTGAGTATTTACAATGTTCCAAAAACGATTCTAAGCTTTCAAATGGGATGAACTGATTTAATCTTCATAACAACCTTATAATTATTTTTAGGGAAGAGAAAACCAAAGCACACAGTGGATAATTGACCTTGCTAATATAACACAGCTACCAAGTAACAGAGTTTGGGATTTGATCCTAAAGAATCTGAATTAGAGTGAATTCATATGATGAGAAAAAGAAAATCATTTTTTCACATGAAATAGAAGCTCCACTCATTAATATTTGTGAATTTGATATCACGTGTCATTTGAGACTTTTTATTATAGAAATTTTCAAATACATATGACAGTAGAGGGAAGTCCTGTGTACCAATCACACTGCTTTACTAACAATCCACTCATATGCCATCTAGTATCATCTATACTCTTACGTGCACCATTAAAAAAAAACTGGATTATTTTAAAGCAAATCCAAAATATGATAGCATCTTATTTCCAAAAGAGGAGGGCATGTAAAACAATACCTAACCCCAATGCTATTATTACACCGAAAACAAGTCTTAATATCATTAAGTATTCAGTAAATTATATCACACACATGCTGACTTGCATGAAAGCTTTACTAAACCTTGAAAAAAAACAAAATTAATTTTTGATAGTTCTGATGTTTATGGAAAATCAATTAAAGTATTTTTGTGAGACCATAGCTTCTAGTATTTGGCCAGGTAGTTCATGAAATATATATTGACTTTAATTTGATTTTTCTCCCTTTAAACTGTGGAACAAAGGTGTCTACTATTGCTTTCTTTTCCTGTTTCAATTGCCCTGTTTAAAATCCTGTGTAAAATCCTGTTTTATATAATTATAATACCATGAGACACCTTACACTCATTATTGAAAGTATAAATAATATCACATTAACTGTTTTTCTGTTACTAATTTTAAGAACGTCTTCATGCCACTATGAACACTGTCAATTTCATTTGAATGCTACATATTTTCCATTATTTACTTCTCTGACAACTTTCTTCCAGTCTATTCTACCTTCCTGAATATTGAGATTCTATGTCTTTTTTTTTTTTTTTTAACTTTGAATAGAATGGTCTGAAGAAAACTTACTTCTTTAACAAAAATGACATATTATTATACCTGAAGTTTTGGAAAGAAGCCGACTTGCAAAATGACATGACAGTATGCTGAACTAAAAGTCACCCACTCTCTCATACGGTCACAGTATGCTTGTGTGATACCCCAGAGACAAGGTGCTATAAATATTAGCTCAGTGCACAGTGGCAACTACAAAGGAAAATTAATCTGGGGAGCCTCTGTATCAATTCCCTGAATTTCTCAACTTCTGTATCTCTTATTTGCAGTTCATTTTTCACTAAAACGAACCAATGTAAAATGTGTTAACTGGGATAATGTTATATAAGTTGTTGGTAATAATGAATAGGAGGAGATGGGAAAGAAGGACCCACATTAATTGATTTCCTAGCATATGTCAGGCAATTTAATTTTGTTATGTCATTGAATTTTTAAGACAACCCTATGAGGAAGACATTATCTCCATTTTAAGGCTGTGGAAACTGAGATTAGATCAAGTTACTTTCTTAAAGTGACACGAATATATATTGAAGGTGTTTCAACTCTAAGTTTTTGTTTTAGCATCATGCCATTTTAATATGAGACATTATATAACTATTTTGTAAAAATGGAATGAGATATAGAGGATTAATTTAGGGTAGCATTAATAAGGTATTTTACACCGTTAGGACACGTTATTTTTCAGTTATTGGACTGATATAAATAGCCATCTATTTGAAAAAACAAACTTTGTCCTTATTTTATATTCTCAAAAATATTAAATAAATTTTTTAAAGTTGACACAAAACAGAAACTATAAATATTATAGTATGGAAAGCTTTTCTAACTGTAACATGAAACTCAGAAACCATAAAGAATAAGATTGACAGATTTGATCTTACAAATATTTTTAAATTTATATGGTTAAAGACATCATTAACAAAGTTAGAAGGGAAAATTGGGAAAAACATTTACAACCTAACTGAAAAGAAAAAGGTTTAATACTCTTACTATACAAAAAAGGTACAGTAAAACAAAATATACAAGAAAACCAGCAGCCTAGAAAAAAAATAGGCAAAGTATAACGAACCAACAATTTATAGGAGAAATGTATTGACTAATAACCATGATAAAAATAAACATTTAAAATGCAAATTAAAACAATAGTTGTTTTTTTTTTTCATTTGTCAAATGTGCAAAAAATATTTATACTTTATTAGCCTCAGCTTTTGGGAGTAGTTCCTTGATAAAATGGGTTGCTATTCACATGTGAAATATGGTGATATATATGCATATGTGCTTACTTGTAAAGGCAGTGTGTGATATATGCTTTATTTGTAACAAAAGCAATTTGTACAATTTTGTTATTTCGATAGAAAACTAACCAGAAATAAATATGTACATATGTTTATCTTTCTACACGATTAAACACAAAATATATGGAAATAAGCATATATAAATATGTACAAAAATATATAATAAGCATATATGTTTAAGCTTATAAATAAGATTTTTATACACATATGTTTGTGTGTGTGTGTGTGTATATGTATAAGTAAAATATGCATATTGGTGCCTCTGTTATGTTGGAGAAAGAAGGAGGAAATACATTTTTCTTATTGTTATATACATTTAAAACATTACCACAAAGTGATTTTCAGTAACTTTTTGTTGCTCTTTTTAATGTAGTAAACATCTCTTTCATAATCATAAATAGTAGGTTGGTGCAAAAGTAATTGCAAAAGTAATTGCACCAACCTAAATATAGTGGTTTCAAATGTTTTGTAAATTGTGAAATTATATTCCTATTATTAATTTCAGTAATTATATCCCTATTACATATTGTATATTACTCAGAGTTTATTAAAAAATCCCCTTACAAGGTTATTATAATAGTTATTACTCATAATTGAAAAAATGAAAAGAAATACCCACACTAGAACATCAATACAATTCCTCAGTCATAGCATGTCTATTTTAAAAGATAAAAATAGAGACTGTCACATAACAAAATGTATCCAAAATAATATTAAAACATATAAACATAATCTTTAACATGGCAAGTATCCACAGATTCAGTGTTAATCTCTTTATGTATAAATTTATATTAGTCACTGATAGGAAGTATAGTAATTGCACATGTGCAGATAAAGCTCTTGAAGGTAATATCCTAAACAGAATAGTGATTCTCTGTGGAGAGGAAGAGGGACTGGAATAAGTGTAATGGTCAGGGGCTTACTTGTGTTAACTATGATTGTGTTTAATAATAAAAATGATTGCAAAAATTTTAACAGTTTAAAGAGGGAGACAAATATTTTACACTTGATTCTGGTAGTGTTCATATGACTGTTTTTTTATCAGAGCTCATAGCACTGTACACTAAAAAGGGTGAATTTTACTGTACTTAAATTATAAAACAACTTTAAATAGAAACTGGAAGAATATACAGAATATTGTACATATATGGTATTTTAAATCATAGGGCTTTAACTGTAAAATTGTTATAAAAACTCTTGAAATCTATTTTCCAAAATATATCCTTTTATCTTGTTAAAATAGACCAGATAGCACAAAAACTTAGCAATGTTTATTTAATGAAGGTTCTTTTCCTCAGCATGAGGTAATCTCACATTCAGTCCTGTGTGCAATGCATGAGAACTGAATTTCATGAGAATAAAAACATGTTGATTAACAGATTATAATATTTCAATTATTGGCTTCTATTTCTATGTAGTCCAACCTACTGTATAAAATAGGGTGCTCATTTTCTTCTACTTTTTTCCCTGGATAGCATAGGCATGGACCTTTAAATTCCCAATCAAGGTTACTTAATATTTTCCTTATACAACAGCTGTAGATATCGCAAAGGAAGACAGGGTGAGCTTCTCAATTGCCCCGGGAAGAGAAATAAATTGTGATTGTAAGGTACATAATAAATACATCTTAAAATTTAATATTAGAAGTAATACGTTCTTAGCTGATACTCTCATTTTTTTCTTTCTTAATTATACTTTAAGTTCTGGGGTACATGTGCAGAACGTGCAGGTTTGTTACATAGGTATAGACGTACCATGATGGTTTGTTGCACCCATCAACCTATCATCTACACTAGGTATTTCTCCTAATGCTATTCCTCCCCTATCTCCCCACGCCCCGACAGGCCCCAGAGTGTGATGTTTCCCTCCCTGTGTCCATGTGTTCTCACTGTTCAACTCCCACTTATGAGTGAGACCATGCGGTGTTTGGTTTTCTGTGCTTGTGTTAGTTTGCTGAGAATGATGCTTACTCAAGTGTCCTTGGTCCATACCAGAAATCACCAATGGCTCTAGTGGACTGTTGCCCTATAAACTAACTGCATTTGCTTCCTACCTCAAGAAACTGAGTCTGTCAGCCTGGGTTCTGTGGTCAGATCGTTGGTCCAGCACAGGAAGGTGGCCAGAAATGCTGATGAATTAACTTACATAGTGACCTTCAAAAATGAAGGATAGGAGTTTGTAGATGAATACTGTAGGTATCTAATCCCTTAAGAGACAATTCTGAGCTGTGTTTAAGTACATAGTCACTTGAATGATTCCCAAAAGATTTGGCCACAGTTGTCCATCAACTAACTGCTCACTAATGTATTATATGTCCTGTATTGTATGTTATTCCTTTTCTGTTTCATTGTCCTCCCTCACTATGCTTCCTGGGATCACTCATCAACAAAACAAAAACAAAATTCATTCAGATCCTATCTTAGGATTTGGTTTTGGGTGAATCTAAACCAAAATAGTGTACACAGAGATTTCCCAGATGCCCTTTATACTTAAGAAAGACTTAGATCACAGCAGGGTGATGTCGGATAAAGAGATGCAGAAGCTGGTGTTTAGAAGTCAGAGCAGCTGGAGTTGAAATAGTACAGTCAAGGGAGACCAACTGTGTCTGCAACCAGGAGTGAGAGAAATTAGCTGAATGATAATAATGAGTGCAAGGCCATGTAGCAATATTGCGATTAAATTGTAGCTGGATCATAGTAACCATTTCTGCTTTAAAGAAATTAGAGGTTAAAGCATCTCTCGTTGTCAGTCATGTAGCTAAACATTTACAACTGGCTACTTTATAATTTTCTTCTATTTTTATCAGCTGCATTAATATATTTATTAGACACGGGTTTCTTTTCCTTGAAATAGATTCCAAACTAGATGAACTATTTTTCTACTCAGTTTCTGGACCCAAAATAAAAAAGGAATCACAGAATCTTAGAATGGGCAAGGACTTTAGAGGTCAACTATTTCACTGCTTATGCGTAAATATTCATACAGTATGTATAGAAATTTCATTATACCATAACCTGAGATTTGAGACTAGAACAAATATTTGAATCTCCTAAAAAAAAAACTATGTTATCAATTTCCTGTGTACTTTTTGTTTCCGTTCCTGATTTTTATAGAATATCTAGTATATTCTGGGATATTAATCAAGCGACATAAAAGTGTGCATTAATATATTATGCATGTCTGCCAAGGAAATTCAAAGAACTATACATATACATACAAGTGATATTACTATCAATTATTAATGAGAATTATTAATTAGACTATCATAGTAGCTTGCCATTTCTAATCCCTTTATGTGATTGGTTGAGAATGAAGCAGGTTAGGAGAAATGTCATATTTCTTTTAAATCAAATTCAATATGTTTCTAACATCCATCCCACCAGTCTGCTAGAAAATTCAATTTTAGTCATTATTAGGGCCTCCTTACATAGCTTTAAAGCAGCATGTAGGCCCCTTATCCTGCTCTCTTATTTATGCTGGTAACTAACAGGACACTCAAAGACCAGGCTTAAAGAAGCCTTGATTTCATACACTTGTTTTTTTATTTCATATACTTGGAGCCTTAGAATATGTGGTGACCAGGAACTCAGATGCTTATCATACAGCTCTCTGTTTTCCTAAAACATTATGCTAGAAGTCAGAGACATCACATCTAATCACTTCAAACCTGGGCATCAGAGATCTCCTGCCTTCTGTCTCCCTAGGTGCTACATGGGAGTGGACTTAGGGTCTTTGCTGCTTCAAAGAACTAGCAAACTCTCTCCCAGGCTCAGTCTTAGAGTATGCTTGTTTTCATTCATTGTTCTTCTGCCTGTCCTTTCTCTAATTGGTAAAATCCCCTCCAGGATATGAGACCATAAAAAAAAAAAAACAAAAGCCCTGAGGAAAGTAACTACTCCTAGCTGTAGAAGTCTTCCTGGGACAAGGGGAAATAGAGGACTGGATTCCTTGGGAAGCAGTGGGGGATGCAGAGGAGGAGTACTTTGTGAACAACAAAAATTGATAATTTTTTCATAAACGAACTAGTGCAGGTCAGATCCCTCAGGAAATAGACCCTGAGGTGCTGGATATACTTTAGAGGGTACTCTCAGGATTAACAACTGTGGGAATGGGAAGAAAGCAGGATTTGACAAAGGGAGAAACTGGGGAGACACCAGTGACTCAGCAGATTCCACAGAGAGGCCTGAAACTGGGTGTCCCTTCAGAGTTGCCCACAGTTTGGGAGAGAGGACTGAACCATGATATTCCTTCATTGACTATTTATTGAATGCAAGCTGTCCCTATAAGAGCCCTGACCTTGGGCAAATCAGCTCTTTTTGGCCATTGGCAATTCCTGGGAAGAACTAACAGTGTAGGTCTGACAACAGGCTGGTCTCACCAATGCAGGAATCCCAGTAGCACAACCTAGCATCCATTACAGTTTATCCCCTCCTTCATATGACTTGAGCAGTGACTCCAGGATTTTGCTAGGTCTCTTTTCCTGGGGGAAATATCGAAAAGGGAGGTTAGTGGTACAAACTAGAATAACCATGACAGAAGCAAGTGTCTGAGCTGCAGCTGCTACTTATCATCTCCCTCTACTTTCCACTCTAGCTTCCCTTCCACTCTCAGTTAGAATCTTGCTGTTCTAGGTGACTGACCTGGTAGTGGAATCTAGATACTCATTACTGAGAGCTCTGAGTTGTTGTTGTTGTTGTTGTTGTTCCCTAGCTCCTGAACCTTTTTATGTAATTTAAATTCAAGATTGAGCAGAGGAATACCAAGAGTTGCTTACATGGTTCACATGAAAGCCAAAAAATTCCTCCTTGCCCTCCTTGGGTAACAGAATTCTACTTTCTCCTGATACCCAGAATCACTTATGCCTGCCAACATAGTGACTCTTCCTCTTGCCCACTAACCCCTTGGCTCAAAGATTCAAAATGTGAGGAAGGCAGCTGTAAAGTTCATTGGAAATCTTGCTATGCCTCAGTGTTCCCTTTGGTAACCAGGACTCCTAAACCTGTAAACCTCAGACTACCAAGACTAGGTATATACATAGATACTGAATTACAGATATATGTATATACATAGATACTGAATTACAGATATATGCATATGACTGCAGACATTTATATAAACATATAGATATAATTATAGATTTTTGTCTATCTTTATAAATATGGTTTTATGTAAAATTATACATACCTATATATTTGTAGTTGTATAAATTTCATAGCTCTGTTTTCTAAAAGGAATTATGCAAAGATGTCTCAGTGTTAACGTACATACCAAGCACTCATTTAGTTTCTAGAAACAAACTTACACTAAAAGAAAGCACCAATTCTTTGGTGATATGCTGATTATATGGCTGGGGCAGGCAAGAACATAACATGAGCATTAAGATAAACACATAACAAGTTGTTATGTCAGTGAGTAAGCAAATGCTTGAAGGATGGTGGAACGTGGCATACTCTGAACTGCTTCTGCTCACAACACTTCTGACACCAAAATGTGTCAGATCTTTTTCCACAGTAGCAACCCATTCTCCAAGTCTCTGATACCAGGTAGGTGTTCTGGAATTCAATTTGATTGGAACACTAACTACACAGAGTTAGTGTTAGTCTATACTGATTTAAGGGCTCAGTCCCACAAGGCTTCCCTTGCTTCTGATGCTAGTTGCAAATATCAGGTGCCCAGCATGCCCCTACTTCTGTTTGACTTGACTACAAAGTAGTTTCCTACGTCCATCCCATACCCAGGTTCAATAATGACTCACAGAACTCAGGAAAGCACTTTACTTGCATTACTGATTTCTTATAAAGGATACAGCTCAGGAAGAGCCAAATGGAAGAGATTTATAGGGCATGATATGAGGTTGTGGGGCATGCATGGAACTTTCACACCACCTCTGGACTTACTCTTATAGCAGCTTAATGTGTTCCTCAACCCAGAAGCTTCTTAAACCCTGCCATTTAGGGTTGTACATGGAGGACTCATTATGTAGGCATGATTGATTAAATCATTGATTATTGGTGATTGGCTACATTTTCAGTCCCTCTCCCTCCATGGAGGTCTGGTGGTGAGGCTGAAATTGTCAACTTACTAATCATATGGTTGGTTCCCTCTGCAACCAGCCCCTGTCCTGAAGCTATCTAGGGGACCACCAACAGGCATCTCATTAGCATAGACTCAGATATGGTTGAAAGGAGCTTGCTATGAATAACCAAAGAATCTTCTAGTACCTCTATCACCTAGGAAAATTATAAGGGTTTTATAAGCTCTGTGTCAGGAACCTGGGACAAAGACCAAATATATATTTTATAGTCTATCACAGATGTAAAATTTAAGGGGCTACCACTCACCAAATCTATGACAATTTCAGCGTCAAAATAAGTCATGAGAATATTATAACTCAATAAAGTAGAAATCAAATACTCCATACTTATATAAATATGTAAGTTTATCTATTTATAAAAGGAAAACTCCTTAGAATATAGCACCAACTAATAAATATAGAAGAAAGGATGAAATAGATGGTTTGGTCATCATGATAATGGTAGTCAACACAAACAGGAGTCATTGACTGATGTACAGACTGGTGGGCAGGGATTAGATAAATGGACTATTTACGTAACTGGAATACCTCCTCACAACATAGTAACCAAAACAAGGGGAGAAAGCTTTACAGTGGGTAGCATTGCGAACATCACTCCCACCCAATTCTCAGACCCCAATGGAATTCACAAGTTCCCCAAACAACATCTTTTTATCTTTCCTAATCCATCCACCTATCCAAAACTGGGTTTCTAAAGGAGAAACCTGGCAGTTACCAGCTTTACCACATACTCAGAGTGGAGTGGTGGTCACACTGTGACTATGGTCACGCTATGACCACCATTGTCATAGTGTGCCTCCTGATGCAATGCCAAGAACACATGGGCTGAGTCTGGTCATGTGGAAACATCAGAAAGACATATGTTGAGGGTCATCCTACAACACGCAGAGCCTATACTCTTTAAGACTGTCCAAGGACAGGAAGAGTAGGGGAGGGCTCACAAGCTTGAAGGAGTCCAATGAGACATGACAGCTAAATGCAGTGTATATTCTTGGATGGTTTACTGGACCAAAAAAGTCAAAATGATATTGTTAGGGAACTTGGCAAACTGAATGGAAACTCTGAGCTGGATAGTAGTGTTATTTTAATTTACTAAAGGGGAAGGATATATGTTGATATTGTGTAGGGTTGTCCTTGCTTGTAGACTACACACTGGAGTATTTAGAGGTGATAGGGCATTCTGTTAGAAAAAGGAGTATGTATATAGAAAGAAAGAATGAGAGGGTCATGAAACAAATGTGGTAAAATGTTAATAATGGGGCACTCTGTGTAAAGGGAATATGGAAGTCACCTGAACTATACTTATAATTTTTTTATAGGTTTGCTGTTATTTCAAAATTAAAAAGATAAAATTTCAAAATAATTTTTTTGACTACAATTTATCATTGTGTCAGGAAATCTATCTTTGAACCACTCAGTTCAAATATAGTACATTGTACTAGAAGACTAGAGTATGTGTATTATTTCATTTTTTTTAAAGACAGTGTCTCTGTCACCCAGGCTGGAGTGCCAGTGGCATGATCATGGCTCACTGCAACCTTGACCTTTTGGGCTCAAGGAATCCTCCCACCTCAGCCTCCTATATAGCTGGGATTACAGGTGTGTGCCACCACCAGCAGCTATTTTTTTTTTTGTAAAGTTGGAGTCTCATTGTATTGCCAGGGCTGATCTGTATCTCTTGCCCTCAAATGATCCTCCTGCCTTGGCGTCCCAAAGTCCTGGCTTTATACATGTTAACGACTGCACCTGGAATAATTTTTGATGCAGAGGTAAACCTAATGAGATACAAAAAGATCTCTCTGTTACTGCTAAAAATTGAGTGTTTCAAGTAATAGTACTTAGGATAAATCAATGTGGTAAGTGATACTACTGGCCATTCCTTGACACTCAGGGAAAATTTTAAAGTCACTTGACTTTCTTTTACTGCTTTCCTCTGTGTTTATTTTCTGTACAACCATTTTCTTTTTTTTACAATTTTCCATATAGGCTTCTAAGGGAAAAAGCTCTGTAACTTTAGTGTGTATTTATCATTGTGAAATAGCTTTTCTTTTTCTTAGTCTTTTTGTTTATTCCCCAAAATGAGTCACTGATGTTGCCCAACAGTTCTTGGGAAACAGAGGCCTGTTCCTTGCTAATGTCATAAGTTGTCTTTTCCTGGAAATCACCAAGTGAGTAAACCAGAAGTTCAACTGGAATTTAATAAACATATCTTTCAAACTGACAGTAATCAGCTAAGATTTTATAAGAATATCATGTGCTTTTGGTTCTTTTATAGGAGTTTGTGTGTGTCCTACTGAAGAAAAAACTTCAAACCTTTTGTCACCTCTTTGTTAATATACTATTTTAAAAATACAGATTAAATCAAAGGAAAACAGTTTTTCATGTAGCGCTTCCAAAACCCATAGTTTGTTCACTGTTATTTTAAGGTACTTAGTTCCAGATGCTGTTTCAAGGTCTAAATCATCATGCATATAGCACACTTACTTCTTCTAGGGGAAGATGCATAATTTACTTAGTAGTTAGTCTACAGTTTTTATTGGATCCTACTAGGTTGTTCAGGTTCTTTATTAAAGGCATTCTAAATGCTAATACCTGGCACTCTTACCTGTTCCTTTTCCCCATTTTTATCTTTTATTTTGCTTACCTGCTGGGTCAGAACCCAGCATTGTGTTGGTGCATGAAGTTGCCTATTTAGATCTCAAGAGTTTTAGTGTAGCCCAGACTGTCTGTGGCAGCCTAAGAGGAGAACTAGGAAGGAATAAAGCTTGGAAGGAAATGGCCTTTCACTTTCTCTAGAAGGATCCTGTGGATCGGCGCTCTTTCTTGATTCTCCTTGATCTTGTCACTTTGTAACGTGTCATTTAAAAAAGAGTATGGGGAACTTCCGCATAGAACAAAAAGATGCAGTTTTATCGGAAAGGAAACACATAGGAGAGGCGATCTTTGTTACCTAATATGGTTGTGTGGTGATCATTTGGGGAGGAACTGAGCTGGAAACAAATCGGGATTCGTCTTGAGGCAGATGACATTCTGGAGGTAAGACCTGTCCTGTCTATCTGAGGCTGTTCATATGCTCCTTTAGAGGACTCCTGCTCAGGGTAGTTATCTCAAATTTGTAGGCTCAGTTACCCTCTTTTCTTTTATTTAAAAATATAACATATTTTATATGTTGCATAACATATATGAAATGCATACCTTATTTCTGTAATAATTTTTCTCTGAAAATTTTGCTTGTCTTTTAAAAAGTATCAGTATCATCCCCCACCCCCAACTGTTAGTAAGATATGCAACACTGACTCTTGAAGTGAGTATTGGTGGGGAGGTTCCCATCAGAGGGAAGGAGATGGCAACTCAGATAATGGTCATGACAAGGTGGTGTGGAGCCCTCACAATGGTGTGGTCTAGGCTGATTTTCTGTAAGTCTTTATAATAACCCACAAGACACACATTGTCATCTTTCCTTGTAGACTAAGAAATGCGGTCCTGAAAGGTAAAGTCACATGGCAATGATGCACTTGCCCTTTCCTCTACTTGAAATGTCCCTCTTGGTTCTCGTGGCTGACACTTTTTCATTCATTGTTCAGGTTCCAGTTAAAATGTCACACCTTCTTTTTCTATTTAAGCAGTTCAACTTCCTCTTCAAACATACAACATTCATTATGACATTATTTCATTTCCTTTATTGCATTTTTCATGTCTTACATTTTTTGTGAGTTCCAGTAGAGAATGAAATTTGTCTGTTCCCTTTACTGTTGTATTCCCAACTTCTAGTCCTGTGCATCATATAAATATAATTGGGCAAGTGAATATACCCAGGCTATTCTAGTGTAGAAAGCAGCAGAAGCCCTCTGGGAAGTGTCACAGCAACTATTTCAATAGAGTTACACTAGTTGCTCTGAAAATTTTTTACTGCATATACATGGGACTCAGATTCTGAGACCACCTTGAACATTTTTTTTTGGACAACATTTCCTACCCCTAGATAAATTTGAGATGTGTCTGTTTTGCTCTGCAAATGAATTATTAGCAAAATCCTGTCTGTTTGAGATGTTCTTAAGGAACAATGTTTAATCTACTGTGAACTTGTGTAATCTATTAGTACTGTTGCCAATTAGTACATGCACAACATCAAAGGATATTTTTATGAAAGATTATGATCAAAACAAACCGTCTGTGGATACAAAAGGGGAATTTCTCTTAGAAACATAAACTGATACAATAAGGGAGGAGCTGACATTTTGATTTCATTACCGTTACACTGAAAGTTAATGAATTAAGCAAGCACAGTACCCTCCACTCTTTTCAATCACTTGTCACATTTTCCACTTGAATGATGATGATTGGAACAGAAATGAAGTGTCCCTTTAGCTTTTCCCTTATACCCTTCTTTACTATGCTTTATAAATACCCAGGATCCATTTTTTTTTTCACTAATAGGACTTTGAATGAACTCATGACAGCATCTTGATATATCCATTTGTTTGGGAAGCTGTTTTTTCCCCCTAAGTTTTGGGTATAGTAATGAGTAAAGAGAATAAAACTTGTTCTCTAATATTTCTTACTTTATACCAGCAAACTTTCATATTTCTCTCTCTCTCTCATCATGAGTTTCCTTGGCATTATTGGTTCACATATGGCTTTGCTTTATTATGAAGTCTGTAAATATATAAACCTCTTTTATTCTGGGGAAACTATCTTTTTATTATGTCTGGTTCAACTTTCCAAACACTGTTTTATTAGCCAAGTTACTTCAATGAAATAAAAGTCAGGCTTTGGAGATATGAAAAAGATATCATGTACATTGTACATTGAGTTGAATGGCACCTGATAACTGGCTGGGAGAATTTCCTGATGAATTGGAATATGCACTTGTTAGGTAATAGGATAATACACTATTAGAAATAGAGTGACCTCTGCACAAAATTTGAAACCAAAAAGAATGCAGAAGAATTGTTAAAATGATTCCTTTTTTATTAAAAAATCCTTTGCAATTTTCTTTCCCATAGATATTCTCTGACTTTATGATGAATTAACAAGTTGTTTACTCCATATTTATATTGGATAAAATTATTTTTCATCTGTCAGAAAGTTCTTTCCAGAATTTCAAGAGTTCTGGGTGAAACATTGCTAGTGTGACATACACTCCTGCTTGATTTATTACCGTTTATCATTTTCTTTGATTCTGATATTCAAATAAAAAAATTATTTCAAGTGAAATTTTATATAAAAATGCATGAAGAACTTTTATAAAGTGTCAAAGCTACTTCTCATATATTTTGGTAATATTGGATAAAATGACACTATTTCTCCTATTTGTAAGTTTTGTAAAAAATTTATCCTGTGTCATTTTCATTAGATTGCTTTCAGATGTTATACTTTTCTCTTTGCCACAGAAGGTTAAAGTTAACTTTCCAGACAGCAGTGGTGAAAATTAAAACTCTGTTTTTATTATCATTATGACTAATAAATTAAAAGATAAAAAAACATAATTTTTGATTGCCAAAACACTGTATTGACATCTGTCATTCTGGTTACATGAAATAATTTATGAAAACTATTCTTTGTATATTATAAAGCACTATACATAAAATTAGCCCTTAATTCTTTTTAAAAAATAATTTTAATTAAATTATTTGATATATTTTCATCAAATGAATTACATAGAATCTTATAAAATTTTCTTTATTACATTTTTAAAATTGTGGTCTCTGCTTTTAATACTTTTAGAATTAACATTTTTATTCCATGGAGGTGTTAAAGTTTTGTAAAATTTATTCTTTTAATGAAATTTAAAAATATAGCCTCTTTCCTTAAAAAATTATAAACTATGATCTGATTTTTAAAATATACATTGATGAAGATAATCTGAAAGGCAGAAAATGTTATCAGGAAGAGGAAAAAGATACTGCTAATCAGAGTGACATATTATACACATTTATATTAAGAGCATCTTTTTTTCTCTTAAAAAATGTTAGCATGCTCAACTGCTGAATAAACAAATTGTGGTGTATTCATATTAGGCTAATAAGAAAATGCTATATCCAACAGCATGAAGACTCTGAAATGCATTATGCCAATAATGAATCATATAATCATATTATATGATTTTATTTATATTCCATTCTAAAAAAGGCAGGGAAATAAATAAGATTAGTAGGTGCAAAGGGCTAGCATTATGGGAAGAGATTTGGTTATAATGTGGCACAAGGAAATTTTTGAATGATGGAAATACACTATTTTTTTTATTTGTATGCATTTGTCAAAATTCATAGAACTATATACCAAAAAAAGTGTTAAATTTATTGTTTGTAAATTATCTTAATGAACCTGACCGTAGTAAAATAAAGTTTGCTTACTTTCATGAAAGTTTACAGAAGATAAATTTTCTTAACATCCAATAAAATAAACTTTCTTTATAATTAAAAAACAGCATATTGAGGAAAATCAGTGTTCTGTTAAATATACAATGTTAACTTTTACAGCTAAAAATAACAACAGTTGGGAGGGGTGAAGGAATGAGTGTTGGCTTATGTGAGCTACATCTTTATCATTTTAATTTAAAAAAAATCTAGCATTTCATTGGCTGAGTTTAATTAGGCGGGAAATCTTCTGTTTGCCCCTTCATGCCTATTTTTCACTATTTTTCTTGTGGCTTTCTGCTTAAGAAGCTGATCTGCATGGCCCGTATTAAGAGGCTCCTTTGCCCTCCAGTCATTGATAATACTGAAGAGAGGGAAGAGAGTGAGATAAACCAGGTTCCCCCAGTGAGGTGCATCAGAACAGTTACGTTCCTCAACTAAATGTCACTGCTCCACCAAGCTGGCTTGGTCTACTCAACACTTTCTTTCCAAGTTATGGTAACTTCCTCCTTTTCCTATCTTTTTAGGTCTATTGATTTTAGCATTCCCTGTCTTTTTTCCAAGGTTCTACACTCCCTTTTGTAGTTTCTATAGCTTTGTAGTTAGTCACTTTATTAAATCTTTCTTAAATTATACTAATTGTGTCATTATTTCCAGCTAAGGTCCTGACTAATATACCAGCCAAATTAGCATTATTAGAGTATGAGAAACAAAGAGGATAAAGTAAAGGGTGTAAAAAAGAAGCGTAACAAGTAAAATAGAACTAGACTCTTGAATTAACAAGTGTAACTGATGCTTGTGACATTGATTTCATAATCAAGGTAGACAACGATTCATTTAGTTATGTGGTGTGTAGTTCTTTTTGTCCCTGCTTTTAGAAGTAACTACAGAGGAGCAGAATCCATTTTTTTTTTTTGAGATTAAACAAAAAGAGGCATACATTGCCATAAAAAAAGGAGGCATACATTGCCATAATCTCAGACTCATAAAACATGAACCCTAAGATATCCTCCTTTTCTTAAACCATGAGGACCTGCCCCGATGACTCAGTCACCTCCCACTTGGCAACTCCTCCAACACTAGTGATCACAACTCAGTAGGATATTTGGGTAGGGACACAGAGTCAAACCATATCATTCCACCCCTGGTCTCTCTCAAATCTCATGTCCTTCTCACATTGCAAAATACAGTCATGCCTTGTGGCACAATCATGTCAACAGTCCCTTAAAGTCTTAAGTCATTCCAGCATTAACTCAAAAGTCCAAGTCCAAAGTCTCATCTGAGATTAGGTAAGTCTCTTCCACCTATGAGCCTGTAAAATAAAAAATTAGAGACTTCCAAGATACAATGGGTTACAGGCATTGGATAAATGCTCTCATTTCAAAAGAGAGAAATTGGCCAAAACAAAGGTGCTACAGGCCCCATGTAAGTCTGAAATCCAGCAGGGCAGTCATTATATCTTAAGGCTCCACAATAATTTCTTTTGACTCCATGTCTCACATCCAGGTGATACTGATGCAAGGAGTAAACTCCCACGGCTTTGAGCAGCTCTAGCCCTGTGGATCTGCAAGGTACAGCCCCCACAGCAGCTTTCACAGACTGGTGCTTAGTGCCTGTGGCTTTTCCAGGTGCATGGTACAAGCTATCGGTGGATCCATCATTCTGGGGTCTGGAGGATGGTGGCCCTCTTCTCACGGCTCAACTAGGCAGTGCCCCAAAGAGGACTCAGAATGGGGGCTCTGACCCCATCTTTCCCCTCCATACTGCCCCCTGGTGAAGGTTCTGCCCCTGCAGCAGACTTCTGCCTGGACATCCTGGCATTTCCATATATCTGAGTGGAGGCTCCCAAGCCTCAACTCTTGTCCTTTGTGCACCTGTGAAAGCCTTGCAGCCTTGGTGGCTGGTAGAGGGTGCAAGCTTTCACCACATGAAAGCCTTGGTGGCTTCTGACTTGCACCCTCTGGAGCAGCTGTCTGAGACATATCTGGGGCACTTTTAGCCACGGATGCAGCTGGAGTGGCTGAGACACAGGGAGCAGTGTTCCAAGGTTGCAAAGAAGAGCAGGGCCCTGATCCTGGCCCATGAAGCCATTTTTTCCTCTTAGGCCTACAACCTGTGATGGGAGGGGCTGCTGTGAAGGTCTCTGAAATGCCTTGGAAGCATTCCCCTCCATTTTCTTGGCTATTAACATTTGGCTCTTCATTACTTATGCAAATTTCCGCAGCGGGCTTGAATTCCTCCCCAGAAAATGACTTTTTCTTTTCTACCACATGGTCAGGCTAAAAATTTTTCAAACTTTTATGCTCTGCTTCCTTTTTAAATCGAGTCCAATTTCAGACCATCTCTTTGTGTACACATATGAGTATATGCTGTTTGAAGCAGCTGGCTACATCTTGAATGCTTTGTGGCTTAGAAATTTTCTTCCACCAAGGAAGGCTTCCTTCCAAGATCCTGTGCCTTAATTGTATTTGTAATTTTATAAGTATTTTTTCTAAAGAGGATCCCCCAAATTGTATACAAAATATATATTTTGTAGGAGTATGATACACACATATATCCAATAAACTAGATCTCTGAGTCTCCTTTCTGCAACTAGTTCTAATAAAACCATGTGGGTATAGACTCATTCTGTCATGTCAGATATAAATACAAGCTTTAGCTTCAAAAAGAAGATAATACAAATGGATAACCAAGACTAAGAATGTATATAAAGATGCTTCAATTATTTCTTTAATAAAAATAAGGAAAAACATCATAATTTCCCTTCTGTGGTCTTAGCATTGGTGAGAGACTAAACATGGAATTAAATAAAATATTTAATTTCTGATACTGCATATTCTCACTTATACATGAGAGCTAAATGATGAGAACACGTGGACATATAGAGGGGAACAGCAGACACTGGGGCCTACCTGAAGGTGAAGGGTAGGAGTGTAGGGAGACCCCCTGAAACTATTACTATGGAATAAAAGATGAAATGCTCCTGATTATTATAAATATAAAATTGCATGCAGGATTGTATAAAGACAATGCCAGGCTGGGCTGCCAGAATGAGCCAGTGGCACATGATGTGCTTCCCCCTGCAGAGAGCCTATGAACGGACGTGCGGTCAGGGAGGTTTCACATCACCAAGATTCCTGTCCCAGAAAAGCAGATGTTCATAGCTCTGGGAATGGAATGCGACCCTCATGGAGAGCCTATAAACGGATGCATGAGGGGTGCCTGTCCACATGGATAAGATAGGGCTATAAACAGCCTCATCTTGCCACAGCCCTTCTAGGCCTCTTTAGGGTTAAGGCATACTCCCTTCTGAGAATTTCTGGTCTAACTGGTTGTCTAGTTGCATGTCCTGTTTCAATGGATTGTTTGTAACCAGCTTTTGCTGTAACTGTTACTGCTGATTAATATCTTGCTAATCATAGGTTATGGAAAGACTGTGTTTCTGTTTTAAGGCTCTGTTAGAAATCACTGGTGCACACACAATATTGTAAATTCTTATCTCTGTATACTGTACTTCTGCATATAGATGTTATATTAAAGAATTACTTCATCCCCATGTGACCATCTCACCTCATAATCAAATGACCCTAAATCCCTCACTAACCTACCCGCCCCCCTCACTAAATGTAATAATAAATGCTGGTATATCCAGTGCATTGGTGCCATTGCAGGACCAGAAGGTGGTGACCCCCCTGGACCCAGCTTTCACTATCTTGTGTGTGTCTATTATTTCTCAACCTGCCAATCTACCTGGGGACAAAGAAAGAGCCCTGTTGCATTGTGAGCTGCTGGCCAGATCCCACAATATGGCAGGAGAGAACGGATCAGGAAAAATAACTAATGGGTGCCAGGCTTAATACCTGGGTGACAAGATAATCTGTACAACAAACCCCATGACACAAGTTTATCTATATAACAGACCTGCACATGTACCCCTGAACTTAAAAAAAATAATAAAACATTTATTTTCTGTGCAGAGTGAGTGTTGCTATTAATTATGACTTGATAAGTTCTCTTAGTACTCATTATATAATGATTGCATTCCATTAAATTGGGAGAGTCCCTCCCCTATTTAAACAATACACAGGCAAATATGCATGTATCATATATGTGGCATTCTCAAGTAAGGTTTTGAGTAAAATTTTTATGATATTAATTACGCATGTCTACAAGTTGTTTGGCAATAATATTAAAAAAGTATAACACAGTTTTAATTTAAATGGAAAACTCATTTTCTAGATAAGAATGAAACATATTAAATTTGAGTGGGCAACTTAGAAGCATTTACATGTATATACACATACACAAATTATATAATTTCCAAAATTTTCTGAAATTGAGAGAAAATGAAAAATATAGAACCAGAGTATTTTCAAATGGTGCTGCTTCATAGAATACATACTATAAAATATTTTCAAATTTTTGAACTTTTAAATGTTCAATTGTAATACAACTCTCACAATAAATAAAATATTGGCCAAATAATTAATAACAGAAAATAAAATTATTGCATAATTTTTTAGTACAAAATCCTGACAATCATGATTATATTTTAAAGCATTGTTAATTTGATGTTGGCTAAAAATAGAATGAATGAGATAGCATTTAGCATGTACTATAAGATAATGATGTTTTAACACACAAAAGATAAGAGCCATGAAGTAGACAAAAGGCTAGGTTTCTTACAAGAGAAGAAATAGAATAAGCTTAAAATATATAGTTCAGTAAAAATACAAGTACACAGCACTAATTGTGCTACTCTGTGGCACCTTTATTGGTTAGCATTCACTTGGCTGTAAATGACAGAAATCTAACTCAACTTGAATAAAATGGAAATTTGTCTTACAATTCAGAAGTCTCACCAGCTATAGACCAGAGATTTTAGTTTCTCATTGCTCTTCCTCTCTAAGTTAGCCTAATGTTCTCAGACTATCTATCCCATCAGACTGTCTGAAAGAAGCAATACACGCACATCTTTCAGCTTCAGTACCCCAGTTCAAATTTTCAAAATATCTGGGAAGAGGTCTGGCCAACCTGGATCATCATTCATACTTGAAATGACAGCAGCCAGGAGTAGAGTGCTATAATTGACATATAATGGGCTGAATCTTTACTCGCAGCACAAATTACTGTGTGCACAGAGATTTCACATTTTTTAAAAAGCACTGTTTCTTTTTTATCACATGGCTAAGGAGACAAAGAACAGTGTTCTAAAAAAGATACCTCTCATGTCTAATTAAATTCTTTTAGATTTTCCTGAAAATATGTTAAGGGACCCTAAATATTTTAAGTACAGATTTTCAAACAGCAGCAAATTTTAAAGTTCATCTAATCGTATTGTATAATTGATGCCACAAGAGGGATGAGTAGTAACACTTTAGACTAGAACCCAATTTCCTTTACTTAGAGGACCTTGACTTGCCTATGACATGGAGCTGCAAAACCAGTCTCAAAATATGACCACATAGGGAGTTAAGGAGCTGTAAATAGAAATATAGCAAAGAGAAACAGAGAATGAAGTCTTGCTTGTAGATAATGCCACTATTAATATAGAGGGCTAAGAAAGATTTCTGTGGATGATTTTTTAAAAAAATTTAAAGGCTCACTTATGCCAGAAAAACCTAATGTAAATATACTTTTTAAATGTTTTTCCCTTTGATATTCAAGTGATTTATTTAAATGGATGTCTTTCCCTCGCACATCTATGTTTATCAGAAGAGCCAACATATACCTTCTACTCATGACTTAGGACTGGAATCAATTACTTTCTAAAGTGAACACTGAAAGAAAAGAATACATGGAAACCTAAGGACAAATAGTTCTTTCAAACCATGCTATAGTTAACATCTGTTGTCTTCTCCCTCAATTTTATGTGATCTTACTTAACTAGCAGTGATTTCCCTTAGGTCTCAAGTAAGCTAGTTACCCTACCATTGCTTCCTGCCAGGAAGGTGATTTAGAAGACACATTCAGTGCTTAGGGCTGGACTCATCCCTTTCAATGCCCTGGGCAGTAAGAGAGCACCAGATTCGCGTAGGAAGTGGGAGGCCTAGTTGTTGGGGACATTTTTAGGGCACTGAGGCCATGTGGCTATGATAAGAAAATAATCTGTATAACCAGACTGGTTCCTTTATTGACTCTAAGCATATCATGTGTATCCATTCCTTTTTAATTTGTTTACCATTTGTGTCCTGTTTTGTGTCTTTTAAAACTCATCATGCCCATCCTTTGAATCTCAACTGAAGGTCTATTTCCCATAAGATTCCCTTCCAAACACTTTAGCCCACACTCGAGTATGGATGTGGATAGATGCAAGTGTTGACCGTGTTTCCTGTATTAAGTTTCAGTTTGTTGTAGATGCTGAACTAAGACTATTTTTTAATCCATTAACTGATTCACTCATTTATTCTATAAATATTTGTTTAATGCCCATTGTGTTCCAGGCATTGTTCTGACTATTGGACATGGACATTAGTCATTCATATCTACCATAATGATTTATAAATAACAATAGACAGTCAACACCTCTTGAATGATTGAATTAATACATAGTGCCCCCTTATCTAGTTTCACTTTCTGAGGTTTCAGTTATTCATGGTCAGTCACAGTTCACAAATTTTAAATGGAAAATTATAGCAATAAACAGTTCATAAGTTTTAAATTGCATGCCATTCTGAGTAATGTGATGAAATCTCACACCTTCCTGCTCAGGATGTGAATCATTGCTTTGTCCAGTGTATTCAGACTGTCTGAGCATCTCAACTGTTAGTCACTTAGGAGCCATCTTGGTCATGAGACTCACTGTTACAGTGTCACAGTGCCTGTATTCAAATAAGCCTTATTTTACTTAATAATGGCTCCAAAGTGAGAGGAGTGGTGCTGGCAATTCAGATATGCCAAAGAGAAGCTGTACAGTGTTTCCTTTAAGTTAAAAGGTAAAAATCCTTGATTTAAAAATAAAAGAAAAAAATTATATCCTGAGGTTGGTGAGATATATGGTAAAAGTGAATCTTCTGTCCATGAAATTGTAAAGGAAAAATAAATTGGTGCTATTATTGCCACAAACTGCAAAAAAGTTAAGCCAGAGTGAATCTTAAATGCTCAGTTAAGATGCAAAAGATATTAATTTGAGAGTAGAAGACATGAACAGAAACACATTCCGCTTGATGGCAATCAGGTTGAGTTCTATCAGACGTTTCAGGAATCTACTGAGGTTCTTGAAACGTATCACTTGTCGATAAGAAGGGACTGCTATTGTAAATACATGAGAAAAGGAATATACAGAAACAGAATCCACTGTGGTATGGGAAGAGAAAATTGTTTATTAATTCAAAGCAAATAGAAAATCCACAAACTGTATTATTATGAAATTCTGATAGAAGGAACTTACACCAACACCTGGCACCAAGGCAAAATATTTTATGAGAAAATGTAAGGCCTGAAATAGTGCTTTTTCAAATGGGTTCTCGAAACAGTTTCCCTTTATTAGAAGGAAATAGTGTTTTAATTCCATGAAAATATTTAAAAACTTTCAAACCTTGCCTCTACAAACTATATATTTAAGGTAGGGAAGATTAAGCACTACCCTTTACTCTCATCCAATAAATGTGTGAATCTTCACATTTCTTCAAATTTCTGTGAAGTCAACTCTGCTTAAGAATCACCTAAAGAACTGTTTGTTTATAGGGCTTCTTGTTGGGATCTTTTCCAAAATAAAGAATTCTTCTGTAATGTAAATTTCTCTGAATCTTATCCATATTTCCCAAATCATAAGAATTCTGTGCTAAGAGTTTTAGCCAGCAACACGCAAAGCTGTTTGGCAGCCATAGTGAGGATGGCAAGTGGAACAGCAGTTTTGCATTTCCTCATAAGCCATTGCATGGAGTCATAGTTAAGTATAACTTTTGGGGTCTTATTGCCTCAACCTAAATCCTGGTCCAACACTTCCCAAAATGTGATTGAGAGGAAGGTTTTCATTTTTCCTATTTATGTCTCAATATCCAAAGCTAAATAATTGGGAAAATAATTGTACCTGACAGTAGACCGTTTAATAGCTCAGGTGGACTATTATGTGGGTCTTGTACAAACATTAACGATGGATCTGAAAATAGAACAGCTATGTACAAAGTTTGAAGAACCTCAGAGAGTACATGCAGGTTATGTTGTCTTACCTAACACTATACTTTAGAGGAGGAACTGTAATGCATGAAACATTAATAAATCTATAGGTGAATGGCTATGAAAATAGTATTTTAAAATTTAGCTTTTGATGTATAGTATATTTTTAGCTCCTCTCACCAAAATCTCCTGAACAAGACAAATTCATTTCTTTCTCATATGGTTCAAGGCAGGTGTTACTTGGGGATAGGGACAACTCTCTTCCTTGCTTTCTGTCACACAGGAACTCATGTTGATGAAAGCTCTGATGAGGTGTCCAAGGATAGCATGGTAATCTTATTTCAGTGATCTGTAGTATACAGATTTGGGGATGTTTTCATTGGTTAAAGCCCAAAACAGCACATATCACTTCAACTTCATCACATGAACAGACCATAATAAAAGGAATTATTAAAAATATTATCTAATTGTATGCCCTTGAAGAAGAGAATATAGTTTTCATTGTGATTGTTTTGTTTTGTAAACAGCAAGCAGTTTCTGTGACAGTTTGCCCCTCTGGTCATGAAATATTAATATTAATTTGTAGCCTTTTTCCTATATTTAAAGCAGAAGACTCTTCTCTTCAGATGAGACAACCTAAGACCACATTTCACACCTGCACCAAATTTAGAATCAAATATTTCAAAAGTATTTAGAAGATGCTCAGTTCTATAGATCAAGATCAGTGTGTGTTCTTGTGTTTTAATTCCCAGGAACTAAAAGTCAGCATACACTAGTAAAGCAAGTATATAATAACCATAAAAAAAGCCCATTCTGAAAATGGATGAACGGGAAACTCATGGCAGGCGCTCTCACAGAGCAATGATGAACTCCTTCTGGGAAGGTATTTTTAAAACTTTTCTGCAATGGCGGTGGAGGAAATTTAATGGTTAGATCTGAAGT
The DNA here is from genome assembly GCF_009764315.1 of Trachypithecus francoisi. Taxonomy (NCBI): domain Eukaryota; kingdom Metazoa; phylum Chordata; class Mammalia; order Primates; family Cercopithecidae; genus Trachypithecus; species Trachypithecus francoisi. The sequence goes on along the minus strand of NW_022681465.1, from coordinate 172,249,347 downwards.
CAGCATTCTGGAAGGAATCTGTGTCTATTGATCTCCATGAACTCCAATGCCATCCTTTTAGAGGGTCTTTATTGTATATTTTCTTCTACAGACATCTTTGAAGTGAGGACTGAGGAGTATTGTTCTCCTGGGAAGCTGCATAGCTTTTAAAGTCCAATTTTTTAACAGCATCATTGTGGTACAATTGATATATTTAAAAAGCTGCACATTTATTTTTATCTTAAAAAATGCTTAAGTTAAAAAATGAAAATTATATGTATTGTGTACAATATGTTGTTTCAAAATATATATGCATTGTGAAATGGCTACATCGGGCTAATATGTATTACTTCACATACTTTACTGCACACGTTTAATGTGTTCAATTTGATGAGTCTGGATATATGCATATACTTGTGATATCATTATCACAATCAAGTATTAAACATACCTTTTTTAAAAATAAAAAATAAAAAAAAAACTTCAGAAATTTTCCTGTGCTCCGTTCTGTTGTTTTTTATTTTTCTTTCTTTCTTGTGGTAAGAACAAATAACACAAGATCTATCCCAACAAAATTTTAAGTGCACAACACCATATTGTTAACTGTAGACCCTACGTTGTACAGTAGATAATTAGAACTTGTTTGTTTTGTATAACTTTATACCTATTGAGTAACAGCTTTTCCCCTTTTCCCCCTCCTACCAGTCCTTGGCAACCACTATTCTGTTCTCTGCTTCTATGAGTTTGATTATGTTAGATTATGCAAATAAGTGGAATCATTCAGTATTTGTCCTTCTGTGACTGGCTTATTTCACTTAGTATGGTGTCCTTCAGGTTCATTCATGTTGTCACAAATGGTAGGATTTCCATTTTTAGAAAGGCTGAATATTATCCCACTGTGTGTATATGCCACGTTGTTAAATCCATTTATCTGTTGATGGATTTTTGGCTTGTTTTCATATCATGGCTATTGTAAATAATACAGCAATGGGCATGACAGTATAGATATCTCTCTCAGATCCTGATTTCATTTCTTTGGGGTGTATACTCAGAAGTGGGATTGCTGGATAATATGGCAGACATAGACTAACTGAACACAGTAGGAAGTTCAGAAATAAACTCGTGCAATTACAGTTAGCTGATCTTCAGCTAGAGTGCCAAGTGTACGCGATGGGGAAAGGTGAGTATCTTCAATAAATGGTGCTGGGAAAACCAAATAGCCACATGCAAAATAATGAAATTGGACCTCTATCTTACACCATTTGCAAAAATCAACTCAAAATCAATTGAAGACTTAAATGTAAGACCTGAAAATGTAAAACTTCTAGAAAAAAAGCAGGAGAAATGTCTAGACATTTGTGTTGGCAATGATTTCTTTGATGGGAATGTAAAATGGTACAGCTGCTAGAGAAAATATTGTGGAGAGGTTCCTCAAAAATCAAAGCCCAATTTGTAATCACACACAATTAGTAAAGGTTATTTTACATTCCGTTTTTTAAAAAAATTCTCTCTCTCTCTCTCTCTCTTTTTTTGGCCAAGCTCATAATTCTTTAGCAATAGAATTTCCTCCAAAAACTTATTAAATTTCTAATGTATTTGTTTCTATTTTAGTGCTAGTAAGCATACCCAAGATCTTTTTTTAGACTCACTTTTCAAGCTCTCTGAATTTTCTTGCTGCTTTGATCCCATGCCTATTTCCTTCACCCAAGTAGTAGCTGCCATCTGAACAATAGGTTTTCATAAGAAGGTAACATCCTTAATCTTATTTTTAGTTTCAGGACTGAGTACCTTTTATAACTGGGAAAACTTCTTGTGACTTTGTGCTCAAAGCCTTTTTCGCTGATATCTCTTGTGTTAGTAGTTTTGAAGAAGCTGGCTTTTTCAGCACCGCAGGACCCTTAATGTCTGCTTGCACATCAGCCAGTTCTTTCCTGAGTTCCTTTATTTCTCAAATATAATACATGCAATTAGGCAAATACATCGTTTAGCAACCAGTTTAAATGAATGCTGACTTTTTTCCAAGCTCTTTCCCCTGAACTACAGTTTTGATAGATCGTTGGTCTTTCTTCAAAATCTTCATAAGAAGCAGTTTAAACAAGTATTTGACTAAAGAATAACCGTTATTTTTAGCATTTTAGTACCCTATATCTGTATAACTGCCTACTGCTACCATTTTTAAGTAGTGAACTTTAAGAACATAATGCAATTCACTCTTTCAGTCTATCATAAGGAAGAAAGATCCTGGAGACACTGAGGGAGATTTTTCAAACTAGGGCTGGTAGTAGCACATTTCACTTCAGCTCACATTTCTTTGTACAATATGCAGGCACACTCCAAGACCTAACTACAATGGAGGCTGAAAAATATAAGTCTAGCTATGTGTCCAGGATGAAGAGAAATGAATTTTGGTGAATATGTAGTAGTCTATTACAACTTCTCATGGATTCAGTATGCACATTAATTTTTCCCCTTCTTATTATACCAGATATGGAATTTTTATTGGAAGTTCTGTTTGAAATTTTTTCATGTAATTGCCTATTTTGAGTTATATAAATAAGCATTATCTACAATTTCTGGATATAAATATATGAAAAAACAAATGTACATTTTTAATGCATTATGAGATAAAAGTCTGATAAAACAAGTAGTAACTTTTTATTACACTTTACTAAAGGTGAAATAAAAATTTACCACTTCTTAGATTATAATGTTACTCTTTTGACAAAATATCATTGAATCAAATGAATTACACTTTACTAAAGGTGAAATAAAAATTTACCACTTCTTAGATTATAATGTTACTCTTTTGACAAAATATCATTGAATCAAATTAAGATGGTTGAACATTATCTGAAATTTCTTAGATATTCTATTAGAATCAAAATGTTCCAAGAAATACTAAATTTATATATTAATATGCTTGAAACTTCCTCAATAGAAGCAGAAATTTCCAAAGATGTTACCCTATCGTCAAGTATATAGAAGAAAAGAAATATAAGGTCATAGTAAAAACTAACTCTAAGAATTTAGGGACTATGTCTTTACCTCTGAATTTCCAGCTTTAGACAACGGCTGGACAAATAGTACATGCTCAATACATGAACCAGTGAGTGAAAAAGAATGATGCATGAGTCAATAGTAGCCACTGTAAAGGGATGTGAGAACTTGAATTTTCCCAGAAAATCACTGTTATGCAAGTCTTTAAAATGTATGTGAAATATATGAACATACTTCCAAATAATGTCTTTTCTGTAATTTTGTAGTAATGGAATATTTTTCACTAGCAAGAAATTAGGTTAAACATCTGTAAGATAAAGTTTGCTGATTCCTTTTAAATTAATGAGTACAGAAGAATGTGAACAGAATATCAATGCTCTAAAAATAATTTAATAATTGATATCATGTGGTCACATTTATTAATTTTTTTCAAATTGGTCTGCATATGAATGTTGTTAGAGAAAAATTTTAAAAGGATTATTAGATAAGTTGTGTAGGGAGAGAATGAAACAGTAAGGTTAATATTTTTTAGATGAGTTTTAAAAATATAAATTTTTTCTGAGTCTTTTCCATTATTTTGAAGCTAAGTATTATTTAAAACATTACTAAAGAGATGAAGAATATGAAAATATTACCATAGGTTGAATCTAAAAATGTATGAGGTAAAATTGTCAAAAATATTTCTATTATCACTAGCACCTGGTGATTCAATATTAGCAAAGTCTTTCTTAACAAGGAAATATTTCTAGCAAAGGATTACCAGCCAAATGTCAAGCAATATGCTTAGTACTAGGGCTAACTCAGTGAGTGAGCCAGATAAGCAGCTAATTGCTTGGTGCTAAATATCACAGAATTTTCCTCTAGTCTGTATAATTGAACTTCTCCTCTGTGTTCAAGGAGAGCAATCAGAAATTGATCACTCCTCACTCTAACTTACCTTACCCTTAGTTGTAACTTTGTGCATCTGGACACATCTTCCTAATAAAGCTAGGTACATATTTCTTCACTTCCAAATCATGTAGGTGGAACAGAATTATTATCCTGATTTTATAAGCTATCTTTTTAAAAGTGTGAGTCAATGGCAGAATAGCAATTAAAACCAAGAGGGAAAAAAAGGAAGAATGTACAGGTAATATATGATGGGTCTACACGTGAAAAGCTAAGTAAGTCAAGATCAAATATGGACATCACTTTTTACAAATAGCAAAATGATTTCATTGCCAATTAAAAGGATCAGAAATATTTTACTCTATAGAATTCAGTAGAAAGAATGGAATAACTTTGAAAAGAGGAAAGGAAATCCAGTGACAGTTAAATTGTATTGTACTATTATGAAGAAGAGTACTGAGTATTTTTGTTGGAAAACATCAGAAAGAGGCCTGGGAAAAATGAGACAGCATGTCTCATAAATATAACTATGAAGACAAAGTAGATCTAATAATTTTGTTTTTCCTCCTATTTCATTGTTTCTCCTCCTATTTCATTGTTTCTCCTCCTATTTCATTGTTCCTCCATTAGAGTGAAACAATAATTGTAGAAATCCAGGTCCCCGCTGTGCACTGTTTGAAGAACGATGCATACAAGCCGTTGATAAATGCTACGTCTCCATCAGAAAGAGTAGGATCTTGATATCACGACATGGGTTTAATTTTAAAATGAATATAAATGGCTTTAAGTGCTTTTTATTGTTCTGTTTGTGTCAGCAGTGTGAGCCATAGGTCTTCTATATTGCACTGTAAATAAACAGTGTGTCACTAGTATTAGACTCACCATGATGGATGGTATACCTTTCTCAACCCTCAGTTGTCTCATTATCCAAGTTCTATTGGGTCATTAAACAAACATTAGAAAAGTGGATACTTGCTTTCCCTTGAATGAAATTATTCGCTTGGGACTCTTGCTCCAGAATGACTCAGTAACTAAAACTTCTTGTGAAAATTAATGCTATATATGTATAGCATTAATTTCACACTGTATTTATCAGTGCTTTGATTTTATAGCATGACCTGTGCAAGTAAGCATATAAAATACCTCCTTTTTTAGTATTAGAGCCTACTGATTTATATACAATATTTGAATGCTGTCTAATATCCATAGCAGAGGGTGAACATTAGTATATTCAAGATTTGTGTTTCTGTTAATATTTTTCTACCTAATGCTAATTGTCAACTTTAATAAGAGGCTCTGTCTTACTCACAGAACATTTCAGGGAAAACTGAGATGTTTTGAATTCTACAGATTCCACATTTCACACAAGGTTGCCAGTCTCATCTAAAGAACAAGTAATTAGCTCTGAAAGCAGAAGTACACAAAAAAAGCAGAATTAATGCATTTACTGACCAGCACAGTGCTTCATGCCTGTAATCCCAACACTTTGGGAGGCCGAGACAGGAGGATCTGTTGAGTCCAGGAGTTTGAGATCAGCATGGGCAACATAGCAAGACCTGGCTGCTATATATAATAATAATAATAATGATAATAATAATAATAATAATAATAGCAACAAAATTATCCAAGTGTGGTGGTGCATGCCTGTATTCCCAGCTACTCTAGAGGCCGAGGTGAGAGCATCGCTTGAGTCCAAGAGGCTGAGTCTGCAGTGAGCCGCAGATGACCAAGTGAGACCCTGTCTCAAAAAAAAAAAAAAAGCATATTTGTTTCTTGTTATTCTGTGGCTATGATACTTGATTTTCTTATCTCCGGTCATTTATATATTTGTGTGTTTTAAGATGAAGATTAATATCAGATAATTCAAAACTGAAATTTCATATACTTAGAAAATTTTTGATTAGTTTCAGTTTATTCTGGAAGAAAAATGAATGTTTCTTACATCTTAATGCATTCTGGTTCTTGCTAGGATGTAGAATCATAAAAGTCAAAATGCTGTAAAGTGGTGTCCATTTGAAAGCAGAGGAAATTCTAATTCTATGTAAACCAAACCAATATTATACTACTGATATTTTAAATATATAATCTAGACTCCATTACACATCACAGGGCAGAGACCAGCCTTCTAAGTCTCACAGAAACATTTCATCCTCCCCTCCTTCTACCAGTGGCATTACCTGGAGTTTATAAGACTCCTTTCAGCACTAACCATCAATTAATATATAATAATAAATTAATAAATTAGCCAATCAACATATAGTATTTACTGACCATTCTCTCTTTGTATAAGATACTTCAACAGGCATTATAAGAAATATATATATATATATATAATATATATATATATATCACAATTACTATAAACTTAAAATCTAGTCAGAAAATATAATAATCAAGTAAAAATGTAACTTACTAATGACAACTCAATGTTGACAGCATGTAAACAAATATTTTAGTTTAGCAGTATGAGCCATATACTTTGAAAGTGATTCTTTGCCAACTGTTCTGTGGTCTTCACTAATTTCTATTGAACTGCTACGATTTGAAATATTATGGGGGAAATAGGAGATGTCATACTTCTTTCTAGCATAAATTGAATCTGATAGGGATCTGTATTTTACTTCTTATTTCTGCCTATCTTAGCCTTCAGGGTACCAAAGTTGTGTGTCTTACAGAATTAGGTCCCTAAAGGGCAACATACTCAGGAAACTTAATTGCTCTGTATACCCAAACTGAAAATCTAAAACTTTTGAGATTGTTTGACCCTAAAAAAAAAGAGGAGTTGTTCAGTCTTCTTAGTATTTGTACAAGAGGTCTCTATTCTGTGGTTACTGAGATACCACATTTGTTGAGTTAAAGTTATGTAAAACATGTCTTCCCTGAACCTCAAGTTTGAAATTCACAATCCATCAGATTAAGTTGGAAATTCTTAGATTTTCTATGAAATCAGTGTCTTCCTTCAGTCCTTATATGTAGGCCTATGAAAAGAATGTGAGCAACATGCTATAAACTTTGAACACTTTCATCAACTTAATAGGGAAGAGCATTCATGGTATAATCTCTTCTTTCTGGATAATTAGTAGATGTGCTGTCACCACACTGGCTAGAATAGAACTCATACAATAAACCTTGATGTGTAAGAGTGGAAAGATGTTAGGAGATTTTGTTTTGTTTTGTTTTTGTTTTTTTGTTTTTTTGTTTTTTGAGACAGAGTCTCGCTCTGTCGCCCAGGCTGGAGTGCAGTGGCCGGATCTCAGCTCACTGCAAGCTCCGCCTCCCGGGTTCCCGCCATTCTCCTGTCTCAGCCTCCCGAGTAGCTGGGACTACAGGCGCCGCCACCTCGCCCGGCTAGTTTTTTATATTTTTTAGTAGAGACGGGGTTTCACCGTGTTAGCTAGGATGGTCTCGATCTCCTGACCTCGTGATCTGCCCGTCTCGGCCTCCCAAAGTGCTGGGATTATGTTAGGAGATTTAATGAGATAAAAGGTTCCTAGTTTCCTCTGAGACTTGCCTTTTCAGTTTTTGTTCTGTGGTTTTCTATTAAGTCTTTCAAGAAAGGAAGAAACATGGTGAATCACACAGTTCTATACATATAAACATGTATCTGTATATCTGTCTTATCTATGTATATAAAAATTTATATATAAATATATTAAAAAATAATGACATAATAGAGATTGCTTCCTTTTGTCGATGTCCTATGATGTTAAATTCTGATATATAATGTGACATTTTACTTAAACATTTGAAATAGATCTTGAATATATACACTTCATATATATGTCTATATAGACGTATACAGATCCTGAATATACACATTTCTTTGTTAGGTATAAATGTTTTCTTTGTGAATTAAGTTAATGCTTACATTTGGCAAGTTTAATAAGGCTCACGATATTTTAGAAGAAATTAGATGTTTTTGATGTATTGATTTTATTTTAGACTTTGCCTTTTCTTCTCAAATCTTTTTTCCAGAAATAATTTTAATGTTGGGTATTTTAGAGTAAAATTTTCTATTAGTACTATGTAGTGACTTTGATTCTATGTTTGAAATATTTTCAGATGACTTAACATTTCAACTGCTGGCCACTTTCTGCAAAGTTTGAGTGGACAGCTCTCTGTATGCAAGAAAATAATGGTTCTACATGTAATATAAAAGAAAAACAATATGTAATTAAGTGGAAATGCCCTCTGAAGGATTTAGTATTTTTTATGCAAACAAAATTTCTACACAATGTGAAAATGATTGCATTTTTGAATTATACCAGAGTAGCAGGTTAATTTTGAAATTTTTTTATGTTAGAGATGAGATAATGGGGGCACAAGAATATTATGCAAATTGTTTGGGGGTTTCAATTTAGAGTCAGAACATGTGGTGACAATTTAGGTCTCTTTACATATGTGTGGATTCTCTTCTTACTCTGGCCAGGGTTGAGCTTGTTTTGAATCCTTCTACTTCCATTCACAATCATTATTGGGGCCTGCAAATTTCATGTCATAAATTTAACTTTATCTCCTCTGTAAATAGACTTTGCACATTGTTTTTATTTTGAGTGAATAAATGATCTCCTTTCAGATCATTCTTTTTAGTGGTAACAAAGGAACTGAAAAAGTAGTAAGAAATTATGGTACAAATACTTTTATCTTCCTTAATGTCATAATATTTGGTTGCTCAATTTGAGAAGTTTCATTTAAAATGACACATAACATGTATTTTATTTTATCTTGAAATATAGATATACACTCCTTGGCCAATTTTTCATGTTAATCCAAGGCCTTTTAAAATTATTAAAGTATGAGTCTTCAGATTACAGCACATATCTTCCTTGAATAAACCATAATATTAATGACTTTGTTTGGGTTTTTTAAAACTGGAATAAGAAATATTTATGAAGACAACATAGTGTACAATCGTTTTGGAGTTTTACAATTTTATTCAAACATTAGTAGTTTTCTTACCCTTGTCTATTTGCTTTTTTCTAACATTTTTATCTTTATTTTCTTTTTTATACTCATTACTGTAATTAATTAAATTATAAGTGTGTTTTACTGCCCTAAACATATTTGAGTTGATCTAAGGTAAATATAAAATTCCACAATTGGAGCAGGAAAACATAAATGTACTAGGGAGTGCATCCAACCTAATTAATGCCATAGATAGCAGACATGACAGAGAACATAGCATTAGCATTCTGGTAAGCTGTTTTGATGATGGTCATTTACGAGAGCCTTTTCTGAATTTAGCATTTCTGTTTAAGGTTAACTGGGAAAATAACATCTTTATTAGGTGAGAATAGAAAGAAATTCTTTTTTTTTTTTTTTTTTGAGACGGAGTCTCGCTCTGTCGCCTGGGCTGGAGTGCAGTGGCCGGATCTCAGCTCACTGCAAGCTCTGCCTCCCAGGTTAAAAAGAAATTCTTAAGCTTAAACTCTTCAAGGCTTCACCAACTTCTGCTCTGCTGCCTGGATCCATCTGATTTGTAGATATCAAGTTTCTTAAGTAAATCGCCAATTTCTAGAGTTTTTGTATCAGACACTGTGTTGAAGACCTGCTGAAGGCCATTAAATCTCTTCCCCCCACTCAAACACATACAACTATGCACTCACAGAATTGCTAATTGAAATAGTACTGGAATTATATTGCCTGAATAGAAACTTGTTTATTTTGAGGCAATATACTTAAAATTTCATCTATAAAATGGATAGAATAATAGCATCTAATTATAAGTTTACTATTATGAGTATCAGAAAAGTAAAGCGTTAGGCTCAATTTTTGCCTCATAATAAGTTATAATAGAATACAAACATAAAAATAATGTTTTCAAAAATTATATCTTATGAGGTAACCCTTCTAAAGTGTTTTAAATGATGATGATAAACTACATATATTTTCTGATGGTGTTCAGACTATTAGAATTGATGAAGATAATTATGCTTCTTTTTTATGCAAAATTAGTAGACATATCCTACAAAAAGTTGAATTAAATTCATATTATGGAAATAAAACAAGGATGACATTCTCATTGCTCTCTAAATTTTTAATACAGAGATTACTGTTTTTTACTTTGTGTATGAAATTTAAATTGTGAAATTGATATGGCAACATGCCTATCACTTTTGACAAGTTATTTTTGACTTTTTTTTTTTAAGGACAACAAATGACTCACAAACATTACCCTTATTCAAAACAGTTGTATTCAGAACCAAAGTTCCCCTTGCCAGAGGAGGTTGGGCAAGACATACCAGAATTCTGCCTGCCTATTCTAGGCAAGGCAGAATTTCAATTTGGTCATTTTATTTAGTTTTAGTTAATGCTGTTGTTTTTGGCCAGCACTGACGTCCTTGGATGAGACACAATCTGTCTCTACTGTGATAGGCTGGGGAAAGACCTAGTCCCTAGGGGTCTGTTTTATGTTTTAAAATCTATACACCCAACCTATTTTCACACTGGTGAGCTGCCCACAATGGAAGAATGAAAAGTTTATAGAATTGGGCATTTCTACCCTGGCATCTGTCAGTGACAGCATAACTCTCATCAATCCAATTCATGATGAGTTTATACTACTAATAAATAATTACACAAAGCCATGTGAAGCCTTTCAAAAAAAAAAAATGGTGCTTAGGTTCCTGTTTGGCTATACATAACCTGACTCGAAGGAAGCTGAAAAAAAATGTTTAATTTCTGCCTCTTCCAGTGTGGAAAAAGAAGCAGGCTCTCTTTGTTTTTCCAATTCTGATTTGAGTTCAAAAAATTCACTGGACTAGGATCACAAACCTGTGTGCCACCCTGGCTCTTCTTCTCTCTAGCTTTGAACAGATACTTAAAACTCTCACACTTGAATTTCCCTTCTGTGAAACGATGGCTGGGCCAGATGATATCTAAGGCACTTTTGACTCTACAAATAAAAATATTTTGCCCCCCTTTTCAAATCTAGCTCATAAAATTAAGATAAATTATGTTGGTCTTTGAATATAGTGACTTGGAAAGTAGCTGCCTGTGTAATTTTTAAGAAATAAAATAAATTATCTCATGTACCAAATCTATTGGGCTTGCCCTACTTTGCTTTATTTTGTAATTTTGACCTTTGATGTATGACATAATGGAAAGTCAACTTACAGTAGGGTTCATTCTTTCTGTGAAGACCTGATTTTGCCTGGGCAGGGGACTGATTCAATAATGGAAGGGGCTTCTTCCATTCACAGTATGTATAACTTATGGAGAACATTGGAAAGTTTGCTCTATATGCCTATGATAATATCAGAGTGGCTCTGAATATACGATTCACAGAATAATCAAGACCCAGGGAATCTAATGACTCCCAATATGAGGGGTTGTCAGCGGCACAGGTGTTTTTCTTATCACTTGATGTCTGAATTATGTAGGTTGCCTATATATGTTTAAGAGATGAATGAGGCTTGTAACTAGATTATCATAAGAGACAACCTAGACTTTTAGGGATTTTCTATTTTGTGTTCAATTTACATTTATTTTTCAGCTTATTTTACCTTAATTCCCAAGAACCTCTAGCTTTAGTCAAAGTAATACTTGTAATGAACTTCCTCTGCTGAGAACCAATATCCATGGCCTTATAGAAGAACTATACAATAATCTGTGCTTTAGGAGGAAAATATTTGTCATTGGGTTTATGGTATAATAAGGTTTGCTTCTTTCATGGTTCAAGGCATTTGCGGTTTATCAATCACAAAATGTTAATAGAAGCTGATTTCCATTTTTCCTCCTTAGACAGTTTTCTGAATTGGTGGGTCAAAACAAATGTTGAAGCCACAAATTCATGAATTAGCCTTGCACTAAGCATAGTTATGGGGAGACCAGAAAACAATATTTGATGTCTCAGAGCTGCTACTGGAAGCCAGATGATCTTTTAAAAATGCAAATCATATCAGGCCACTACTATTTAAGTCCCTTTGATTGTTTCCCATCTCATACCACATAAAATAGACATAACTAACCAAGACCAACAGGGACTTACCTTACAGCATTCTGCCTAAATGTGTGACTTTTTCCCCCTTTCTACTACTCCTTTGTCAATAAGCTTCAGCCATTCAGGCCTTTTTTGTGTTCCAGGAACACACTAAGCTCTTTCCTACCTTAAGGCCAAGAACCTGTAGTTTATTCTGCCTTAAATACTTGTCCTCAGATCATTCAGATCTTATTTTAAATGTCACTTAATGAAGATCACTCAGCTCAAAGTAGGTATCCAGACATTATCACATACTTTATTTTCTACATAGCAGATAGTACAAGTATCCCATTATTTTCTTGGTTTTTGTTTGATTGTTGTTTTCTCTCTCTTACATTAGCATGAGAACATGTAGCTGTTGCTCAATAAATATATTAAATGAGAAAATCAATGAACACATTACATTTAAACCTCTAAGTTGCTTTTGGCTTTTATATATATTTCTCATAAAACTATGTATTTAAAAGTATAAATAAGATTATATACAATAATGTGTTTTTATAAAATATCAATTATGAGTTTATGTATTATAAAAGTATATAATTACAAATATAAATTTTATAAACTAGAATATATATAAATATTATATAAAATATATATCAAAGATTTATTATGTATTAAAATTATAGATTAGGGTTCACTCTTGGTGTCATATATTCTATAGGTTTGGATAAATGCATGCTGGCATGCATTCTCCATTATAGTATCCTACAGAGTAGTTTCACTGATTTAAAAATTGCCTGTGCACTGCCTATTTATTTTCCCCCCAAACCCTGGGAACCACAGGCATTTTTACTGTCTGCACAGCTTTGCGTTTTTTAGAATGTCATATAGTTGGAATCATACAAACTGGCTTCTTTACTTAGTGATATGCATTAAAGTTTCCTACTTGTCTTTTCATGGCCTGATAGCTCATTTCTTTTTAGCACTGAATAATATTCCATTGTCTGAAGGTACCACAGTTTACACCACCTATTGAAGAACATTTTTATGCTTTCAAATTTTAGCAATTATGAATTATGCTGCTATAGACATCCACATGCAGGTTTTTGTGTATGTATAAGTTCTCAGCTCCTTTGGGTAAATATCAAGGAACATGATTGCTGGATTGTATGATAAAAGTACATTTATTTTTGTAGAAAACTGCCAAACTGTCTTCCAAAGTGGTTGTATCATTTTGGATTCCCAGTAGCAGTGGATGAGAGTTCCCATTGTTTCACATCCTCACTAGCATTTGGTGTAATCAGTGTTGTGAATTTTGGCATTTCTAATAGGTGTGTAGTGATAGGACATGATTGTTTTAATTTGTGTTTCTCTGATGATGTGTGATATCAGATCATAAAAGATACATTTTCGTATACTTATTTTCCATCTATATATTTTCTTTGGTGAGGTTTCTATTAAGATATTTGGCTTATTTTTGATCAGATTCCTTATGTTCTTATTGTTGAGTTTGAAGAGTTCTTTGTATGTTTTGGATAACATTTAATTATCAGATGTGTCTTCTGCAGATATTTTCTCCCGTTCAGTAACTTGTCCTTTCATTCTCTTGCAGATGTCTTTTGCAGAGAGAAATTTTTAAATTGTAATAAAGTACAGTTTATCAATTCTTTCTTTCATGAATCATGCCTTTGTGGTTATCTAAAAAGCATAGCTAACCACAAGGGAATTTAGATTTTTTCCTAAGTTATCTTCCAGGAGTTTTATAGTTTTGCATTTTACATATAGATATAGAGTCCACTTTCAGTTAATTTTTTTGAAGTGTGTAAGGTCTATGTCTAGATTCATTTATTTTTGCATGTGTGTGTCCAGTAATGCCAACACTATTTGCGGAAAAATCTCTTTTCTCTATTGTATTTAGTTTCCTCCTTTGTCAAAAGTCAGTTGACTGTATTTATGTATTACTATTTCTGAACTTTTCATTTTGTTCCGTCGCTCTATTTGTCTATTCTTGTGCCAATAATACCCTAATTGTCTTGATTACTGTAGCTTTGATTATCATCTTAAAGTAGGGTAGTGTCACTCTTCAAACTTTGTTTTCTACTTCAATATTGTGTTGGTAATTCTCGATCTTTTGCTTCTCCATATACACCTTAAAATCAGTGTGAAAATATTCACAAAATAACTTGCTGGGATTTTGGTTGGGACTGTATTGAATCTATAAATAAGCATACTGATAATTGATATTTGATCTTTCTATCCATAACATAGTATACCTATTTAGTTAGTTATTTGATTTCTTTCATCAGACTTTTGCAGTTTTCTCATAAACATTTTGTACATATTTTGTTAGATTTATTTCCTTTTCATTTTTGGGATTTCTATTATAAATGGCATTGTGTTTTTAATTTCAAATTTCAATCAGTCATTTCTAGTATATAGGAAAGTGACTGACTGAAGTGTATTAACTTTGCATCCTGCAACCTGATACAATTACTTGTGAGTTTCAGCATTTTTTTGGTTGATTCTTTCAGATTTTCTATCTAGATAATCACATCAACTGCAAACAAAATAGTTTTATTTTTTCCTTCTCTATCTGTATACTTTTTACTTCCTGTTCTTATCATATTGTATTAGGCAGGGATTCCAGTAGATGTTGAAAAGAAGTAGTGAGAGGACCCACCCTTGCCTTTTTCCTGATGTTAGTAGAAAAGCTTTGAATTTTTCAGGTCTAGGCATAATGTTAACCCTCAGGTTTTTGTAGAGTTTTAGAAACCAAGTTGAGGAAGCTTCCCTCCACTTCTAGTTTATTGGGAGTTTTTACTATGAATGAGTATTAGATTTTGTCAAATGTGTTTTCTGTGTTTATGTTTACTTCCATGTAATTTTTCTTCTTTGGCCTGTTTATGTGATAGATTACATTAATTGATTTTCAAATGTTGAATTAGGCTTGCATACCTAGAAAAAAAAATACCCTCTTGCCCATGGTGTATAACTCTTTGTCTACACTGTTAGATTTGATTTGCTAGTATTTTGTTGAGAATTTTTTCATCTATGTTCGTGAGATATATTGGTCTATGGTTTTCTTGTAATACCTTTGTCTGGTGGCTCGTATGTTTAAACTCAAGATATTTTTAGTGGACGTCTTATTATTTTTAAATATTGTCAATAAGATAGAGTGTGGCAACTGTAGAGAAGCTGTAAAGAGAATTAACTTTCTTCTTATTAGTACACACACACACGCACACACACACACACACACACACACTCTCTCTCTCTCTCTCTCTCAAATGAATTCAACTATGTTCAAGCTTTCCTTAATATTCTACTTGATCCTTGTCTAAACTAAACGTGAGAATATGGTTGCATATTTTCTCCACATATTTCCAAAGGGGAATTTTGATTTTTTTCATCATACCTTATGAAATCAAAAGTCTGATGAGTATCTTCTAATCTAAGAAAGATTTTTCTTTTTTTTAAAATAAAATTTTAAATTTTAGAATAGTTTTTTTTTATTTACAGAAAACTGCTCCAGTGTGCCCCACTTCTAATTTCCCCTATTGTTAAAATCTCAGATTAATATGGCATATTTTTACAACTAATAAATAATGATACAATATTATTAAACAAAGTCTGTACATTATTCAGATTTCCTTAGGTTTTATTTGATGTTCTTTCTGAAGTAGAATGCCATGTAGAATACCACATTAGACACCCCTAAGCTATGAAAGTTTCTAACACTGTCCTTGTTTTTGATGACCTTGAGGTTTTTGAGGAGTACTAGGTTTCAGTAGTACTAGTGAAGTATTTTGTAATATTCCTGAAATAGAATTTGTCAGGTATTTTTGTTTATAATTACACTGAGTTTTTGGGAAGATCACAAAGGTAAAGTACAATTTTCAGCATATTATATCAAAAGTACATACTACCAGTATGACATATAATTAATGATGTTTGCTTTGAGAATTTGGAAAGTTATTGTTTTTCTCCCTTTTCCATATTTTTTTCGTCTTTCTATAGTCTTGGAAAGTTGTTTTGCATAGCCCCAACTTAAGGAGTAGGGAGTACCATGGCCAAGAAAACTTTACCTAACCCAAGATCATCAAGATTTACTCTTATGTTTTATTTAAGAGTTTTATAATTTTAACTCTTACATTTAGGACTATAAACCATTTTGAATTTTTTGTGTATCGTATGCTATTGGTCCTGGTTCATTCTTTTGCATGTGGATATCCAGTTGTCGATCTGTAATCTATCTCCTGTGCTAGTGCTGCACTGTCTTGATCACTGTAGCTTTGTAATACATTTTGCAATTGGGATGTGTGACTCTTTCAAGTTTGTTCTTTTTCAATAATGCTTTGGTTATTCTGGGTCCTTTTAAGTTTCTTATAAATTTTTTAGAATCAATGTGTCAATTTATTCAAAAGAAAAACACCCAGCTTAGATTTTGGATTTTGGTAGGAATTATGTTGAATCTGTAGAGCGGTTTGGGGAGTGTTACTATCTTAACAAGGTTAAGTTTTCTGAGCTATGAACTTGGGGTTCTTTTCATTTATTTAGATCTTTTTAAGTTTGTTTCAACAATGTTTTGTAGTTTTCTGTGTGCCAATGTTGCATTTCTTTTTAAAATTTTATTTGTATTTTACTCTTTTTGAATTCTGTAAGAGATTTTGTAAAAAAACTATTTTTGAATTGTTCATTTCGAATATATAGAAATACATTAATTTCCATATATTGATCTTGTATACTAAGAGCAACCTTGCTAAACTTATTTATTTGTTCTAATAGGTTTTTCTGTGTTTCTCATTATTTTCTATATACAGACAATTTCATCTCCAAATTGACTGGTTTTCTTCATTCTTTCCAATCTTTATGCCTTTTCTTTTCTTGCATAATATCATGTTTTTATCATGAAAGGATATTGGATTTTTAAAAAGCCCTTTTCCGGCATCTATTGAAGTGATCATATGTTAACCCCCTGGATTCTATTATTGGAATGTATTACTTGATTTCAGATGTTAAACCAACCATACATCCCTATCATAAATTCTACTTGGACATGGTCTATAATCCTTTTTATATATTGCTTAGTGCCATTGGTTAATATTTTGTTGAGTATTTTTGCAACTATATTCACAAAGGATATTTGTAATTTTCTTGCGATATTTTGTATGGATTTAGTATCAGGATAACACGTTCTTCATTGAATTATTTAGAAATAGACTGTAGTTAGTGAGGATGAGAAGACAATTGTATGAGCATGGAAACAAATGGTGCATTTGCATTAGTCTGTGCAGCAAATTATATCACCTAGTGTAGAGAGGTTATCTCTCTCTACACTACACTAGATATACACAAATTATATCACCTAGTGTAGAGAGGTTATCTACACTAGGTGTAACCTAGTATAGAGAGAGATAAAAGCACGAAACAAACTAGGAATACAAGGGAACTTCCTCAGCATTGTAAAGGGCATCTGCAAAAACCCATGACTAATACCATTCCTAGTGGTTAGAAGTAGTCAGATTTGTGATATATTCATGAATAGAGGTGTTAAGATTTGCTGGTGGATTAGATGTGAATGTTAAAGAGAGAAATCAAAGATAACTTCCAAGTTTTGTTCTAAACAAATTCATGGATAATCTTAACATTTATGGAGGAGTCTTTGAGGATTAGTAGAGAAGTCAAGATTCCTAAGCCTGTTAAATTTGAAAGTCATAAAAAGAAATACAAATTTAGGAATATCCAGCTTATTCAAAAATCTGTATTTCCTAGGCAAAGAGTAAATATAGAAAAGGGATGAAAACTGAAGATACTGTGGCTTACTGCAACATTTGGAAACCAGGTGCAGTAGAAGACATAAAATGAAATCTTTACGTTGCATATTTTAGATTTAGTTGTGTCCTAGCCTGAACATGAAGCACTTTATTTTATTTATTTATTTATTTTACTTAGCATCTTCCAGCTATAAAAGAGAGTGAAAGTGTAGAGCAGAGAGTGTCTCTGGGTAATGGGGAGAGAGAGCACAACAGTTGTGAGGCATTGAACTCAATGCTGTCCTATTAGAGAAGAAAGGAAAACTGGACCAAATTTAGCTGCTGCTTGCCCAAAAGAGAGCATTTACACCAGCCCTAGCCAGAGGAGAATCACTGATGCCAGTAGTCCGAACTTGATCCCACAAACTTCATCATCAAGGGCTACAGCTCTCTGTGTCTCCAAGTAAACTTGAAAGGTAGTCTAGGCCATAAGGACTGCAATTCTTAGGCATGTTCCAGTACTGAACTAGGCCCAAAGACTGGGGACTATGAGGGCATGTGACATATTGAGACAGCAGCTGGGGCAGCCAAGGGAGTGCTGGCATCACCCCTCCCCTAACTCCCAGCTGCACATCTCACGGCTCCAAAAGAGAGCCTTTCCTTCCACTTGAAGAGAGGAGAGGGAAGAGTGGGGAAGAGTTTGTCTTACATTTTGGATACCAGCTCAGTCACAGTGAGATAGGGCACTGGTCAGAATCTTAAGGTCCCCCATTCTAGGCCCTAGCTCCCAGATAACATTTCTAGACACATCCTGGGCCAGAAGGGAACCCTCTGCCTTGAAGGATCCAGTGCTCACATCATTCATCACCTGCTAACTGAAGAGCCCTTGGGCCCTGAATAACAATCAGTGATACTCAAGTACTTGGTTGAGGGTCTTGAGTGAGTCTCTGAGACTTGCTGGCTTCAGATGAGACTCAGCACATTACCAGCTGTGGTGGCAACAGGACAAAACTCTGCTTGAGAAAAGCAGATGGAAATGAAAGGGAATTTTGTCTTGCATTGTAGGTACCAGGACAGCCACAGGGTAGTAGAGCACCAAGTGGGCTCTTGGGGTTCCTGGTTCTAGGACTTGACTCTTTTGACAGCATTTCTGGAACTACCCTGGGCCAGAGGGGAGCCCACTACACTGAAGGGTAAGTCCTAGGCTAGGCAGAATTTACCACAAGCTGACTTAAGAGCCCTTGGGCTTCAAGAGAACATTGCAGTATTCTTGGAATATTCCTCATGGCCTCTGATGGCTACAGGTGAGACTCCTCTGCCTTTAGAAAGGCGAGGGAAGAGTAGGAAGAACTGAGTCTTGTGGTTTGACTGACAGCTCAGTCTCAGTACGGTAGAACACCAGGTAGACTTCTAAGTTTTTTGACTCTATTCCCTGACTCTTGGACAGCACCTCAGGACCCACTTGGGGGCTGGGGGACCTTACCGCCATGAAGGGAAGGACATAGCCCTGGCTGGCTTTGCCACCGGCTGATTGTAGAGCCCCAGGGCTTAGAGCAAACTTAGGCAGTAGCCAGTGAGTGGTTTCACAGGCCTTGGGTGAGGCCCAGTGCTGTACTGGCTTCAGTCTGACACCGCACAGTAACAGTTGTGGTGGCCACAGCAGTGCTTGTGTCACTCCACCCCCAGCTTAGGTTGCTAAGAAAGGAGAGAGAGACTGATTGGAAGAAAGTAAGGGAAGAGAATAAGAGTCTGTGCCTGGTAATCCAGAGAATTCTCCCAGATCTGGTTCAAGACTACCAGGGCAGTATCTCTACAAGTTGGCAAGAACCACAGTGTTACTAAGCTTGGCGCCCTCCTAAAGCAGATACAGCTTAGGTCACAACACCAAAGTCCTTTCAAATATCTGGAAAGCCTTCCCATGAAGGATAGGTACTATAAGCCCAGACTGTGAAGACTATAATAAATACTATAAATAAATAAATAAATCTATCTTTCAATGCCCAAACATTGAAGAACATCTACTAGCATCAATACCATCCAGGAAACATGACTTTGTAAAATGAACTAAGTAAGGCACCAGGGACCAATCCTGGAGAAACAGAGATATGTGACCTTTCAGACAGACTTCAAATAGCTAGCTGTGTTGCGGAAACTCAAAGAATTTCAAGTTAACACAGAGAAGAAATTCAGAATTCTATTGGATACATTTAACAAAGAAATTGAAACAATTAAGAAGTAAAAGTTCTACAGTTGAAAAATGCAACTGACATACTGAAGAATGAATTTGAATCTTTTAATAGCATACTTGATTAAGTAGAAGAAGGAATTAGTGAGCCTGAAGACAGGCTGTTTATAAATGCACAATATTTAGAAAATAGCTTCAAAAGGGCAAATCTAAGAGTTATTGGCCTTGGAGAGGAGGTAGAGAAAGAGATGGGGCAGAAATTTTATTCAGAGGAACAGTATCAGAGAACTCCCCAAACCTAGAGAAAGATACCAACATTTAAGTATAAAGAAGGTTATGCAACATCAAGGAGATTTAACCCAAATAATACTATCTCATGGCATTTAATAGTCAAACTCTTAATGGTGAAGAATAAAGAAAGGATCCTAAAGCAACAAGAGAAAAGAAACAGCATACAATGGAGCTCCAATACATCTGGCAGCAGACTTAGCAGACTTTTCAGTGGAAACCTTGCAGGCTGGGAGAGAGTGGCATGACATATTCAAAGTGCTGAATGAAAAAACTTTCACACTAGAATAGTGTATCTGGGGAAATATCCTTCAAAATTGAAGGAGAGAAAAAGACTTTCTGAGTCAAAAGCTTAGATATTTCATTAACACAAGACTGGTCCTTCAAGAAATGCTAAACAGAGTGTTCCAGTCTGAAAGAAAAGGATGTTACTGAGCAATAAGAAATCATCTGAAGGTATAAAACTTGTAGATGATCTGTTCTACTTGGTCATACCAAATACTTTAAGTAGACTTATACCTTGATGAAGTCAGTTTTTTTCTTTTTTTACATCAATTTCCACATCCACTAGGAGCAATATATTTACTCATAGCAAGCAGCTAAACTCATATTATTTTAAACCTTTCATTGACACAAAGTAAAAGACAAAAAGATATTTTGCTAATTCTTGTTGAAGAGAATTAAATGTCCAAATGAAGTCTTACTAGTATCCAAAGTGAATTCTTAAGAATTCTATACTGAGTTGTCAAACTTTATTTTTTAAAGGTTAAACATTCAAAAAGTAGAATCTGTAATCAATATTTCATTAAAAAGTAAATATTAATAGCGTTAAATGGATACATAGACATATGCCTACACATTGACCATATAACCTTACTTTTTTCAATTCACTGAAAATCATTGTAACTCTCTTTGTAACTCTGTGATCCTGCACCAGCCATGTGAATAAGTTTGAAAATCACTAATTTCAGAGAATATTCTAGCTTTCCTTATGATATAAAGAATAGCCGGTTATTACAAAAGCTGTGAAGTTTAGGCTGTAAAACTTCTATATACGAAAGATTTCAGAATAAGGATCTGGTTAAATTTTAGGTGGAGGAATGTGCTGGGGCAACTAGAGAACATACCTAGAGACTTCATTTGCACAGTAAGCCCATTGATCTCTCTTCCAGAAGATTTGGGTGTTTGGAAATGGGAGGGAGGTAGTGGTACTCTAAAATCTCCTGAAGTAATGTCTTGGGTCTGTCATAATTTAAATCAAGGTAACTTACTCTCTACATCCTTAACTTGATATCTTGTTGGAATCCATTTTGCCAGAATCTAGAAATAAATATGACTACATCATTTTAATGTAATTTTTCAGATAATTACACTTTGGGGTGGGCTTAAATCACTGAGGAAAAGAACACTGAACTCTACAGTATTTGACTTTCATAAAAAGCTTTATTTCAAAAATTAATTATTTCCAGTTTAAAAAGTATTACATTTCTCATTACATGTGCTTACTTTCCATTCTAAAAATATTGGTTTGGAGTATCTGAGTAAAGGTTGAAACAATTTTTACAAGCTCAAAATGAATCTCTTTTTTATGCTTGCTTAATTCAAAAGCAGCAGATAGTTTTTTTAAGATTAAAAAGAAAATTTTATATTAAAATGAAAAAAGTTTTATCTCCTGCATATGTTACAGTCATCTTTAAGCCATGTGAAAAGTATTAGATAAAATGGCTGTTTGACTTCTAATTTTAGCATTATTTCTGTTATCAAATTTCATAAAAATATAAATAAGGATTCTTCCCTGTGAAGAATAGACAATACCCGATCAGTACCCTTACCTTGTATTATGTTAATTGTCCAATGTGGCCTCACTTCCAGATCCTAGTTTCTAAAATTACAAGTGTCAATGTGATGGAAAAGAAAACTGGGTATCAGCCTACAAGGATTTTGGTCTTAATGTAGGCTTATGTGTTTTGATTAATTATAGAAGTTGAATGGAGGAGATGGAAGTCATGTGAAAACTTTTCTAATTTAACTTTTGACTAAATGGAATTGCTCACCGCAATTTTTTCAGCTTGTGGGAGGTGAATTTTAAATAATGGAATAGGATTCCTCATCACAAGCTGAGAGATACATAGATCAAATGTTGAGAACTTTTGTTTTAAAAATAAGGGGAAGAAAGAGGCATTGTTGGGAGATTGTTTTAAATCAATTTTAAAATTTCTTTTTGAATCAGATTAAAATTTCTGCAGAATCTTTACTACTTTTTCATTGGTTAACTAGTTCTCATCAAATTACTTTAAATTATATTCTTTATCTGAAATCTTTATCTGAATAGTTGTTGGCTCAAAGTACATCAGTTCTACTTTAACTTGCACTTTTCAAATTTCTATCACATTTTTCAAAAATGATCTTGTTATGCTGTTACTTCAAATGTTGTTTTTTTATCTATAACTCAGAATGGAAATTTGCATTACAACACTGATTGGTCAGTCTGTCTATTAATCATCTAATTTATCCAATCTAGAGAGACTGTGTTTGTATACACATTGTGTTTTATCCATTGTGGCTTCTCTGTCATGCAAATACCAGAAAATTATTTTCAGGGATTTTTCTTTTTAACAAATAATTAAACCTTGATTTCTATCTTCCCCTTTTTTGCCCTGTATGTTTTCATTTTCTTCCCTAAACAGACTGATAATTCTTTCTCTGTGGCTAGAAAGGAGCAAGGTCTGGGAAGACAGACCTTGCCTTCTCTATGACACTTTGCTGACATCTAGGACAATTTTTATTTATCATTCAAATAGTCTATATACTCTCAGTTTTATTCATTTGTTTTTGCAATTATTACCTCCAGTGTTTCACTTTGAAACATTGAAAAGTTACCTCACTACATTCTACTCATAAATAAATGATATGTGTATTAAGGTTATTTTGAGGCATTAATAATGCATATTATTTACTGAGAGCCAAGAGATGTGTAGTTTTCTGATGGTAACTAATTAAGCTAATTGTAAAGTTTTACTTCTTCCTTAGGAATTAAGGACTAGCATTGGCCTACTTTCAGTATTAAGCAAGAGAATATTTGAGGAACATATGCCCAGTTCTGCAGGGAACACAAAAACATTTCAGAAATCTGTCTTTGCTTTTCAATGAGCTTATGTTGCAAAGACATATTATGAAAATGTGTATCATAGAGATAAGAGTACAGGACTCAGAGCTGTGGTGTGTTTGTAAATGTTTAATAACTGACTCTCAGTGGTAGTGTTCATTGATTTCTGTGATGTGAATACTCCTACCATGGCTAACTTGAAGCTTCTGATGGTTTAATAACCGGTTGCTGAAAGTCCTGAAAAGTAAAAAGTTAGCTTCTTGAGCAGGTAGAAGACAGCTCTAACACACCACTGATTATTACCTTGACATAGAGTCTGCTCTATGCTTAGCTACCGTATTACCTGTGAACTCATTACTAATTACCTTGGAAAACTTAACCTATCAAATGTTACTCTATTTTAGTATTAGTATTGCATGATACAGTGAGCTTAGAACACTTACCTCTGATTACCACCTCTGTTTCTCGCTTAGATGCTATTTGTTGTTGGGAAGTCTTAAGTTTTCCATCCATAAAGATTGATGCCTTTTATCGATTATGGAAGTGCTATAGCCATTATCCTTTCTTTTGCTCTTTTTTCATTTTTTCCCTCACCTTCTGGGTCTCCAAACAGATTCTCATCAGTCTTTTTCACTTTATACCCCATGATTTTTAGCTCACTTTCTTTTTTATTGTACTCATAGTACTTACACCATCTGACAAACCACATCATATATTTTAT
The DNA here is from genome assembly GCF_009764315.1 of Trachypithecus francoisi. Classification (NCBI taxonomy): domain Eukaryota; kingdom Metazoa; phylum Chordata; class Mammalia; order Primates; family Cercopithecidae; genus Trachypithecus; species Trachypithecus francoisi. The sequence continues at coordinate 172,225,506 of NW_022681465.1, read as the reverse complement.
TATTTGTTATTGTGTCTATATGTGAGCTATGTGAGAAAAGGGATTTTTCTGATTATTCACTGCATCTAGCAGGGCACCTACCAGCAAGTGGACATTAAATAAATAGTTTTTAAATAAATTAAGAAGTGAGATAATAGGTTGCATTACGTAAATCTAGACCTCCAGTATCTACCAAGATGCACTGAATTTTTTATTTTTGCTCTGATATTTTCACTTCCTCAAAAATGCAAGTAAACTCTGAGAAAATACCTATTCCCTAAAGTTCACCTTTTGCACCCAAAAGTTTCCACATTTGTTTGGTATTGTTTAAAATGATTATACAAAAACCAGCTCTTCCTATTATGTCTAGGTGCTTTAAATTCATGCCTCATATTGCACTATCTGTGCACAGAATCTGACTTAAAGATCAGCTTTTGTGCTAGCTTTTCTTGGTGTTTCAAGCCTAATTTAATTGCCTCTTTTCTTTTTTTTTTTAATTTTTGTATTTTTATTTTATTTATTTATTTTTTATTATACTTTAAGTTCTAGGGTACATGTGCATAACGTGCAGGTTTGTTACATATGTATACTTGTGCCATGTTGGTGTGCTGCACCCATCAACTCGTCAGCACCCATCAATTCGTCATATATATCAGGTATAACTCCCAATGCAATCTCTCCCCCCTCCCCATGATAGGCCCCGATGTGTGATGTTCCCCTTCCCGAGCCCAAGTGATGTCATTGTTCAGGTCCCACCTATGAGTGAGAACATGCGGTGTTTGGTTTTCTGTTCTTGTGATAGTTTGCTAAGAATGATGGTTTCCAGCTGCATCCATGTCCCTACAAAGGACGCAAACTCATCCTTTTTAATGGCTGCATAATATTCCATGGTGTACATGTGCCACATTTTCTTAATCCAGTCTGTCACAGAAGGACATTTGGGTTGATTCCAAGTCTTTGCTATTGTGAATAGTGCCGCAGTAAACATACGTGTGCATGAGTCTTTATAGCAGCATGATTTATAATCCTTTGGGTATATACCCAGTAGTGGGATGGCTGGGTCATATGGTACATCTAGTTCTAGATCCTTGAGGAATCGCCATACTGTTTTCCATAATGGTTGAACTAGTTTACAATCCCACCAACAGTGTAAAAGTGTTCCTATTTCTCCACATCCTCTCCAGCACCTGTTGTTGCCTGACTTCTTAATGATTGCCATTCTAACTGGTGTGAGATGGTATCTCATTGTGGTTTTGATTTGCATTTCTCTGATGGCGAGTGATGATGAGCATTTTTTCATGTGTCTGTTGGCTGTATGAATGTCTTCTTTTGAGAAATGTCTGTTCATATCCTTTGCCCACTTTTTGATGGGGTTGTTTGTTTTTTTCTTATACATTTGTTTGAGTTCTTTGTAGATTCTGGATATTAGCCCTTTGTCAGATGAGTAGATTGCAAAAATTTTCTCCCATTCTGTAGGTTGCCTGTTCACTCTGATGGTAGTTTCTTTTGCTGTGCAGAAGCTCTTCAGTTTAATCATATCCCATTTGTCAATTTTGGCTTTTGCTGCTGTTGCTTTTGGTGTTTTAGACATGAAGTCCTTGCCCATGCCTATGTCCTGAATGATACTACCTAGATTTTCTTCTAGGGTTTTTATGGTATTAGGTCTAACATTTAAGTCTCTAATCCATCTTGAATTAATTTTCGTATAAGGAGTAAGGAAAGGATCCAGTTTCAGCTTTCTACTTATGGCTAGCCAATTTTCCTAGCACGGTTTATTAAATAGGGAATCCTTTCCCCATTTCTTGTTTTTGTCAGGTTTGTCAAAGATCAGATGGCTGTAGATGTGTGGTATGATTTCTGAGGACTCTGTTCTGTTCCATTGGTCTATTTCTCTGTTTTGGTACCAGTACCATGCTGTTTTGGTTACTGTAGCCTTGTAGTATAGTTTGAAGTCAAGTAGCATGATGCCTCCAGCTTTGTTCTTTTGACTTAGGATTGTCTTGGCAATGCGGGCTCTTTTTTGGTTCCATATGAACTTTAAAGCAGTTTTTTCCAATTCTGTGAAGAAACTCATTGGTAGCTTGATGGGGATGGCATTGAATCTATAAATAACCTTGGGCAGTATGGCCATTTTCACGATATTGATTCTTCCTATCCATGAGCATGGTATGTTCTTCCATTTGTTAGTGTTCTCTTTGATTTCACTGAGCAGTGGTTTGTAGTTCTCCTTGAAGAGGTCCTTAACATCCCTTGTGAGTTGGATTCCTAGGTATTTTATTCTCTTTGAAGCAATTGTGAATGGAAGTTCATTCCTGATTTGGCTCTCTGTTTGTCTGTTACTGGTGTATAAGAATGCTTGTGATTTTTGCACATTAATTTTGTATCCTGAGACTTTGCTGAAGTTTCTTATCAGCTTAAGGAGATTTTGGGCTGAGACAATGGGGTTTTCTAAATATACCATCATGTCATCTGCAAACAGGGACAATTTGACTTCTTCTTTTCCTACTTGGATACCCTTGATTTCTTTCTCTTGCCTGATTGCCCTAGCCAGAACTTCCAACACTATGTTGAATAGGAGTGGTGAGAGAAGGCATCCCTGTCTTGTGCCAGTTTTCAAAGGGAATTTTTCCAGTTTTTGCCCATTCTGTATGATACTGGCTGTGGGTTTGTCATAAATAGCTCTTATTATTTTGAGGTACGTTCCATCAATACCGAATTTATTGAGCGTTTTTAGCACGAAGGGCTGTAGAATTTTGTCAAAGGCCTTTTCTGCATCTATTGAGATAATCATGTGGTTCTTGTCTTTGGTTCTGTTTATATGCTGGATTACGTTTATTGATTTGCGAATGTTGAAGCAGCCTTGCATCCCAGGGATGAAGCCCACTTGATCATGATGGATAAGCTTTTTGATGTGCTGCTGAATCCGGTTTGCCAGTATTTTATTGAGGATTTTTGCATCGATGTTCATCAGGGATATTGGTCTAAAATTTTCTTTTTTTGTTATGCCTCTGCCAGGCTTTGGTATCAGGATGATGTTGGCCTCATAAAATGAGTTAGGGAGGATTCCCTCTTTTTCTATTGATTGGAATAGTTTCAGAAGGAATGGTACCAACTCCTCCTTGTACCTCTGGTAGAATTCAGCTGTGAATCCATCTGGTCCTGGACTTTTTTTGATTGGTAGGCTATTAATTATTGCCTCAATTTCAGAACCTGCTATTGGTCTATTCAGGGATTCAACTTCTTCCTAGTTTAGTCTTGGAAGAGTGTAAGTGTCCAGGAAATTATCCATTTCTTCTAGATTTTCTAGTTGATTTGCGTAGAGGTGTTTATCGTATTCTCTGATGGTTGTTTGTATTTCTGTGGGGTCAGTGGTAATATCCACTTTATCATTTTTTATTGCGTCTAGTTGATTCTTCTCTCTTTTCTTCTTTATTAGTCTTGCTAGCGGTCTGCCAATTTTGTTGATTTTTTCAAAAAACCAACTCCTGGATTAATTGATTTTTTGGAGGGTTTTTTGTGTCTCTATCTCCTTGAGTTCTTCTCTGATCTTAGTTATTTCTTGCCTTCTGCTAGCTTTTGAATGTGTTTGCTCTTGCTTCTCCAGTTCTTTTAATTGTGATGTTAGAGTGTCAATTTTAGATCTTTCCAGCTTTCTCTTGCGGGCATTTAGTGCTATAAATTTCCCTCTACACACTGCTTTAAATATGTCCCAGAGATTCTGGTATGTTGTATCTTTGTTCTCATTGCTTTCAAAGAACATCTTTATTTCTGCCTTCATTTCGTTATGTACCCAGTAGTCATTCAGGAGCAGGTTGTTCAGTTTCCATGTAGTTGGGCGGTTTTGATTGAGTTTCTTAGTCCTGAGTTCTAGTGTGATTGCACTGCGGTCCGAGGGACAGTTTGTTATAATTTCTGTTCTTTTACATTTGCTAAGGAGTGCTTTACTTCCAATTATATGGTCAATTTTGGAATAAGTGCAATGTGGTGCTGAGAAGAATGTATATTCTGTTGATTTGGGGTGGAGAGTTCTATAGATGTCTCTTAGGTCCGCTTGGTGCAGAGATGAGTTCAATTCCTGGATATCCTTGTTAACTTTCTGTCTCGCTGATCTGTCTAATGTTGACAGTGGAGTGTTGAAGTCTCCCATTATTATTGTATGGGAGTCTACGTCTCTTTGTAAGTCTCTAAGGACTTGCTTTATGAATCTGGGTGCTCCTGTATTGAGTGCATATATATTTAGGATAGTTAGCTCTTCAGTTGAATTGATCCCTTTACCATGATGTAATGGCCTTCTTTGTCTCTTTTGATCTTTGATGGTTTAAAGTCTGTTTTATCAGAGACTAGGATTGCAACCCCTGCTTTTTTTTGTTCTCCATTTGCTTGGTAGATCTTCCTCCATCCCTTTATTTTGAGCCTATGTATGTCTCTGCATGTGAGATGGGTCTCCTGAATACAGCAGACTGATGGGTCTTGACTCTTTATCCAGTTTGCCAGTCTGTGTCTTTTAATTGGAGAATTTAGTCCATTGACATTTAAGGTTAATATTGTTATGTGTGAACTTGATCCTGCCATTATGATATTAACTGGTTATTTTGCTCATTAGTTGACGCAGTTTCTTCCTAGCCTCATTGGACTTTACATTTTGGCATGTTTTTGCAATGGCTGTTACCGGTCGTTCCTTTCCCTGTTTAGGGCTTCCTTCAGGGTCTCTTGTAAGGCAGGCCTGGTGGTGACAAAATCTCTAAGCATTTGCTTATCTGTAAAGGATTTTCTTTCTCCTTCACTGATGAAACTTAGTTTGGCTGGATATGAAATTCTGGGTTTAAAATTCTTTTCTTTAAGAACGTTGAATATTGGCCCCCACTCTCTTCTGGCTTGTAGAGTTTCTGCCGAGAGGTCTGCTGTAAGTCTGATGGGCTTCCCTTTGTGGGTAACCCGACCTTTCTCTCTGGCTGCCCTTAAGATTTTTTCCTTCATTTCAACTTTGGCGAATCTGGCAATTATGTGTCTTGGAGTTGCTCTTCTCGAGGAGTATCTTTGTGGTGTTCTCCGTATTTCCTGAATTTGAATGTTGGCCTGCCCTACTAGGTTGGGGAAGTTCTCCTGGATGATATCCTGAAGAGTGTTTTCCAACTTGGTTCGTTCCATTTTCCCCCTTACTTTCAGGCACCCCAATCAGACGTAGATTTGGTCTTTTTACATAATCCCATACTTCTTGCAGGCTTTGTTCATTTCTTTTTCTCTTTTTTCTTTTGGTTTTTATTCTCGCTTTATTTCATTCATTTGATCCTCAATCGCTGATACTCTTTTTTCCAGTTGATCGAGTCTGTTACTGAAGCTTATGGATTTGTCACGTATTTCTCGTGTCATGGTTTTCATCTCTGTCATTTCGTTTATGACCTTCTCTGCATTAATTATTCTAGCTATCAATTCTTCCACTCTTTTTTCAAGATTTTTAATTTCTTTGCACAGGTTACAGAATTCCTCCTTTAGCTCTGTGAAGTTTAATGGACTGAAGCCTTCTTCTCTCATTTCGTCAAAGTCATTCTCTGACCAGCTTTGATCTGTTGCTGGCGATGAGCTGTGCTCCTTTGCAGGGGGAGATGTGCTCTTATTTCTTGAATTTCCAGGTTTTCTGCCCTGCTTCTTCCCCATCTTCGTGGTTTTATCTGCCTCTGGTCTTTGATGATGGTGACGTACTGATGGGGTTTTGGTATAGGTGTTCTTCCTGTTTGATAGTTTTCCTTCTAACAGTCAGGACCTTCAGCTGTAGGTCTGTTGGAGATTGCTTGAGGTCCACTCCAGACCCTGTTTGCCTGGGTATCATCAGCAGAAGTTGTAGAAGATAGAATATTGCTGAACAGCGAGTGTACCTGTCTGATTCTTACTTTGGAAGCTTCCTCTCAGGGGTGTACTCCACCCTGTGAGGTGTGGGGTGTCAGACTGCCCCTAGTGGGGGATGTCTCCCAGTTAGGCTACTCAGGGGTCAGGGACCCACTTGAGCAGGCAGTCTGTCCATTCTCAGATCTCAACCTCTGTGTTGGGAGATCCACTGCTCTCTTCAAAGCTGTCAGACAGAGTCGTTTGCGTCTGCACAGGTTTCTGCTGCTTTTTTTGTTGTTGTTTAGCTGTGCCCCGTCCCCAGAGGTGGATTCTACAGAGACAGGCAGGTTTCCTTGAGCTGCTGTGAGCTCCACCCAGTTAGAGCTTCCCAGTGGCTTTGTTTACCTACTTAAGCCTCAGCAATGGCGGGCGCCCCTCCCCCAGCCTTGCTGCTGCCTTGTGGTTAGATCACAGACTGCTGTGCTAGCAATGAGGCAGGCTCCGTGGCCGTGGGACCCTCCCAGCCAGATGTGGGTATAATCTCCTGGTGTGCCCCTTTGCTTAAAGCGCAGTATTGTGGTGGGAGTTACCCAATTTTCCAGGTGTTGTGTGTCTCAGTTCCCCTGTCTAGGAAAAGGGATTCCCTTCCGCCTTGCGCTTCCCAGGCGAGGCAATGCCTCGCCCTGCTTCAGCTCTCGCTGGTTGGGCTGCAGCAGCTGACCAGCACCGATTGTCCGGCACTCCCCAGTGAGATGACCCCAGTACCTCAGTTGAAAATGCAGAAATCACCGGTCTTCTGTGTCGCTCGCACTGGGAGTTGGAGACTGGAGCTGTTCATATTCGGCCATCTTGCTCTGCCCCCTAATTGCCTCTTTTCAACTTCATTCTGTTTTTCATTGTTCAGTGGTTTTTTTTTAATGTTACTGAATTACTGCAGTAATTCATAATGTGAGTATACGTAATTCCTTTAACTTAGACTACAGATTTCTTCAAATGTTCAAAGCATGTACTTCTTGTCTCATCAATCTTAGATGAGCCAGATTAAGGCAGTAGAAAGTCAGAATAACAACTTCTTGGGAAGCCAAAAGAGAGAAGGAAACATCAGCATTGCTAGTGGTTTCATGGTTAGGAGCATGGGCCCCAACCCAAGATACTTAGGTTTAAATCCAATTTCAGCTACCTACTAGCTGTGTGAACTAGAAAAGTCCTATGACTTCCCTGTGTCTAAGTTTTCTTTTATAGATAATGAAAATGACAACAGCCATTACTTTGTAGGTGTGGTATCAAGAAAATTTAGAAGCTCAATAAATGTTGGCTATTATTATTGCTATTAATATCTTTTATATTGCCAATGAAAAGCTCCTACCCACTCATTCTAGAGGCCCCTGAAAACCTAAAAAATGTCTGCCAAAGGCTTTACATTTCATCAGTTTCTCTACCTTCTACCTTTCATTTCAGACCTTGTCTCTATGATCTGGTTTCGTTGGTTCACAGCTGCCTGTCTCCTACCTGATGATGGTTAATTTTATATGTCAGTTTGGCAAGACTTTGGTGTCCACTTGTGTGATCAAACACTATTTTAGATGTTGCTTTGAAGGTAGTTTGTGGATGTGATTAACATTTATAATCAGTTGACTTTAAGTAGATTACCCTGGATAACATGGTTGGGCTTCATTCAATCAGTTGAGGGCCTTAATGGCAAAAACTGAGGTTCCTCAGAGGAAAAGGAATTCTTTCTCAAGACTAGAATATATAAATCCTGCATGAGTTTCCAGCTTGCCAGCCATATTCCAGATTTCAGACTTGCCAGCTCCTACAGTAGCTTCAGCCAATTCCTTAAAATCAAACAACATTTCTCTCTTTCTCCCTCTTTATATATTCTATTGGCTCTGTTTCTGTGGAAAATTCTGACTGATACTGATTTTGGTACCAGGAAGAGGGGTGCTGCTGTAGCAAATACTTAGAAATGTGAAAGTGGCTTTCAAGTTGGGTAATGGGTAGAGGCTGGAAAAGATTTGAGGCACATAATAGAAAAAGCCTAGATTGCCTTGAAGAAACAATTTGTAGAAATATAGACACTAAAGGTGATTCTGGGGAAGCTCAGAAAAGAAAGAGGAGAGACAGAGTGCCATGTAATGACAGAGGCAGAGGCTAGAGTCCTCCCTCTACAAGTCAAGGAGCCTTAAGTGTTGCCAGCTGTCACCAGTAGCTAAAAGAGAGGCCTGGAACAGATTCATCCTCGGAGTCCTCAGAAATAAAGGACTGTGCTGATACCTTAATTTCGGACTCTTAGCCTACAGAACTGTAAGTCAATACATTTCTGTTGTTTTAAGCAACGCAGTTTGTGTTACAGCAGCCGTAGGACACTAATTCACATCGTTTCCCATTTCCCAGAGGATTAAAGAATTTTGCATAAACACAGCATTGTTAAAATCATGCTACTGTATTTCAGCAAACATTGCTGCTATTAGGCAACATGAATCTCTGTTACTTTCGAGAAGAATAATGTGATCTTATACTCACAATTTTATATATTAAAACCTAAAACATCAGTTATATTTAATTTACAAGTAACCTTTCCTTTATTTAACTAGCCCAGATTTATAAGCAGCACATTCATAATAAAATACTACCATATAATAAAATTTAGAGGGCTGAGAGGATTATATATATCTTTGCTTTAGTGACAGGGCTAAGAATTACTTCTCAAAACTAAGTGCATATGTGTCACAAAATCTAATTCTTAGAAAATTGTAGGAAAACACTGATACCAATATGCATCTATAGGGAATTGATTGAAAAATACAATAAAATATTTTTATAACAATAGGGCTATTTTTATGGTAACTCATAATGATAAAAAAGTTTACGTGGTTTCATTTTAGGACATAATTACCATAACACTAATGATTGACTGGAAAGAAAACAGTCTTCTCCCAAATTGTTGAAATTCTAACTAAGTACGTGTATGAATGTATGTGGTAGGATTTCTGGATTTTCTCCCAAGCATTAGGAAACAGTAGGTCCGTTAGAATATTAAAGTGGAAATACCAATACATTCTATTAATATATTGATACTTATTCATTAATACTAACATTTCTTACCTGTTAAAAATTTACTTAGATGATTTCTGGTAATATAATCACATGTGATAATGTAAGTCATGAAATTGAATATTATTCATTCCTAGTGAAGGATTTGTCAGTTTCATGCCTATAAGGAAGTCCCTTGTATTACAGAGTCTGTTTCTGGAAAACTTCTAAAGGAGATACTCCAGTTGCCATTTTTTGGCTTTACAGGTAATACCTGAAAGTTGGGCTATCTGGTTTCCCTGTCTCTCATCCAATACTCCTGCAAGGAGAGGCTCAGATATTTATCAGAAGCACTTGGAAAATTACTGATGATGGGTGTGGAATCTCATTTGTTCTGGAATGGTTTTAGATGTTATTGATACTTCTAGTTACTTCAGCTGCATTGATAGTATAGTTTCAGGAGTGTAGTTGAAAGAGCCTGAGAGTATGAACCCTGTGTCTGATACATAATTGCTGTATGACTTTAGACAAGTGAGTCAATACAAAAATAGTGGTAAAATTTACAGATTACTGAGCACCTCTTGTGTTACAGATGTGGCTTTGTGTGTTTTTTATTCATTACCCCTCAGAATAATCTTTCAAGGTAGGTATCTTTACTCTACAGATGAGAAATCAGAGATCCAGGAAGTTTAAGTGAGTTGCCCAATTAAAAACTATCCAAGGCAAGTAAATAATGATATTGAGATTCACATCCAGATGTATCTCATTTTGCTTATCTATAAATTAGTAATAATTCCTCATTTGTAGCAATGTTGCAATCATGTTCTCTCTTATTCTACATCATAAGACAACCTGGACTGGAAAAATTTAGTGTCTACTGGTGCAGAACCTCTGATGCAGATAATAAAGAATAGAGAGAAATATTAATACCAGGTTCCTCAGGTTATTTGTGAGACTGCTGCACTTTGATATAGGCAGGTGAGAGCCAAATGATTCTCAGTACAACGCGGAGGGAGAAAAGAGGAGGAAGGGTGGGAGGTCTCAGAGAAATTGTTGGCCTTTGTAAATAGGCTAACCTTATAAATAACCTGTGATAGGGTTAAGCTGAGCCTGAGAGATTCTTACTTACTCATCAGCAAAGGAAAGCTGTTTTCTCCCTCTTAAACCTATGAATATGGTCAAAAAGTAACAACCTTCAGAAATAAAAGGACCTACACAAATTTTCAGTGGCTATATTGGAGTTTTCCCGTATAAGCTACTGAAATTGTCACACATAACAATATTAACCTTAAATGTAAACAGGCTAAATGCCCCAATTAAAAGATACAGACTGGCAAATAGGATAAAGAGTCAAGACCTATCGGTGTGCTGTATTCAGGAGATCCATCTTATGTGCAAAGACACACATAAGCTCAAAATAAAGAGATGGAGGAATATTCACCAAGCAAATGGAAAGCAAAATAAAGCAGGGCTTGCAATCCTAGTCTCTGATAAAACAGACTTTAAACCAACAAAGATCAAAAAAGACAAAGAAGGGCATTACATAATAGTAAAGGGATCAATGCAACAAGAAGAGCTGACTATCCTAAATGTATATGCACCCATACAGGAGCACCCAGATTCATAAAGCAAATTCTTAGAGACCTACAAAGAGAGTTAGACTCTCATACAATAATAGTGGGAGACTCCAACACCCCACTGTCAATATTAGACAGAACAACGAGAAAGAAAATTAACAAGAATATTCAAGACTTGAACTCAGCTTGGGACCAAGCAGGCCTAACAGACATCTACACAACTCTCCACCCCAAATCAATGGAATATACATTCTTCTCAGCACCACATCTCACTTATTCTAAAATTGACCACATAATTTGAAGTAAAACACTCCTCGGCAAATGGAAAAAACAGAAATCATAACATGCAGTCTCCCAGACAGTGCAATCAAATTAGAACTCTGGCTTAAGAAACTCACTCAACACCATGCAACTACAAGAAACTGAATAACTTGCTTCTGAATGACTACTGGGTAAATAATGAAATTAAGGCAGAAATAAATAAGTTACTTGAAACCAATGAGAACAAAGACACAATGTACCAGAATCTCTGGGACCCAGCTAAAGTAGTGTTTAGAGGGAAATTTTTGGCATTAAATGCCCACAGGAGAAAGTGGGAAAGATCTAAAATCAACACCCTAACATCACAATTAAATGAACTAGAGAAGCAAGAGCAAACAAATGGAAAAGCTAGCAGAAGAAAAGAAATAACTAAGATCAGAACAGAACTGAAGGAAACAGAGACAAAAAAACCCTTCAAAAAAATCAATGAATCCAGGAGCTGGTTTTTTTGAAAAGATTAACAAAACAGACCACTAGACAGACTAATAAAGAGGAAAAGAGAGAAGAATCAAATAGACACAATAAAAAATGATAAAAAGGATATCACCACTATTTCCACAGAAATACAAACTACCATCAGAGAATACTATAAACACCTCTATGCAAATAAACTACAAAATCTAGAAGAAATGGATAATTTCCTGGACACTTACACTCTTCCAAGACCAAACCAAGAAGAGGTTGAATCCCTGAGTAGACCATTAACAAGTTCTGAAATTGAGGCAGTAATTAATAGCCTACCAACCAAAAAAGCTCAGAACCAGACGAACACACAGTCTAATTCTATCAGCAGTACAAAGAGGAGTTGGCACCATTCCTTCTGAAACTATTTCAAACAATAGAAAAAGAGAGACTCCTCCCTAAGTCATTTTATGAGACCGGCATCATCCTGATACCAAAACATGGCAAAGACACAACAAAAAATGGAAATTTCAGCCCAATATCCCTGATGAACATTGCTGAGAAAATCCTCAATAAAATACTGGCAAACTGAATCTAGCAGCACATCAAAAAGCTTATCCACCACAATCAAGTCGGCTTCATCCCTGAGATGCCGACATATGCAAATCAATAAACTGTAAACCATCAGACAAACAGAACCAGTGACAAAAACCACATGATTATCTCAATAGATACAGAAAAGTCTTTCAACAAAATTCACCCCTTCATGCTGAAAACTCTCAATAAACTAGGTGTTGATGGAATGTATCTCAAAATAATAAGAGCTGTTTATGACAACCCCACAGCCAATATCATACTGAATGGGCAAAAGCTGGAAGCATTCCCTTTGAAAATCAGCACAGGCAATGATGCCATCTCTCACCACTCCTATTCAACATAGTGTTGGAAGTTCTGGCCAGGGCAATCAGGCAAGAGAAAGAAAGAAAGTGTATTCAGATAGGAAGAGGGGAAGTCAAATTGTCTCTGTTTGCAGATGACATGATTGTATACTTAGAAAAACCCCATCGTCTCAGCCCAAAATCTCCTTAAGCTGATAAGCAACTTCAGCAAAGTCTCAGGATACAAAATCAATGTGCAAAAATTACAAGCATTCCTAATCACCAATAACTCCCATTCGTAATTGCAACAAAGAGAATAAAATAACTAGGGATACAATTTACAAGGGATGTGAAGGACTTCTTCAAGGAGAACTACAAACCACTGCTCAAAGAAATATGAGAGGACACAAACAAATGAAAATCATTTCATGCTCATGGATAGGAAGAATTAATACCATGAAAATGGCTATACTGCCCAAAGTAATTTATAGATTCAATGCTATCCCCATCAAGCTACCACTGACTTTTTTCACAGAATTAGATAAAACTACTTTAAATTTCATATGAAACCATAAAAGAGCCCGTATACCCTTGACAATTCTAAACAAAAAGAACAAAGCTGGAGGCATCAGGCTACCTGACTTCAAACTATACTACAAGGTTGCGGTAACCTAAACAGCATGGGACTGGTACCAAAACAGATACATAGACCAATATAACAGAGCAGAGGCCTCAAAAATAACACCACACATGTACAACCATCTGATCTTTGACAAATGTGACAAAAACAAGCAATGGGGAAAGGATTCCCTATTTAATAAATGGTGTTGGGAAAACTGGCTAGCCATATGCAGAAAACTGAAACTGGACCCGGTCCTTACATCTTATAAAAAATCAACCGAAGATGGATTACAGACTTAAACGTTAGACCTAAAACCATAAAAACCCTAGAAGAAAATCTCGGCAATATCATTCAGGACATAGGCATGGAAAAAGACTTCATAACTAAAACACCAAAAGCAATGACAACAAAAGCCAAAATTGACAAATGGGATCTAATAAAAGAGCTTCTGCACAGCCAAAGAAACTACCATCAGAGTGAATAGGCAACCTACAGAATGGGAGAAAATTTTTGCAATCTATGCATCTGACAAATGGGTAATATCCAGAAACTCTAAGGAACTTAAATAAATTTTCAATTAAAAAAACCATCAAAAAGTGGGCCAAGGAAATGAATGGACACGTCTCAAAAGAAGACATTTATGCAGTCAACAATCATATGAAAAAAAATCCATCATTACTGGTCATTAGAGAAATGCAAATCAAAACCACAGTGAGATACCATCTCATACCATTTACAATGGAAATCATTAAAAAGTCAGAAAACAACAGATGCTGGAGAGGATGTGGAGAAACAGGAATGCTTTTATACTGTTGGTGGGAGTGTAAATTAGTTCAACCATTCTGGAAGACAGTGTGGCGATTCCTTAAGAATCTAGAACCAGAAATACCATTTGACCCAGCAGTCCCATTACTGTGTATATACCCAAAGGATTATAAATCATTCTATAAAGACACATCCACACGTATGTTTATTGCAGCACTGTTCACCATAGCAAAGACTTGGCACCAACCCAATTACCCATCAATGATAGACTGGGTAAAGAAAATGTGGCACATAAACACCATGGAATATTATGCAGGGATAAAAACGGATGAATTCATGTCCTTTGCAGGGACATGGATGTGGCCGGAAACCATCATTCTCAGCAAAGTAACACAGGAACAGAAAACCAAATACCACATGTTCTTACTCATAAGTGGGAACTGAATAACAGGGACATATGGACAGAGAGGGGAACATCATACACCAGGGCCTGTCGGGGGCTGGGGGCTAGGGGAAGGATAGCATTAGGAGAAATACCTAATGTAGATGATGGGTTGATGGGTGCAGCAAACCACCATGGCACTTGTATACCTATGTAACAAACTTGAATGTTCTGCGCATGTATCCCAGCATTTAAAGTGTAATGATAAAAAAGAAACTAATTGAATAAAATTACATAAAAAAAAGTTGCAGATGGGTTAGCTGTGTGAGGAGGGATAGGATGCCAATCTTAAGAGTCAGGTCAGAAACAAAATGTCATCCAAAGAGAATCTGCACATAGAGATGAAGGGATTTCCAAATCTTTTGTTCTATATGGAGTAATTGCAACATTAACCTGAATATTCCCCTTAGTAGATTTTCATTTTATTCCCATCTGACATTGTCTTGCCTCCTTTTTTAAAATTTCCCAATATATCTTATGTACAGTACAGTTAATCATATTGATCTGCTGGGGACTTATGAGATCCAGGAAGGATGCTGGGTCTGTATCATTCTGTTCTAAGCTCTGTCAGTCAATGGAGAGTCTAATAACACCAGTGAATCTCTACTCAGGAAGCACAAGAGAAGACTTAGGCTCTAAGCGTAGTGAGGCCGAATTTCCCAACTACCCCATTAGTTAGTGAAACCCTCACATGTTGGAAAAAGAGAAAATTGAGAGGCACCACAGCAATTGTGTTACTTGACAATTATAGATATTATAATTAAAGCACCTGGTATAAACTCAGCACATTGTAGTCATTCATAAAGATGATGGTGATTATGGAGATAATTATGACTATAAAATTATCTTCATTCCAATGAGACTGTTATTTGAGTTGCTTGGCTTCAAGTGGAAAACCTTGAAGGAGAGCACATGTCAGTTTTCTATGCTTACACAATAACCTACAGAGCTCCCTTGTGTAAAAGAAGCTAATAAAAATAAATGTAATATTATGGTGAGGATGATATGATTAATTCTAATAAACAGTGATTACCATGAACTCAAAGGTAAATGATTGTCACTATAATAGGAAGCAGGATAAAATGGAATTGCCACATATTCCATATCCTAAATAAGTGTCACCTTGATCATTCAACATCAGTTTGATTTATTTGGCTGCATTATAATTCATATGTATGCTTGAGAACTAAGTAGGAGAGTTTTAATAAAATTTCTATTTCTAAAAATAGAAGTGAAGAAAACACAAAATAGTTTCCATGTTCTCTTAAACAGAGATATACATAAACATGTTATCCAGGAAAAAGCAGTACCATTTTGTATGTTTCAGACACATGTTTTGTTTTCACAAAGGCTAAACGTAGGAGTAATTTAGATAGTATTTTCTCATAACAAATAGTATTTCAAAGAAAATTGTTATTTACAAGACTTGCTCATAAAATAACAGCCTTTGTAGGTCTTCACTATGAATTTTATATAAACTATACGAGATTGCTTCAGAATTTTGGCTATATTTTTCCTTATAGCTAAGAATAATGAGTAATAATTCCTTCTGTGTTTAAAAGAAAACACTTGAAAAAAAATGGGGAAGTCTCATTAAAATCATAACCAACCCTGAGATCTTAGTCATATCACTCATCTTCAGCCCACGTAGGTAAAGCCTAGACATTGGATAGAGAGGGAGATCTTTTAATGGAAATGTGTGCAATAAGAACACTGTTAAGTTTTTCTGTCCTTTATTTGGGGTAGAAGTGAGGAGACAGAGCTTTCTCCCCTCAAGCGAAAAAGCAGGAATGGCCAAAGAGCTCATCAGAGATTTTGGAAGTTGCTTTCCAGATAGGAATATTTTTTTTCCTGCCTGAATGCTACCAAAGTGCTCAAGAATATAGACCTTTTCTAACTTGCTACTGAAAGGGAGTAGGAAGAAATTATTAAGACAATGAGACATGTATCCCCTGTGGTTTCTTGGTCAGATAAAATGATGCCTGACTTTTACAGAAGTCTAAAGGAAAGAGGTTGGCTGTATCCTCATCTAATTTCAGGGAAAGAAGAATGTCTACCTTTGGAACAAGTTTTATTTATTTTCTTTAGCTGGGGAAAGGTGTAAGGCTTCTCATGGGCCAAGTGAATGCTTAAAAGGTAGCCAGACTAGAGCCATCTCAAAACGACTAAAAGGACCTTGACAAAGGAGGATGTCTCCTGGTGTGATGGGACCTCAGAAGAAAGAAATATTGTGGGGTCTTATGTTAGAAGGCAGGGGTTAGAGGGGCAGTAAACAGTGAGCTGGTGAGTATATGACTTGCACCTAGCAAAGGTGCCATAAAGGGCTTCTTGGTGGGGATTCTCTGGCATTTCTATCACTTATGTGTCCTATGAGAAAGAGCCAGCCTTTGGGCATCTGCTTCCCTAAGACTCAATTATCACATTGTAACAGCAAAAGTCAGATCTTGCTTCATTTCTCTGATTCTACTTTCCCTCTGTCCCTCAGTCAGAAGAATCCAGAAGCAACAGTTCATTTGGAATAAGAAAAGAGACAAAACAGAACACATTCCCCCTTTCTAATAAAGATACCCATCCTTGTGCCTAGTCTGAGGATAATGAAAGGATACATTTTAAATTGGATGTGAGATGGTAGTATTGAATTAGATTGAACTAGATTTTTTAAAACTCAGAAGTGAGTTTATTTACCTAAAAGTAACTGGAAAACTATGCAATCTATTGAAATAATACCAAAAAACAAAAAACCAACACACACACACGACAAAGAAAGTAACCAGGAAAAAGAAGGTACAATTTACTGCTTATATCCTACAGAATATAGTTAATTTAATAGACCAATTATATGGACCTTAAATTTTCTTTAACAAATATTCTGTCTCACCTGTTTCTATATGAAAACCATTCTTTTTAATAAAATAAGTTTGAATCTTGGAGGGCAGAGAGAAAGAATATGAATTAAAGTGGTAGGACATTAATTAGCCCAACACTGAAACAGACTTATAAGAATAGCCAGCAGAGTCAACTATTTTCTGCATGATTATCCTGAGATTAGAAAAGCGAAGTTATGGCCGGGCGCGGTGACTCAAGCCTGTAATCCCAGCACTTTGGGAGGCCGAGACGGGCGGATCACGAGGTCAGGAGATCGAGACCATCCTGGCTAACACAGTGAAACCCTGTCTCTACTAAAAAATACAAAAAACTAGCCGGGCGACGTGGCGGGCGCCTGTAGTCCCAGCTACTCGGGAGGCTGAGGCAGGAGAATGGCCTAAACCCAGGAGGCGGAGCTTGCAGTGAGCTGAGATCCGGCCACTGCACTCCAGCCTGGGCGGCAGAGCGAGACTCCGTCTCAAAAAAATAAAAAAAAAAATAAAAAAAAGAAAAGCGAAGTTATTTGCGTAAGCCCAAGCAACTAGACATACCAAGAGAGCACATCTTGGTCTTAGTATTCCTGATTTGTAGACAAGTTTTTGATGTAGCATGATAATAAGAGGTTTACCTGAGACAGGGACAAACATAACTAGTACTATCCTTATTATTATGTTAATTATTAGTTCTGGGCTTTGACTGTTTTCAGAATACTACATTTTCTATTGAATTGAAGTTGAGGACAAGATTTCAGCTCTAAGCGATGTCTTTGTAAATTTTTGGCCTGGTTTAGATTCTCCTTACATGCCCTCAAAAGACACATATGTATCGTAAAACACATGTATCCGAAATAATCCTCTTACATACATAAAATGGTACAAAAAAATAAGTAATCAAATATAGGAATAATTTCCACATAATATTTTTTCTTAAAAAATTTACTAAAAAGTTATTAGGTTTAAAGCACTGAGCTTTTTTTTTTTTCTGGTCCAATAGAAAAAATATTTATTTTCTAGCAATGAATTTACTTCAAGAAAATATATCAAAATATTTTCATTCCCAATTTAGCTTACTATAAACTGATTTTATGCATATTTATTAACTGGTAACAACCAGAAGAGCTTTTCTAGACCAAAATGACAAGTTGCAAATAGATTGGAAACAATCTAAGAATGGTATAGTGCTTGTTTTATTTTATCCACAAAGAAAATATACTACAATTTGATAAATTAAAATGAATAACCAAATTAGCTTTAGCCTTTGTAACTATGAATATGCTTTGAATTGTAAGTAGCAGAAAACTATCTTATATTAGAATTTACTGGCCTCACAAATTTAAGTTAAGAAGTCTTCAGGCTGGTGGTTTCAATGACACAATGGTGTAATTATTACATAAAAGTGTAACTAAGCTTCTTCCCACTTTTCTACTTTTCCTTTTACTATCAACTTTCTTCTGGCCTGGGTTGTTTGTGGACCAATCCCAGCTAAGATAAACGCTATGGCTAATACTGCTATCTGCCTATTCTTAATTTATTCTCCCTTTACCTCTAGAAGATCTGATTTTATTTAGGGCTGCAATGCACTTGTTTAAAAATTACATTTTCCCTCATAGCTAGATATAGTTATGTGATCAAGTTTTTGCCAAGGACAAGAGATGTGTGGGGCTTCCAACTAAACTCTCTAAGGGGATGAGCATTCTCCATTTCTAAGTCTTGTCAGTGATGTGTAATACTTAAGGATTCCAGCAGTGATCTGTAAAAGAGGTGTTGAGCCCTTCTCCTATTCCCTTTCTTCTTCTTTCTGGCTGGAGTAAGATCTTAACAGACGGAAATACAGAAAACACCTGGGACTCTGATGGCTTTGTTGAGCTTCCGTACCATGCTTAATTGGTCTATCGTCAGACTTCTTTCTTAAGATGACAGCTGACACTAATCATAACTGTTACAAGCACCATGTTTGGGTTGGCTTGGCCCTCCTTCTAAATCGATCAATGTCAACGGATCTGGAATTAGCAAGACTGGTTTAAACCGGTGGCTCTCAACTTGACTGCAGTTTAAAGTCACTTGGGGAGTTTTTAAATCTTGGTCTCTACTTCAGAAAAATTAAATCAGAGTCTCTGCATTGAAACCCTGGCATCATAGCTTTTAAACTCCACAGGTGATTCTAGTATTGAGCCAACTGACTTAACTTATGCACTGCCCACCCTTGGAAGAAAGGTCAATCTCTAAACCACATCGCTGCTGCATAGTGCGGGCAGGAGTGGGCCGGATATTATAGAGTCAACTCAAACGTGCACTGCCAGCCACTAACCTAAAAATGTCACAGGGCAGTAAGAAAGCGGTTGTTTACGTTAGAAAGAAACATACATATAAGGAATAAGGAGAGCATAAGCAATTATGTTGTCCTTATTGTATCATAAATAATCAGAAAAATTCAGGGAGGGAGAAAACAATTCTGGTCCTCTGTTAAAATGCCAGTTCTTGTCCTCTGTGTTAACGAAGTTAAAAGCTATTTTGTTACATGCCTATACTCCAAAGGGTACACTATTTCCCTTTGATTGATCTCATGCCACATAAAAAAGTCTTTCTTTGTTCACTATTTTTCTCTAAAATGCATCCTTAGCAACTGTCACAGTATAGTAAGCAAAACCTCAGTTTATGATGATCTCTTGAGATGATCTGGCCTCTAAGAGTTGTAGAGAATTACTCTGTGGAATTATGAACATTAATGTCATCTTCCAAGTCTACCAAAAATGTGAGAATAGTGAAAACAGAGAGAGATAAGTAAATTTTAATTATTTCTAGTATATAAAATGGCAGTTTCCATATTATATACCAAAATATTGGAAAATGTTTATAGTGGAAAAAAAAAGACATGGTAAAATCTGAAAACATTTTCAGTATGCAATATTGGGGGTAAGCAGCTTTGATGGAAGTAGTGATCCCTCAAGGGAAAATTATAAATAGGCTGTGTGCAGTGGCTCACGCCTGTAATCCCAGTGCTTTGGGAGGCTACGAAAGGTGGATCACTTGAGGTCAGGAGTTGGAGACCAGAGTGGTCAACATAGTGAAACCCTATCTCTACTAAAGATACAAAAATTAGCCGGGCATGATGGCACGTACCTGTAGTCCCAACTACTCAGATGCTGAGACAGGAGAATCGCTTGAGCTCGGGAAGCGAAGGTTGCAGTAAGCCAAGATCATGCCACTGCACTCCAGCCTGGGTGACAGAGTGAGACTCTATCTCAGAAAAAAAACACAAAGAAACAAAAAACAAAAACAAAAACAAAAACAAAAGCTAGGAAAAATTACAAACAGACTGCATTCAGAAATTTCTGTATATACATATTGGCCTCGAATACGATTTTACCTCTTTTTCTAGACTGTGTCACTATTAGGCTCACTTAATTATTACATTAACAATATGTTTGATATCCGGGAGTCTCTGGGGAGAATACACAAGTATACTTCCATGCTATCACTGTACATGATAATATAGTAGTCACTGTTGTTCTTTTACTTAATCATGTTGGTGACTGTAGCAAATAATGCCAGTGCTCTGCCCTTCACTTCTAATACCCTGAATCTTAACTAATCTTTGGAGCACTTCCAATGGATGCTGAAGCTACCTTGCCCACATCAAAAGAGAAGGGGTTTCTGATAATTTGGAGTGGATCTTCATTAGGGCTGGCTTCTGTATTTGAGAATTCATCTACTTACTAAAACTTATTTGTAACCTCTGAATCAATGATGTGCCTTGTGGAAAAAATGTAAGTGCTAGATAAGCTTAATTCAGGCATGAGTTATAATGTTGTCCATTAATTCAATGTGAATGAATAAAACATGTATGTTAAGTAAGGTGTCTTTCAACAGAAACCCATCAAACAAGATTATATGGTGATTGGTTGACAAAAACGTGATCAAAGGCTCATAGAAACCTAACATTTTATTTCCTCTCGGTACAATGATCAGGATTCATCATTCAGTGTTCATGATGATTTTGTAGAACATAACTACCATGAATAACAAGAATCAACTGTATTTCTCTTAGTGGGGACTAGGAATATTTAAGCAACATGGACTAGAGACTGGCAGATATGGATGTAAGAAAGTTCAGCTGTCTTGCTTTGAATCAGGATACTTTTGAGGCATAATCTAGACTCCAAAATTCTGCAGACTGAAACCTTCCTCTGTAGGATTTCCGCTAAGATTGTGGCCTCGCTTCCCTTCCTCCCTTCTCTGTCCTACTTTAATTAGTATTTTGCCAGTTCCTGCTGAGAGTGTTTTTGATAAATCATTTGCACAAAAATTATCTTATCAGAGTAAACTTCTAGAATATCTGACCAAGACAAAAAATTCAACCTAAAACTTAAATATTAACAGAGTAAACGCCAGTATGGGATATAATAGAATAATAATTACAACAGCAGCAGCTACTATTTCCTCACCATTTATAAGGTATCATACATTGCAGTAAACACTTATCTTGCTTAATCTACACTGCTACACTATACTATAAATAATTTAGTCACCATTTTATAGAGGAAGAGACTTAAGTTGAGAGAATTGAAATTGTCCAAGATTGAGCCTAGTTCTTAAGCTATAGAGCTGAAATTATAGCTCTAAACTATGTGTCCCAAAAGGTTATAATCTTAAACCACTATGATGTGATCTTTTGATATATATAGTATTAGTAAATTGACCTTTTATGTTCCAGTTGCAGAATAATTTTTGCCTAAATTTGTATAAATAATAGGTTGGTTGTTGTGCTTAAAATAACTATCTGTAATATCGGTTTTCCAAGAAGTACATAGAATATGAAACAGGAACTATTAGTTCTACTATCCAAGCTTAGAGCAGAAACTAGACCCTTCAATATGTCTTAGAAGGCCACACTGATCTGGCCCTGCTCACCTCTTCAGTTACACAGATAACTTCTCTTTCCACAGAAACACAAAGTTCACATTATCACTAGGACACTGCTACAGGCATTTCTCAGATCTTCACAAAGCTGAAGATCTTTATTTTTAATTTTTAAATTTCACTTTAACTATTAAATTATAACCTCTTCACAGAAGCTTTCTCTGCCAATATAACCTAAATAAACCAACTCACCTGCAGCATTCACTGTCCTTCACAAACACTGTTTTATTTTAATGGTAACAGTTGGCACATTTTGGAATTATCTCTTGTTTTGTTGTGTATTGTCTTTCCCCCTCACTAAAATCTGAGCTCTATTAGGGGGATAACCCATTTGTCTTTCTCACCACCTTTATGTCACCACCTGGAACACAGTACATCCTCCAAAAACGTCTGTTTACCAAATGAATAAGTGAACATTAATGTGAACCTGTGGATTAATGCAAGACTGAAATATTAGCCTTAATTCACTGAAGACTCTTTCAGGTGTTCTTACAAAGCCCTTTGTGAATGTGATACATATATAGCTGCCTTTCTATTGGCAGCTGCTCTTACATCTGTTCTTGGTAACTGCAAAGTAAGTGATCAAATCTGGACAGAGAAAGACTCTTTCATGGCATCTCATAGTCTATGGAGTATGCCATTGTTTTTGGTTCTCTGTCATTTTAGTTTCCTTTTGAAAAATCATATTTGAATATGAAATAGCGAAGAATAGGCCAAATATTGATTTTATGTATTATCCTGTTCTTTGCTTTTCTTTACTGAGTCTAGGAAATAGTGACAGTACTCTCATTAATGTGCTCTCTCATTAATATCTCTCATAGATATAGTTCAATCTCTCATTAATGCTGCTTCAATGATTTGTGTGTGGGGTGTGTGTGTGCACATGCACATGTGCATATCAGGAGATATTTTAACTGTACTCAAATTTTAGCTACTGGAACTCACCAGGAATTACTCATGATAATGTTTCAAGCTTTTCGGCAACGTGAAGTCTAGGGATTTAAATACTGTTTCTTCAATTTGTACCTTTGTAATATGTATTATAAACTCATCTGCCTGCAAATATCTTTTTCTGAAATTTTGGACATTATGAACATTACTACTGTGATATGTCAATGATACAGCTATTGATACTGAGATACATATATATATATATATTAGTGGAACAGCATGTGGAATTTAAATATAAATAAAATCTGTAGTTGAATAAAGTGACTGAATAAAGCATTTTGTTATATATATATATACATATACGCATTTGTGGCATAAGTTTGAACGACTATGGGCATTGACAGTTGCTCTAAAGTATGTTTTTAAATTAAGAATCAGCTTTCACACTACATTTTGATTATCCAGTGGCTTTTTGAAAAGGAAGATCTGGAACACAAAACTGAGAAATTCCTGTGTATAGTGGACTTATTGCAAAAGTACTGAATCCAATAATGGAACAATCTCCACATGTATGAATTTTTTTCAGCTTCCAAAAATTAACTTTATTTTTGCCATCAGCTGTCTACAGTCAAA
Source organism: Trachypithecus francoisi (assembly GCF_009764315.1). NCBI lineage: Eukaryota > Metazoa > Chordata > Mammalia > Primates > Cercopithecidae > Trachypithecus > Trachypithecus francoisi. Next base: position 172,202,356 of record NW_022681465.1, on the reverse strand, counting down.
ACACTTCAGGATTTCATTCCTGATTACACAATAGGTTAATCTTTCACTGTTTTTACACATTAAGTTAAAATTGGCAGTCATCAGTTTATTGCAAGCTATATTTAAGGCACTGTGCAAGGACTTGGGTGTGATATACAGATAAGTAAGAAATCCATTGCATCCATCAAATACCTGTTGTTGACAGAAATGGCAAATCTGTATACAATGCAATACATGATAGAAACAAGGGAGAATCTAATATACTTCTAAGCAAAATGTTTTTGAAATACTAATCAACCAAGGTCCTAACAGGAAATAGATGTAACATTCAAGGAGCAAGTGGGGAGAGTTTAATGAAGGGATTGCTTGCAAGAGCATGAGGAATAGATAGTGAAGCACTCAAGGCTGCAACAACAAGGAGCTATCATTTACTCTGGGACTGAGGATACAGTTGGAGGTATGCTTACTAGAACCTAGAGAGAGATGCAGTGGTAGCTGTAGTAAAGGCAACCTTGTGATATCGTGACCATCTGTATTAGTCCGTTCTCATGCTGCTAATGAAGCCATACCTGAATGGGCAATTTGTAAAGGAAGGAGGTTTAATGGACTCACCCAGTTCCACATGGCTGGGGAGGCCTCACAATCATGGTGGAAGGTGAAGAAGGAGCAAAGGCACATCTTACATGGCAGCAGGCAAAGAGAGCTTGTGCAGGGGAACTCCCATTTATGAAACCACCAGATCTTGTGAGACTTATACACTACCATGACAGCAGTATGGGGGAAACCACCCCCATGATTCACTTATCTACACCTGGCCCTGCCCTTGGGGATTATTACAATTCAAGGTGAGATTTGGGTGGGGACACAGTCAAAGGATATCACCTTCCCACAAGGAACATAGCTACTGCCAATTTGCAAGCTGGAAGTGAGAAACTGGGGAAATTGGTATTCTAAACTTGCTGTCTCACCATGAATCTCCTATTTCTGCCCCCTTAGGTCTGTTGACCCCAAGCTGAAGCCAAGAGAAAAGGGAGCCTGAGAGATGCAGGTCACACTGGTCAGCCTCCCTAGCAGGCCTGACTAGGGGGGAATGAGTAAGACACTTGCCTCTTCAGCAAAATTTAAGGAGGCACCACTAACCAAAATAATGTTTTAGTGTAGTTTTAAAATTAAAAAAAAATAGCAACGATGAACAAAACATCAAAATTTTAAAAAAAGATGATATTAATATTACTGGATTTTCCTATTTTTATTTTTTGTTTTTGACTTTTCCTCTGATTTAGCTTCCAGGATGGCTCATCAAAGCACTGCTTTTGAGTAACAGAGCAGAAAGTGGGTGGAAAGTGCATTTTTAGGCTCAAAATGCTGGTTAATGATGTATTGGAGTGTAGGAATGCTTTACAAATCCCAACCTTGAGCCAGGGGTGGGGTAAAAGTTTTGCATCCTATGTGGTCATAGAGGATCTTATATTCAGAAGTGCCCTACTTAGTATAATGCTCTGTGGTCACTGTCTTGAAATTCTTAATTTTTGAGTTAAAAGGTCTACATTTTCTTTTTGCAATGTGTCCTGAAAATTACATAGCCAGCCCTGGCCTTTGACTGTAGTTTTCATTTTAAATTTAGATAGATTTATTTGTTTTTATTTTTTAAATTAAACATTTTTAAATAATTTTAATTGCACATGCAGTTTTAAGAAATAATATAGTGTGATACCATGTTTCTTTTACCCAGTTTCCCGCAGTGGTAACATCTTATAAAACTATCATACAAATAGTACAACGAGGTCCTAGTATTAATCAGTCAAGCTATAGAACAGTTCTACCACCACAAGTGTCCCTTATGTTGCTCTTTTTTAGCTGTGCCTAGAGAGCCCCTTCTCCTGCCTGGATTAGGCTGTTGTAGTTTCCTATTGACCTTAATCACAGGTCATGGTAATACTAAGAGATGTCCTAAGGGATATCCTATATTCCACACATACTCTTCCTTACTTCCTTTGTGGAGTAGTAGACTGATTTCATCTTGTTAATCCAGATCAATTGCCCCAGCCAACACACTGTAACTCCCTTCTTTGTTTTTTAAGACAGAGTGTCACTCTGTCTCCTAGGCTGGAGTGCGGTGGTTCAATCTTGGCTCACTGCAACCTCTGCCTCCTGGGTTCAAGTGATTCTCCTGCCTCAGCCTCCCAAGTAGCTGGGACTACAGGCGCATGTCACCACACCTGGCTAATTTTTTTATTTTTAGTAGAGATGAGGTTTCACCATGTTGGCCAAGATGGTCTCGATCTCCTGACCTTATGATCCACCTGCCTCATCCTCTCAAAGTGTTGAGATTACAGGTGTGAACCACAGCACCCAGTCTGTAACTCCCTTCTTAGCCTGTTGACTTCGAGGTAGGAGGAGCCCAAAATGGCCAGGTGGCAATCTTAACTTCCAGTTAAATGGAATTATTGTGTCTCCTGGTGGCAGCATTTCTCCCTCTGGAACTAAGACCTCTAGGCCAGCAGAATGTAATGTTGCCGGAAAAGGAAGCAAAGATTTTGCTAGTGGGTTACTAGGGGTGTGGGTGAATGGTCCCACTTCCACTTCTCCCTCTTGATTCCTGGACCTATGAATCCTGGCTATGGGAGAAACAGTACCAAATACTGGACACTGATTTAGAGCATACACAGTCTTCTGGAGAACTTTGCCCTGCGCCTGCAAAGTATTGCCATATAGTTGGTGTTGTAACTTCAAAAGGCCATTCCATGGTTCTATCAATCCAGCAGCTTCACGGTGATGAGAAACATGGTAAGACCAATGAATTCCATGAGCATGAGCTCACTGCGACACTTCTTTAGGTGTAAAGTGAGTGCCTTGGTCACAGGCAATGTCGTATGGAATACCATGACAGTGGATGAGGTATTCCATGAGTCCATGGATGGTAGTCTTGGCAGGACCACTGTGTACAGGATAGGCAAACTCATATCCAGAGTAAGTGTCTATTCTGGTGAGGACAAACTGCTACCCTTTCCATGATGGAAGAGGTCCAATATAATCAACCTGCCACCAAGTAGCTGGCTGATCACCCTGAGGAATGGTGCCATATCAAGGGCTCGGTGTTGGTCTCTGCTGCTGGCAAACTGGGCATGCAATGGTGGCCGTAGCCAGGTCAGCCTTGCTGAGTGTAAGTCCATGTTGCTGAGCCCATGCATAACTTCCATCCCTGCCACCACGGCCATTTTGTTCATGAGTTCATTGGGCGATGACAGGGGTGCTGAGAAAAGAGGCTGAGTGGTGACCACAGAAAGAGTCATCCTATCTACTTGATTATTAAAATCTTCGTCTGCTGAGGTCACCCCTTGGTGAGCGCTCACATGGGATACAAATATCTTCATGGTTTTTGACCACTCAGCAAGGTCCATACACATACCTCTTCCCCAAATTACTTTGTTACCAATTTTCCAAGCATGCTTCTAAGTCCCTGACCATCCAGCCAAACCATTGGCTACAGCCATGAATCAGTATATAATCACACATCAGACCATTTCTCCTTCCAAGAAAGGTGCACAACCAGGTACACTGCTTGAAGTTCTTCCCACTAAGAAGATTTTCCTTTGCCACTGTCCTTCAGGGATGTCCTACAGAGGGGCTGCAGTGCTGCCGCTGTCCGATTTCAGGTGGTGCCTGCATATTGTGCAGAGCCATCTGCATCTGTGAACCAGGCCCTAGTCTCCTCTTCCTCTGTCAGTTGATCATAGGGAACTCTCCATGAGGACATCAGTGCAGGCTGGGGGAGAGAAGGCTTGGTGGCAGGAGTGGAGACCATGGACATTTGAGTCACTTTTTCATGTAATGCACTTGTGCCTTCAGGACCTGCTTGAGCTAAATAGCATGTATAGCACTTCCATTTGATGACGGAATGATGCGTGCATGACCCACTTAATGGCGAGATGTGCCAGAAAACACCCAGTTCATGATAGGCAGTTCAGATTGCATGGTGACTTGATGACCCATAGTCAAATGTTCAGTCTCTACCAAAGCCCAGTAACAGGCCAAAAGCTGTCTCTCAAAAGGAGAGTAGTTATCTGCAGAAGATTGCAGGGCCTTGCTCCAAAATCCTAGAGGCCTCCACTGTGATTCACCTATGGGGGCCTGCCAAAGGCTCCAAACACATCCCTATCTGCCACTGACATCTCAAGCATCATTGTATCTGCAGGGTCTTATGCCCCAGGTGGCAAAGCAGCTTGCACAGCAGCCGAGACTTGTTGCAGAGCCTTCTCTTTTCCTTGACCCCCACTCAAAACTGGCAGCCTATCGGGTCACTCTATAAATGGACTATAGTAACACACCCACATAAGAAATGTGTTGCCTCCAAAGCCCAACTAGGCCTACTAGGCATTGTGCTTCTTTCTTGGTTATAGGAGGGGCCAAATGCAACAACTTATCCTTCACCATAGAAGGGGTATCTTGACAGGCCCCAAACCACTGGATCCCTAGAGATTTTACTGAGGTAGAAGTTTCCTGTATTTTAGTCTGATTTATTTCCCACCCATGGCACACAAATGCCTCACCAATAAGTCCAGTGTGTTTTCTACTTCTCACTTGCTGGATCTAATCAGAAAAATGTTATCAACATAATGGACCAGTGTGATATCCTGGGAAGGAAAAATATGATCAAGGTCTCTGAGAATAAGGTTATAACACAAACCCGGAGAATTGATATACCCTCAGGTAAGACAGTGAAGGAATATTGCTGGCCTTGCCAGCTGAAGGTGAACTGCTTCTGGTGGACCTTATGGACAGAAATGGAGAAAAAGGCATTTGCCAAATCAATGGCTGCATATCAGGTACCAAGAGATGTGTTAATTTGTTCAAGCCATGAAACCACCTCTGGTACAGCAGCTGCAATTGGAGTCACCACTTGGTTAAGCTTATGATAATCCACTGTTATTCTCCAAGATCCATCTGTCTTCTGCATGGCCAAATAGGATAATTGAATGGAAATGTGGGAATCACCACCCCTGCATCTTTCAAGTCCTTGACGGTGGCAGTAATCTTTGCAATCTCTCCAGGGATGTGAGATCTATCTATCTATCTATCTATCTATCTATCTATCTATCTATCTATCTTTTTTTTCTTCTAGTTAGATGCAACTCTAATGGTTTCCATTGGACCTTTCCCATCATAATAGCCCTCACCCTACCAGTCAGGGAGCCAGTGTGGGAATTCTGCCAATTACTAAATATGTCTATTCCAGTTATAGATTCTGGCACTGGGGAAATGATCACAGGATGAATCTGGGGACCCAGTGGACCCACTATAAGTTAGGCCTGAGCTAAAATTCCATTAATTACTGAACCTCCATAAGCTCCTACTTTAACTGAAGGACCACCATGATATTTTGGGTCGCTTGGAGTCAATGTCAGCTCAGAGCTAGTGTCCAGTAGTCCCCGAAAAGTCTGATCGTTCCCCTTTCCCCAGTGCACACTCTGGTAAAAGGCCGGAGTTCTTCTTGGGCAAGGATGGGGGAAATATTAACAGTATAAATTGTCGGTAGTGTAGTGGGGTCCTTCCTCAAGGAGACCTGGCCTCCCTTTTATTCAAGGGGTTCTGGGTCTTTCAACTGGTTCAAAGTCTGGAAATAGATTGAGGGGCTCTGATTCTCTATTTTTATAATTCAAATTCATCTTTGTCCACTCGATCTGGAAGTTTTCTGCTTATACAAATTAAGTAAGAATGCAGTATGCAACCTATCAATTTCAATTCTAGGACACTGTGATTAATTAGCCAATGTCAGAGCTCTACATGAGTCAGACTATTCTGATTGCTCCTTTGTCTCTGCTGTCCATTACGGTAGCTATGCCCACCTTGCCCTTGATAGTTGAGTGTCACCTCTGGATCCAATTATTCTCATTGCATTTAAATTTTCTAATTGAGTGACTGTAGCTCCCACTGGAAGATCAGGCATACAGAGAAGAGCAATCACAGAGCTCTTCAAGGATGCAGGTGCTCCCCTCACAAACCTGTTTTGCAAAATATTGGCGAAGGATATGTCTTCTGGACCCCCCAAGCTGTGATAAGTGGATCTAAAGTGACTAATCCACTCTAGCATCCCAAATTCCCTGAGCCTTTGAGTCTCTTCCTTATATTAAAGGAAGATCAGGCATTTCTAGCCTGCTCACAGTGGGTCATCTTTTGATCCATGTTTCAGTTAAACTATTAGAACCATTGTTTTGTTTTGTTTTGTTTTGTTGTTTTTTTTTTAATTCCCGAGCTGCAACATTCAATGCGGAATCCTTGCTTCGTGGGCCCAAATCAATAAATTCAACCTGATCCAACTTTATGTTTCTTCCACCGTTACCCCACACCCTTAATATCCACTCCCAGGTCTTTTCTCCAGATTTCTGCTTATATAAATTAGAAAACTCATTTGGGGGTGTAGCATACCTCCTCATGGGGCACACTCTGAACCTCACCTCCAGAAGCTTGCTGGAACTTTAGTTTTAGGTCTAGAAGCAGAGACGGGGTATTGAGGGTGGGTCATGAGGAGCATTGGCATTATCTTGCCTGGCAACTACCTCAGGCACGGCCATCACTGTTGCCTCAGAGAGTGCATGGTTAATCTCCTCAGACAAAGGTGGAAAGGCTGATGGCAGCCTGGGTCAGGAAGTGGGTGTTGCCACCACTGGGTGTGGGGAGGCTTCTTCCTCTGGCAAAAAAGACTCATCAGAGTTTACAAGCTCACTGTCCCCAGCTTCGTCAGGGTCCTCTCACATCCCCATTCCGAGTTTCAGGGTCCCATTCTTTTCCAATCAGTGCCCTCACTTTAATAGTAGACAACTGGTGAGGCTGAGCATGCACCTTTTTCTGCAGGTCAGCCACTTGCATGATAAGAACTTGTATCTGATTTTCTGTAATTTCAGTCCTTTACGAAAAATCAGACTCTCACTCAGGGCAATCTTAGAAGACCTGTGGCTCAGCTGGGCGTAGTGGCTCACGTCTGTAATCCCAGTACTTTGGGAGGCTGAGGTGGGCGAATCACCTGAGGTCAGGAGTTTGAGACGAGCCTGGCCAACATGATGAACTCCCATCCCTACTAAAAATATAAAAATTTGCCTGACGTGATGGCACACGTCTATAATCCCAGCTACTTGGGAAGTTGAGGCAGGAGAATCACTTGAACCCAGGAGGCAGAGGTTGCAGTGAGCCGAGATCACACCACTGCACTTCAGCCTGGGCAACAGAGCGAGACTCTGTCTCAAAAAAAAAAAAAAAAAAAAAAAGACTTGAGGCTCAGTATGTGCTTATGGAGCTGGGAGTTAGAATCCCTGAGCTCATCCTTTTCTTTCATCATTTTTCCAAGCAAACTTAGGAGCAACCAACCATTTATATTCCTTGGTTCTCCACATACAGTCAAAGGTATTATGTACAGAGTCACTAAACTTCTTGCCTTTCACGAGTGGTGAATTGGGAGTATCAAATGCATTTATTTTGCCTAACTCTAAACAGATCACAGCAGGGACTATCACTGTTCTTCATACTATTAGAAGTAGAGTCCTTAGCTTTTGGTGTCTAATCATATTAAGCAGCCAAATCCAGAAATCCCAAAACCAACCAGAGAAATCCATCACTAAAATTCTGTTCCTCTAGAAACATTCCTGGTACCAAAATCTGTATTAGTCAGGGTTCTCTATAGGGACAGAACTAACAGGATATATGTATATATAAAAGGGAGTTTATTAAGGAGAATTGACATACATGATCACAAGGTAAAGTCCCATGGTAGATCGTCTGCAAGTTGAGGAGCAAGGAAGCCAGTGGTGGACCAGTCCAAGTCCCAAAACTTCAAAAGTAGAGAATATGACAGCATAGTCTTCAGTCTGTGGTCAAAGGCCCGAGAGCCCCTGGCAAACCACTGATGTAAGTCCAAGAGTCCAGAAGCTGAAGAACTTGGAGTGTGATGTTCAAGGGCAGGAAGCATTCAGCACTAGAGAAAGAGGAAGGTCAGAAGACTCAGCTAGTCAGCTGTTTCCAACTTCTGCCTGCTTTATTTTAGCTGTGCTGGCACCTGATTAGATGGTGCCCACCCAGATTGAGGGTGGGTCTGCCTCTCCCAGTCCCCTGACTCAAATGTTAATCTCCTTTAGCAACATCCTCACAGACACACTCAGGAACTATACTACTTTGTATCCTTCAATCTAATTAAGTTCACACTCAATATTAACAATCATAGTATATAATAAAGGAAATCAGAATGCTTACTGTAGATAAAAAATGTTTTACTATAGATTAGAAAGAACATCTAAATAAGTGGATACGGTGGTCTATATTCTTTAATAGAAAAAATGACTACTGTAATGCTGCTAATTGTCTACGAATAATCAATATAATTACTGCAATTATGACCAAAATATCATCAGGAAATTCTTTCAGAGATTTGGCAGAGTCATAAAATAATTAGCAAAAATAGCTTGGAATATTTCGGAAAAGAGTAATGTTCAGTCTTGGCTCCTTGTATGCTGAAATCATGATCATAATCATCATGATCATCATCATCATTGCTATAGTTTAGATACAGTTTGGCCCCACTAAGTCTGACATTGAAATTGGATTCCCACTGTTGAAGGTGGGGCCCAGTGGGAGGTGTTTGGGATGTAGGGGTGAATTCTTCATCAATGGCTTGGTGCTCGACTCACATGAGTGCGTTAAGTCTCACTTTTAGGTTCCCTGAAGAACTAGTTGTTGAAAAAAGCCTGGCATCTCTTTCTTTTTCTGTCTTGCCTCCTGTTTCTTGCCACTTGATCTCTAAATAGCTGGCTCCTATTTATCTTCTACCATGGGTGGAAGCAGCCTGAGGCTCTCATCAGAAGCAGATGCTGGTGTCATGCTTATTGTATAGCCTGCAGAACTATAAGCCAAATAAATCTCTTACCTTTATAAATTACTCAGCCTCGGGTATTCCTCTATAGCAACACAAAAGAATGAAGACAATCCTCATTTGCAGCAATTATGGAAATAAAATGATGTTTAGAGAGCTACAGACACTTAGTAAAGTAGAAGGCCTTAAAACTGTTCCACATAAATATAAATTTAGTTTATAACAAAGGTGGTATCATAAACCTAGTAGGGAAAACCACTTAAATCATATATAAGGCCAAAACTATACAAAAAACATTGTAATTATACTGCTACAGCTGAGTTAGTCATTAGAAAACCAAAAATATTAGGTCTAACCACATAACAAAGTAAATTACAGATAAGGGGATTTTAAATGAGGAGAAAAGGCATACATAAAATAGCAAAAAGAGGGAAAGCTTATACCTATTAGTGAAGTAGGACTTTATATACATGATACCCAAGTTAGTCACAAAGAAAAGTACTGTTCCAATTGTATAAAAACTCCAAATTTTTTGATTATTAATAAAATAAAGCTATATGCAAACTTCAAAAGTAGTAAAATTTATAGCATGTCTCAGAACAGCGTGGTAAGATTCCGTAAGACAAATGTTTAAAATTTAAACACAACAACATCTCCTTGAGGATGTGACTTTAATATTTACAGTTTACTGTCAACTAGCTTCAGCTTTGGTTGCTGTCAGTGGTGAAGACTCTGTATGAATTTCTTGGTTGTAGAGAGTCTTTGTGTGATGGTTTTCTCAGATGCTGGTTTTAGGTAACAACATGGTGACTGGAACAGAACATCACATCTCAATATCAACATTGAATGTAAGGGATTCAGAGATTCAAGGATTCATAGATAGGTTGCATATTTACTAATATGAAAGCTTTTTGTTCAACAGGTAATATTGGCTGGATGAAGAAAAATTTTACAAATTATTCCAACATGCCAATATACTTAAATTTCATCTGATTTCAGCCAAAGTGAAAGTGATGAAAAACTTTATGGGTGAAAATTTGGAATGCATGTACCATGTTTAAAACAAAACCAACATATCTCTGATTTTTAAAACAGGGAAGTTGATGCAACTAATTAATTAATGGTGAGGTAGTTTGGAAGGATATCTCAATTATCCGTAATGAAAGGCCTGGAAGTGTTTCAGGAAGCAGTTGCAGCCAAGGCAGGTGTGAGGGGAGAAAAGATACAACTTAGTTTTAGGAAGAAAATGCACAGAGGAATGAGAAAGCAATTCCAGAGCATCTGCCAAATCTACATGAAAGGACAATTTGAGAACAGATGGGAACAGAAAGTAAAAAAATTACATCATACAAATCTAGACATCTTCTGACCAGCAGTGAAGAATTTGGTACGATGGCTAAGTCCTTTAGGACACACTAGCCAACATAGATAAGAAAAGCCTTTCAAATCTGCTAGGATTTTGCTAATGCAATTTTAGTCATCAATGTGTAGAATGAAAGGATACCAACGACTCCTGTAGCGGCCCAAGCAGAAATGTGTGTGGTAGTGTAGGGTCTCACAAAATTTCCACTTCAACGTATAGAGTAATAAAGTACAGATAAGGAAAATTCTGTTCTGTCCAATAACACATTTACATATTAAGCAAGCCTAGAATGAGGATTTGGCCTTCCAAATAAATGCAATTCTATAATAAGAATAATAAAATAATTGCACCAGATTGTTATTTTGCTAGATAATAGAAAGACTGCGTGTTTTAGGTCAAAATAGACTTCTGACAAATATCTATTGGCTACACAAAGATTATAATTTCTCTTCTTTTTCCCTCCTCCTCCTCATCCACTTCCTCCTTCTTCCCTACCTCCTTTTCCTCCTCCTCCATAAATTCACGAATTACATGTGCAGGTTTGTTACATAAATATATTGCATAATGGTGAGGTTTAGGCTTCTAGTGTGCCCTTCACCCAAATAGTGAAAAGTGTACCCAATAGGTAATTTTTCAACCCATACTTCCATCCCCATTTTTGAAGTCCCCAGTGTCTATTATTTCCATCTATATGTTCATGATTACCCATTGTTTAGTTCTCACCTATAAGGAGAATATGTGGTATTTGAGTTCATGTTTCTGAGTTATTTCACTGTGGATAATAGCCTCCAGCTCCATCCATGTTGCTATAAAAGACATTCCATTCTTTTTTTGTGGCTACATATATACCACATTTTCTTTGTCCAATCATCTATTGATGGACACTTGGGTTGATTTCATGATTTGGCTATTGTGAATAGTGCTGTGATAAACACTGTGATAAAAGTGCAGGTATCTTTTTATATAATTTATTTTCCTTTGATAGATGCCCAGTAGTGGGGCTGCTGGCTCAAATGATAGTTGTATTTTTAGTTCTTTGAAATCTCCATACTGTTTTCCATAGAGACTATACAAATTTACATTCCCAAAATAACAGATGTTGGTGAAGATGTAGAGAAAAGTGTTCCCTTTTCTCTGCATCCTCACCAACATCTGTTATTTTTTGACTATTTAATAATAGTAATTCTTAATAGTGTAAGATGGTATTTCACTGTGCATGTCTCTGAATACTAGTGATATTGAGAACTTTTTGGATTTTTGTCATCGTATATAAGAATTAACTCAAGACGGATTAAACATTTAACTGTAAGACCTGAACTGACACAAAATCCTAGAAGAAACCCTAGGAAAAACTCTTCTAGATATTGACCCAGACAAATAATTCATGATTAAGATTTCAAAAGCAAATGCTATAAAACAAAATGTAGACAAATGGGACTCAATTCAACTAAAAATGTTCTGCATAGCAAAAGACATTATCAACAGAATAAACAGACCACCTACAGAATGGGAGAAAATATTTGCAAACATGCATCTGACAGAGGACTAATATTCCAAATCTACAACCAACTTAAACAACTCACCAAGATAAAAACAAATAACCCCTTTAAAAAGTGGATAAAGGATATGAACAGACATTTCTCAGAAGACATACAAGTATATCTGCTATTTAACTTAAAAAAAATAGTTACTGAAACAATCTAAATGAATTATAAGAAAATCTATCATTTTAATACTGCTTTTTCAGTCAATAAAATGGGTGTTCTCTTAAGTGTCAGGAGAGATTTTAGTTTCCCAACAACTGGATATTGATTTCAGATTCTCAATTGGATTATGTTGCAGGGATATTTCTTATTATTTATTATCAGGCCTAGCTTTTGACAAACTATTAATATTATGTATCCAGAATAACGGCTCAGTGGTACAAACCACCATAGAATTGTTGTAACAGGAGAAGGATCCCAAAGCCAATATCTGAATCAAGAAATTGATACTTGAGAAATGCAGATTATATAAAACATTTTTTTTCTACTTTTTATTAATTTTTGTATTCCCAGCAAAGGGCACAGTGCCTGTCACATAGTAAACATATAGTAATGTGCTTTATACTGAAGTAAATGGTTTGGAATACTTGTGTCCACAGCGGGATAATGGTCTCCATTTATATTTAATGAGCACATACTATGTGCTAGGGAGCTGAGGATTTGGGTTCAAATTTGGTTTAACCTTAAATGACTTATTTTTGAAGCCTCAGTTATCTCATTTCTAGAATGGAAATAATTCCTCTCCCACCTGAAAAGGTTTTTGAGAGTTAAAAACTTCATTGAGAATGAAAGTAATTAAATTTAAATTATTACAAAATATGTTACTTTAATAAAACAAACATATTTTTGTTCATTCAGCAGCAATAATTTTTGTAACACTTGAATCAATAGTAGAACTCACAGTGCATAGATACCAGTTCATCAGATTTATTCCCTAGAGCTGAAGGCTCACTTCAATTTTAATGCTTGAATTTGCTAATCAACCATGCTATAAATCCCTTAAGTAGTTAATATTGTATTATTCACAATCTCTTATGCTTAGTTTAATATATGAAAGAGATTATTCTGAGTACTGTACTTTCTCACATAATTTATATATCCACAATGGATGCCCTCATTGAATCTGAAAATGTCCTCATTAAAGCTTAATTATATTCTATAACATAGTTTATCTGAATTGTTTCTAAATTTTTTCAAGTCATTTTCAGCTGCTGAACTTTCAATATAATACAACTAAGCTTATTCTTGAACCAAAATGCATAATTTCAGTTATTTCATTTTCTTTGTGTTATATACATTCAGAATTCTCAATTTGTTTCATGCTTGTTTGGCCTCATTTTACCAATTTACTTTTATGTTAAATATATTGGTCTCAGACATTATACTAAGGGGTACCATTAAATACCTTGTAGTTACTTAAATGATGAGAAAAATATGTATCTTCGTGTTGCCTTGAACATCTTTGATTACCATGTTGCACTTGTCATAATGAATCAATATTGGTATATTATTGTTAACTGAAGTCCATAGTTAATTCAGATTTTTTTTTGTATTTTTTGATCTATATGCATATATTTTTTTGTATTCTAAAATCCTATCCAGGATGCCAATAACATTTAATCAACATGTTTCTTTAGGTTCTTCTTGGTTTAATTCTTGTCCTTCCTACCACCATGTGAAGAAGGACGTGTTTACTTCCCCTTCTGCCATGATTGTAAGTTTCCTGAGGCTGCCACAGCAATGCAGAACTGTAAGTCAATTAAACCTCTTTCCTTTATAAATTACCCAGTCTTGGGTATTTCTTCATAGCAGCATGAGAATGAACTAACAGACATGGTTTTTGACAAATGCACAATGGCATGTATTAATCATTATAGTATCATACAGAATAGTTTCATTGTCCTAAAAAATCAAATCACTAAGCTTTATTTATTCATCCCACTTTCTTCTTTCACTTAGAATACATTTATGTTTCTTTCATGCATTTTTGTTTCTTGCTAGCTCATTTCTTTATTTCTTATAATAATATCTTATTTTATGACTGTATCACAAATGTCAGTAGCAGAGTAGACCAAGCAGAAAGAATCTCAGAGCTTGAAGACTGTCTTTCGGAAATAAGACAGGCAGACAAGAATAGAGAAAAACAAATGAAAAGGAATGGACAAAACCTCTAAGAAACATGGGACTATGTAAAAAGTCAAAACCTGTGACTGATTGGGGTACCTGAAAGAGATGAGAAGAACAGAACCAAGTTGGAAAACATGTTTCAGGATAAATGACTTTTCTAATGTATCATTGAATTTGGTTTGCTGGTATATTGTTGAGGATTTTTCATCAATATTTATCAGAGATATTGGCCTGTGGTTTTCTGTTTTTTGTTGTTTTCTTTTCCTATGCCTTTGTCTGGTTTTGGCATCAGAATAATACCAGCCTTGTAGAATGAATTTGCAAGTTTTTGTTCCTCCTTTATGTTTTGGAATACTTTGGGTAGGATTGCTATTAGTTCTTCCCTAAATATTTGGTAGAATTCAGTAGTGAATCTATTGGGTTTGGGCTTTTCTTTACTGGGACACTTTTTATTGTGGATCCAATTGTGTTATTTGTTATTAGTCTGTTCAGGTTTTGGATTCCTTCATGGTTCAATCTTGGTATGTTTTGTGTGTCTCTTAGAATGCATCCATCTCCTCTAAATTTTCCAATTTGTTGGCGTATAGTTTCTCATAGTAGCTACTAATGATTGTTTGAATTTCTGCAATATCAGCTGTAATGTCTCCCTTATCATCTGTAATTTTATTTATTTGGGTCTTCCTTTTTTTTCTTCATTAGTCTGGCTAGAGGTTTGTCAATATTTTTAAATCTTTTGAAAAAAATAACTTTTTGTTTCATTAACATTTTGTATTTTCTTCATTTCAAACTCACTTATTTCTGCCATGATACGTATTATTTATTTCCTCCTACTAATTTTGGACTCAGTTTGCTCTGATTTTCTAGTTCTTCATGATGTATCACCAGGTTATATTTGAAGTTTTTCTTCTTTTTTGATGTAGGCAACTATGGCTATAAAATTTCCTCTTAGTACTGCTTTCACTCTATCCCATTGGTTTTGGTATGTTATGTTTTCATTATTTTTTTTTAAGAAATTTTGTAATTTCCTTCTTAATTTCTTTATTGACCCACTGGTCGTTCAGGAGCATATTGTTTAATTTTCATGTGTTTGTATTGCTTCCAAAATTCCTCTTGTTGATTTCTAGTTTTATTCCATTGCGGTTATGAATATGCTTGCTATTTCAATTTTTAAGATGTTTTAAGACTTGTTTTGTTACCTAACATAAGGTCTGTCCTTGATAATGAACCAGGTGCTGAGGAAAAGAATGTGTTATTTTTATTTATTTACTTATTTACTTATTTATTTAGAGACAGAGTCTCACTCTATCTCCCAGGCTGGAGTGCAGTGGCGCAATCTCAGCTCACTGCAAGCTCTGCCTCTCGGGTTCACGCCATTCTCCTGCCTCAGCCTCCCATGTAGCTGGGACTATAGGCGCCCGCCACCTCGCCTGGCTAATGTTTTGTATTTTTAATAGAGACGGGGTTTCACAGTGTTAGCCAGGATGGTCTCTGTCTCCTGAGCTCATGATCCCTCCACCTGGTTCTCCTAAAGTGCTGGAAGTACAAGCCCGGCAAAAATATGTATTCTTTAGACTTTGGATGAAATGTTCTGTAAACATCTATTAAGTCTATTTGTTGTGTGGTGCAGATTAAGTCTGATGTTGTATTAGTTTGTTCTCACACTGCTAACAAAGACATACCAGAAACTGGGTAATTTATAAAGAAAACAGATTTAGTTGACTCAGTTCACCATGACTGAGGAGGCCTTAAGAAACTTACAATTGTGGTGGAAGAGGAAGCAAGCACGTCTTCTTCACATGGCGACAGCAAGGAGAAGTGCCAAGCAAAAGGGGAAAAAGCTCCTTATGAAACCATAAGATCTTGTAAGAACTTACTCACTATCATGAGAACAGCATGAAGGTAATCACCCCTATGATTCAATTACCCCCTGCAAGCCTCCCCAGGACATGTGGGGATTATGGGAACTATAATTTCAGATGAGATTTGGGTGGGTACAGCCAAACCATATCAGATGTTTCTTTGTTGAGTGTCTGGGAGATCTGTCCAATGCTGAAAACAAGGTGTTGAACTTTCCAGTTATTGTTTGGGGTCTATCTTTCCTTTTAGCTTTAAAAATGTTTGCTTTATATATCTGGATGCTCCAGTGTTAGCATATATATATTTACAATCATTATGCCTTGTTGCTGGATTGATCCCTTTGCATTATATAATGACCTTCTTTATTTCTTCTTACATTTTTTGTCTTGAAATCTATTTTGTCTGATGTAAGTATAGCTACTTCTGCTCTTTTACGGTTTCCATTGTCAATGAATACCTTTTTCCGTTCTTTCATTTTCAGTATACATTTATCTTTGCAGGTGAAGTGTGTTTCTTAGAGGCAACAGATCAATGGGTCCTGTTTTCTTTTCATCCATTCAGACACTCTACATCTTTTGATTGGAAAGTTTAGTCCATTTATATTCAATGTTACTATTGATAAGTAGGGACTTCTGCCATTGTGTTATTTGCCCTTCCTTCCTCCCTCCCTTCCTCCCTTCCTTCCTTCCTGTCTTCCTTTTAGTAAAGGTGATTTTCTCTGGTGGTATGATTTAGCTTTTTGCTTTTTATTTTTTTGTGTATCCATTGTACGTTTTTCAATTTAAGGTTACTGTGAGGTGCATAAATACTATCTTATAACCAATTATTTTAAACTGATGACAACACTGATTACATAAACAACAAACATGCAAAAACAAAACTAATAAAATATCTACATTTTAACTTCATCCCCTTCTTAACTTTTCACTGTTTCTCTTTTGGTTTATGGTACTGCCTATGTATTGAAAAATTGTTGTACTTATTATTTTGTATTGTTTCATCATTTAGCCTTTCTACTTAAGTGTAATTTACACACTATAATTACAATGTTAGTACAGGAGTGGTGTCTCATGCCTGTAATCTCAGCACTTTAGGAGGTTGAGGTGGGCAGATTTCTTGAGTCCAGGAGTGTGAGGCCAGCCCGGGCAACATGGCAAAACCTGTCACTACAAAAAATACAAAAGCTAGCCAGTCATGGTGGGGCACACCTGTAGTCCCAGCTACTTGGGAGACTGAGTTGAGAGATGGCTTGAACCCAGGAGGTTGAGGCTGTAGTGAGCCATGATTTTACCACTGTACTCCCACCTTGGTAACACACACAAACATACACACACACACATTCTACAGTGTTATAATATTCAGTTTTTCCTTTTTTTTCTATGTGCTTGCCATTACCAGTGAGTTTTGTACATTCAGATGATTTCTTCTAGCTTATTAACATCCTTTTCTTTCATATCAAATAATTCCTTTTGGCATTTCTTATAGGACAGATCTTGTGTGGATGAAATACCTAAGCGTTTGTCTGTCTACGAAGATCTTTACTTCTTTTTTATGTTTGAAGGATATTTTCACTGAACATACTACTCTAGGGAAATGATTTTTCCTTCAGCACTTTAAATATGTCATGTCCATCTTTCCTGGCCTGTAAAGTCTCCACTGAAAAGTCTGCTACCAGACATATTGGAGCTCTATTGTATATTATTTGTTTCTTTTCTTTTGCTGCTTTTAGGATTCTTTCTTTATCCTTGACCTTTGGAAGTTTGATTATTAAATGCCTTGAGGGAGTCTTTTTTGAGTTAAATCTTCTTAGTGTCCTATGACCTTCTTGTACTTGAATGTTGGTGTCTTTCTTTAGATTTGGGGAGTTCCCTGTTATTATTCATTTGAAAAAACTTTCTACTCCTATCTCTTTTCTCTGCCTTCTATTGAAGGCCAGCAACTCTTAGATTTGCCCTTTTGAGAATATTTGCTAGATCTTGTATAATTACAAATAGCTTGTCTTCAAGCTCACCAATTCTTTCTTCTACTTGATCAATTATGCTCTTAAAAGACACTGATGCATTCCTCAGTATGTCAATTGCATTTTTCAACTGTAGGATTTTTCATATTCTTTTTAATTATTTAAATCTCTTTGTTAAACTTGTCTGAAAGAATTCCAAATTTCTTCTTTGTGTTATCTTGAATTTCTTTGAGTTTTCTCAAAACAGTTATCGTGAATTCTCTATCTGAAAGGTCACACATCTCTCTTTCTCCAGGATTGGTTCTTGGTGAGTTATTTAGTTTGTTTGGTAAGGTCATATTTTCCTGAATGCTACTGATGACTACAGATGTTTGGTGTCTGGGCATTGAAGAGTTAGGTATTTACTGTAGTCTTCACAGTCTGCTCTTATTTGTGCCCATTCTTGAGATGGCTTTTTTTCTAAGGAACTTGGGCTCCAAGCCCAATATTTCTGTGTTTGTTGCTGACTTGTAGAGATACAACCTAGGTGGTATTGCATAAGATCCAGCAGAATTCTCATTCTCCCTCTTATTTTCTCTCTCTCTCTCTCTCATTCTCTCTGTATTTTTTCTCTCTCTCTCTCCTGAGCTGCCTGCAACTGAGGGTGGAGGTGATGCTCACAACAAAGTGTGGCCACAACCACTCTTTCTGCACTGAGTCAGACCTGAAGTCAGCACAGCACTGAATCTTGTTCAAGGCCCACTGTAAACACCTTCTGTTACCACCTATGTTCACTCAAGTCCCTAAGGTTTTATAGTCAGCAAATGGCAAAGCCAGCCAGGTTTGTGTCCTTCCCTTGGGCAGTAAGTTCTCCCAGACCCTGGGCAGGTTCAGAGATGCTGTCTGAGAGTCAGGGTTTAGAGTCAAAAACCTTAGCAATTTGCCTAATGTTCTATTCTACTATAGCTAAGCTGGCACTCAATCCACAATATAAGGCTCTTTCCACTCTTCTGTCTTCTTTCCACAAGCAGAGGAGCCTCTCTTTTGGGTACCCCCACCACCGGCTCACGGCAGGTACTGCCATGCCACCACCGGTGTTGATCTAAAGCCCAAGGGCTCTCCAGACAGCTTGTGGTGAATGCTGCCAGACCCGTGACTCACCCTTCAAGGCAGTGGGCTCTCTTGGTCTCTGGGCAAGTCTAGAAATGCTGTCCAAGTGCCACAGCCTAAAATTGGTGACCCCAAGAGGCTGGTTGGTGCTCTGTTCCCCATGATCAAGGGGGATAGAGGCAGGACAAAGTCCATTTTACTCTTCCCCCTGCTTTTCTCAAGCAGAAGGAGCCTCTCCTTGTTGCCACTACAGCTGAGAATGTACTGGCAGTCAGCACATTTCAGAACACAAGGCCCACAGCATACTACCAGAATATCACTGCTGGTTATTTAGGGCCCAAGGACTCCGCAGCCAGCAGGTGATGCATCCTGCTAGGACTGGGTTCTTCCCTTCAAGACAATGGGATCTCTTTTGGCCCAGTGTGTGACTAGTAATGTTATCTAGGAGCTAGGGCCTGGAATGAGGGCCTCACGACTCTGCCCGGTGCCCTGTCTTACTGTGGCTGAGCTTGAATCCAAGATGCAAAACAAAGTCTTCTTTACTCTTTGCTGTCATCTCCTTAAGCAGAAGGAAGGATACATTTTCATTGCTATGAGCTGTACTGCCTAGGGGAGTATGGCAGAAGTTCTCCTTTAGCCACTCTGGCTTGTATTTCCCTAGTATTACACACCACCCTAGTCCTCTGGCTCTTAGGCCAGCCCAGCACTAACATTAGACTAGGAAGTGTAGTCCTTGTTTCCTAGGCTGTCTTTCAAGTTTACCTAGGACCCCAGAGTACATTGGCCTGTGGTGATGAGGGCTGCTGATACCTTTAGTTCAGACCAATGGGATTGGCAATTTCTCTTTGGTTAGGTCTGGTCCAAATTCTCTCTTTGTTCACAGGCACCGGCTGAGCCAAGCATCTCTGTACTCTCTGCTATGACAGGGCACCACTGAATTCAATGTAAAGTCCCTGGTCACTGTGCTCTCCCTCCCCCAGATGCACATACTCTGTGCTGTAGGCCCACTGCCAGGGAAAGAAGTAATATTAATGATCCAAGACTGTCTTTCCTGTCCTCTTCAATGCCTCTTTTAATGATATGAAGTTAAAACCAGTTACTATCATTGCCTACCTGATTTTTGGTTCTTGTGGTGGTGCTTTTCTGTGTGCAGATAGTTGTTAAAATTTGATGTTCCTCCAAGGAGTACAAATGGAGTACGTTTCCATTCCTCCATCTTGCTCCAACCTCTCCAGTTTTTCGTAGACTTTTAAATATTTTCTACATAGAAAATTATGTCATCTGTGAACAAATACAGTTTTGTTTATTCTTTCCTAATATGTATGATTTGAATTGTCTTTTCCTGTATTAGTTCAAATAGGAGTGGCAAAAGATGATATCCATACCTTGTTTCTGATCTTATGGAGAAAACACCTAGCTTATCATTATTTAGTATGATATCAAATTAGGGTTTTTGCAGATGTCCTTTATCATGTTAAACAAATTCCCATGTATTCTTCCTTTGTTATTATGAATAAGTATTGCAGACTGAAAATGCTTTTTCAAGATTTATTGATACAATCATATGATTTTTTCCTTTAGCCTGTTGACATGGTGAGTTACGTAAATTGAATTTTAAATCTTGAGCCAGTCTCGTATACGTGAAATAAACCCTACTTGGTTATAGTATATGTAAGTTTTTAGACATTGTTGCATTTGATTTGTGGATTTTTTAAAGGATTTTTGCATCTATGAGATGTTCATGAGAGATTTGGGTCTATAATTGCCTTCCTTGAAATGTCTTTGTCTTGGTTTAGTATTAGGGTAATTCCAGTGTTATTGAATAAATTGGAAAATGTACTATCTGCATCATTTTATAAAAGAGATTGTAGAGAATTGATATAATTTATACATTAAATGTGTGGTAGAATTCACTGGAGAAACCATTTATGCCTAGTGTGGTCTTTCTTGAAAAGCTATTAATTATTGGTTATATATAAATATTACCAATTATATATATACATATATTTACAACCATATACGAATGGTTTTATGTAAATCATATACATATAAATTATACATAATCATACATGTAAATTATATATAAATTAATATATACATGCCTTTTTAGATTATCTTTTCTCTTTGTGTAAATTTTAGTAATTTGTGTATTTTAAGGCATAGGTCCATCTCACAGAAGTTATCAAATTTGTAGACATAAAGTTGTACATGACTTTTACTTACTATACTTTTAATGTCCTTGAGATGAGCAGTGATGGCCTATTTCTTATTTCTGATAGTAGTAATTTGTGTCTTCTCTTCTTTTTCTTAAATAGCCTGGCTAGGGAACAATCGATTTTATTACACTTTAAAAGAAAAATACCTTTCGGTTTCTTCAGTTTTCTGGATTGATTTTCCCTTTTTAATTTTATTTAATTTTGTTCTAGTTTTTATTACTTTTATTATCTCTTTTATTTTGCTTGATTTAGACTCAGATTGCTCTTTTTTCTCTAGTTTCCTAAACTGGAGAGCTTAGATTACTAATTTTAGATTATTCATTAACTTTTGTTTTAAATTCACAGGTACATGTACAAGTTTTTTTTATTTTTTATTTTGAGATGCAGTCTCGCTCTGTCACCCAGGCTGGAGTGCAATGGCACAATCTTGGCTCACTGCAACCTCCATCTCCTGGATTCAAGCGATTCTCCTGCCTCAGCCTCCTGAGTAGCTGGGATTACAGGCGCCCACCACCATGCCTGGCTAATTTTTGTATTTTTAGTAGAGACGGGGTTTCACCGAATTGGCCAGGCTGGTCTGTGAACTTTTGACCTCGTGATCCTCCACCTCAGCCTCCCAAAGTGCTGGGATTACAGGCATGAGCCACCGCGCCTGACCTATGTACAGGTTTGTTATATAGGTAAACTTGTGTCATGGGGGTATGTTATACAGATTATTTTGTGACCCAGGGTATTAAGCATAGTACCCATGAGTTATTTTTCCTGATTCTCTCCCTCCTTCTACCCTCCACCCTCCAGTAGGTCCCAGTGTCTGTTGTTCTCCTCTATGTGTCCTCATCATTTACCTTCCACTCTTAAGTGAGAACATGTGATACTTGTTTTTCTGTTCATGCATTAGTTTGCTAATGGTAATGGTCTTTAGCTCCAGCCATGTTCCAGCAAAGGACAGGATCTCGTTCTTTTTGATAGTTGCATAATATTCCATGGTATATGAATACCACATTTTCTTTGTCAGTCTATCACTGATGGGCATTTAAGTTGATTCTATGTCTTTGTTATTTTGAATAATGCTGCAATGAAGACACGTGTATATGTGTCTTTATAATAGAATGATTTATATTCCTTTAAGTGTATACCCAATAGTGAAATTGCAGGGTCAAATGGTAGTTCTGCCTTTAGGTCCTTGAGGAATCACCACCCTGTTTTACACAATGGCTGAACTCATTTAAACTCTCACCAACAGTATGTAAGCATTCCCTTTTCTCCACAATCTTCTCAGCATGTGTTATTTTTAAACCCTTTAACAGTAGCCATTCTAACTGGTATGAAATGGTATTTCATTGTGGTTTTGATTTTCATTTCTCTAACAATCAGTGATGATGAACTTTAATTTTAAATATACTTTTTGGTCACATGTGTGTCTTCTTTTGAAAAGTGTCCCTTTTTGTCCTTTGCCTGCTTTTTAATGGGATTGTTTTTTCTTATAAATTTAAGTTCCTTATAGATGCTGAATATTAGATCTTTGTCAGATTCCTAGTTTGCAAAAATTTTCTCCCATTTTGTAGGTTATCTGTTTACTCTGTTGACAGTTTCTTTGCCTTTGTAGAAGCTCCTTCCTTTAATTAGATCTCATTTGTTAATTTTTGCTTTTGTGGCAATTGCTTTTGCCAACGTTGTCATGCAGTCTTTGCCAATTCCTGTGTGTAGAATGGTATTGCCTATGTTGTCTTCCAGGGATTTTTATGATTTTGGATTTTATATTTAATTCTTTAATCCATATGGAGTTAATTTTTTTGTACGATATAAGGAAAGTGTCCATTTTCAGTCTTCTGCCTATGGCTAGCCAGTTATTCCAGAACCATTTATTGAATAGGGAGTTCTTTCTGCATTGCTTGTTTTTGTCAGCTTTGTCAAAGGTCAGATGGTCATAGGCGTGCAGCCGTATTTCCATGCTTTCTATTCTGTTCCATTGTTCTATATGTCTGCTGCTATGCCAGTGTCATGCTGTTTTTGTTACTGTAGCCCTGTAGTGTAGTTTGAAGTCCCGTTGTATGATGCTTCCAGGTTTGTTCTTTTTGCTTAGGATTACTTTGACTTTTTGGGCTCTTTTTTTTTCTTCCATAATAATTTTAAAACAGTTTTTTTTTTTCTAGTTCTGTGAAGACTATCATTAGTCCTTTAGTAGGAATAGCATTGAATCTATAAATTGCTTAGGGTAGTATGGCCGTTTTAACCTCATTGATTCTTCCTATTCACAAGAATGGAATTTTTTCCATTTGTTTGTGTCATCTCTGATTTCTTTGAGCAGTCATTTGTAATTCACCTTGTAGAGATCTTAAACTTCGTGGTTAGCTCTATTCCTAGGTATTTTATTATTTTTGTGTCAATCGTGAATGAGATTCTGTTCCAGATTCAGCTCCTGCTTGACAGTTGTTGGTGTATAGGAATGTTGGTGACTTTTTTATGCTGATTTTGTGTCCTGAAACTGCTGAAGTTGTTTATCAGCTTAAGGAAGTTTTGGGCCATGATACGCAGTTTTCTAGATATAGGATTATGTCATCTCCATCAGGGATAGTTTGATTTCCTCTCCTCTTATTTGGATGGCCTTTATTTCTTTCTCTTGCCTGATTACTCTGGCCAGAACTTCAATACTATGCTGAAGTGAGAGAGGGCGTCCTTGTCTTGTGCCGGTTTTTAAGAGGAATGCTTCTTGCTTTTGTCCATCCAGTATGATACTGGCTGTGGATTTGTCATAAATTGCTCTTATTATTTTGACATATGTTCCTTCAGTACCTACTTTATTGCTAGTTTTTTTTAACATGAAGTGGTGTTGAAGTGTATTGAAAGCCATTTCAGATTTGTATATTGATTTATATGCAAATCAATAAATGTAATTCATTACATAAACAGAACTAAAGACAAAAACCACACGATTCTCTCCATTCAGAAATTGAACCAGTCTTGCATCCCAAGGATAATGCCTACTTGCTCATGGTGGATAAACTTTTTGATGTGCTTCTGGATTCAGTTTGTCAGTATTCTATTGAGGATTTTTGCATCAATGTTTATCAAAGATACTGACCTGTAGTTTTCTTTTGTGTGTGTGTCTCTCTGCTAGGTTTTGGTATCAGGATGATTCTGGACTAAAAGAATGAGTTAGGGAGGGGTTCCTTCTCAATTTTTTGGATTAGTTTCAGTAGGAATAGTACCAGCTTTTCTCTGCACATCTGGTAGAATTTGACTATGAATCCGTCTGGTCCTGGGCTTTTGTTGGTTGGTAGAATATTTATTACTGATTCAATTTTGGTGCTTGTTATTGGTCTGTTCAGGGATTTAATTTCTTCCTGGCTCAGTCTTGGGAAGGTGTATGTGTCTAGCAATTTATCCATTTCTTCTAAATTTTCTAATTTACATACATACAGGTGTATATAATATTTCTTGGGTCTTCCCTCTTTTAATCTTTATTAGTTTAGCTATCTATTTTTAACTTAAAAAAAAAAAAAAACAACTCCTGGATTTGTTGATGTTTTGAATGGCTTTACATGTCTCAGTCTCCTTCAGTTCAGCTCTGATTTTTATTATTTCTTGTCTTCCGCTGTCTTTGGGGTTGGTTTTCTCTTCCTTGTCTAGTTATTTTAATCATGATGTTATGTTGCTAAGTTGAGATCTTTTTAACTTTTTATGTGGATATGTAGTATTATAAATTTCTGTCTTAACACTGCCTTAGCTGTGTCCCAGAAATTTTGGTATGTTGTATCATTGTTCTCATTAGTTTCAAAGAACTTCTTGTTTCTGCCTTAATTTTATCATTTACCCAGAAGTAGTAGTTCAGGATCAGGTTATTCAGTTTTCATGTAATTGTATGGTTTTGAGTGAATGTATTAGTCTTGATTTCTAATTTGACTGTGCTCTGGTCCAAGAGATGATTTGTTATGATTTCAGTTTTTTGCTTTGGCTGAGGAGTGTTTTATTCCTGATTTTGTGATTAATTTTAGATTATGTGCCATGTGGCAATGAGGAGAATTAATATCCTGTTGTTTTGGGATGGAGAGCTCTGTAGATGTCTATCATGTCCATTTGATCTGGTACTGATTTCAGGTCCTGAATATCTTTTTCTTCCACTATTACTGTGTGGGAGACTAAGTCTCTTTGAAGGTCTCTAAGAACTTGCTTTATGAATCTGGGTGCTACTATTTTGGGTGAATATATATTTAGGATAGTTAGGTTTTCTTGTTGAATTGAACTCGTTACCATTATGTAATCCCCTTCTTTGTCTTTTTTGATCTTTGCTGATTTAAAGTCTATTTTGTCTGAAACTGGAATTGCAACCCCTGCATTTTTCTATTTTCTATTTGCTTGCTAGATTTTTCTACATCTCTTTATTTTGAGCCTTTGGGTGTCATTGTATGTGAGATGGGTCTCTTGAAGACACCATACCAATGGGTCTTGGTTCTTTATCGATCTTGCCCTCTATGCCTTTTAATTAATCAAGGTTATTATTGATATGTGTGGATTTGATCCTATCATCCTGCTATTACTGGTTATTTTGCAGACCTCTTTAGATGGTTGCTTTATAGTGTCTTTGGACTGTGTACTTCAGTTTATTTTTATAGCGGCTGGTAATGGTCTTTTCTTTCCATATTTAGTGCTTCCGTCAAGATGTATTGTAAGGTAGGTTTGTTGTTAATAAATTCCATCAGCATTTGCTTGTCTGAAAAGGATCATTTATCTCCTTTGCTTATGAAGCTTAGTTTGACTGGATATGAAATTCTGGGTTGGAATTTATTTTCTTTAACAATGTTATATATTGGCCCCCAATCTCTTCTGATTGTAGGGTTTCTGCTGAGAGGTCCACTGTTGGTCTGATGGGATTCCCTTTGTAGGTGACCTGGCCTTTCTCTCCAGCTGCCTTTAACATTTTTTCTTTCATTTTGACCTTGGAGAATCTGATGATTATGTGTCTTGGAAATAATCTTCTTGTGAAGTATCTTACTGGGGTTCTCTGGCTTTCTTGAATTTGGATGTTGGCCTCTCTAGACATGTAGAGAAAATTCTCATGGATGATACCTTGAGATATGTTATCCAAGTTGGTTCCATTCTCTTATTCTCTTCCAGGAACACCAGTGAGTCATAGATTAAATCTCTTTACATAATTCCATATTTCTCAGAGGTTTTGTCCATTCCTTTTCATTCTTTTTTTTTTTTTTTTTTCTATTCTTGTCTGACTGTCTTATTTTAGAAAGCCAGTCTTCAAGCTCTGTGATTCTTTCCCCTACTTGGTCTATTTTGCTATTAATACTTGTGATTGCATCATAAAATTCTTGTAGTGTCTTTTTTAGCTCTATCTGACAGGTTACATTCTTTTCTATTTTGGCTATTTTGTGTCTCAGGTCCCACACTATTTTATTGTCATTTTTAAATTCCTTGGGTTCCTTTTCAACATATTCAACATATGGCCCCCATATGTTGGGGGCCAACATATTCTTACATCTAAGTAATCTTCATTCTTATCCATATTCTGAATTCTGTTTCTGTCATTTCAGCCCTCTCAGGCTGGTGCAGAACTCTTGTTGGAGCGGTAGTGTGGTCGTGTTTGTTGGAGCGGTAGTGTGGTCGTGTTTGTTGGAGCGGTAGTGTGGTCGTGTTTGTTGGAGCGGTAGTGTGGTCGTGTTTGTTGGAGCGGTAGTGTGGTCGTGTTTGTTGGAGCGGTAGTGTGGTTGTGTTTGTTGGAGCGGTAGTGTGGTCGTGTGGAAGAAAGAAGACACTCTGGCTCTCTGAGTCGTCAGGGTCCTTGCACTGGTTGTTTCTCATCTCTGTGAGCTGATGTTCCTTCAGTCTTTGAAGGTGTTGACCTTTGGAATTTTTTTTCCTATTATCCTATTTGATGACCGTGAGGGTTTGAATGTGGTTTAAACTGGATTCAGCTGACTGACTTCATTTCTGGACTCTGATGAGTGATGTCAGGCAAAGTGTTTTGTAGCGTGGGTGGGACCCATCCTCATTTGCATGTTCTAGCAGGAGCAGCAGCAGCAGCATAGTAGGATGCACACTTTTTATCTGTGTCAATTAAGAGTAATACAAATAAAATATTATTTTACTTTCTTTAGTCTTTCTCTGACATTTTTCCTTTATTTAGGTAGATCTGAGTTTCTCACCACCATTTTTCTACTCTCTGAAGAGTATCTTTTAACATTTATTATAGGAAAGTCTACTGGAGATAAATACATGATTGTTTGTCTGAGAAACATCTTTATTTTTCTTTCACTTTTGAAGAAAAATTTTGGTGAATACAGAATTTGAGGTCGGTGTTTTTCTTTTTTTCTTCATTCAACACTTCAGATAATTGGAGAACCTTGGAATTAAATTTTAAAAATTAGACAGCATCCAAATGAAAAAAAACATTCCACTCTCTTCTTGATTGCATGCTTTGCGATGTGAATTTTAATGTAATTCTAATAATTATTCCTCTATCATTAAGATGTTTTTATACCCTCTGGCTTCAAGATCTTCTTTTTGTTTTCAAACTTATGTGATCTTCATATGCAGTTTGTATATGATATGCCTTGGTGGTCTCTTTCTTTTTTTGGTATCAATCTTCCTTGGTGTCCTGTGAGCATTCCATTTTCCTTTGTTAAAGGCAAATGTGATTTAAATGTATAAAAATAAAATTTAAAAATATGTGGAGTGGGTATCTACTCATCTTCTTCTTTTATAAAGCTTTGCTTCTGTTCACCCTATATATATCTCTATTTCAGTTGTTTTTCATTTCCATTCACCCATTCATACAATAAAATTAACTGGACATCAGCCGAGCATGGTGGCTCACTCCTGTAATCCCAGCACTTTGTGAGGCTGAGGTAGGTGGATCACCTGAGGTTGGGAGTTTGAAACCAGCCTGACCAACATGGAGAAACCCTGTCTTTACTAAAAGTGCAAAATTAGCCAGGTCTGGTGGCACACACCTGTAATCCCCACTATTCGGGAGGCTGAGGCAGGGGAATCGCTTGAACTCAGGAGGCAGAGGTTGTGGTGAGCCTAGATAGTGCCGTTCCACTCCAGCCTGAGCAACAAGAGTGAAACTCTATCTCAAAAAAAAAAAAAAAAGAAAAAAAAATTACTGGACATTTATTCTATTATGTGTCAAAACCTGATTTTGGAAAACAGGACCATGATCTTTATATTTGTTCTGCAAAATTAATTTTGTCATTAAATTTGCAAAATTCTCAGCAACTATTACTTTAAACATTCTGCTTTTCTGTCTCCCACCTCCTCTTCTGCTTCTTTTCCCCCCTCCCTCTCCTCTTCCTCTTTCTTCTTTTGCTTTGCATTTGTTATTCTGTTGTTTCCGCTCTAAGGATGTTTACCATTTGTTTCCTCAAGTTATTTGAAGACACTGCCTGTCTAGGTCAGTCAATTAACTTCAAACTTAGGAATATTTGTGCAAGATGATATATACTTTGGCTGAAATACTTAAGGTAGTGATTTTCAAAGTCTGTTTCTGAACCAGCAATATTAACATTATCTGGCAATTTTTAGAAATGCAAAATTTCAGAACCTACCTAGATATACTGAATCAGTACCTTTGCAGTAGGTCTCTGCAAACTGCTTTAATAAGATCTCCATATAATACAGATGAATGGTAACTTCTGAAAACCATCAGGTTTTGGAGGGCCAACATACGCCCAAACATTTTGAGACTGCTTTATCCTTTTAAATTCACTGCTGAGATCTGAGAGGATTGATTTTCTTTGCAGATCCACAGTGGGGAATGGAGAGAGTAGTTGTAGATTATAACTGAATTTTACAATGAGGGAGAGACCCTTTTTGGTTCTAGCTACCAGTGGAGTATCTTCTATTAGAGGTCCCACTTCACAAGGTCCAGGAGCTTGGTTTCTGGTGTGGAGCCCCTCAGGCCATAAAAATCTAAGATCAATGATGAAAGCGAGTTGATACCTATACTCTCCTTTCTTACTTCTCTCCTTTTCTATGTATCCAGCCCTTAAAATACTCATTTGTTGTCTGCTTAGTGATGCTTATAGTTTTTGTTTTGTTTTGGTTATCATTTATTTGTTTGATTTAAATTCAAGATTCTTGTTATCTTCAGTAGAATAGTACCCAGAACCATGCTGCGTGAAAAGTTTTTTCATCTTTGCTGTTGTTATATACTCCTTTATCATTTCTATTATTGTGGATTGTTTCTTCTGATCTATATTCTACCAGTTTTCTCTTTCTTTGGGTTCAATTTGCTAAGAAAAAAGAGAGGACTGTATGTCTAAAGAACTGATCAATTTCATTTTAAATTTCAATGTATAGGTTCTAGATTCTGGAAAAAAAGTTTATTTAGAACAAGCCTCCCTGGAATGACCTTCCTGGACAAAATTCATATTTATTTTCAAAAAATACACAAACCCCGCAGCTTTTTGAAAGCGAGCAGTCTATGAAAGACAAAGTACAGTAGGTAAGATTTGTGAGCAAAGAAGTCATAAAATTCAAAAGAAACATGAGAAAGGAAGGGACTTCCCTAGGAAGGAACCACAAGGAATGAGAAATTTGAGAATGTCTCTCAAATTTTGTAAACTTCTTGCTAATTACTAACAATGTAATGTTGGGGCCACAGGGGACCTGTGGTGGAGAAAGCAGTATCTGAAATCTTCAATAATTCAGAATTGAGCCCAACCAAACTGCCTGCTAGAAATATAAATTGGCATTCTTCAGACAAACATAGCAATTCAGAAACTCTGCAGTGTCATTTATGATGTCCTGTTATATAAATCAGTAAGCATGAGAAGAATTAGAAAAATGTGACTCGTACTCAAGATAAAAACAGTCAACGATACCAAACCTAAGATAACCTATATGTTACAATTATAGTAGTCAAATTTAGAGCTGAAAATGCTTATGTAGAAAGGAGGAAATACATTGAAATTCATGACCTAATTTTCTACATTAAGAAACTAGTAAAGAAAGAGTAAATTAAACCAAAGTAATAAAATGAAAGAAATAATAAACATGAGAGAAGGTATTAATAAACTAGAAACAGTAAAACTATAGAGAAAAGTGACAAAGTCAAAAATTGATTTTTTAAAACATTAATAAATCTATAAACTACCAGAAGACTGATCAAGAAAAAAATTAATAATATCAGCAATGAAACACAGTATAGTATTATAGATCTTACAAGTGTCACAAGAATAATAATATTATGAGCAACTTTATACCAACAAATTTGACAACTTAGAAAATAAAAAAATTAAAAAATACTACTTATTAATGCTGACAGAAGATAAAATATAAAATATAAGTATATATTTCTATATTATATATTTACATATTAATTGAATTTGTTATTCAAAACTTCCCCCATAAAGTAAATCAAAGCCTAGATGGCTTCAGCCACAAACTCTATCAACTATTTAAGGAGAGAAATAATGCTATTATCACACAAACTCTTTCAGAAATAGAGGAGGAAGAAACACTTCCTTACTTGTTTTATGAGGGCAGTATAACCCTGATTACAAAACCTAACAAATATACATGAAATGAAAATTATAGACCAGTATCCCTCAGGGAGGGAACCTTTCTTAAAATATTTAGCAGGTCAATTCATTGAAGCTGTATTGGGTTAAAATCTATTTAGTCTACTTTTATAGTTTTTTTAAATGATATTTTTCAAATCAATTTAATTAAAATTATTTTTAATGGTAGTTCCTAATATATAGAAATTAACATGTCATGGGCATTTTAGCACTATATACATATTAACTCATATTAATGTATTTTGTTAATAAGGAAATGAAGGCACAGAAAACTTTTCTACTATCATAAAGTTAGTCATACAAGAGTCGAAGTTAGGTCCTTTGACTGCAGAGTCTGTGCTGTTAAGTACTTTATTTCTACCTCTTTATATTGCATGTGATTATTTCATTATCTGTGGACAACTTCTAATGCTCATTTTGTCTACCGATTCTCTATTGTGGCTTATTTACTTATGTGTTTTGTACCTATTGATTTACACCAATAAATATAGGTATTTGTGGAAATCCACTGATGCTTTTTATGTTCACACCCTTCCAAAGGATAGACTTTATTGCTGCCAACTTTTTCTGTTAACTTCTCTTTTTGGGTAATATAGCACAACTTTTATAAATTCACAGCTGCAAACCACAAGAATGCAGACCTGATATTCTGAATTCTCAAAGGAGATGTTTTCCAAAGCCAACTCAAAACATGCTTCCTTGTAATCTTAAGTCACTGAT
This sequence comes from Trachypithecus francoisi, assembly GCF_009764315.1. NCBI lineage: Eukaryota > Metazoa > Chordata > Mammalia > Primates > Cercopithecidae > Trachypithecus > Trachypithecus francoisi. The sequence continues at coordinate 172,171,108 of NW_022681465.1, read as the reverse complement.
GATGACTTTTAAATATTTAGTTTACTCTTTGCCTGAGGATATAGATTGTTGAGAAACCCAACTTCTAAGTCTGCATGAATCCAAACCTCATTTTCTGAACCTGTGAGTTCATTTTATGTTACTGAACTTAGCAAAAGTGCCCAAACTAGGTGAAGTAGCAGTGAGAATGCAACAGTATCATCTTCAGCTCCTTTGGGTTTGGATTCTGGAGATTTGTTTTTACCTTTTTTGAAAACCCAACAGTGAATCTACAGGGGTTTAACTAGGTATCAAGGACTGTGAGATGCTGTCTCTGGGTAATCATGTGCAGAAAATTGGAGAAGAGGCTTTTGATTATTTTAGTCTTCCCTTAGGGACAAGGAGGCTTTCTTGGACTTGTGACTAGATCAGTCATAGCTGAGTGCATTTGCTTCTTTTGGTTGGTTAAGGTAGGTTTGTGGCATGGGTAAGAAATGTGCAGTGGGGAGAGGGCACACATGATTGCCCTGCTCTTTTCATTATACAATTATTTACTCTCACCAGAAAGCTTCAGAACATGGGCTGTGTACCAGTTGCAGTTTTATGGTTGTCTGACCACCTAAAGCTGTAGCAGATAGGGTCATAAACTCTACTCTGTGGCATCTCCTGGACACCTGTGTTAGTTGATAGCTCACAGACTTTTCAAATAATTTAAAGTCTGGGTTTACTATATGATGTAATTGTTGACTTTTAAGACCAGGAGATTTCTATATTATTGGACGCTTAAAATACAGAGGTAATTTATTTTTAGATGGGGATTCTCTGTAGATAACTGAATATTAACTTTATGAATCTGTCTTTGCCTGCTTTGGATCGTCTGATTTTTTTAAATGGCATTTGTCCTCCTACAATACTTGCTAAGCCACTAAATTTAACAGTTTGAAACAGCTGTCCTCAGGCACCCCTGCAAATTAATACTGTTGCACTACACTTCATTTTTCTTAAAATTAATATTTTGGTTCTCTATAAATTAACTTCTAGCAATCTACCAGTGTAAACATTTGTTCTTTTAATTTAAATTTCTTGACACAGGAGGTGTTTTCAAAGTAGAAAAATGTATAATTATTCAGCTTAAAAATGGTAGATGAAAATGAAGGCATAGATAGATCTCTGACATATTTTCTTTCACAGTTGCTGCTTAAACTCTGAATCTTAATTTTTTTTGGAAGTACTCTCTTTTCCCTCTTTACTTTTTGAACCTAGAGTCATTATGTTACCAAAAACATTTCATTGTATTTTCTCCCTCTCTTTCTCTTCTCCCCATCTCTCCCTCCCTTCCTCCTTTCTTCCATCCCACCCATCTTCTCCCCTTTCCTTCCTTCCCTTTTGCTTTCTCTCCCTGTCTCTTTCTTTTTAAAATTTGATCTATCTAATATTATAACTCTTGTTGGGAACACAAGTGGGTAAACACAAGATTTTTTTTTTTACATCTTCTTTGCTTCAAGATCTCCTTTTCAACATAGCAAATGAATAAAATTTGACTGCCTGTAAAAGAAAAATGTAAAATAACAATGTTTTAAGCAAATTATATATCTGTCTATCTACTTAGTTTCTTCTCATGTATAGTCCACAGATAGTATGGCAGAGGCAGGTGTGATGGTGGGTTCATCATTACCAAGAGCTTTTTCTCTGTTTTTACTCCATTTATTTTATTATGTCAGCTCAGGGTCCACAATACCTACTGGAGCTCTGGTTATCATATGTGCCTTCCAATTGTCAGAAAAACTGCCAGAGCATAAATGAGAGGCTTTAAATTCAAATTTAATCAGTTTTCTTTAAGGTGCTGTCTTGGTCAAGGGGTAGGAACATTACCAATGATAGTCTAATATATGAAAGATAAACACCGTGGGAGCTGGATCATCCTGCTGATGTTCCACTTATTCCTGTTACATTATTAACAAATCTTCAGAGTTGAATTGATTCCTATTGTTTCTGAGGCCTATCTTTGTTTTTTGTTTTTGTTTTCCAATTTTTTTTTTTAGACAAGGTCTTGCTGTGTTGCCCAGGCTTGAGTGCCTTGACATGATCACAGCTCACTGCAACCTCCATCTCCCAGGCTCAAGCCATCCTCCCACCTCAGCTTCCTGAATAGAGAATCTGGGACTACAGGTGTGCACCATCATGCCACACTAATTAAAAAAAAAAAATTTTTGTAGAGATGGGGTTTTGCCATGTTGGGCAGGCTGGCCTCAAATTCCTAGGCTCAAGTGATCCGCCCACCTCATCCTCCCAAAGTGCTGGTATGTGCCCTGCCCTACCTTTAACTCTTGAACTAACTCATGTAGTTACAGTAAATTCCACTTATTTATTTATTTAAAAACAACCTGAGTTAGTTTCTTTTTTTGGAACCAAAGACACTTAAATAGGAAACATAGCAAGAAAACTTAACTCACATATTGTTGGCATGATTTTTGTGTGTATGGGGTGTGGGGAGAGTGAGTGCTGTTGTTGGATGATCAGGGTAATGACCATAATTTGAAAATCCACACTAATGAGTATACTCGGTATTTGTTGTGTCAGGCCTTCTCAATTAATTCTCACATAATAAAAATTATGCCATCTATTTAGAGAGAAAATATGATACATTTTTCAAACCAGGATGGACATTAGAATAAAGAGGGAGGCATGAAAATAATTAACGGTCACTAATTGCCTCTTATTTGGACTGTGCCAAGCAAACCAGGATATCCATATATTTATTTCCACCTAACAAAATGCTTGATAACTGGCTGCTACTTTAACAATGGTGAATTTGATGACATATATCTCAATGTAGATTTGTCAGTTATGGATAACTTATGGAAACTTTTCCATATAATAAGATGTGTGTGTGTGTGTATATATATAGTGTATATACATATATACACAAACACACATATATAGTGTATATACATATATACACACACTTATATATGACTGAGCACTAAATTGGAAGAGTTATAAGAAGCTGTAGCAAACATGCTAACAATTTCTCAGAAACGAGTTGTAAATACTTACAGTGAGCAACTTACACTGACGAGAAAAAGAAAAGTTACCTAAAAATAGCTCCTCCAAAAAATTCCTAGGTACTTACAATTTATTGAAAGCAATTTTAGCAATATGCGTGGAATTACTTCCATTTGGGTACATAATCACTTTTGTGCCATCAGTATGCATTTACTAAATTACCTTTCCAATTATACACTCTTACTTTTATAATTGTACTTCTATTTTTTCAACATGGCAAACTTTTTTGCAATCCAATTAAAGTTTGTAGCACATACATTAGGTTGGGTTTGCTAGAAAGAGACCTGGATAAAAAGCTGGAAGCAGAATGTGTAGCTGGGAGGGCTCAAGAGAGATACACCTCTAGGATGTGAGGAAGGCAGAGTTGGGCAGAGGGAGAAACTGACTCACACTGTGATAGAAACTTTGGCCTCAGAAAATCCTACACAGGTGGCCAAAGTATTACAGGTTGAGGTAAGGTCACTGAGTCTTTGTATCTCTCTATCAGGTAGTGGGATATAGAAAGCTCCCTATAAAGGAGGCTTAAACTTGGACAGGGAAGAATCTATGGCCGAGAGCAATTGCCGGTGAGGCTAATAACCATGCACCAGTACATCAAATCCAATGAAGGATCTGGGCAGAGCACTGCAGTATTCACTACATGAAGTCTATTTTGCACTGTGGACACAAATTAGAAAAATTGCAAGTAGTGGTATATTGTAACTGGCATTGCCCTATATGTGCAAAGTCAATGTGTCACCTTGTAGAATATTCTCTGATGATACTCACTATTATCCCCTCTCTGCTAAGGTTTTTTTCTGTATCTGAAGGGTATAAAGCATGGAAACTACATTTTCAAACTCCATTACCAGAAGGGTATGGTTGGATTTCAGCAATGAGTGGGCTTTGCATAAAATTTGGAAAGTGAAAGAGAAGAAAAGCCTGGCTGCTGCAGGTTGGAACACTGGCAACAATAGATGTGGAGTTTGCAAGACGCTGCTAAGCTTCCTCGGGAAAATTATTTGTTTCAATATTTCTGGCATATTAAATCATCAGTTGTTTTCAGTGGTTCTGGCTGAAAATTGGTTCAATTCTTCTACCTGAGAATTGTTCATTTCTGTGCTTCAGGAAACTACGACCATTGCTGGCAGTTTTGTTGAGGGATCCTTGTGCATTCATTTTTCCTTAAAACAGCCTTCCTAATTTTTACGCCCCCAGCCTCCATGGTTGTGTAAGCCTTTAATTCTTAGAGTTACATTTCTCTTAGTCAGTATATCCTAGTGCGGCTTCTGTTTTCCAGACCCAACCCTGAGTGATATAGTCTCCATGTGTTTTAGATGGTGGGATAGTTTGGATATTTGTCTCTGCCCAAATTTCATGTTGAACTGTAATCCCCAGTGCTGTAGGTGGGGCCCAGTGGGAGGTGTTCAGATCATGGGGGCAGATCACTCATGGCTTGGTGCTGTCTTTGTGATAGTGAGTTCTTGTGAGATCTGGTCATTTTAAAGTCTTTGGCACTTCCACCCTCTCACTGTGTCTTGCTCCTGCTTTCACCATGCAAAGCACCTGCTCCCACTCCACTTTTCACCATGATTGTAAACTTCCTGAGGCCTCTCTAGAAGCCAAACAGATGCCATCGCCAGGGTTCCTGTAAAGCATGCAGAACTGTCAGCCAATTAAATCTCTTTTCTTTACAAATTACAAACCTCTTTTCTTTACAAAATAGAATAAAGATATTTCTTTATAGCAATGCAAGAATGGCCTAATACAGATGGCTCTGCCATTAGTGAGAAAATTGGGACACTTTATTTCTCTAGATGGCAAAAAAGTTGTAAAAATAAAAGAAAGTTATCAATATACCATCTATTGTGATAATTTACTATGTTAAGCATGTTATTAAGAAGGTAAGCATAAGTTTAACACAATTTTGGCAATGAAGAAAATTGAAGGAGAAAGAACGCATATGTTGGCTTTGCTCTGTGAAACTCAGATGAAATGGTCACCTGTTCTAGCAACTCATGAGAAATTCTTCATTGTTTATTATGTGTCAGAATCAGCCTTAAATTCAGAGTTATGAAAAGTTTGATGATTACAAAAAAAGGGAAGCACTAAATAATATAGGTACAGAGAAGGAATAGTGTCAAATAGAATTTTCAATCTGTGTATAAGGATACATAAGCATTTTTTCAGGAAAGCACAAAAAAGCATGAGAAAGTCTACAATGACATCTATGCCAATATAATGAGCTAGATATTTAGAGAAGAAACTCTTGATTAAATACTTTTTATAATATGAACACACACACATGATATGGCATGACGGTGTTTGTGGAACATGACATTCCTCTGACCAAAGAGAACTGGAAAAAAAAGTGAAAGAAATCATAGATTTTGGTAGAAACAACAATAAATGACAGGAATGTCAAGAAAGTGAAAATCTAGAGTGGCAGATATAAACACTGGATTGACATTGTTTGGGGGAGTGTTGGTTTATACCGGGTGGACTAATGATGATTTAAAGGGCATGAAACCAGCAGTGCAAAAGACAAGGCCTGGACGTTACTGGGTTGAAAGACTGGATAATCACATTTATTGGTTGTATATACATATACACACATATATATACATAAATATATATACACACATAAATGTGTGTGTGTGTGTGTGTATATATATATATATATATATAATTTTTTTTAAGATGGAGTCTCGCCCTGTCACCCAGGCTGGAGTGCAGCGGCACAATCATCTCAGCTCACTGCAAGCTCCACCTCCCGGGTTCATGCCATTCTCCTGCCTCAGCTTCCCAAGTAGCTGGGACTACAGGCGCCCACCACCACCTCCGGCTAATTTTTTGTATTTTTAGTAGACACGGGGTTTCACCGTGTTAGCTAGCACAGTCTGGAGATTCTGACTTCGTGATCCGCCCGCCCAGATCTTTCAAAATGCTGGGATTATAGGCGTGAGCCACCGCGCCTGACCTATTGGTTATATTTTTTAAAAAAGTAGAGGTGAAGATGGATGCATCAATCTTGACTGTGGGTAGATTAGAAAAATTTTTCGTGTAGAAATTTCTAACCACAAATGCACTTTTATTTTTGAAAAATTAAAGCTAAAAGTTTATCTTAAAAGTGGACCTGATAAATGCTGTCAACAAATCCTGTCTTCTTAAAAGAAAAATCTCTAAATCCAGCCTGTATTTTACCTGAATAAATCTTCGGTAAACATGAACTCACAATAAATGACTAACCACTGGAGTAAGATTAGAGCAAATGGAAAATTATGCAGACCAGCAAAGAATGTAAATATTGGAACTATCAGAAATAGGAAGTAAGTATGTTTAATATGTTAATAAAAAATAAAGACAAGCTATGTGAGGAAGGAATATGATTCTTTCAAAACTCACTAGGGAACTTTGTATAAATTCTGAGTTGGGAAAGAAGGATGAAATTATATCCAGTTGGAGTTCCAGGAGGAGATAACATAAATAATGGGAGAAGTAAAATATTTTACAAAATAATATATGAGATTTTCAATATATGAGAATAACATAGTCCACAGGTTCCAGAAACCCAATTAATCCTAAGTATGATATAAAGAAACCTTACTAGCAAACCATAGTGAAACTACAGAGCCAAAGTGAAAAATAAAATCTCAGAAGAAGCCAATGAAAACTGGTATATAGAAAAAGATGAAAGGCAAATTGACTGCTGATTTACTACAGAGACAAGTGAAACCAGGAGCCAGAAAATTATGTCTCTTTTCAAAATTAAAAAAAAACTAATATTTTAAATTGATAAAAGTAGTATGTGTTTATGGTGTACACATGATGTTTGAAATAGGTATAGATTGTAGAATGACTACATTGAGTTAATTAACATAGGTATTCACATACCTTTTCTTCTAATGAGAATATTTAGTCATCAAATTACAATATCTTTAAATTAGCAAGATAAAATGATCATCAACCCAGAATGTTATTCCAAGCTATCTTCTAAGAATGAAAGGTAAATTAAGATATTAAAAAAAAGGCCGGGCGCGGTGGCTCAAGCCTGTAATCCCAGCACTTTGGGAGGCCGAGACGGGCGGATCACGAGGTCAGGAGATTGAGACCATCCTGGCTAACACGGTGAAACCCCGTCTCTACTAAAAAATACAAAAAACTAACCGGGCGAGGTGGCGGGCGCCTGTAGTCCCAGCTACTCGGGAGGCTGAGGCAGGAGAATGGCGTGAACCCGGGAGGCGGAGCTTGCAGTGAGCTGAGATCCGGCCCTGCACTGCAGCCGGGCAACAGAGCCAGACTCAGGCTCAAAAAAAAAAAAAAAAAAGATATTAAAAAAATACAACTGAGAGTGTTTAGGCCTTTCCTAAAGTAGCTTACAAAGGTTATACTTCAAGAAGAAGGAAATTGGACTCAGAAGGGGAAGTTCTAAAAAGCAAGAAGAAATGATGGGTAAAATAGTGTTAAATATATTTAAAATAGTATGAAAACTCATATTTAAACTAACATTGACTATGTAAAACAACTAAAATAATATTTAATTTGTGAAGTTAAAAAATGATATAGAACTAAAATCTTGAAGTCAATAATCCAGGAGGAAATTATTGTACTTTGATAATTCTGGGCTCCTGAAATTATTAAAACATTGTTACATATGAGAGAACAACAAGAAAAATTAAGTAAAATGCATCACTAGTTATAGCAATTTAATGGAATAAATTCTGGCTATTTTATACTAGATTAAAAAGAAGAACAGCCTACTATATGTGATTACAAGAGATACAATATGCAGAACAGTTGAAAATTAATAAAACAAGAGCAATGCTAATGAAAAGCAGCTTATATGCTGTGTAAATAGCAGTCAAAGTTATCTTTAAGGCATAAAACAGAATAGTATTACTAACAAAGATAGTTATTCTTGGAGATAAAAATTGTCACTAGAAGAAGGACCAATTCACCAGGAAGTTATAAAAGCCCTAAAATTCTGTATACAAGTTCTATTCTATATAAAATAAATATTAGTAGCACTTAAAAATAACATCAAATCTCTATAAGTATGTAAGGTTTTTAGCACAACCGACTCACTAACTTATAGATCAAGTAGATAGTAAATCAGTAAGAATATGGGAGATTTGAGCAACAAAATACGGAGTTCGATTACGTTCAGCAATAAGAGTAGATGGATTTTTTTCAACATTTAGAACATTTACAATGACCACATACAAAATGATAAAGCAGCTCAATAAATTTCATAATCACTGTTGAACTAACCACGTTCTAACCCATAAGAAAAGATAACTTAAAAATCCCCCAAAACCCTATTATTGAGGAATGTAAAAACACAGTCTAAATTATCCATATGTTAATGAAAAAAAAGTCCTATCAGAAATTAGAAACTACTTAGAACTGAATGGTAATGAAATTATATCCTGTAAAACATGTGCAATTCAGGTAAAAAAGTATTAAGAAAATATACTGTATATTTCTTAATATACTGTATATTAAGAAAATATACAGACCGAGTAAAGAAGCCTTAAAAGTTTACAAGTTAAGCATCAACAATATTAAGTGAGGGAAAAAACAGAACAAATTTGTGAAGAGAAGGAAATATGTAGTAGCAATCAGGGTAGAAACTAATAAAACATAAAACAAACCTAGCACAGAATATCTTAACAAATCCTAAAGTTGGTTCTTTAATAAAACCAAAAAAATATATATATATACAAATCTCTGGTAAAAATTGAGTCAGCAGAAAAGAGAAAATGAACAAATAATATTAAAAATGGTAAAGAAGACAGATTTTCTGCAGCAATATTAAAACATGGTAAAATAATGTTTAAATATTTTCATATGTATACAAAAAAGGTGAAATGGATAATTCTTAGAGAAATGTAAAGTACTAAACCAGTAACTCAAAAAGAAGTATAAATTTGCAATTGCTCTATAATGATAAATAATTAAAATAATTGAATAAAAAGCGTATTCAGTACCATATAAAAGGGCAGTCCAAGGTATGTCAGTATCTTCAAGGAGAATATGATCAACTCTCCTTGCCTGATTAGGAGGACTAATTAGGGAACAAATTTTCTTGAGCTGATTCCCGAAGCATAGGTAAGAATTCACTTGTGGATAGAAGAGCAGAGTTTGTGCAAAGGTTGAAGACATTTAATGATGTGGTAAATTCATATTAGTCATTCAGGAAAATGGAGAGAGGTGGGGAAAACAATAAAATGAGGCAGGAGGTGAGAAAGTTGAAACAGGTAGGGCCGTCTCATGTCAAATCAAAAGCTAAATATTTAAAAATAGTAAATATTTATATTTTCTATATGCTAAGAAGAATATAAAATTTCTTATCTTTTTGCGTATCTCGGTGGGTACTTACTCCCTGGATTTCAATCACAACACATTGGAGACCAGTATGGTAGATACAGGGGTCAAAGGATTTTCATGAGGAGTAACATGTTTAGGTTTGTGTGTTAATATAATTCTGGTAACAACTTGGAAGAAACGTTGGAAGGAAACAATGAAATGGTAGGAGGAGGAGCAGTTGGTTGGCTATACAATAATTCAAAGAAAAGGAAGTCAGGCCATAAACTAAGGGAATAGCAGTGTGAATGGGTTTTACCACCCTAGCTCAAATAATATATCAGGATTCTGCACACTTTGAGGATGTTTATTAATATATGTGTTGGCACATTACTGCGCATTTCCAACAACCAAGCATTGACATTTAGGTGTCTGGGATAATCTATCAATTTGCATAATCCAGATGTAGACAATATTATTCCCCAGAATTGCTCCACTGAGATTTTAGAGTGAAAAGCAGTTCGACTGTGGGAACTTCTTTTCAGTGTCTCTATGAGGAGAAATAGAATATTGGTGGTCCTCTAGCCACCAATTTTTTGGTCTCAGGCAATTTGTGTGTGTATTCAGAAACTCCAGTAAAATATAACAGGAAGGAGGCACTGGTAGCCTGGGGGGAAATGAGAAGGATGAAAAGCCCATGTAAATGGGGTATCTGGGAGCATGTCAGGGAGAAAGTTAATAGAGTGTTAAATACGGACTCTGGAGCAATTACAAACTTTGGGAGAATTGGAGGTGAGAGGCAAGGGGATTTTTATAACATATCATCATAGTTGCTGATCTAGGTGTCTACCAACACCTCTAGACTGGTCCACATGAGCATCCGGTCTCTATTTGACTTACACAAAAAGTAGAGGGATCAAAAAGGTTTTGCTTGCATGTGGCATTGTAAAATAAACAAATGTAAATATCTGTCTCATGAAATATAGTTTAAACCAGAAGCATATGGAGAAATATGCTTAAAAATACCTTGAGCTTTTTATCAGGTTATTGAAATATCCACAGATTTTCATATCTTTTCAAATATTAAAAATGAATTGAGAAACATTTTAATAATATAATCCTTAGAATATTCATAATCAGATAATCAATTGACGAAACATTGTGATTCATCTTTGCCATGGAAATTATTTTAATTTGTATAACTGTGTTAAGTCAAACTCACTAATTTCTAGGTGTGAAAACAACTAAGAAAACTGCATAAATACTAAGGTCCATTCTTTAAGACACAAATACTCAGAAAAACTTTAGGTAACAATTCACTATTCTATCTTGAACTTTTTTTTTTTTTTAATTGTAATCTAAAGAGCAAGACCAGTGTTAAAATAAGATCACATTGTCAATGGATGCTTGGGTGTGAAAACAAGAAGTGTTTAATATTTGATTTATTATAGACCTGAGCACTTCCTGTGTTTCATACATTGCTCATGCTAACTGGATCTTAATATTTTTCTTACATTTTTGAAAAACTTCAGCTTTCAAAGTTATAATCAAGTTTTACCTCTGGGGTAGGTAATTAAATTGTTAAATTCCTGTAGGGGCATATTGTCTCTTCCCTAGAAGGAGGGAGGTTTGTGGTGAAAGTTTTAGTTTGGTAGATATCAGTCATGTTTCTTCTCATTGAAATTAATGGGATAAGGGAGGGTGACAAAAGGGAATTATCATTGGGATAAAAAGTCACTTGGCCCAGAGGCATGGTGGCATTCCAAATGGTGAAAGTATTGGGGATGTGGACATTATACCCCTGATATTTGGCAGGTAGCTGAGAATTAAGTAAAAAACATAATAATAATAAAATAAAAATCAGCCCTCTAGAGATTCCAAAGTTGATCTGAGGACTCTAGACCTTTTGAGTAGCTGCCTCTAATAACTTTTGGAGATGATATCCCAGAGAAAAGTCATGTTCCCTCCTACAGATAAGAGAATTAGCATGAGCTGAATCAATCGACAAAAGACAACTGTATCCAACAAAACAGAGGATAAGCAGTAGCTGAGAAAATGACCAAGTAGCAGATAACACCATACAACAAAGGTGCAAAGTTATGCCGGAAACTGATGTTTTTGCAACATTTTTATATATCAGGCCATATATTAGGCATTTAAAATACATTATTTCATTTAGTAAAACTCACACGTTTTTAAAATAGTTTTCCTTTCAGTTTGCAGGCAAGAAAATTGAATATAAGATGTAAAATAACATGTTCTTTGTCAAACAGTTAATAAATGGAGGAACCACAATTTAACTCAGGTCTAGGTAATTATTTAAAATGTGGTTCCTCCATTCAACTCTACAAACTATGCTTCTTATACTATTGTGTGTGGAATCGTAATACATCACTTTCTGGTTCTATTTTTATAATTCTTCAAATGCCTAGGTAGTATTTTCATATCCATGTTTTTAACTAACTTTTAAAACAGAGCAGCACAACGTTCTGCTTTCATTGCAAAGTATTGTCATTGTTTGATCAAGTATTTCTTCCGAATTTTTGAAATAGACTACTAGCTTGTCTATTCACTGAGCTAATATCATACTCTATAGTTTTCAGACTAGAAAACATGCAAAAGTAACATCTATGTTAAGATAATATTTCTGAATACTAAAATGGAAAACTTAGAAACCTGAATTAATTTAAAGGGTATGCTAGCTGGGCTACAACTTTCAGGGAGATTTCTTTCATATTCATTAAGAAAATAGCCATATCCTAAGAGTGGTTTACTTTCACTGAAAACTTAAAATTGAAGTTTAAAAATCACTCAAAGTAATAGTCTTTGCATGTGGAGGAATCACAGAGGCCTAAATTTCATGTAGTCAACAAGCGTCTGTATCCATAGTCATATATCCAATCTGTCTAGGTTGCCAAAGAGGCAGTGCATAGAACAGATGAGCCAGCAAAGTGTGGCTGCTTCAGGACCACTTCAGTGGCTGATCTAATTGCTGCCTGGGTTTTCATAATGCCAATGTGCAAACTAACAAGAATAATCCAAACAGAAATTGTATGTTTTAACCTACTTATCTGCAAAAAGCCCTTTATGACTGTATAAGCGGTAAATATAAGGTGATTTCGTATACCCTCATTATACTGACGTGATTAGAAATTACCTCCAGTTTTTTTTGGACATAGCAATTAACATGAGTTGAAAGATGTAATAGATATTTTTTTTGAAGCCTAAGCTATGGAAAGATAAAGACCACAGTAGGAACTACTTGTTACAATGTGGTACTTAAAAATACACATTTTAAAAAAGGGATACCTGGGGTAAAGTTTTTTTTTGTATATTTTAGTTATTGGTTGGTAAATAATAACTGAAGTGTCTATCTTTTTAAATTTTGTTTCCATTTATTAAGATAACTTTATCATCGCTGGGTATCAGAACCTTAATGATGATTCCTATTTACAGATTATATTACTCTTATGTGATTGGTAGGATTATTTAAAAAGTAAAATCAATCTAACTCTATGATTATTTCTGATATATCACCATGTCTAAATTGCATTAGCCTAAATAAGATTTATCATTTTATAGAAACTATAAGATGTGAAGAAAATTATGATAAAGACCATTTTTGCTTCCACTAATCAACATTTAAAATAGTTAACTATATTAAAATAGAAGATTAAGTGAAATTGTCACATCTGGAAGTTATATTGTTTTTGCATGTGAAAGCAAGATAAATTACCTTTCATCTTTAAATACTGTTGAATGTTTTTCTATGTTGGGCAAATTACTTTTGTGTGGAAAATTTCTTGCATAAGAGGTGGCCAATATTTTAGATTTGAATAATTCATCAGACTACATGCATCAGTATAGATACTTCGAAGTGAAATTTTCAGGGCCAAGAATCTTATATAACTAAAATAGATAGATAATTTCCACTTCTGCACCAGAAGAGGAACAGAATATTGTTTAATAATTGAAGCATAATAATAGTGGTACATTAAAAAAGCATATTCATATAATTATCGTGTCAAAAATGTTTGAAGCATAAATAAAGGTATTGATGGAAAAGACATACAGATAATTATTGAAAATTGCTTTAAAATTAACATAGAGTACTTAAATGCAGTAATTTTAGAACAAGATGTTTTTAAAATTAAATTTCATACTATTTTATCTTATAATAAAGTATGATTATTGTAGGCAATATGGGAAAGTAGAAAGAAGAAAAATATACCCATAATATATACCATCAGACTTTCTAGTATCTTTCCATTCCATCCCTTCCACTGTCCTCATAGCAAAGCCAACCATGGCCAGTCAATATGCCTAGACAGATTCTCCTTTCTAATCCCAATTTATATTCAACTGCCTACTGAAAAGAACTACAGCATATGGTACTTTAACATATCCCAAATTTAGGCTGAACATGTCAATAACAAGCCATGAAAGTAAAAAGAGAATGAGAAAAAACTCAAACGTGACTCTATCACTCTGGAATGTACTCTATAATATAACACAATATAGGCCTATTCAGGTATCTAACAGACACAGACTAAAAAAGGTTATATAAAGCGTGCAAAATTTCTTCCACTAGGTTTAGCTTTCTCTTTAATCTTGTCTAGTATTCAGAGATTTCCCACTCTGAGTGAGTAACAAGATGGTGAAAATTAAGGTAGTAAATATTTCCCAAGGATATACATTAATTTTTTTGTAAGGCAATAGCTTTACGATGGTTCTCTTGGTGTTTATATTTATCTAAGCCAGTAGGTAGACCTGAGGTGTTTTTTAAGAAAATTATGTAGCTTACTTTATTTCTATCAAGGACATTTTTGCTTAATGAACTTCTTCTCATGCATTTCTCAAGGCTTTCTATCAAGAATAGAAACTGTTTTTCCCAATATTCAACAATGTGGTCTCTAAGTAGGATATGTGTACATATCAAGGCCCTGAAACACCAGGCTTTATTTTTTTATCATATCCCTTTTTAATATCTATTTTGGTTTACATGTTTTATACTGTACATCTCACAGGAAAAAAATCAGTACTAATTAACACATATGATATATATGTGGTAAATGAAATATATTTTAAATAGTGGAGATAAACATTAGCAAGTATATACCAAAATTGAATATGACAACAAATAAATCAAAATATACACTGTTGCATGTTGATATCCCTGAAAATGTGCACTGCATTTTTTCTGCACAGTGTATATTTTTAAAATTTGTTTTCTTTGCTTAGAATATATTGTTACAGAGTTAGTAAAGACCACATCCTTTCTTCACTTTTAGTGTTGAACTACTATTAATGTAATGGCTGCTTAGTGACTCGGAGGCACTGAATAGCTAGATATTCAGGTTAGATTCTTAGTAAGACAAATTACAAACCTCTAAATAACATTTCTGTTTTGAGTGTGGCACCAGTCTAGGAATGTATGTTTAAAGCTTTGCATGCTGTGCCTCATTATTCCATTTCAATAACGGATGAGAGTATTTAGATGACATTGTGTTCCATGATTGATGTACAGTTTTATTCAGGTGAAGACAGGACATGACTCAGAGAAATATTAACGTGCTCTTATGTACCCAATATAAACTATTAAGTCAGTCCTCTTCATATGATTATAACAATCACCTCCCACCAGTATCAAAGTAAGTTCTTTTAAAAATTAAACAAATGTAGATTTAGATTAGCAATTGAATACCTTCTTAGTCTCACATAAACATACATAAAACACAATTGGCACTTACTTTTGCATTTGTTTAGTCACTTCAATAAGATTTATCTTGAAGAGCTTCAATCATCATTGGCTTTGCCTAGAAGTCTGGGGTCTGTGGCTTTCCCATACTCAGTTAAGCTGCGTACTACTTGTTTACAGGACAGACAGCTATAGCAGACCATCTCTAAATTCCCAAAGCCAGAGCTCTTCAGACAGTATGCCGTATCATTCTTCTTTTGTAAGCTCTGTGTAACCTAACAGAAATGACCAATTATTTTATGTTAATTAACCTGCTCAATTTTTCAATTTCTAGGGATTTTTACTTTTGACAAATTAAATTTTTATTAGGAATTATTCATTTATTTAAAATTTTTAAATGTATTGCTATAGAGTCAAGTATTACTTTAATTTCACCTTTTCTGTGCCTTTGTTTCCTTTATCTTAATTTTGTATCTCTCCCTCTTTTTTCTCTTGTTGGAATAATACAAGGTTTAGCTGTTTTATTTGTCATTACAGAAAAACAGCTTTTGAATTATTTCTTTCTACTAATTTTGGCTATTTACTTTCTGCTTCATTAATTTCAGGTGTTATCTTAATCCTTTTAATCAAGAGTATTTCAATGTTGTTAATTTTTTCTTACTCATGTATAATTAATTTTCTTCATTTTTAGTCTTTTTAGTAGTAAAAGAACTAAATACTACACAATTTTTAAGCAGTTTTTACTGTGTCTCGTAAGTTGTCAGTTTGAAGCATTCTCTTTTCAATAACTTTAAGGTATTTTGCAATTTTCTATTGATTTTCTTTTAGATTCATGGATTTCATAGAGGCCTGTTTCTTAATTTCTAATGAACTAAGCTTTGGTCACATGTTGCTATTTATACTTGATTTTATTGGATTTATACTATTTATACTTGATTTACACTTGATTTATATTGATTTTATTGGATTCATAGGACTTAGCATGTAACTTTCCACTTTCAAATTTGTGTAGTTTCTATGTGGCCAAGAATATAAAGTTTTTTTTGTAAGTATTTCACAGACATAAGACAAAAATTATACTCCATTTGAGAAATCTAAGCTTTTATACCTGTGCACATGTGTGTGTCCAAAATTGTTAATTTTAAAAAATTCAATTTTTAAATACTGTTATTGATTTTTGTGTACTAGATATGTCCAAGATAGGAAGAGAGATATTTTAGTCTCCTACTGTAATTCTAATCAATTTCTTCTTACATTTGTAATCGTTTTTGGATCACGTATTTCATTTGGTACTTCATTTGGTACACAGTTTTATGAGTGTTTTATATTTTTTATAGGTCGTAATTTTTATTATTATTCTTCAGTTTCACATTCCTCTATTCTTTGAACCTTAAATTTTACCTTGTCTGATGCTACTTTATTTCTATTTGCATTTTCTCTCTATCCCTTTGTTTTAAGTATTTTTTTTAAACATCAAATAACCATGTGGATGGGTGGATGTGTCTGTGTGTGTGTTCTTAAACACAATCCAATTATGTTTCTATTTTAATTGAAGAATTCAGACCTTTCACATTTAGGATAATGCCTACTATGACTTATTGTATTTTTTCCTTCCTTACTTTGAGTTTAATATTTATTTTGAATTGTAGTTTTTTATTCACTTTTATCATTTTAGATTTTATTGATTGTTACATATTCCATTTTTTTCTCTTGTTGATTTTGAAGTTCTCCATAATTTTCCACACAATATTGATTCTCCTCCAGTTTCCACATCTGTTATTGTTTACAAGTTAGATCTCCTGGATTGATTCTTTCACTTGCTTACCTTTTCTCTTGTTTTCTATATCTGAATAGTTTTCTCTTTGTTGTAAAATGTTATATTTTCACTTGATAGTCCAGATTGTCCTTCAAGTGATTATGCTGTTCTTTATTGAATTACTTGGGAACTTATGTTTTTATTTAAGATCCAGAAAGGCTCTGTTTCCTGTGTGATCATGGTATACTTGATTTTGCTTAAATGCCTCTTTTCCCCTTTTAAATTGAAAACATTGCCTGGATTGTCCAAAAGCTGTATTTTATACCATATGTTTTCTGACTGATCTTTCTCTATCAAGCTGCTCAGCACCCATAGATGTACCGCTATTTTTCTTTGTTGGTTCCCTGAGGCTCAGATTCAGTTGCTGGAATACTCTAACAGGTGGCATCCTAACCAGCGATGGAAGATGAGTTTGGCATTGCAAACTGCAGTTGTAGAAGCAGGCAGATTTCTAGACATTTGCTGAGGCACTTGGAAGCTTTCCTGCTATCTGGATTCATGTTCTTCCTGTACAGAGATAAGTCATTTTTTTCTTGTCACCTTGTGAACAATGGGAGATCAGGAACACTGCAGAGAAAGAAGGGACAGTGTTGCCTTTCCTTAAAGGATACAACAGATCTCTGAAGAACACTACTTTCTACTTCTTTTAGGATTCCTCAGAGTTGATCTGACGCCCAACCACTGGAATTGAGAAATGCTGTTGGGCAGGACTTTCTAAAAACCGAACTTTAAACTTCTTCTTTTGAACCTTTAGCTATGACGCAATGGAAGGAAGGTTATGTTCCCTTCCTTTCTCCCCGTGGAAAATTATCAGACCTAGTGAATGAAATGAAGTGTGCAATATTCCAAGGAAACACATTTCAGTTTCATTTCGGTATCTGTACTGTGAGCAGATTTGATTTAACCCATTGGCTTGGTGATTGCCCAGTTTTAAAGCAAGAATTCCTCCATGTGTAGCTTTATAAATAATGCTTGAAAATTTCACAAGCCAATTTTAATAGTATCAGTCACTTTAGAGCAAAATCTCTACAAGTTATGTCTTCATTAAATTTGACCATTTTACTTTAAAGTAAAGATAGAATAAATGTATCCTTATGAGTTGCAAAGACCATCTAAAGTTTAGATCTAATTAGCAAGCTAAAGTTATTTTTCATAGTGCTTTATAAAGAATTGAATTCCCTTATTAGCATTCATGATTTATAATAAATAAGAATAGAGAAGTGACTGCATAAAATTTTAATCTCTGTCAGCTGAATGGTTGGACTTTTAATTATGAAACTTTCTCCTTTATGTCGTAGAAAATGTCCTCTTTCACGGTGCTAACTTGTTAATTATTATTATTTGATGCTCTTCACTTATTTCTCTTGATATTTCTTATCAAAGTTTATTATGAGAATAAGAATATTCTTTGGAATATTTATGTTAATAACATTAAACTATCATTCAACAAATTCAGATATTTTAATAACAAGAAAGGTTAGCCATACCATTGAGAAAAAAAGTTCACTGAGGAAAAATTCAAAACCATTAATAATTATTTTCTGTAGCATGACGTAATTGTTTTCGACAGAGAACTGACTTAAAAAAATAAAATCCAATACACCAAAATCACAGAAGAAACTGCTCCTTTCATTCTTTTAAAATCATTTTTAAAATCTATTTCTTTAATAAAACTTAATTACTTTTACCCTCTCCTAGAAAATTCCTAGTTTCTCAGAAAGCGACCTCCTTTCTTCAAATCTTCATCTGATTTTTTTGTCTGATAATTCTAAATTACCTTCTACATGAAAATGATACTTTCATCAACTTCTTTGTAAAACTTTTCTATCAACCGTCAACTCACAGTGATTTTCCAAAGTCATATAAAGATATAAAAACATGCTTTAGGAGGATCTTAGAGTTTGTGGAAGGCCATGTCTGCATGTAGACCATGCTATATCATGCTTGATGTGTGTGCCATAATGGGAAGAAAAATGATTCCCACATTTATCTGTGTGGTATCAACTGAGGCTTTCCAACATGTCTTTAGGTGTCTGTCTATGGTCAAGTTGTGAAGGAGGCAAAGTGCTTGTCCACTTGATCTTTAAGCCTATATTTCTCTCCTTCTTCATCCGTGTCTCAATGGCAACCAAAGCCTTCATGCTGTCACCTCTCTGCTTTAGGTCCTATTGTACTGATTATGTTGTAGTGCTTCAATTCTTGTAGCAGACTGCTAATCAATAACCAGCCTGTTCTCTCTCAATTTCATATCCCAGCCTCCCTTGAAGTTAGGTGTGAACAGTCTACTGAGTTCCAGACAATGGAATGTGAGCAAAGTAAATTTCTTCACTTCCTGGGTGGGCTCTTAGGAACCTCTCAAAGTTGGATCCTCCATGTCTCCATGCTTCCTCCCACCCTTTGGTAACCCTGGTAGCTATAAGTTGAAGACAGAGAAACTCACGTATGAAAGGTGCCTCAGTCCCCACATTCACCATTTATATAAAGCTACTTGCCAGGAAAAGCCATTTGGACTATTCATAGTGAGAAATAGTCTTTTGTCATAAAATACTGTATACTCAGATTAGATATTTAAGATGAATTAGAATAAATATCAGAGTTTCACAGGTGATGCTTATATTCTCCCACTGATCCTCAACTTTGTTTTTCCTAACAAAATTTGCCAATTCCTGATTCTATTTTGTCCCCTAATAAACAATAGTATCCCTGTATGACTACCTCCGATTTCTACTACCTAACACAATAAACCCTTCATCATTGTTTTTGAAGTTCTTTTGGGCCTAATTATTTCCACACTCTAGGGAAATTATTTTAATTAACAAAATGAAAAATCTCTGGAAAACTGTCCCTTGGAGACAATTAAGTCAGTTTTCTTGGGAGAGCTCTGGAGCTCTTTGTTCTTATGGCCTCCCTCTCTTACTAGGCCTAATCTCTGTCCTGCTGCTCCAAAGCTTCTCTTGGACTGAGGCAATGCACCAGGTGGGGTGGGGGTGGGTTGGGGGGTAATCCTTGGCCTTCCTGGCTTCCTTTCCCCAACAGAGGAACTTCTTCTATGAGTCAGTTGTGGTAAGGGCGATCTGGTTCCCAGTATTCTTGGCCTGCCTTACCTAAAATGGAGCCTCCATCCTATGAGTGGAGGCTGGTAGAGGAAGAAAGCCTCCAGCTTCCCAAGTGTACTCTCCTGTGTCTCTTCAGTACAGAGCTGAGGGGAGGGTATGAGACATGCTGGTGGTCTTCCCCTTCTGAGGATATATGTTGACCCTTGACTGGGAACTGGGAGAACCCTGTTTGCTCAGCCACACCCATCAGAGTGGAACTTCTGTTATGATGAGATAGAGTAAGGGGTGAAAATGCTGCTGCTCAAGTGATGCAAAATCTTCTATTCTTGCAGAGATTTAATAGAGTTCTTGAATCAATGTTTCTTAAATTTCTATATGCCTTAGGACAATTACCTAGGGCTGCAAATGATTGTTTGCTTGTTTTTAAAAATAATTTTCATCACTTGTGTTTGGGGAGAGAGTGTGAAGAGCTCCTCATGCTGGCACTCAGAAACTGTCTTATTATAGTTTAATAATTTTTAGAATTATTAATAATTCTATATAATTTTATTCACTTTAGTAATTTATATTCCCTATGTTTCTTATTGTGTTTTAAGCAATATTCATTTTCTTTTTATTCATTTAAGTTTGCCTTGTTTATGTGAGTTTTGTTTTCTTCTACTTCTTGTTGGACTTTATCAGCTGATCTTTTATTTCCTCTGTTGATTTTGCATCTCTATATGTAGAAGACTAATACAAAAAGTTTCTTTAAAAAAATCATGATGAAACATATGATCTTTCTGTTTCCTGACTGATATTCTCATAAGTGTATTCTGCCACTTTCGCTGTTGTTTCTTTTCTATAATTTTTGTGTACTACATTTGTATGGGTCTTATAATGGTTTACTTTTTATTTCTCATTTGTGATGGAGCAAAGTTTTTCTAAATAAATTATTTACATGTGTTCTATGTGAAGGAGGAATCAAGGTCAATGACTAATCTAAAAGAAATTTTCCTTATAACCTAGTTTTGTATGAGTTCACTTAGCTTTTACTATCTCATCAGTAATATCAGAGAGCTGTAGAATTTTAAACAATGCAAAAGTTCTCTTTCTCACTATTCTGCCTCTGGATTTTTCCTGTAAGTAGCTTTTCTGGGTGATTCTCATATCCTTTGCTTCTAGAATAGGTTTAGAACAAAACCTATTCTAGAAAATCTCTTATTGCTAACCTCTATGTTCTTTTTTTTTTTTTTTTTGGAGACGGAGTCTCGCTCTGTCGCCCAGGCTGGAGTGCAGTGGCCGGATCTCAGCTCACTGCAAGCTCCGCGCCTCCCAGGTTCACGCCATTCTCCTGCCTCAGCCTCCCGAGTAGCTGGGACTACAGGCGCCTGCCGCCTCGCCCGGCTAGTTTTTTGTATTTTGTTTTTAGTAGAGACGGGGTTTCACTGTGTTAGCCAGGATGGTCTCGATCTCCTGACCTCGTGATCCGCCCGTCTCGGCCTCCCAAAGTGCTGGGATTACAGGCTTGAGCCACCGCGCCCGGCCAACCTCTATGTTCTTTTACTGCAAAAAGGATTTAACTTTTACTCCCCATGATGTGCTTCTCACTTTTAAGAAGTATATTTTCTGTATTTTGCTGTGATTTGGAACCATGGCTTTCTTTCTCTGCTTTCATCTACCCTACTCTAATCAATCTTTACTTTTTTTAGTAACTATCACACCCATTTTCTTTGTTAATGTTTAGCTTTCTCCTACTTTTATAAAAATAGAGAATAATTTTATATTTTTAATTCTCCTTTTTGCCTTTGTGTGATTTTTTGGAATAGGAGGAAAATGCCACCATTTTCAAACATAAACTTAATAAGAGTTATTATAAAGTGATGCTAATAATGAGATTTCATAAATGTCAATCACATGTGATTATATGGATACTGGAGATCACTCTTTCTATGCAAGATACCGTTTTTGTCTACAGGAAAAGTCAGACTGCACCAGTGATAGCTTGTTTACAACCCCTGCCCCCAGCTTTATCTTTAGCACATAGTGCTCATATATTTTGTAATAGATAGCGTCGCAGTTGAAATAATTTTTCTGCTAAGCTAATCAGTAGGATTTTAATGAAAGATAGAAACATGTGATCATACTGTAATACCCGGGAATATTTTCATTCATGTACTAACATGAGAACAAACAAATTTTTCACGCTAGTGAGAGTTGGAGGTGGTCCATGTTTGAATTATGCACCCCGGCTTCATTTTAATATTTATTAAGTTCTCTCTCTCTATTTATTTTTGTGTGTGTGTGTGTATACAATATTATATATATTATATATACAATATTATATATTATATATACACACATACATATATACATATATGTACACACATATAAACACACGAATATATATATATCCTTGCTTCCTTCCTTCCTTTTCCTTTATTTTTTTTTTTTTTGAGACGGAGTCTTGCTCTGTCGCCCGGGCTGGAGTGCAGTGGCCGGATCTCAGCTCACTGCAAGCTCTGCCTCCCGGGTTTACACCATTCTCCTGCCTCAGCCTCCGCAGTAGCTGGGACTACAGGCGCCCGCCACCTCGCCCGGCTAGATTTTTGTATTTTTTTTTTTTTAGTAGAGACGGGGTTTCACCGTGTTAGCCAGGATGGTCTCGATCTCCTGACCTTGTGATCCGCCCATCTCGGCCTCCCAAAGTGCTGGGATTACAGGCTTGAGCCACCGCGCCCGGCCCCTTTTCCTTTAAAAGTTCACCAGGGTAGCCTACTAGTTTAGAATAATGCCTGTCAATCTATTAAATATTGTTTTAGATGGCATAACTCCTTATGGGCCACCTAATTGTGTCAGCATTAGTGAAGAATCTAAATACCATGTGTGCAAATACAAAAAAAATTAGATATATAGATAGAAGAACAAAGCTTATAAGCAAACAAACCCAGTCTGTGGAGGCCACATACCATAGGATTCAAATGATATGACATTCTGAAACAATCAAAAGTCTGGATACATTAAAATGATCAGTAATTACCAGAGATTTGGGGAGAGGATCGAATGAGTGAAGCTCCGGCAAGTTTTTTCAGTGTATGAAACTGTTTTGTATGATATTATAATAATAGATACATGGTACTGGGCATTTGTTAAAACTCCTAAAACTTTACAGCATAAACCATAACATATGCAATTTTAAAAAATCATTTAGGAGATTGGGTGATCTCAGGAAAGAACACACATTATGACAAGAGAATGTAACTGTGTTACAAATATGTAAAACAACCTCAACGAGGAAGATGGGGAAAAAGATGGTGACCTAGGTAAGTTTTGAAATGAATGGAATCTGTAAGATCGATGGCAAAAGAAACCATGAGTAAGCACTGTACCCTATTTGAAAAGGTTTTGCTGTGGAGGTATAGTTTAATAATTCTCATACCATTATATATGTTTACTGGAATTGAACAATTAAGTAAATATTTGAGGAAAGATGGAGCCAGGTTTCTTGTATTTCTTCTTGTTGGAGTGGGAAGTTACCGTCAAGGGGAGGAGGTTAGAAAGATCTATGTAGAAATGCATTAGAATGGAGACATTGGTATGAAGTCCATATTTAGCTTAATATAAATAAAAGTGGTTACACAAAGAGATATTAATAGATATGTGCATGTTGTATGTACATGGGTTATTACACATATATATATATATTTCCTTGCTTTGTCATCCAAAATCAGCACAAGTAAAGCCCAAATTTCGGTTTCTACCACCTTTCTCTAATACATATTATCAGAATCCTTGAAGAAATTGCTTATTCTAAGACTAGGGAAGGAAATATACAAGATTAGCTTGAGGTATTTTAGAGTGCCAAAAAGTAAGTGAATGTGTAAAACCAAAGCTTAACATCTTTTGTAAAATATGGGAAGAATTCCATAATCAGGTTTGTCAAGGACATATTTTCATTCTCAGAAGAAAAACATTTTACAATCACCTAACATAGACCTGTGCTCTCCTACTCCAAGGTATCCTTCTTTAAAATTTCGGAAACTTATATCTCTGGGTGAAAAAAAAAAAAATTACAGAACCCTACAGTGGTTTAATATGTTGAGAATTTTTATGTTAGACATTTTGATGTATATCTGCATTTCATTAACACTTCTCTAATCATGTGATTTTCTTTTCAACATTTCCTTTATCTCCTTGTGGAACCATTAAAAGTATAATAGGCTCTGTTTTTTCTTCCTGGCTACTTAGACACACTTACTCTGGAAAGAAGAGCTGTCTGTTACACTCATGCTGTCTACACCAAGAAACTATAAGTTTTGAGTTTTCACTGTTTGTACTTAGTACTTAGAAGTACTTTTGGAATTTGGTATAATTGATATACACAACACATTTTTCAGAAGAGGGAAGGCAGGCAGAGAATAGGTTCACTGTGCAGCTAACGGACTGTGTGCGCACAACTTGGGAGACAGTGTGTTCCTGGGGGACGGGAGGAAAGTGTTTACTTCTCAACAAAATTAGACTTTTTATTTAATAAAATTTACTGGTAGAGTAGCATGCCAAATTATAGAAAGAATAGGACAAAATAGTGAAGATTGTATTGGAGGATTCTAGGATCATGGTATTATATTGTGAAAGGAAAGAATGATAGGAGGTGCCGGAGTCGTAAACCTTGACTAGAGCATGGAGGACATTTGCCTCATGGGTATTTTCCCACTCATTTATTCTATTTATTTGGTTGTGCTTCAAAGTAGGATTGTTTGTATCAGAAATAAGAATGAGAAGTAATCTCAGGTGGAAATTCTGCTTTTTATTTTAAATATTCTGAAGGCTTAAAATTACATATACCCGGAGAGTATCAGCAGGATGTAGGGAAGTCAGCATTAATTACTTCTGTTACAGGATAACTAATGGGTCATTCTAGCATTTTGTGTCCCCCACCACCACCCTGGTTAGTCAAGGAAGATGAGAGTAAATTATGCCAATGCCTACTCCAACTCCTCTAACTTTTATTGTCTTGCTGCACTCCAACCTGTCTCCAGCTGCTAGTGCTTGTTTTTAAATGAAAGATTCTCTAAGCCAGGAGCTCACATGCACAGCCAGCCTGAAATGCCAGGGAATTACTGCCCTCCCCTCACCCCCACATCCTGAAATGATGACTGACTGGAGTCGGTATGTAAGTACCTTAGTTCCCCCGCTTCTTCAGTGGAACAACTCTAACTTTTTCCAGATTTCTCCAAAAATATTAAGATCCAGTTATCCACAGGGATAACTCATTTAATAACACACACTTTATATTGATTTCATTCCCTTTCATCCTTTCTCTGTCTCGTTTTTCCTGGGGCTATGGGAGGGAAGTAAAGTGCAGTACTCCTACTGATGTTTCCTAGACAATCATTTCTCCGTCAAATCACTCCCACTCCTTCTGGAGGAAGCCAACTGAGTGCAGATACATTTGACATAATTTTATTCAGAAACATAATTAATTATTTTTTATGTATAGATGTCATGAGTTTCTTACTTCCCCTGTCAGTTTATTGCTTATTCTCTCCAACAGAGTGCTGTTGGAGGTCAGACTGTATATGCAGCAGTGTCAACCCTCTTTCTCCGATTCTCGTATTTCTTTAATCTTTGGAATTTCTGAACATGACATGATGCAAAAAGAATATTTTGTACCACATCATTTTATACACAAAATTTCCCTCGGTGTCTTGTTCATAATCTAAACTCTTCATTATTAATATCAATATGTAGGCTCTTGCTAGCCCTAAACAGCAATAGGGGGGAAATGCTTATTTACTATTTGTTTTTAGAGACTTCTAGATTAAATTCCTCTCTAAATTTTAAAATATGTACAAGATCTATATTACTTTTTAATTTACTGTGTGACATGAGTTAAACATAGGTAATAAGATATTCCACATGCATTTGCTTCATGTATATTTTAAACATTCTTAGTGATAGCCTGGTGAAATAGAAAAATATGGTTTAACGAATTCCTACAAAATGGTATTTACTCATTTGTCTGCAAAGAATTACAAGAAAAGAAAAAATGGGATCTTCTAAAAATATCTGCATTTGCATCTTTAATTAATGCAGAATATTTTTCTTGTAATTCTCTTCTTAAGGAGAATGAATGTCATATTGTCTTGTACAAGGTAAAGGAGAATCTAGCATTTAAAATCTTAATCTAAAAACAACTGTATCTACTATTTATAAAAGCTGGAATTTTTGGAGAAGAGTGGGTGGTAGGAGCCATGCAATTTTTAAAAATTAGAGCATTCTCCAACATAACAAATATTCTGCCTATGACTGCAGCTGGGCTGTTCTAGTCTTACCAGTCAAAAATGATAACTCTTTTAGCCGGTCTTTACATGACATTTGTAGAAATAATAAGCTTTCATTTTGTTACTAATGATATAAACTCAATCCAAACTAGCTAAAGCAATAGAGGGGGATTACTGGTTCACACAAAGTGGAAATCCAGAAGTAGAATTGCCTCTAATAGTGTCTGAATACAGTATTTCAAATGATAATACACAGATTATGCCTTTCAGTCTCTCAGTTCTGCTTTCCCTTTTGTTGACTTTTTACCCATTTCTGGCACTATACGTGGTTGCCAAAATAGCAACTGCCCCCGGTTTACATTGTCCTTAAAGTTTTTATCTTGGAATCCATGCCAGTCCTTTCAAAGGACCCTGTGGCTTGATTGAGTTCCAGGTCAATCCGCTGTGCCAATCTCATTGTGTCATTATGATTGCCTGAAATCAATATCCATAAAATATTCTTAAAGAATAAAATTTCACATTTTGGGATGGGAGTACAGACTAGTATATAAACAAAATGAATCAGCAAGGTATTTTCAGATACTGAGAAGTACTGTGAAGTGGCCGGGCGCGGTGGCTCAAGCCTGTAATCCCAGCACTTTGGGAGGCCGAGACGGGCGGATCACGAGGTCAGGAGATCGAGATCATCCTGGCTAACACGGTGAAACCCTGTCTCTACTAAAAATACAAAAAACTAGCCGGGCGAGGTGGCGGGCGCCTGTAGTCCCAGCTACTCGGGAGGCTGAGGCAGGAGAATGGCGTAAACCCGGGAGGCGGAGCTTGCAGTGAGCTGAGATCCGGCCACTGCACTCCAGCCCGGGCGAAAGAGCAAGACTCCGTCTCAAAAAAAAAAAAAAAAAAAAAAAAAGAAAATGAATCTGGGTTTTATGATGGAGAGTGACTAGAATGTCAAGTTCAGGGTGAGAAATAATCGGCCTACTGAGGAAAAATATTTGGACAAACATATAAATGACCAGAGTTTACATTTCAGTCAAAGAACACTGCATTGCCTGGGCATGTTTGAAGAGCAAAAAGAAGGACAATATTACCAGAGAATAGTGATTCAAGAGCCATAATGGTAAGAGTAAGATCATGGGCCTAGAAGACCACATTAAGGGGTTTACACTTTTACTAAGGTCAATGCGCAACCGTTGGTGGGTGTTCAGCAAGGAAAGGATAGAATATAATTCATAAGTTTGTCAAAGAAAAATATTTTGGATGTGTGTTTGTAGGAAATCCTATAGAGAAGTAAGAAATAAAGCTAGGAGCACAGTTGAGAATCATGGTGGCGTCACCGTGGGCCATAACAAGCTATTTGGGCTGAGTGGTAGAAGGAAGATGAGTAAAGTAGACTTATTTATATATTTTAAATAAAGAGATTCCTGATAGGACAGATGCGAGGAATGCCAGAGAGATGACAATCATGAATGACTCCACGTGATAGAATTAAATCTTCACAGCAATCCTGTAAGATAAGGACATTATCTGTGTTGTACAATGAAGCCTCTGAGGTTTCAAGAGGTGAGTAAATTTCCCAAAGCAGTGGGAGGCAGAGTAGGACTTTAAATTCAGTTTTTATTGCTGTTGCTCTTGTTCAATCTAAAGACTTTCTACTACTGTTGCCCCTCTCTATCTGAGGGGAATTGGTTCCAGGACCCCAGGAGATACCAAAATCTGAACATATTTAAGTCTCACAGTGGATGATATGGAACCTGCAAATAGGAAAAGTTGGTCCTCCATATATGCAGAATGGCAATACTATATTTTGGTCCATGTTTGGATGCAGGTGCAGAACCTGCTGATCCAAAGGAACAACTGCATTTATTTTAAAATCTTCTTGTAGGTGAACCTATGCAGTTCCATCTTGTGTTTTTTAATGGGTCAACTGTATACGGGTTTGTGTCATAACCTAAAAACCACAGTCTTGAGTACTATAATCCCAAATGTTGAAATCTTGAAAGATCAGGATCCCAAAAATATATTTCTGGAAAAAATAATTTTAAAAATTCTTTAAAAGATATCTATTTACATTTTTAAAAGGGGATTTGAGATTACTCTAATAGTAATAGAATTCAGGATTGTGTCTTTCAGGACTACAGTCAGCACTGCTGCCATATCATATGATTAACAAGAAAAATACATTTTATTACATTCACAAAGGAAGGATAAGAACTTGACAGCAGCTTAGAACTAGCTGAAGGAAGCTTCCTTTGCTACTGAAGCCCTTATGACTTACTTTCTCTGTAATACATTAAATATCTGTGACATGGAGATTTTAAGGCTAATGATAATCTCTTCTTATTTATCTTCTCAATAAATATGATCCACTTATGGAATTCAAAATTCTGGTTATGTCTGTTATAGATATAAAATAAATTCCTTAAGAAAGTTTAAGCATGATGAGTTTTACAAACAAAAGGATGAGGAGATCATTACTAAATATGAGTGTTTGATTGAGGAAAATTACAAAGAAATGGTCTTCCCCACTAAAAGAAATGGAATTGAAGCCACCACTGCGTAGAACTAGGGAAACTGCTAAGCAAGGGGCACAGACTTCAGAAAAAGTGAGTGACAGCACCAAAAAGACCTGTCATGAGCTATTCTCCTGTGAGGAGTGACTAGAAGCAGGAATGTAGAAGAGTGTGTTGAAGATTGCTCACCAAGAGGACTTGCATTATGAGAGTTTTAGAAACTGGTCTTTCAACACCTTTTAATTGCAAGGAAAATCTTTCCAATTTTACAAGATTCAAGACGAAATGACATATTCTTATTTATTTTTATTTCAGGCATAATTTTGGGGAGGATACTAATTTTTTTGAGTCCCAGCTATTTGCTCATTTTTTTTTAAGAACACTGGTATAACTTGACAATGGGTATTGTTAATATGACTATAAATGGTCTTTATAGATTTATTAGAAAATCTCACATAATTAATAGTTAAGATCTCTTAACATGTCAGTCTGTCCTAAAATTCTCTTTTAATGATCCTTGAATAATTAATTTCTATGGAAGTGATTATTACTGACAAATTTTTGGTAAACAGTGAGTAGACATGCTATTGCAACAAACAAAATCAGAGGCCTACACAGCTTTCGTTGTTCTCAAAGGCATAATCTCTTCTATATCTTTCTTATGTTACTGCCTTCTTACAGTATATCCCCAAATAAAAGCATATATAGTCTTTATATAGTCTGTGCATTACAACTTCTGTCTGAGGTTATTACATTTGTTTTCTGACTTTGTCTAAGTTTCTCAATAAATTCTAGTTAAATCCTCCCTTAATTCAACATTAAATTCCTTAATAAATCCTGATTAAATGCTACAGCTGTACTGGTATTCCTGATTTTGTTCTAATCAAAAGCTTCAGAAAGAAAAATATTTCTGTCATAAGAAGATCAAGTAGAAGCATGGAATGCAAATGTATTTAAGTTCTTCAATTTTGTGATAAAAAATAAAGAAGCTTCGATCTTGAGGAAATAGAGGTCAAAGTATCTGAACATAACACACTGACAGTGCAGTCAATTTGATGAATACATTCATGGAATTAGTCTAATTCACTTTTAAATAGTTATCTAACTTGACCACACCCTAATCAGACTGTACCACCTTAATGCCCAAATTAATGCTAGACTGATATAACAGATATTGAGCTTTTATATTTAATGAGATTAGATATGCTATGAAGGAAAAGGGTCATAACAGGTTATGCCCAAGACCTCCTGTCAGTTTCCACATTAATTTAGTCTAAGCTTTAGTTTTTAGATACGTAACACCAATTACATTACTTCACTCATTAAAAGTTATTATTTATTACAGTATCTGTATCCCAAGACTTCTTTGTATGGATGTAATGTTAACACTTTCCAAAAAAGCTTCATATATTTATCATGAGTACTGACTGAATTTGAATTTGATATCATGCTATTGTCTAAGCATTAATCTAAAAAATACAACTGTGTTCTTTGACATTATTAGAAAACCATTGAGATTCCTCTGTTTTCGCCACTGATTAGTAGTTTTTCACAGGAGCACTTTGACTTAGTAGTTTTTGGGGGTTTTTACCTAATGAGATGGAAAAAAATATTATAGTTACAATAAATATATACAGCAATTTAATTTATTTGTATGGGTTTTAAGTAGGCCTAGTATACTTTTTGTTCAGGGTATGGATAATTGTGGTACTTTTCCATAAAACTAAGCAATATCAAAATGATATGGTAGAGTTACAGTAAAACTCACAATATTTTAAAAAGTCATAATATTAGGGATGCTGCTTTATCACACCAAAGGAGAGAGGTATCCCAAATAAGGCTTAAGTTTGATCTTATAGGTAAAGAGAGAGACAAAGGGATAAAGAAAGAGAAAGGAAGTAAGGAACAAGGAAGAAAGGGAGGAAGGAAGGAAAGGAGGGAGGCAAGCAGGGAGGGAGGGAAGGAGACATAAATCAAGAAGAGAGGCTAGGGAGAATGAAATATTGTAAAGTAGACAATTTTTTTTTTTGGTTTATGCTATTTTGTTAACTTAGAGCTGTCCAAAAAAAAAAAAAAATGGCACAACTTTGTAATTTCTACACTATAAATGGAAATTATCTTTTAACATTTTTAAAGAGAATTAATGCCTTAAAATTTCAACACGACTGCCTAGTTCTGGATTTTGTCAGTTTCCCCATAGTTCTTCCAATTGTTTGATGTTCTTTTATTTTTTTAAATTATACTTTAAGTTCTGGATTACATGTGCATAACATGCAGGTTTGTTACATAGTATACACGGGCCACGGTGTTTTGCAGCACCCATCAACCTGTCACTTACATTAAGTATTCCTCCTAATGCTATCCCTCCCCAACCCCCACCCCGCCACAGGCCCCAGTATGCGATGATCCCATCCCTATGTCCATGTGTTCTTATTGTTCAGTTCCTACTTGTGAGTGAGAACATGCGGTGTTTGGTTTTCTGTTCCTGTGTTAGTTTGCTGAGAATGATAGTTCCCAGCTACATCCATGTCCCTGCAAATGACATGAACTCATCCTTTTTTATGGCTGCATAGTATTCCATGGTGTATATGTGCCACATTTTCTTTATCCAGTCTATTATTGGTGAACATTTGGGTTGATTCTAAGTCTTTGCTATTGAGAATAGTGCTGCAATAAACATACGTGTGCATGTGTCTTTATAGTAGAATTATTTATAATCCTTTGGGTATATAACCAGTAATGGGAGTGCTGGGTTAAATGGTATTTCTAGTTCTAGATGCTTGAGGAATCACCACACTCTTCCACAATGGTTGAACTAATTTGCACTCCCACCAACAGTGTAAAAGCATTCCTATTTCTCCACATCCTCTCCAGCATCCGTTATTTCCTGACTTTTTAGTAAAGCTAACTATCCTAAATATATCTGCACTCAATACAGGAGCACCCAGATTCATAAAGCAAGTTCTTAAATAGACTTAGGCTCCCACACAATAATAGTGGGAGACTTTACCATCCCACTGTCAATATTAGACAGATCAACGAGAGAGAAAATTAACAAGGATATTCAAGACTTAAACTCAGTTCTGGACCAAGTGGACCTAATAGACATCTATAGAACACTCCACCCCAAGTCAACAGAATATATATTCTTCTCAGCACCACATCACACTTTTTCTAAAATTGACCACATAATTGGAAGTAAAACATTCATCAGCAAATACAGAAAATGGAAATCATAACAGTCTTTCAGATCACAGTGCAATCAAATTAGAACTCAGGATTAAGAAATTCACTCAAAACCACACAACTACATGGAAATTGAACAACCTGCTCCCGAATGACTACTGGGTAATTAATGAAAATAAGGCAGAAATAAATAAGTTTCTTTAAAACCAATGAGAACAAAGACACAATGTACCAGAATCTCTGGGACACAACTAAAGCAGTGTTTAGAGGGAAATTTGTAGCACTAAATGCTCACAGGAGAAAGCGGGAAAGATCTAAAATTGACACCCTAACATCACACTTAAAAGAACTAGAGAAGCAAGAGCAAAAAATTCAAAAGCTAGTAGAAGACAAAAAAATAACTAAGATCAAAGCATCCCTGAAGGAGATAGAGACATGAAAACTGTTCAAAAAATTACTGAATCCAGGAGCTGGTTTTTTGAAAACATTAGCAAAATAGACCGCTAGCCAGACTAATAAAGAAAAAAGAGCAGAATCAAATAGACACAATAAAAAGTGATAAGGGGGATATCTCCACTGATCCCACAGAAATACAAACTACCATCAGAGAATACTATAAACACTGCCGTGCAAATAAACAAGAAAATCTAGAAAAAATGGATAAATTCCTGGACACATACACCCTCCCAAGACTAAACCAGGAAGAAGTCGAATCCCTGAATAGACCAATAACAAGTTCTGAAACTGAGGCAGTAATTAACAGCCTACCAAAAAAAAAAAAAAAAAAAGAGCCCAGGACCAGATGGATTCACAGCCGAATTCTATCGGAGGTTCAAAGAGGAACTGGTGCCATTCCTTTTGAAACTATTCCAAACAATAGAAAAATAGGGATTTCTGCTTAACTCATTTTATGAAGCCAGCATGGTCCTGATACCAAAACCTGGCAGAGACACAACAAAAAAAGAAAATTTCAGGCCAATATCCCTGATGAACATTGATGAGAAAATTTTCAATAAAATACTGGCAAACTGAATCTAGCAGCACATCAAAAAGCTTATCCACCGCAATCAAGTCAGCTTCATCCCTGGGATGAAAGGCTGGTTCAACATACGCAAATCAATAAACGTAATCTATCACATAAACAGAACCAATGACAAAAACCATGATTATCTTAATACATGCAGAAAGGGCCTTTGATACAATTCAACACCCCTTTATGCTAAAATCTCTCAAGAAACTAGGTATCGATGGAATGTATCTCGAAATAGTAAGAACTATTTATTATAGACCCACAGCCAACATCGTACTGAATGAGCAAAAGCTGAAAGCATTCCCTTTGAAAACCGGTGCAAGAAAAGGATGCCCTCTCTCACCACTGCTGTTTAACATATCATTGGCTGTTCTGGCCAGGGCAATCAGGCAAGAGAAAGAAAGAAAGGGTATTCAAATAGGAAGAGAGGAAGTCAGAATGTCTCTGTTTGCAGATGACATGATCATATATTTAGAAAAGCCCATCGTCTCAGCCCCAAATCTCCTTCAGCTGATAAGCAGCTTCAGCAAAGTCTCCACTAAATCAATGTGCAAAAATCACAAGCATTCCTATACACCAAAAATAGACAAGCATAGTCAAATCATGAATGAACTCCCATTCACAATTGCTACAAAGAGAATAAAATACTGGAGAATCCAACTTACAAGGTCCTTGAAGGACCCCTTCAAGGAGAACTACAAGGCACTGCTCAAGAAAATTAAGAGAGGACACAAACAAATGGAAAAACATTCCATGCTCATGGACAGGAAGAATCAATATCATGAAAAGGGCCATACTGTTCTAAGTAATTTTTAGATCACTTCTATCCCCGTCAAGCTACCGATTACTTTTTTCACAGAATTAGAAAAAAACTACTTTAAATTTCATATGGAACCAAAAAAGAGTCCATATAGCCAAGACAATCCTAAGCAGAAAGAACAAAGCTGGAGGCATCATGCTACCTGACTTCAATCTATATTACAAGGCTACAGTAACCAAAACAGCATGCGATGGTACCAAAACAGATATATAGACCAATGTAACAGAACAGAGGCCTCAGAAATAACACCACACATCTACAACCATCTGATCTTTGAACATGACAAAAACAAGCAATGAGGAAAAGATTACCTATTTAATAAATAGCGTTGGGAAAACTGGCTAGCCATATGCAGAAAACTGAAACTGGACCCCTTCCTTACACCTTTTACAAAGATTAACTCAAGATGGATTAAAGACTTAAACGTAAGACCCAAAACAATAAAAATCCTAGAAGAAAACCAAGGCAATGCCATTCAGGACATAGGCATGGGCAAAAACTTCATGATTAAAACACCAAAAGCAATGGAAACAAAAGCCAAAATTGACAAATGAGATCTAATTAAACTAAAGTAGACAATTTTTAATACACAGTTAAAAATGGAGAATTCTGCTTTCCATTTTCATTGTAATTTAGTAAAATATCACATAAGACATTTTGATTCATAAGCTTCTAATTTCTCAATGTTATATTTTTGGACAGTAAAATTCTAGAAGTAATGCAAAGACATCTTATAAAACATAATGAAACAGCATCACACTGTGTTATATCTTTATTTTTATCTATTTTTGTATGAAAACTCCAACAAACTAAAGCTACAGACAGAAGGAAATTAAAAACATGGTGTAAGAACCTGACAAATGTATTGAGTGTTTAAAGCGTGGCTGTGCCAAAGTGTTGCAATCAATGCTTTCAAGTAGTCAAGGCACTGTTTTATTCAAATATATTCCATTTGGTAAGCAGTGTGAATAAAAGGGAAACCATTCTTTGTTTTGTATTTAACATTTTGCTTTAACGTTCCTTTTAAAAATAGTTATGTTCTCTTAATGATGTGACTGGTGAATTTTCTGTCTAGGAGGGTGCTATCATATTTGGGTGCTATATTTTGTGTCTAGGAAGGTATGTTATCATATTTGGAGGGGAAATGTATCCACTGGATGTATTCTTTTTTTTTTTTTTGATTACACACATATATTTAACAGTACAGTTTTACACAGAATGCTAAGAGCACTTTTCTTCATATTTTACAGAACGGCTTGAAACATACAGACTTTCCATTAGTAATCATACAATAGCACATCTGAATCTAATTCCTAAATAGATGATGCATTATAATTTTAGAATTTAAAGGCTTAATGGCAATAATCAGGGGAGGAAAAAGAGTAAGTTTATTTTACATAACTGACGGAAAAATAAATTCAAGAAATTGTAAATAGAATTTAATATGGTCTCATGCGCCCTGAAGGAGGTGGTGCCCGATTTGGAGGGGTAATTGCTATGTCCAAGTAATCTCCTATCTGGAACTTCTGCGACTGCAGGGTCATGGAATCATCAGTCCTCTTTCTGCCAGACATGGTGCTGCCAATCTCCTTAACTCGATAGCCGGGTCTTTTCACATCAGTAAAAACAATTGCAAAATTGAAGTGAGTGCCCTTCTTTCTAGCTTCTGGGTAGACTTCCTTTACTAAGCTTGTCAGTTCTTTCAAGGTTACATCCATTCAAGTGTAGATCTGCAACTCGCTGGACGGTACATTTCCCCGGGAGAACTCGTCCATTCGGTGGTGGCGGCCATTATTGGTGGTGAAGACCCGCAGCAACAGTGGGCATGTCTTCTCGCGGTCTATCGGTTTCTCTGGCTCCTTAATTTCCTCCTGGGTAACGCGCGACTCCACCGCCATCTTCCTCCTACGGCCCGCGAGACGCTCGCCCTGACCTCTGAACCCTGCAGCGAGCATGAGCACGAAGTTCACTGGATGTATTCTTATCACTAAGCCTATACTTCTTTTATATTGGAAACACACACACACGATAAATACACCTTCTGAATAATGAATGAATAAAGTAATTCAGAGGTTTTCATTTAAAAAAGAGAATTCGTAGTTACAAATTATCTTCAGTGTGTACAGGCTTCTGCAATCAAGTAACTGCAAGGCAAAACTGGCTCTAAAGCCTATGTTCTATGACAGCAGATTCTAGGCAACATGAGGCAAAGCTTCCGAATAGTAAGAGTGGTGAAAGTCTGTTTTAAGTATTCTGTTACTCCTGGGGATAAAAATATAGAAAGAAATGGAATGAAGGCTGATAGCATAATTTAGCTGTATTTACCTTGATGAGATTTTCCCAGGTCTCACTATGGACCATGACCCTCTCATTTACTTTACCACTGACAAATTCAGACTATAGATACAGACATAGTCTTCTCACAGAACTACTTGGTCTGTGTTTCCGGAAAGTGGTAACTCTCTCTGACTTAATAACTCCATAATAAATGCAATTTCAAATATCCCACATCCATGAACAAGAGAATTAGCTTTTTGGGGCTCATAATACATTTAAATTCATTGCGATATAATATACCTTCAAATTTATAAATGATAAATGTTTAACTAATTAAGGGGTATCATTGCCATGTAATCCTTCACTGTTTGAAAATGACAAACTAGCAAAGTTAATCATAATGCAATCAGTAATGGTTGGCTTCATTCTATATTAGTGAGACATAATGCAAATCAGTGAAGATTCAAG
Source organism: Trachypithecus francoisi (assembly GCF_009764315.1). Lineage (NCBI taxonomy): Eukaryota > Metazoa > Chordata > Mammalia > Primates > Cercopithecidae > Trachypithecus > Trachypithecus francoisi. Next base: position 172,134,678 of record NW_022681465.1, on the reverse strand, counting down.
AGGAGTTAGTGAAAGAATTCCACTTAACAAGGAAAAGAAATGAAAGATATCTTCTTAAACATTGATTACAAAATAAGCTAAAAACTATTTTTGCTAATTTAGTTTGATTTATAATAATCATTTATTTTAGATTTACATGCTAGACATAGTACAAGATAATCAATAATATTACATTTAATCTTCAAAGCACTCTTATACATTGGATATTATTATCACAACTTAAAAATTTGGAAAATAAACTTGAGGAGCTAAACTACTTGCCCAAGATCAACCAACAATAAGTGGAAGAATGGAAAATGAAAATTAGGTCTGTGACTTTCAACAAGATACCTTGTGACCTTTCCAGTTGGCCTTCTTTCCTTTGTTCTTTCTTTTTTCAGCCATGACTCATTTTTAAGTTATAAGTCCAGAAAGTCAGCACTGTGGAAGACCAAGCCTACATGGTGTTTTCTGCTACTGCCATTGTTTATAGAATGTATTGCCTTAAAACACGGGGAGGGTTACTGTCATTAGTTTATTCAGCATCTGTGCATCCATCATTTGTTCTGGGTATTGTGTTTAAGTGCTGGTAATAAAATGATGAGTAAGTTATCTAATAGGAAATTATTATAATTATATTAATTTATTATATGTATATATGTTATTAAAGTAATTTTTCCTATATGCCTTACCCTAAATATCATTACCAAATAAACATTTGTATTCAAATATGTAGGCAAATCTTTTAGCTAAAAGAATTTTGCTTCTATGTGTTTGCATAGCAATAATATATTCCAGCAATAATATATTACAGCATAATGTCAGATCATCTCCAGTCAACATCATCATTGTGTTAAATAAATTACTAGAAAGAACTACTGAATTCCCTGATTCACTAGTATTTCTCCTAAGAACGAACTTGGTGGAAGTAATTGCCAAATGAATTAATTTATCAAAGTAGCTCCCTCAGATCTTTGAATTTAAGAGAAAAAAATTAAAAGCACTCCATTACCCCCTGCTCTGGCATACATGCCTATCATCTGTTTTGGCTGAGCTATCTTGAGAGGTAAGTACAAGACAAGGGTAGAAGCAAAATGGAACACACACTTCACCCAACCAGTATGTAGAGGATCAGCATACTAGTAGGCCCTTAGACATAATATTCATATTAAAGCCTATTAAGGAATACCACACTTAAATAATTTCCTGGTTTATAATCATTGTTCTTATTTGTGGGGACCTTCTTTTTTAAAGTCATCTCATTTTGACAGGCTGTGTTCTGTCTCTTGCCAATTCACATTACGTTTTCAGGTAGACTTTCAGGCATATTAAACAGGATTTGATAAGAATACAAGCTGATGTCTTTAAGGTATCATCAAATATGAGATGCCATGGAATAAGTAGTGCATATTTGAAATTATTTACCTATGATTAGAGAAGTATAAGATGGAAAAAGTTTTGCAACTTCTTTGAGTTGAATGATGCAGTAATTAAATGGCAGGATGCAATAATATTTGAAAAACTTGATCACTTCTTAGGTCTGTTAATCAACTTACCTACTCATATTTTTATAAGCATTTCTTTTATTTAACTTACAATCTCAGAGTAATTCTCCTACACTTTAAAAGTTATAACCTGAAATGTACATTTATAATAGTTGTTAGATTTTTAATTACCTCTTTAGAGTTTTGTCTCAGAAGTAAATTTACATTTCTATTTTTTATCTGTATTTCATCCAGTGAAGCAGAAACACACAACTTTTTATTACTTTAGATTGTCAAATGATATGTCCCAGTAGGAAGGCATATTTTACAGAAACAACTGAGTAATTTATAAAATTAGTGGAAGACAAGGAAAAAGTTTTAAATATAAATAATATGCAAGCTTTAAGTTTCTAATGTAGTTGTAGCCTATAAATTAAAACTTTACAATTTATAACATTACATTTTAATTTTAAAACTCCAGGGATTTCCCCTCTTTACTTTAATATAAAATTTGTTCTATCCCATCCCTGGTTTCATAAAGTCAGTCAGCTCTAAATCTTGTAAATTTCAGATTTTATAACTTAATTGTCCTGAATTCATATGCCTTATTTCGTTACTCTGTAATCATATTAGATTTCTATTGCTGCTGTCACAAATTACCACAAACTTAATGGCTTAAAACAATATACATTTATTGTCTCACAATTCTGCAAGTCAAATATCAGAGTGGGCTCAGGTGTTTTCTCCGGTCTGGGTCTTATAAGGCCAAAATTAAGGCATCAGTCAGCTTGGGCTCTTGTCTAGAGGAAAATTTGCTTTCAAGCTTTTTTATGTTTTTGACAGAATTTGGTTGCATGTAGTTGGAGAAAGGAATCCCTGTTTCCTTGTGGGCTGTCAGCTGGGAGCTACCCTTAGGTCCTTGAGGTGTCTCTTATCACATGACTCTACAGGAGAGCAATGGCACACTGAATTCTTATCCTTGGAATCTTGTTCAAGTCTCCTGCCACATCACTTTTGTTTCCAGTCAGAGAATTTCTCTCCTTTTAAGAATCCATGTTATTCCCTAGCCTATCTGGATAATCCACAGTCATCTTAATTTAAGTTCAGTGACCTTAATTACATGTTCAAAGTTTCTTTTTCCATGTTATTATAATATATGCACATTTTCTGGGGATTCGAGTATGGGCATCTATAATGGTTAATCTTATTTACCTACTTGACTGGGTTAAAAGGCGCCTAGAGAGCTGGTCAAGTATAATTTCTGGTGAGTCTGTGAAAGCGTTTCCCAAAGGGATCAGCATTTGAATAGGTAGGAGGGTGATGAAGATCCACCCTCACCAGTGTGAGTAGGCATTATCCATTCTGTTGGGATCTTGCTCAAGTAGAACAAAAAGGTGGAGGAAGAATGAATTCACTCTCTCTTCAGCGGCAACATCCATCGTCTCCTGCCCTTGAACGTCAGAGCTCCTGCTTCTCAGGCCTTTGGACTCCAGGACTACACCAAGGCATCCCAGTTCTCTGGCCTTCAGACTTGGACTGAATTAACACTATAGTTTCCCTGGTTCTCTACCTTGCAGACAGTGTATTATGAGACTCTTTAGCCTTCATAATCCTGTGAGCCATTCCCATAATAAAACTCCTCCTACATGTATCCTATCAGTTCTGTTTCTCTGGAGAACCTTGACTCATACAGCATCTTTAAGATTCATTAATTTGCCTATTATAACAATATACTATCTTTTTTCACAGTTTAACATCCTTGAAATGGGATGAATTTTAAAGTCAATGGTTTGTCATATTCAAATTGACAACAATTTTCCCCTTGTTCTACATAATATGATGTATATTACCATGATATGTTAATCTATGAATAATAATTTGTCATATGCTACTCTTACATATTATGTAAACACAGACAGAGCTATGAGAAGTAATAAAAAAGCAATTGCCATGGTATGAAAATAGATGGCTGACATGAACCAACAACTCACAAAAGAAATCTAAATGGACAATATATATATACAAAAATTTTAACTTTACTAGAAATCAAAGAAATTATCATTAAAAGGAACTACAATATTTATTCTATCAAATTAGAAACACTTTCAATAGATGGTACCTATCCTTCATGAAAGTAGAAGGAAACAGAGTGGGAGGTAGAAACTATTTTGGAGGCTAATTTTGCAATGTATTTCTTAAGACTTAAAAGTCTTCAATTACTTCAATTCTAGAAATTTTTGCCATAGAAGTATTCAAAGACCCATGCAAAACTATGCATGTATTCCACATATATTTTATATATATTTGTTGTAATTCTGTTTATAATGATGAATGACTGAAAACAAACTTCCTGTTGTCAAATACTAAAACATACTGGTTAAATCAATGTAATACATGTTTATGAAGAGCACTTACAGGGCCAATAAAATGATGCTATATGAAAGAAAATATGCATGAAACATGAGAAAAGTAGATTATGTGATGATAGGGATATAGCAATTTTGAGAAAGAAAAAATAAATATTTATATCCATTCTTCTTGCCAGTTTAAGTGGAAGAGGTGTCTTTTTTCTCTCAATGCTCATAACTCCACTCATATTCTAGATATACTACCTTCCACTTCCTCGTGAGTTGTTCTTCCTCATTATTTTCTCTATCTTCTGTTTCATTTGTTCTCCCAACTTTTACTCCCACCAGCATTCAAAAACGCCAAAATTACTTCCATCAAATACATGCATACATACATAAACATATGGATAAAGCTGTTCCCTATAGGTATTGATCATTCTTCCTTTTTGTTTCAGTCAGGCTTTTACTATTTTTTTATACACAGGTTTTCCAGTTTCTTTGATCACTGCAGTTAATACAAAACTATGCATTTATTCAACAAATAGTTATTAATACTATGTGTGAGATCCAGTTCTATGTTTGGGAGATATGAATATAACTTGTGAATAGGGTAATGTATCTGTATGAATATTGGAGAAACAAAAAAAAAAAACAAAATCAGATACTGACAAGTACAACATAGATAATTAAAATAAGTTCATGTCTACGACATAGGCAGAGTAGTGACTAACAGGTTAATCATGTCAATGTTCAGGGAAGGCTTCATTTAAGCTGATATCAATTATTAGAAAGTTCAGCAATATGAAATCTGTGAAAAGAGAATTTTCAGGTAGACATCATCTCAGATTTTAAGAAGTTGGCTGTCTAGCAGAAGAGACACTATAGATTAGGGAACAGCTAGAGCAAAGGTCCTGAATTGGGAATGATCTTGGGATGATTAGCATCGATAAATAAGGAGAAAATGGGTGAAATATATTGCCCTGGAGGGAGAGTAGTAAAAGATAATACTGTGAGAGGTCAAACCACATAGGATTTCCCATGCTAAGATATTGGTGGTGTGGAGTGGTATTTTACAGTGGGAAGTATGTACTGTGATTATCTGATTGTTGGTTTTGAGGATTAGTCTGTTTGTAATGTGAAAATGGATTGTGATGGGGGCAGGAGTGGAGGTAGGAGACTGACCAGGAAGTTCTTTCAGAATATGGTAGCTATTGTGGTGGTCTGAGTGCTGAAGATGTACAGAATTGTACCAACAGAAGACATAGATTTGCTTTTACACTGAATGGGAAATGGAGTGAATGAAAGGGTTGAGGAAGCAGATAATGCTGGGGCAGCTGGAATGACAGTAGTAATCTTTCCTGGGATGAACCCGGATTCTAACTTTAATATGTTGAAATGATTCTGTTGAAGGCCACGAGTGCTCTTTTAGTTTTAAACCCAATTGAGAATTCGGAGTCCTTTCCTCTCTGGACCCCTGTGCAGTTTTAGCACACAAAGTCACTCTCTTTTTGTCTTACATCTTTACCATTTATCTCATTTTCCTCTGTGCTGCTGCTCATCCTTTAAATGTTGAGCTTCTTTCCCCCAGACTCTTTGTTTTTCATTCTACAGACTCTTGTGACTGTCCATACTGACAACTTCTAATCTGTGTTCACAATACAGGTATGATTCTCCTAACAGTCCAGTCAATACACAACTATCTATAAACAGTGATTTCAAGTGCTAGAGGTACCTCAATATGTCCAAACCCAAATTCTGTTTCTCTATGCTCAAATCATGCTCTTTCTTTTAATTTATTTTCTTAGGAATTCTCCCACCATTGACATGGTGTTGTCATAAACTGAATTATTGGACTGAGTTCTTCACCTGCCTAGAGTAGTATCATGTATACATGTGTCTGTTATGGCTTCATAGAGATTTAATTTACCACCATTTGACTTCAGCTTTTGCCAACATTACTTGTTGTGGTTAATGCAAAAGTGCTGTGTATGACACAATCAAAGGCTTAAAAGGCCATTGGGCTTGTTGCTTATGCACCTTCCTTTCAGGACGAGAAGAAAATGCTTCAGGCAGGCATTAGTCAAAGAAGGCTGGGGGATATGTGAAGCACATTTGGACCAAGCCTGATGCTCCGAGTCAATCCCAGTCATGCTCAAGATACCGTTGCAGTTGTGTGAACAAGAAATACATCCATATTATTTTACATCATTAGGATTTTGTGATTTTTATTCAGCCAAAACTAACTCATGCAAGACTCAAATGAGAAGCCTGGCAACCATCCCTGACTCTCTCCTCTAATAACAGTAACATGGAATAATATCTAAATCATATTTTGTGAACAATGTCTCCTGTGCCTCACTCTCCTTCTCTAACACCCCATTGCACTTATCTCTTCTTTAAGTCACTCTGTATCTTATTACTGGTTTCCTTGGCTTTAGTGTGATCCTATTCCAACCCATTTTCCTTACTGATATTAGAATAATCTTTCCTAAAATGCAAACTAATCAGTCATTCTGCTGTTTATAATCCTTCAAGGACCATCCTTAACTAAATAGTCATTGTAAAACCCAAATTATTTAATACATACTGACCCTCTCAACATGGCCTCTAAGTCTGCCCTTATTTCTTACATTTGTCTTTCATCTTCACCTTGCATTCCAGCAACACCAAGCTCATTCTCATTTCATGCTTTTTCATATGTTCCTCACATATTCATAGATTTTTTTATGCCTACTCTTACCCCATGCAGTCTGATTCCATCAGACTCCAGTATTATCTTCTTCAATGAGTTGTGCCTGTATCCTCTACCCTCCTCACCTCATCCAGCCCTACTTAGGAGCCCTAGTGTTATATGCACATTCACAGCAATCAGTGATTTCCTCTGTTGGAACTTCGTAGAATAATTAATTAGTTTCTGTTTGTGGTTCAAATTTAGTTTTTTGATTTAGTTTTTTGATTTGTTTACTTTCTTGTAACTAGTATATACTTTTCTTGGAGTCATTACTATGTCTTTTATTTCTGTATTTTCAGTGACTAATATGATGCCTTAAACGAAATATAATTGTGGAGTAAGTGAGTAAAAGAAATAAAGAAGGAAAGAAAGAATTTTAGAGGAGAAAATTGAAGCCAAGACATTTTAATTAATTTTCTCAGTGTTCACCAAATAAGTGATTGGGATTAAGATCACTTGTGTCCTTGAGTAGTACATTTTATGTTTTATCATTTCCATTTCCCAAGAAACATTTTTTTAAAAAGCATCATTCCCGGTGATTCCAAAATTACAAGTTATATGTTACTAGGAATAAAAAATTATAAATACATGTAGAAACATTACGAGATAGTCACATGTTTATCCTCAGGATATTATCCTGAGGTTCTGTATCTATTAAACTATGAAAATGATTCTGTAACATTGACAAACATTATCATTAAAAACAAGTTATTATTAAGCAAGGGCATATTGGTACTTAAGAGAATGCCATTGTAATGTAAGCAGTCGCACTATCATTACGTTTGTATATTGGATATATTGAGTGGTTAGACCAAATGAACTTTATTTTTTTTTTTGCAAATAAAGTTTTATTTATTTTATTAGAGTGTGCGCATGCTTTTTTATTATTATTATACTTTAAGTTCTAGGGTACATGTGCATAACGTGCAGGTTTGTTACATATGTATACTTGTGCCATGTTGGTGTGCTGTACCCATCAACTCGTCAGCACCCATCAATTCGTCATATATATCAGGTATAACTCCCAATGCAATCCCTCCCCCCTACCCCCACCCCATGATAGGTCCCGGTGTGTGATGTTCCCCTTCCCGAGTCCAAGTGATCGCATTGTTCAGTTCCCACGTATGAGTGAGAACATGCGGTGTTTGGTTTTCTGTTCTTGTGATAGTTTGCTAAGAATGATGGTTTCCAGCTGCATCCATGTCCCTACAAAGGACACAAACTCATCCTTTTTTATGGCTGCATAATATTCCATGGTGTATATGTGCCACATTTTCTTAATCCAGTCTGTCACAGAAGGACATTTGGGTTGATTCCAAGTCTTTGCTATTGTGAATAGTGCCGCAATAAACATGCATGTGCATGTGTCTTTATAGCAGCATGATTTATAATCCTTTGGGTATATACCCAGTAGTGGGATGGCTGGGTCATATGGTACATCTAGTTCTAGATCCTTGAGGAATCGCCATACTGTTTTCCATAATGGTTGAACTAGTTTACAATCCCACCAACAGTGTAAAAGTGTTCCTATTTCTCCACATCCTCTCCAGCACCTGTTGTTTCCTGATTTTTTAATGATTGCCATTCTAACTGGTGTGAGATGGTATCTCACTGTGGTTTTGATTTGCATCTCTCTGATGGCCAGTGATGATGAGCATTTTTTCATGTGTCTGTTGGCTGTGTGAATGTCTTCTTTTGAGAAATGTCTGTTCATATCCTTTGCCCACTTTTTGATGGGGTTGTTTGTTTTTTTCTTATACATTTGTTTGAGTTCTTTGTAGATTCTGGATATTAGCCCTTTGTCAGATGAGTAGATTGCAAAAATTTTCTCCCATTCTGTAGGTTGCCTGTTCACTCTGATGGTAGTTTCTTTTGCTGTGCAGAAGCTCTTTAGTTTAATTAGATCCCATTTGTCAATTTTGGCTTTTGCTGCTGTTGCTTTTGGTGTTTTAGACATGAAGTCCTTGCCCATGCCTATGTCCTGAATGGTACTACCTAGATTTTCTTCTAGGGTTTTTATGGTATCAGGTCTAACATTTAAGTCTCTAATCCATCTTGAATTAATTTTCGTATAAGGAGTAAGAAAAGGATCCAGTTTCAGCTTTCTACTTACAGCTAGCCAATTTTCCCAGCACCATTTATTAAATAGGGAATCCTTTCCCCATTTCTTGTTTCTCTGAGGTTTGTCAAAGATCAGATGGCTGTAGATGTGTGGTATGATTTCTGAGGACTCTGTTCTGTTCCATTGGTCTATATCTCTGTTTTTGTACCAGTACCATGCTGTTTTGGTTACTGTAGCCTTGTAGTATAGTTTGAAGTCAGGTAGCGTGGTGGCTCCAGCTTTGTTCTTTTGACTTAGGATTGTCTTGGCAATGCGGGCTCTTTTTTGGTTCCATATGAACTTTAAAGCAGTTTTTTCCAATTCTGTGAAGAAACTCATTGGTAGCTTGATGGGGATGGCATTGAATCTATAAATAACCTTGGGCAGTATGGCCATTTTCACGATATTGTTTCTTCCTATCCATGAGCATGGTATGTTCTTCCATTTGTTAGTGTCCTCTTTTATTTCACTGAGCAGTGGTTTGTAGTTCTCCTTGAAGAGGTCCTTTACATCCCTTGTAAGTTGGATTCCTAGGTATTTTATTCTCTTTGAAGCAATTGTGAATGGAAGTTCATTCCTGATTTGGCTCTCTGTTTGTCTGTTACTGGTGTATAAGAATGTTTGTGATTTTTGCCCATTAATTTTGTATCCTGAGACTTTGCTGAAGTTTCTTATCAGCTTAAGGAGATTTTGGGCTGAGACAATGGGGTTTTCTAAATATACAATCATGTCATCTGCAAACAGGGACAGTTTGACTTCTTCTTTTCCTAACTGGATACCCTTGATTTCTTTCTCTTGCCTGATTGCCCTAGCCAGAACTTCCAACACTATGTTGAATAGGAGTGGTGAGAGAGGGCATCCCTGTCTTGTTCCACTTTTCAAAGGGAATTTTTCCAGTTTTTGCCCATTCAGTATGATATTAGCTGTGGGTTTGTCATAAATAGCTCTTATTATTTTGAGATACATTCCATCAATACCGAATTTATTGAGAGTTTTTTGCATGAAGGCTGTTGAATTTCGTCAAAGGCCTTTTCTGCATCTATTGAGATAATCATGTGGTTCTTGTCTTTGGTTCTGTTTATATGCTGGATTATGTTTATTGATTTGCGAATGTTGAAGCAGCCTTGCATCCCAGGGATGAAGCCCACTTGATCGTGGTTGAGAAGCTTTTTGATGTGCTGCTGAATCCGATTTGCCAGTATTTTATTGAGGATTTTTGCATCGATGTTCATCAGGGATATTGGTCTAAAATTCTCTTTTTTTGTTATGTCTCTGCCAGGCTTTGGTATCAGGATGATGTTGTCCTCATAAAATGAGTTAGGGAGGATTCCCTCTTTTTCCATTGATTGGAATAGTTTCAGAAGGAATGGTACCAGCTCCTCCTTGTACCTCTGGCAGAATTCAGCTGTGAATCCATCTGGTCCTGGACTTTTTTTGGTTGGTAGGTTATTAATTATTCCTCAATTTCAGAGCCTCCTATTGGTCTATTCAGGGATTCAACTTCTTCCTGCTTTAGTCTTGGGAGAGTGTAAGTGTCCAGGAAATTATCTATTTCTTCTCGATTTTGTAGTTGATTTGCGTAGAGATGTTTATAGTATTCTCTGATGGTACTTTGTATTTCTGTGGGGTCAGTGGTGATATCCCCTTTATCATTTTTTATTGCGTCTATTTGATTCTTCTCTCTTTTCTTCCTTATTAGTCTTGCTAGCGGTCTGTCAATTTTGTTGATCTTTTCAAAAAACCAACTCCTGGATTCATTGATTTTTTGGAGGGTTTTTTGTGTCTCTATCTCCTTCAGTTCTACTCTGATCTTAGTTATTTCTTGCCTTCTGCTAGCTTTTGAATGTGTTTGCTCTTGCTTCTCCGGTTCTTTTCATTCTGATGTTAGAGTGTCAATTTTAGACCTTTCCTGCTTTCTCTTGTGGGCATTTAGTGCTATAAATTTCCCTCTACACACTGCTTTAAATGTGTCCCAGAGATTCTGGTATGTTGTATCTTTGTTCTCATTGGTTTCAAAGAACATCTTTATTTCTGCTTTCATTTCGTTATGTACCCAGTAGTCATTCAGGAGCAGGTTGTTCAGTTTCCATGTAGTTGAGCGGTTTTGATTGAGTTTCTTAGTCCTGAGTTCTAGTTTGATTGCACTGTGGTCTGAGAGACAGTTTGTTATAATTTCTGTTCTTTTACATTTGCTAAGGAGTGCTTTACTTCCCATTATGTGGTCAATTTTGGAATAAGTGTGATGTGGTGCTGAGAAGAATGTATATTCTGTTGATTTGGGGTGGAGAGTTCTATAGATGTCTATTAGGTCTGCTTGGTGCAGAGATGAGTTCGATTCCTGGATATCCTTGTTAACTTTCTGTCTCACTGATCTGTCTAATGTTGACAGTGGAGTGTTGAAGTCTCCCATTATTATTGTATGGGAGTCTAAGTCTCTTTGTAAGTCTCTAAGGACTTGCTTTATGAATCTGGGTGCTCCTGTATTGGGTGCATAGATATTTAGGATAGTTAGCTCTTCCTGTTGAATTGATCCCTTTACTATTATGTAATGGCCTTCTTTGTCTCTTTTGATCTTTGATAGTTTAAAGTCTATTTTATCAGAGACTAGGATTGCAACCCCTGCTTTTTTTTGTTCTCCATTTGCTTGGTAGATCTTCCTCCATCCCTTTATTTTGAGCCTATATATGTTTCTGCATGTGAGATGGGTCTCCTGAATATAGCAGACTGATGGGTCTTGACTCTTTATCCAGTTTGCCAGTGTGTGTCTTTTAATTGGAGCATTTAGTCCATTAACATTTAAGGTTAATATTGTTATGTGTGAACTTGATCCTGCCATTATGCTATTAACTGGTTATTTTGCTCGATAGTTGATGCAGTTTCTTCCTAGCCTCGATGGTCTTTACATTTTGGCATGTTTTGGCAATGGCTGGTACCGGTTGTTCCTTTCCCTGTTTAGGGCTTCCTTCAGGGTCTCTTGTAAGGCAGGCCTGGTGGTGACAAAATCTCTAAGCATTTGCTTATCTGTAAAGGATTTTATTTCTCCTTCACTGATGAAACTTAGTTTGGCTGGATATGAAATTCTGGGTTGAAAATTCTTTTCTTTAAGAACGTTGAATATTGGCCCCCACTCTCTTCTGGCTTGCAGAGTTTCTGCCGAGAGGTCTGCTGTTAGTCTGATGGGCTTCCCTTTGTGGGTAACCCAACGTTTCTCTCTGGCTGCCCTTAAGATTTTTTCCTTCATTTCAACTTTGGCGAATCTGGCAATTATGTGTCTTGGAGTTGCTCTTCTCGAGGAGTATCTTTGTGGCGTTCTCTGTATTTCCTGAATTTGAATGTTGGCCTGCCCTACTAGGTTGGGGAAGTTCTCCTGGATGATATCCTGAAGAGTGTTTTCCAATTTGGTTCCATTTTCCCCCTCACTTTCAGGCACCCCAATCAGACATAGATTTGGTCTTTTTACATAATCCCATACTTCTTGCAGGCTTTGTTCATTTCTTTTTCTTCTTTTTTCTTTTGGTTTCTCTTCTCGCTTCATTTCATTCATTTGATCCTCAATCGCTGATACTCTTTCTTCCAGTTGATCGAGTCGGTTACTGAGGCTTGTGGATTTGTCACGTATTTCTCGTGTGATGGTTTTTGTCTCTGTCATTTCATTTATGACCTTCTCTGCATTAATTATTCTAGCTATCAATTCTTCCACTCTTTTTTCAAGATTTTTAGTTTCTTTGCACTGGGTACGTAATTCCTCCTTTAGCCTGAGAAGTTTGATGGACTGAAGCCTTCTTCTCTCATTTCGTCAAAGTCATTCTCTGACCAGCTTTGATCTGTTGCTGGCGATGAGCTGCCCTCCTTTGTAGGGGGAGATGTGCTCTTATTTCTTGAATTTCCAGGTTTTCTGCCCTGCTTCTTCCCCATCTTCGTGGTTTTATCTGCCTCTGGTCTTTGATGATGGTGACGTACTGATGGGGTTTTGGTATAGGTGTTCTTCCTGTTTGATAGTTTTCCTTCTAATAGTCAGGACCCTCAGCTGTAGGTCTGTTGGAGATTGCTTGAGGTCCACTCCAGATCCTGTTTGCCTGGGTATCAGCAGCAGAGGTTGCCAAAGATAGAATATTGCTGAACAGCGAGTGTACCTGTCTGATTCTTACTTTGGAAGCTTCCTCTCAGGGGTGTACTGTCCACCGTGTGAGGTGTGGGGTGTCAGTCTGCCCCTAGTGGGGGATGTCTCCCAGTTAGGCTACTCAGGGGTCAGGGACCCACTTGAGCAGGCAGTCTGTCCCTTCTCAGATCTCAACCTCCGTGTTGGGAGATCCACTGCTCTCTTCAAAGCTGTCAGACAGAGTCGTTTGCATCTGCACCTGCCCCCGCTGCTTCCCCTAGTGGACTTCAGCTGTGCACTCTCCCCAGAGGTGGAGTCTACAGAGACAGGCAGGTTTCCTTGAGCTGCTTTGAGCTCCACCCAGTTCGAGCTTCCCAGTGGCTTTGTTTACCTACTTAAGCCTCAGAAAGGCGGGCGCCCCTCCCCCAGCCTCCCTGCTGCCTTGTGGTTAGATCGCAGACTGCTGTGCTAGCAATGAGGCAGGCTCCGTGTCCGTGGGACCCTCCCGGCCAGGTGTGGGTATAATCTCCTGATGTGCCCGTTTGCTTAAAGCGCAGTATTGAGGTGGGAATTACCCTGTTTTCCAGGTGTTGTGTGTCTCAGTTCCCCTGGCTAGGAAAAGGGATTCCCTTCCCCCTTGCGCTTCCCAGGTGAGGCGATGCCTCGCCCTGCTTCAGCTCTCGCTGGTTGGGTGCAGCAGCTGAGCAGCACCAATTGTCCGGCACTCCCCAGTGAGATGACCCCAGTACCTCAGTTGAAAATGCAGAAATCACCGGTCTTCTGTGTCGCTCGCGCTGGGAGTTGGAGACTGGAGCTGTTCCTATTCAGCCATCTTGCTCCGCCCCTATTGCATGCTTCTCCCAAATGAACTTTAGAACTACATCTCTATGCCCGTCTTTTCTCAAGTCTCCTTTCCTCACGTGAGCTTTTTCAAACCATTCTACCTCATTTTAATCAACTGAGTAAAACTTTAATATGTGCATTCCTGATTCTTTGGCCTTTTAGTATATACCTTTAATATATCATCGTTGATCAAATATGCCCTTATGACTTCTTTTTCCTGCCTTAGTTTCAGTATATATATATATGCCTCTGTGTGTGGGGGTGGGTGGTGGGTGGGTAATGGATCTGTGTCCCCTAATATTTTCAGATTCCTTGAAAGTAGAATATGTGTTCTTCTTTCTAACCATTTTTTACATCAGGCTTCAGACATAAAGCTTTCCTCAATTAGCCATTAGCTGAGACACCTTAGATATGTTAAACACTGAAAATGACATAAAAGTCACATTTTATAGAAGGATCAATGGGCAAAATCAAATAACTTTATAGTGCACTGGTGGAAATCTGGAAGTATAATTTTGGACTCCTATGTGATAGTGCAATTCTAATTCTCCGACACAGTCTCATCTCGTAATTAGCTTGAGAAATAGCTACTGTACTCTCAGAAATAGCCTAGAATTGTAAAATTGTATTAGTTTGAGACTATAAGCATTGCCCTTGAGGTTATTTCAAGCAAATCCCTTTGCTGTAACTCATGACAGGAGATCTTAGAAATGATTAAATAAGAATGTCTCTTGATGATGAAATAGTATTTCAAAAAGAATTAATGCTCTAAATTTTCCTCTGTCAGGGAAGCTTAATGCTTTTTACAGTACTTTTGTGATTGCACTTCGGATTCAAAAATGAGTATACTGGTAATAATGATGATCATATGGCAGCACCACATCATATCCTTTGGAGCTTTATACATTTACCAGTACCTTTTGGTTATTGTTCTAGTGATCTTTGCCGTATTCTGAAAACTAAAGTATATATTACTACATCAAGTTGGGATTTTAGTCACTTTTTTCTGTAATTTGGTTTGCTTCCAGAAAGTTAGCAATGACAAATATTATATATTCAATTGGGTGCTGGGTTATAAAGGTAAACCAAGATATAATGCCAGATTTTAAGAATTTGGTTATAGAGCAGAAGAGTAAATATTGAACAAGAAGTCAGATTTTAATGAGATGTTATTTAAGACTGAAGGGATCAGTAAAAACTTAACAGAAAAAGCAGCTTTGGAACTAGACTCTGATAATCTAAGGTAGCATAGATATGGCATAAAGATAGAGGACTCAGACCATGGAATTCCGTTGTCACTAACTCATCTCCTGTTGCTGGCTTGCTTAGGTAATTTAATAAATATATGTTCTAGCCACTTATCACAAAAGGTCTTGTTTTCACTTGTCTTACAGAAAAACTACTGTTTTGTTTTCCTCTGAAAGAATATTTGAGGATATTACCCATATATATATATGCACACACATATATACACACACATATACATATATACACACATACATATATTTTAAATAGAAGACTGACCCTCAGGAATAATGATCTAGAAATGAATAATGTACTTTATAAGACTTGATACATCAGTCTAAAATAAGGGTTACACCATTCCATGTTTGTTTCTTTCCTGAAGTATTATGATATGGGAGAAAGTAAAGACCATAGGGAAGTGATATTTCTGTTCGTCTCTCTACCTATTTGATTTTAGTCCTTCATTTGCCGCTCACTTTGCATGCATCAGACTCTTTTTTTTTTTTTTTTATTTAACCACAATTTTTAATGAAAATATATTTTTAACACACATCAAAAATGTAACTGCAGTATTATTAGGATTGAAATAATAAATGATTATTTTTGCCATGATTTATAATATCACCAGAGCTAGGGCAATGGATACATTTTCTATTCTTCTATCCTCCTACGTATAAATTCTGCAAACTGTGAAATAATCTCAAGGTGAAAAGCTGTTTGAAATAAAAGAGGCTTAAATTTACAATCCTTATCCAGTAGAAGTTTGAATTTGTCCTTCAAAGCTTTAACACCTTGCATACTATTTGCCACATTATTATGTACATTCTTGTGACATACTTTCCCAAAAATAGATTAATTTCATCTTCATTGGGTGAACTATCCTTCTTCTAAGAAATTACATTATCAGCACTTGCAGCCTCTATCTTCACTTTGATGTTGTGCAGATTCAAACAGGTCTTGAACCTATGGAACTAGCTGTAATTTAAAGTAATAATCTCATCAATCTCATTTTCACCATGCTTGGCTTTTAACTCCTCCAAAAAACTCCTAACTGTCTGAATACACAATAACGTAACCGTCTTTCAACCTTTATGCTGATCCTCTGGCCTCATATTCAAATATTTAGTCTTGTTAATCAATGTTCCTACTATCAATTGCAAAAGCCCAGAACTTATCACAAAGAACAGGTGACCACTTCTTATTCCTCTCAGTTGTTTCTACTGTGAATTCATCCCATAAGCTATATTAAAAAATAATTTTTAGCTTTTCTGACTCTTTAATTTTTACTGTTTATCCTTTTTCTTTTTTTTTTTTATTTTATTTTATTATTTTTTTTTTATTATACTTTAAGTTCTAGGGTACATGTGCATGACGTTTATATCATGTATAACTCCCCAATGCAATCCCTCCCTCCTCCCCCCTCCCCATGATAGGCCCCAGTGTGTGATGTTCCCCTTCCCGAGTCCAAGTGATCTCATTGTTCAGTTCCCACCTATGAGTGAGAACATGCGGTGTTTGGTTTCTCTTCTTGTGATAGTTTGCTAAGAATGATGGATTCCAGCTGCATCCATGTCCCTACAAAGGACGCAAACTCATCCTTTTTTATGGCTGCATAGTATTCCATGGTGTATATGTGCCACATTTTCTTAATCCAGTCTGTCACAGATGGACATTGGGTTGATTCCAAGTCTTTGCTATTGTGAATAGTGCCGCAATAAACATACGTGTGCATGTGTCTTTGTAGTAGAGTAATTTATAATCCTTTGGGTATATACC
This sequence comes from Trachypithecus francoisi, assembly GCF_009764315.1. Taxonomy (NCBI): domain Eukaryota; kingdom Metazoa; phylum Chordata; class Mammalia; order Primates; family Cercopithecidae; genus Trachypithecus; species Trachypithecus francoisi. The sequence continues at coordinate 172,118,072 of NW_022681465.1, read as the reverse complement.
CAGTAGTGGGATGGCTGGGTCATATGGTACATCTAGTTCTAGATCCTTGAGGAATCGCCATACTGTTTTCCATAATGGTTGAACTAGTTTACAATCCCACCAACAGTGTAAAAGTGTTCCTATTTCTCCACATCCTCTCCAACACCTGTTGTTTCCTGACTTCTTAATGATTGCCATTCTAACTGGTGTGAGATGATATCTCATTGTGGTTTTAATTTGCATTTCTCTGATGGCGAGTGATGATGAGCATTTTTTCATGTGTCTGTTGGCTGTATGGATGTCTTCTTTTGAGAAATGTCTGTTCATATCCTTTGCCCACTTTTTGATGGGGTTGTTTGTTTTTTTCTTGTATATTTGTTTGAGTTCTTTGTAGATTCTGGATATTAGCCCTTTGTCAGATGAGTAGGCTGCAAAAATTTTCTCCCATTCTGTAGGTTGCCTGTTCACTCTGATGGTAGTTTCTTTTGCTGTGCAAAAGCTCTTTAGTTTAATTAGATCCCAAGTGTCAATTTTTGCTTTTGCTGCCGTTGCTTTTGGTGTTTTAGACATGAAGTCCTTGCCCATGCCTATGTCCTGGATGGTACTACCTAGATTTTCTTCTAGGGTTTTTATGGTATTAGGTCTAACATTTAAGTCTCTGATCCATCTTGAATTAATTTTCGTATAAGGGGTAAGGAAAGGATCCAGTTTCAGCTTTCTACTTATGGCTAGCCAATTTTCCAGCACCATTTATTAAATAGGGAATCCTTTCCCCATTTCTTGTTTTTGTCAGGTTTGTCAAAGATCAGATGGCTGTAGATGTGTGGTATTATTTCTGAGGACTCTGTTCTGTTCCATTGGTCTATATCTCTGTTGTGGTACCAGTACCATGCTGTTTTGGTTACTGTAGCCTTGTAGTATAGTTTGAAGTCAGGTAGCGTGACGCCTCCAGCTTTGTCCTTTTGACTTAGGATTGTCTTGGCAATGCGGGCTCTTTTTTGGTTCCATATGAACTTTAAAGCAGTTTTTTCCAATTCTGTGAAGAAACTCATTGGTAGCTTGATGGGGATGGCATTGAATCTATAAATCACCTTGGGCAGTATGGCCATTTTCACGATATTGATTCTTCCTATCCATGAGCATGGTATGTTCTTCCATTTGTTTGTGTCCTCTTTGATTTCACTGAGCAGTGGTTTGTAGTTCTCCTTGAAGAGGTCCTTTACATCCCTTGTAAGCTGGATTCCTAGGTATTTTATTCTCTTTGAAGCAATTGTGAATGGAAGTTCATTCCTGATTTGGCTCTCTGCTTGTCTGTTACTGGTGTATAAGAATGCTTGTGATTTCTGCACATTAATTTTGTATCCTGAGACTTTGCTGAAGTTGCTTATCAGCTTAAGGAGATTTTGGGCTGAGACGATGGGGTTTTCTAAATATACAATCATGTCATCTGCAAACAGGGACAATTTGACTTCTTCTTTTCCTAACTGGATACCCTTGATTTCTTTCTCTTGCCTGATTGCCCTAGCCAGAACTTCCAACACTATGTTGAATAGGAGTGGTGAGAGAGGGCATCCCTGTCTTGTGCCAGTTTTCAAAGGGAATTTTTCCACTTTTTGCCCATTCAGTATGATATTAGCTGTGGGTTTGTCATAAATAGCTCTTATTATTTTGAGGTACGTTCCATCAATACCGAATTTATTGAGCGTTTTTAGCATAAAGGGCTGTTGAATTTTGTCAAAAGCCTTTTCTGCATCTATTGAGATAATCATGTGGTTCTTGTCTTTGGTTCTGTTTATATGCTGGATTACGTTGATTGATTTGCGAATGTTGAACCAGCCTTGCATCCCAGGGATGAAGCCCACTTGATCATGGTGGATAAGCTTTTTGATGTGCTGCTGAATCCGTTTTGCCAATATTTTATTGAGAATTTTTGCATCGATGTTCATCAGGGATATTGGCCTAAAATTCTCTTTTTTTGTTGTGACTCTGCCAGGCTTTGGTATCAGGATGATGTTGGCCTCATAAAAAGAGTTAGGGAGGATTCCCTCTTTTTCTATTGATTGAAATAGTTGCAGAAGGAATGGTACCAGCTCCTCCTTGTACCTCTGGTAGAATTCAGCTGTGAATCCATCTGGTCCTGGACTTTTTTTGGTGGGTAGGCTATTAATTGTTGCCTCAATTTCAGAGCCTGCTATTGGTCTATTCAGGGATTCAACTTCTTCCTGGTTTAGTCTTGGGAGAGTGTAAGTGTCCAGGAAATTATCCATTTCTTCTAGATTTTCTAGTTGATTTGCGTAGAGGCATTTATAGTATTCTCTGATGGTTGTTTGTATTTCTGTGGGGTCGGTGGTGATATCCCCTTTATCATTTTTTATTGCGACTATTTGATTCCTCTCTCTTTTCTTCTTTATTAGTCTTGCTAGCGGTCTGTCAATTTTGTTGATCTTTTCAAAAAACCAACTCCTGGATTCATTGATTTTTTGGAGGGTTTTTTGTGTCTCTATCTCCTTCAGTTCTGCTCTGATCTTAGTTATTTCTTGCCTTCTGCTAGCTTTTGAATGTGTTTGCTCTTGCCTCTCTAGTTCTTTTAATTGTGATGTTAGAGTGTCAATTTTAGATCTCTCCTGCTTTCTCTTGTGGGCATTTAGTGCTATAAATTTCCCTCTACACACTGCTTTAAATGTGTCCCAGAGATTCTGGTATGTTGTATCTTTGTTCTCATTGGTTTCAAAGAACACCTTTATTTCTGCTTTCATTTCGTTATGTACCCAGTAGTCATTCAGGAGCAGGTTGTTCAGTTTCCATGTAGTTGAGCGGTTTTGATTGAGTTTCTTAGTCCTGAGTTCTAGTTTGATTGCACTGTGGTCTGAGAGACCGTTTGTTATAATTTCTGTTCTTGTACATTTGCTGAGGAGTGCTTTACTTCCAATTATGTGGTCAATTTTGGAATAAGTGCGATGTGGTGCTGAGAAGAATGTATATTCTGTTGATTTGGGGTGGAGAGTTCTATAGATGTCTATTAGGTCCGCTTGGTGCAGAGATGAGTTCAATTCCTGGATATCCTTGTTAACTTTCTGTCTCGTTGATCTGTCTAATGTTGACAGTGGAGTGTTGAAGTCTCCCATTATTATTGTATGGGAGTCTAAGTCTCTTTGTAAGTCTCTAAGGACTTGCTTTATGAATCTGGGTGCTCCTGTATTGGGTGCATAGATATTTAGGAGAGTTAGCTCTTCCTGTTGAATTGATCCCTTTACCATTATGTAATGGCCTTCTTTGTCTCTTTTGATCTTTGATGGTTTAAAGTCTGTTTTATCAGAGACTAGGATTGCAACCCCTGCTTTTTTTTGTTCTCCATTTGCTTGGTAGATCTTCCTCCATCCCTTTATTTTGAGCCTATGTATGTCTCTGCATGTGAGATGGGTCTCCTGAATACAGCAGACTGATGGGTCTTGACTCTTTATCCAGTTTGCCAGTCTGTGTCTTTTAATTGGAGCATTTAGTCCATTGACATTTAAGGTTAATATTGTTATGTGTGAACTTGATCCTGTCATTATGATATTAACTGGTTATTTTGCTCGTTAGTTGATGCAATTTCTTCCTAGCCTCGATGTTCTTTACATTTTGGCATGTTTTTGCAATGGCTGGTACCGGTTGTTCCTTTCCATGTTTAGGGCTTCCTTCAGGGTCTCTTGTAAGGCAGGCCTGGTGGTGACAAAATCTCTAAGCATTTGCTTATCTGTAAAGGATTTTATTTCTCCTTCACTGATGAAGCTTAGTTTGGCTGGATATGAAATTCTGGGTTGAAAATTCTTTTCTTTAAGAACGTTGAATATTGGCCCCCACTCTCTTCTGGCTTGTAGAGTTTCTGCCGAGAGGTCTGCTGTTAGTCTGATGGGCTTCCCTTTGTGGGTAACCCGTCCTTTCTCTCTGGCTGCCCTTAAGATTTTTTCCTTCATTTCAACTTTGGTGAATCTGGCAATTATGTGTCTTGGAGTTGCTCTTCTGGAGGAGTATCTTTGTGGCGTTCTCCGTATTTCCTGAATTTGAATGTTGGCCTGCCCTACTAGGTTGGGGAAGTTCTCCTGGATGATATCCTGAAGAGTGTTTTCCAACTTGGTTCCATTTTCCCCCTCACTTTCAGGCACCCCAATCAGACGTAGATTTGGTCTTTTTACATAATCCCATACTTCTTGCAGGCTTTGTTCATTTCTTTTTCTTCTTTTTTCTTTTGGTTTCTCTTCTCGCTTCATTTCATTCATTTGATCCTCAGTCGCTGATACTCTTTCTTCCAGTTGATCGAGTAGGTTACTGAAGCTTGTGCATTTGTCACGTATTTCTCGTGTCATGGTTTTCATCTCTGTCATTTCGTTTATGATCTTCTCTGCATTAATTAGTCTAGCTGTCAATTCTTCCACTTTTTTTTCAAGATTTTTAGTTTCTTTGCGCTGGGTACGTAATTCCTCCTTTAGCTCTGAGAGGTTTGATGGACTGAAGCCTTCTTCTCTCATCTCGTCAAAGTCATTCTCTGACCAGCTTTGATCCGTTGCTGGCGATGGGCTGCGCTCCTTTGCAGGGGGAGATGTGCTCTTATTTTTTGAATTTCCAGCTTTTCTGCCCTGCTTCTTCCCCATCTTTGTGGTTTTATCTGTCTCTGGTCTTTGATGATGGTGATGTACTGATGGGGTTTTGGTAGAGATGTCCTTCCTGTTTGATAGTTTTCCGTCTGACAGTCAGAAGGACTGTCTGTTGGTCTGTTGGAGATTGCTTGAGGTCCACTCCAGGCCCTGTTTTCCTGGGTGTCAGCAGCAGAGGTTGCCGAAGATAGAATATTGCTGAACAGCGAGTGTACCTGTCTGATTCTTTCTTTGGTAGTTTCCTCTCAGGGGTGACTCCACCCTGTGAGGTGTGGGGTGTCAGACTGCCCCTAGTGGGGGATGTCTCCCAGCTAGGCTCCTCAGGGGTCAGGGACCCACCTGAGCAGGCAGTCTGTCCGTTCTCAGATCTCAACCTCTGCGTTAGGAGATCCACGGCTCTCCCCAAAGCTGTCAGACAGAGTCATTCGCGTCTGCAACGCCCCGCTCTTTCCCCTAATGGACTGCAGCTGTGCGCTGTCCGCAGAGGTAGAGTCTACAGAGACAGGCAGGCTTCCTTGAGCTGCTGTGAGCTCCACCCAGTTCGAGCTTCCCAGCGGCTTTGTTTACCTACTTAAGCCTCAGCAATGGCGGGCGCCCCTCCCCCAGCCTCGCTGCTGCCTTGCGGATAGATCGCCGCAGACGGCTGTGTTAGCAGTGAGGGAGGCTCTGTGGGCGTGGGACCCTCCCGGCCAGGTATGGGATATATTCTCCTGGTGTGCCTGTTTCCTTAAAGCGCAGTATTGGGGTGGGAGTTACCCGATTTTCCAGGTTTTGTGTGTCTCAGTTCCCCTGGCTAGGAAAACGGATTTCCTTCCCCCTTGCGCTTCCAGGTGAGGCGATGCCTCGCCCTGCTTCAGCTCACGCTGGTCAGGCTGCAGCAGGTGACCAGCACCGATTGTCCGGCACTCCCTAGAGAGATGACCCCAGTACCTCAGTTGAAAATGCAGAAATCACCGGTCTTCTGTGTCGCTCGCGCTGGGAGATGGAGACTGGAGCTGTTCCTATTCGGCCATCTTCGCATGCATCAGACTCTTAAGACTTTTGTCATCTCTTTCACCTGATCCCATATTCACTATAATTGGTTATTCCCTTTCAAAATTCTCAAATAATGAATCATGACCAATAAAACGCTAGACCTGAAGATACTAATACTTACTCATCATGTTTAGGCCCAATTGACTGTGGCTTCAGTGTGCATGTGTGTGGTGATGAGAGTATGTCTGTCAGTCTGCTTGGTGTGGTTAATTGGGTGGTTTCTAAGGTCTTTCTGTTTAAGGATTCTAATGTTTGAATGGGAAATACATTAAATGTTGAATACTATACACAGTTGTGATTGAAACACTGTTTATATACATTATTGAATTGCTTTATGATCCTCTGCTATCCTCAGCATATAGTACTGGCAAACCAGGGAGAAATCTAGTTCCCTTATGGAAATGGCTTATGCATCATATCAAATATTCAGAAAAGAGTGAGTAGTCTACTGATTTTTCTCAAGAGGATAATAGGATGGTAAAAACTGTGACATTTCAGGTGCAAAATTTTATTTAGAAAATGGGACTCCTAACCAGGCTAATCCAATCTTGACATTATTTGAAGAATGAGTGTTTTAGACTGGGCTGTTTAAGAAAAATGTTTTCACCATGTCTATTTATTGTACTTCATTGACTTTCTGCCTTACCAAGTCACTTGGAATCTAAATATCCAGAAGATGAGTCTCTTCACCAAAAAAAAAAAAAAAAAAAAAAAAAAAAAGAAAAAAGTCATATCATATTCCATCTTTCACAATCATTTATTTGCTTGTAATTAGCAAGACTGAGCCCTATATGGGCACTGAAGCTACAATGTCAATTTTGTTATCTAGCAGATATAGAAAGAAAATGACATTTAAACTATTATTTTAAATGTGCAGTTTGACATTCCTTAAAACAATATATGTTCTGCAATTCCATTTGAAAAACAAACAGGAATCAGTGATGATTTGGCACCATGATCTGAAATAATGATCTTGATTAGGAAATCAGTATTTTTATTTAGCCAGTTCAAAAGTTAATGTTTTAGCATGTTATTGTAATTGAAACTTACGGTCTACTGATGATGAAAAATAACTTTAGTGTCTGATAAACTTGGACTTAAATACTAGCTCTTTTACTTATTTCTGAAATCTTAGTCAAGGTATTTAAACTATTTGGTTCTTGATTTCTTTGCACAAAAAAGAAGATATCTTTCCCTAATTCATAAAAGTTTCTTCTACGGAGGCATGATTTCAATATTGGAGCCTTGTGACAATTGTTTTCTATTTTTCTGGTTTCTTAACTATACTTTAGAAGTGTAATTCTCTGAATTCTCTAGGGAAAACACACATTAAGATTTTATATCCCTGTTTCAGAAGGAAGATGAGCTTACATTTCATGTTTTTAAATGAACTATTTTTACATTTTTAAATATACTACTTTCAACCGTGTCTTCTTGAGAGTTCGTCATCTGTACCCTTCCCAAATCCTATAATCAGTGCACCCATCCTCCAGGTGCTCCAGGGCACTTGGGGCTTACTGTTCACAGTCCTTTCCCTCCTGACAAACCACAGTCAAGGATTAACTGGCATGGGGATACAAATAGCTCTCTTGCCTCAAGGTGGATCCAACTCTGGCTTAAATCATACTCCAGAACTGCCCATGGGATCAAATTGCAGGTACAGCCTAGCTGAGAAGACATCCTTACCTAGTTCCTTCACTTGCCTCATCCTTTCCCTCTTCGATCTTTTTCTACTGAAGGCATCCCCTCAGTAAATCCGTTCAGTCCAATCACTGTCTCAGGCTCTGCTAAAGGCATCCCTCATTAACACTGATTTTAAAAACAGGTTGTGTGAGCCACGTGCTTCACTGGCAAATAAGCCAGATCTGGCTTTGAATTGTAGTTTTGTGACTTGGTAGAATATACTCTTGAGTAGATACTTTAGTCTATTTGAGTCTCAGCTTATTTATCTTAAGGGAGGTGAAATATAGCCTACTGGACTGTTATGAAGTTAAATGAGATCATATATATATATATATATGCTTTGTGTATATATTTATGTATATATACATGTGTACATATATGTGTGTATATTATGCACATATATTTATGTGTACATATATTATTTATATACATATATATAAACATACCAAGCACCCAGCACTGATTCTGGAGACATAAGACTCACCAAATGTAAATCATTTTATTTTGTGTCTTCTGCTTTCTATTCCTTCTGCCCCTATTTCTGTCTTCCAGGTTGCATTGGCACTTACACATTTTTGTTCTTATCTCTTTAGAATTTTTCTGGATACGTTTTCCTGCCTAAGAGGCCAAGAAGTCTGCCATGGGAGCTGATTATGGGAATATCTTCTGTTTCAGATTTGTCCATAATAAGAGACTAAGAAACATGGAGTGATGAAAGTTAAGGGTACTGGAAAAGTAGACATTATTGGATCATGTAAAATAAAGCCAATGGATACAAACTATAGAGCCAAAAAATTGAGATTCAGAAATTTTGGGTCTAGAAGGCAATTGGGGAACATTTAAATCAAAGACCAGGCAAAGGGCTTTTGCTATCTACTGGGCTCCACTTGGTCTGGAAGGCAAGGAACTTGCACAGGGGCTTAGGGTCTTTTCAAATGTTCAGAGATATCAGTGAAACTATCTTTTAGTGATAAGAGGTAGAGAAAGTAATTGCCTGGGGGCAAATTTTATCCACAGTCAGGAAGGATAAAACTGACCCAGTAGGAGGTTAGTATGGAACAAGAGAATGCAGAGGAATGAAACAAACAGCAAATAGAGGCACAGGCCTTTCCGCGGGTATCAAAAACAGCAATAGCAGTGAAATACTTTTGAGAATGAAAGAATGGCAAAACTCTTGGAAGCCAGAGCCACTGCATGTAAATTCTCGGGGGAAAGAGCATGCTGTAGTTAGCCATGAGCTAGATTTGAGTTCATCATCAGTAATTTCTCTAATGAACCACAAGGGAATACATGATTAATTAGAAATGTGAGCAACTTTTTAATATCAGTGAATATAATTTGTTCCATATGAGGAGTTCTAAAAGTCATAGTAACCTCCTCTAGTGGACATAATTTTAATTTTTAGTATTTTTCTCTAGAAATGTTGATAGATAACATCACGGAAACTTGGGACCAAATTCTGCCTCGACATACAATCCTGCCTTTTGAGAACTGCCTGTCTCAGTTTTGTGATCAAACTCTAACAAAATTTTCTTACGTAACCTGGGTACTGTGCTAAGAGATTTATGTTCATTATCTTATAAAAGCTTGAATACATGAGTTGAGATTCCTGTCCTGCCCAGTGTTATATGAAGAATCTGCAACTCTGAAAGTTTTGAGTACTTTGTCTAATATTATAAAACCAATAGGTAACTGTTTCAAATATAAATCATTCTAATTCCAAATCTTAAGGGAACAGTGGTACACAAAGTAGTAATTTGAGGATTGTTCCTTTTTTTTTTTTTTTTCCCCTTTTGGGTCATGATCTCACTCTGTTGCCCAAGCTGGAGTGCAGTTGCACAATCACACTTCTGGGCTCAAGCGATCCTCCCACCTCGGCCTCCTGAGCAGCTGGTACTACCCATGCATGTCACCATGCCCAGGTAATTTTTTTGTAGATACAGTATCTCTATATTTTGCCTAGGCTGGTCTTGAATTCAAGATATCCTCCCATCTCAGGCCTCCCAAGGTGCTGGGATTATAGGCCTGAACCACCATGCCCAGCCTTGAGGAATTTTTTTTAACAACCTTCCTCCACAAAGTGAGATTCCTCCACAAAGTCAAGTTAATTGAGGTTTTCTCAATCTTATATAAAATATAAATAAAAGAAATATAAACCTTGCCATTTTTATAGATCTGGTAGCATATAATCTAAATTTTAAAAAAGGAGCTTGTTCTTAAAAATGCCTCTTCAAAACAGGTCCAATAGCTTCCCCTCTAATCACTAAATTATCCCCTCTGAGCTCTACTTACTCAAAAACTTAGAAGTCACCATTCAACCATGCTTTTTAGCTGTGGAGTAAACAAAGAGAAACCTGCCAATACTGAAAAACTAAAAAATGTATGAATACTACTCTTCACTTGGTCACTTTCATTATTTGGGAATGATATTTCCTTTTTGAGAATTATGTCCTCTCTGGATTTGACACAGTCATATGTCTTCTGGGCTGACCCCCGAATTTTTCCTATTTTATACAAAGATGTCAATTCTAGTGTTGGTAGGTGTCATGCATTAAAATTCTTGATCTCTAAAAAAGGACTAGTGAATATGCAAAGCAGATCAACTTTAGAACCGGTTTGAAATAATTGGTAAAATATTTAAAGTTACAAACGAAATCAGAAGAAAGTTCTTAATCTCTGTTCCATCCCTAGGAGGTGTTATTGCGCCTCATGAATATTTACAATCAGGGGTCCACAAATTCAACTACCTGAAAAGGCCAGTAGGTATAAATGAATGAACTGGGCTGTACATAGGAACAAAAATTGGAGTCCTAAGCCTATGTAAGGAAGACACATGTTGTCAATCATTATCATCTGATTATTGCCCTGAAAAAGCCAAGACTAGCATTGTCAGATTAAATATTTCAAGAGAAACTGTAAATTCAAATTTTCTTATATAATGTTTCTGATTTGTAAATATTTTCAACTAATTTTAGAAAGTTTAAAACAGTGTGGAACAAACAAAACACATTTTTTAGTCAATTTTGTCTATATTCTACCAAATTTCAAACGCTGTTTTATTCAGTATTTTCAGTAGTGAGTCCAAAGGTTATTCATGCTAATGACCTGTTGATCTATAGCTCTTGGCTCAGGCTAATGTGTGACCATGATTTATGTAGAACCAGGGACATGAAAACTTTTTCTACCAAAGGTCACTAACTCAGCTTCTCTCCTGCAATATTGAAAAGTAACAAGAAACTTAATTATTTATCCTACAAGATTTTGGAGAGTGATTAACATAAAGTGGATCACAAAATTATTTAATTGATATGATAAAATATATTAGTTCTCAGTAACAACCTATTAGTGTTATTAAAGAAAATTGGAAAATAAGATAAAAGGGATAGAGAAAAAACAAAGGGCATTAGGAGAAAATGGTAGGTGAACAAAAGAATGCAGGGAAATGAAAGGGGTAGACAGCCATAAGTTGAATACTCCACTAAAAGTATTAGAAGTAAACTTTTTTTTTTTTTTGGCTACATGATACATCAGAGAAAAAGTCTTTGTCATAGTTAAGACCCAACGCCTGGCTCTATTGATCATCCCTCTGACTTAACCCTCTCTAAATCTGTTTCCTCATCAGTAAAATGGGGATAATAATATCTACTTATGGTATCAATTAAATAAATAAACCAGTTAAATATATGGAAAGTGGCTACAACAATGGCTATTTCTTAAGCATAAACAAATCTTAATTATCTTTGTTATTATATTATTCTAACTTTAAGCTTTAATTTTCAGTAAAAATTCTTTTTTTCATTGGTAAATTTTTTATGATGTTTTTATTTTCAAATTTTATTTTTCAAATGTAGGCTTCTTTTCTCATGCTTTTGTGAAGATTTCTGGAGTTAACAAAGGTATAATTTGTGTGCGTGTGTGTGTGTGTTCTTAATTATATCTATCCTAAGTCAGAATTGCAGTAGCTTATGTCACTCTGCTTCAAGACTTGGTCTTTCTGCAAATTCAACTTATATATTTGATTTTCCATCCATTTAAAAAATTCTTTTGGGCAGAGATTAGTTTTATTTTGGGCTTTGGTTTTTAAAGAGCCCCAAACTGACTGGACTTGTTGTATGTATATCATGTGCATATCAGATGTCATTTTATTTTTTCTTTTGCAATTTTTACACATTTTCTTTTATTTAAACACTCCATTTTTTCTGTTTATGATTAACATTTTGCCCATAGTTCATAACATAGGACCCAAAGGACTGTGTTATAAGATCAAGTCTTTGTTTTACAATATTACTTTTCCTACTAGCTACAATGTTGTGTAGCTTATGCACCAGCATTCAATTAGTTCAATGGTTAATTACAACAATTAGTTCAATCGTTAATTACAAAAGTCTGGCTTCGGTGGGCTAGTTTTTCTGATGTTTACTGCTCATGGAAAGGTTCATATCACTGCTGGATGTCAGCAGAAGTTGAGCCTCTAAGTGGCATTTGTAACAGTAATCAGAGAGATGTCATAAACTGTTTAAGAGGAATATTTGAGTAAATTTGTCCTCTTGATGCCTTAGCTAAATTTCTTAATTAATATCTCTTTAGATAATATATGTGAGCTCACCAGCAAGACCCTACCATTATCTAATTCCTGACCAAAAACAAAATTCCCAGTACTATCAGATTTTCTTTTAGAAATACTTATTTTATCATCCTTTCATATTTTAATATTTGCTTTTAGAACATAGTTGAATTTTTCTAAATAATTATAAAGGGTTTTCTTGCAATTGAACAGAAATTATGCCTTTCTTTATCCACATTTATTTTCTCACTACAGTGCTAAAAGAATTCACTTCTCCCACCCACCCAAATCATTGACTAACCCGGTGGTTTGTATTTCATAAACAAGGCGTTATTCCTTTTAACTTCGCCCCCTATATTAGGATCTTCTTTCTTGCTTCTTTTCTTTTTTGGTTCTTGCCAAGTGATTTTATTAGGCTCACAGTTCTGTAGTCCAGCTTCTAAAATTGTCAGCTTAAGTTAGAAATATGTGTCATGACAGTCATTCCAAAGTATTAAGAAAAGCAGAAATTTGGTGACATGAGAACTTGAAGAAAAAGGAATTTGGCAAAGACTGACAGTAGTTAGATTGATTCTTGGCAGTGCTAGAGATGTGAATTTTGTCATTATTATTATCATTTTTTCCATTCCTGGAAGTGAAAAGTAGTTTTGCAGGTAATTATAACTTCATATATTTAGTGCTTGTTTTGTCATTTTCTCACAAACATGTATATTTTTAAGTAAACTAAAGTGGCTTATTTAATTAATAGAATTTTAAAAGAAAAATTATTTGTTGCCTACTCTATCCATATAGCAGCTTTCAAATGCATGCTTTCGTTCTCTGTCAACACTCAGACACATACAATATTATATAATATACATATGTGTGTGTACACACATACCCATATATACAGTCCATTTTTATTGTTTGTGGATTTCATTTTTGTGAACTGGCCTACTTGCTAAAATGTATTTGTGACTCCCAGACCAATATGGGTGGTGCTTTTCTGGTCATTCATGGACATGAGTATGCACAGAGTGGGAAAGAATGTGAGTTGGTCCCAGGCACACATTCCCCCAGCTCAGGTCAAAGTGAGGCATCACCTTATTGTTGCAGATCTCCTACTGTAAATAAGTGTTTTTGTTCACAGTCTGGTGACTTTTTCACATTTTTGTGCCTTTTGTTGATTATTTCTCTATTTAAAATGGCCTCCAAGTATAGGGCTAAAATGCTATCTAGTGTTGCCAGGCACAAGAGTGCTGTGATGTACCTTAGGAAGTACGTATGTTTGTTAGACATGCTTCATTTAGGCACAGTCAGTCAGTGCTGCTAACTGTGAATTCGATGTCATTGAGTCAACAATATATACTAAATAAGGTGTGTTGAAACAGAAACACACATAAACAAGGTTATATATTGATCGGATGACCAGAGGCTCCCTGGAACCTAACCCTGTATTTCCTCTAGGATTGATAATTCAGTATTCATAGATACAACATTTATGATGACTTTATAGAATGTTACTACCACAAATAATATGAACAAACTCTATATACCTTATTAAGCTTTAAATTTATACTATTCACATGTATATCTAATCACATATGTACCTATTCAGACACATAATTACACATTTATTTTTAACTAACTCTGTAGTTACACTACCAAAGTTTGAGGAACACTGGTTTACTGGGATATGAAGTTGAAGGGCATAAGACCTTACAGTTTAGATTCAATTGGCTAACAAAGGTGCCTAGAGTTGTTTCTGTTTTTCTTGTGAAATAGCCATTCCAACAATTGAAATCAGTCTATTATTTTAATAATCACTCATTTTCTGGGAGTTAAACAGACTCCATACATTTTCCATCATAAACCTGTGGTTTCTGGTTCCTGCTTATTGCTGTCATCTTCTCTGCCAGCTCACGTTTCTCTTTCTCTTCCTGAGAAATCATTAAACAGAAAGAGAGTGGAGTGAAATATTTAAAGTGTTGAAAGGGAGTGGAGGTAGAGAAACTAGGTGCTTTCTAAGATTGGGAGCCAAGGATGTCTCCATTTACCAGACCTTTTAAACATCATACTAGATGTTCTAAGTAATACAATAAGTTAAATAAATAAAAGTATATATGTTGATTTAGAAGGAGTTTATCCTCAGAAGACATGACTTTCTAATTAGAAAAATCCAAATAATTGAGAAAAAACTTCTGCAATGAAGAAAAAACTATAGTGTGGTTGCAGGATATAAAGTTAATATAGAAAAGTCAATTGTTTCCTATATACTAGCAATGTAGAATTGAAATTTGTTTTTTGTTTTGGGTTTTTTTTTTTTTTTTTTTTTGATGAAGTCTTGCTCTGTCACCCAGGCTGGGGTGCAGTGGCATGATCTCGGCTCACTGCAGCCTCCGCCGCCCAGGTTCAAGCGATTCTTCTGCCTCAGCCTCCCAAGTAGCTGGACTACAGGCGTGGGTTGCCATGCCCAGCTAAGTTTTGTACATTTAGTAGAGATGGGGTTTCACCCTGTTGGCCAGGATGGTCTTTATCTCCTAACCTTGTGATACGCCCACCTCGGCCTCCCAAAGTGCTGGGATTACAGGCGTAAGCCACCCCACCCAACCTGAAATTTGTTTTTAGGATCTCACTATGTTGCTTAGGCTGGTCTCAAACTCCTGAGCTCAAGATACCATCCCACCATAGCCTCCCAAGTAGCTGGAATTACAAGTGACTGCTACTGTACTCAGCTCAATTAGAATTGGACATTAAAAATACAATGCCATTTACATTAATAACAAAAAAAGTTCAATTATTAATCTAACAAAATGTGTACAAGATCTGTTTGAGGAAAACAACAAAACTCTGATGAAAGAAATCAAAGAAGATCTAAATTAAGAGATATTCTATGTTCGTGGATAGTAATATTCTATATTGTTATCAGTTCTTCCTAAATTGATGTACTGATGCAATGAAATCTTAATCAAAATACTAACATAATTTGTCATGACTGCCAAAAACCAGAAGAAATCAACATGCCTTTCGTTAGTTAATGGATAAACAAACTGCAGCATACAGGAGAACACTATTCAGCAATACAGAAGTGAAGATCCTAAGCCACAAAAAGACATGGAGGAAAGTTGAGTGTATATTGCTAAATAAAAAAAGTAAATTAGAAAAGCTATGTACTGTATGATTCTAAATGTATAACATTCTGGAAAAGGCACAACTATAGAGACAGTAAGATCAGTGGATGCCAGAGGTTGAGGAGGTGGAATGGGGGTGGAGCACAGGGGATTTAATAAGTCTACTCTTATTAAGTAAGAGAGAGTAGCAAGTCTACTCTGTGGACTTCAGTTAATAATAATAAATCAGTTTATTAGGCAACAAATGTGCCACACTCATGTAAGATGTTAATAATAGGGGAAACCATGAGCAATAAGAAGTGGTTCATGGGAACTCTCTGTACTATCTGCTCAATTTTTTGTAAACCTAAAACTAATCTATAACATAAAGTCTATTAATTTTTTAAAGCTGACATTAGATATTTAATTTTTAAAAGATTATTTTGTCCCATCTTTTACTTTCTTGTGTCAAATAATGAAAACTAGTTTTAAAAATGATCATTATGAATCACTGTAGAAATACAGAGATGACTTGTACATGTGTATAAAATAATTGATTTTCATAAAAATTGACTGCAGTGATGCTTAAGTAGTTAGAAGGTATTTGAAGTAGTTGAGAGGAAGAGAGAAGTAGTGATTCCAGTAGGGAAAAGAGCATGTGTTGATTCAAGAAGATGGAGTAGCCATGTTGTGAGACAATAAAGGGGGAGGCAGTGGCATATGATAGAGGTTATTTGGAAAAGTAAGTTAGATTAAAGTTATGGAGAAGTGCACTCCAGCCTGGGTGACAGAGCAAGACTCCATCTCAAAAAAAAAAAAAAAATTATGGAGAAGTTTCGATGCCAGGAGAGGTGTTTATCCAAACCTGTAGGCACAGCAGTAACATAAACAAAGTAGTGTTGTAAGCATTAAATAATGTCCATGGGAATATACTTACTCCAATGTCTGGAATATTGAAGGAACTCTATAAATGTTAAACTTCTTGTCTTTTCAGATAATTATTTTCATGATTAAATCAACTCTCAAATAATATTAAGTGGGTGACTCATAATAACCAACTACTTGGGACAAAATATAATTAGTACACTTAATTAAAATTATGTTAAAATACATTTTTCCTCCTTCAGTCACAATGCTAATTGATTAATGTCTATGTCATAATTTTATTTAGACTGAAAGCTTCTAGAGGACAGAGCATTATAATTTTATCATTAGAAACAAATTCTATATAGAGTGGTTATTAATTAAATATTGCTTAAGTATTAAATGAATCATTAGGATGCAATTGATAAGATATGATTAGAACTCAAACTGATTAAAATGCTCTGTAATTTGGATAATCTGTTCTGCTCTTCACTTTTCAAGCACAAAATAACTAAATTCTTCCCTTTCTCCAATAAGCTAAGGTTATGATGATTCTTAAGTGTTCGTTACTTGAAAAAAAAATTATTTAGCAGACATATGTAGAGAATTTTCTTACATAAACTAAAGTATTCTCAGTTGATTCTCTATTTAATACAATTTAATTTCCACAGATCTTTGTGACATTATTTGAGCATTTAATGAGTATTAATAATTATTCACCGAAAAATCTAGTCCAAGGGATACAGTGACCTAGAGCCTTAGAGATGAGGAAATGAGGAGGTCTCACATAATGAGGCAAGGACCCTACAAGGGCCAAAGAATTTCATGATGAGGAGAATGTAATTAGTGAAGAACAAAGTTTCTATTTCTGACCGCTAATTAACCTATTCACACTTAAATCAAGAAGAAAAAAAAACTTTGGGTAAAAGAGGTCTTCCTACCTTCAAGTGGACTTTTGAAACTACTATTTCTCTTTTTCATTACTGTGAGATTTCATTGTTTAGTCTAAAATCTGAAATGACAACTTTTGATGTGTAAAATCCAATATTAAACCTTGAATTTCTAAACTTCAAGATTGTTCAGCATGATATTTTTTTCAGTCCAGCAACATTGCAGCATGATTTTTTTCAGTACATTAAGTATTTTCTGTTTTAAAAATACATATTTCAGAAAGCACTGCTCATCATCCCCCAATACTCTTAACTATCATCAGATTCAATTGATTAGATTTAATTCATTAGATACTTAATATTTAATTCTAAAACTCAGTAGATATATATCACTTAAAATAACTATGGTTAACACCTGTTAAAGATATTTGTTTGTGTACGTTACAAATATTATTTTTTTAAAATCAGCTTATGTATTTACACCTTGACTAGTTCCTTGACCATGTTCAAGGCAATCTGCCTTTTTGTTTCTGTCTCTATCATCAGTGTTGTAGTGGTGAACCCATTATCATATTGATGACTCAGCCTACAATTGTATATGCATGACAAAACGGAAAACAACTTCACATAATCTGCATGAATCAAAGTGCTAAAATAGTTTTAGTTCAGTCCCCTAGATCCAGAATCCAGAAGACTTGAGGACAGCAAAAATACACTACAGGTTTGCAGTTTTTGTCCAAAACATTATAAACTAAAGAAAGATAATTCTCCACTTCTCTTTAGTTCTCATCAGCATAAGGGGCTGGCCTCATATTTACTCTAAAAGATTTGAAAGGGGTTGCAGGTTAACTTAAGAAAATAGTCTTATAAAAATAACAGTCTCATAAAATGGAAAGAATTCCAATAAATCTATTACCCGATTTGAACATTACATTTCATTGATAGAGTGTTGGGTTTCATGGTATAGTAACTAATGGAAGTTGAAGAACAAGGTTCTGGAATGCAATTTTAGTTGGCATAATTCAGAGAAAGAAGTTCTTTCATATTCCCCCTAAAGTATTTTACATGGGAATAAAGAATTATTAAAATTCTTTACCTCCTAACCCACCTCACCAATACATTAGAAGATTTTATTTACTAAATAGCCTAAAAACAGCGAGCCTACCTTTAAGATCTTGCTTACACTGTAGAAGATAGGGAGAACAGAATGAATGAACCAGATTCCCAGAAAAGGTTTGTAGGTGAATAACAAGGTGAGTGTATAGTTGGTTGAGTCATGAGATGTCATAAAGATCTATAGCTGGCTGGTCCCTGAGGTATTTTTCAGAATGATTTGAACACATTTAGAGAGTTCCTGAGGAAGTTGTTTCTTCAAGGCATTGTGTGTGTGTGTGTGTGTGTGTGTGTGTGTGAAACCAGAATGTACTTCAGCACACAGTCTATTGTAGAGCAGTTCTCAAACTGAAGCATGCAAAATCGCCTGACAGGCTTGTGAAAACACAGATGACTGGGCTTCAATCTCAAAATTTTGTATACACTGAGCCTAGGATGGGACCTAAAAATTTGCATTTCCAGCATGTCCTTGGATGATGCCAATGCAGTTGGTCTGGGGACCCCACCTGGTGAATTCTAACTGCTCTGGAGCGGATTCCGTCCACTCGATAATTCGGCCACAGATTAACTAACTTGGAAGTCAACAGAAATCCACCTTCTAAATCCTGCTTTAGCAATATCTTACTAAGAACTTCTTGAATGTTAAGCCACCTGTCTGGCTTCTATCTGTGTCCCCTTGGAGTACAAATCCAAATAACATGTTGCTAAATTTCATTCCCTTTTCATCATGTCCTGTTTTTCCCTGGGTTGATAAATCTTTGAAATTGTCCAAAAATGTTCAATAATTTGGTTCAGTGCTCTTGGTCCCTATAGAAATGAGATACCATTAGAAATTATAGGCTTTTTAAATAAAGACAAATAAAGGTAATACTTTTAAAATTAAATTTTAGATAATTAGCACTTGCATACCTTGAACTAACAGTATTTGAAACTTATGCATGAAATGTATTCCAAATGAAAATATCATCTCTGCGTTTATGCCTGTTTCACATTCACAGTTTTTTTTTTTTGAAACTTAAGAATTGGACTGGATTATGTTAACATTTCTGAAAAATAACTGCAACTTACCTCCTCCAAATACCTGAGGAAATAGAACAAAATTACTAATAATTCCCCTAATACCTATTCAACACTCTATATTAATATACACTTTTTCAAATGCATGGATTGAGTTAATTATTTACTTTAAGGTATACACGGGTATTATATGTAGAAATTAAAACTTATTTTAAAAACATTTTATCTCTACTTTCTACTTCTCAACTGTTTACCAAGCATACACTATACATTTTTCCCTTGTCCTTTTATTTTTCTTTATCTTATTTCTAATCATATAATCTTGAGAAAAAGGATATTTGAGTATATTTTTGATGAATGTTATATGGGTAGGTCATAATCTGTCTCATTTATTTTTAGAGGTGAAAATCCCTGATGGGAAAGACATTGTCTTTCAATGCAACATGTACCACATGACTCCTAGAATTTTTGGGGTATTTAATAACCTTTACATCATCATCATTGATATTATTATCATCAATCATGGAAGCTATTCTCAGCTCTGATTCAATTAGATGAAAGAGAAAAAAGAAGTCTCTTATGTTTCTGGTTGCTGTTCAGCATAACAACTCCCCTTTTTAAAAACACATCTGCTCTCTTTCAAGTAATTTTTGTGTGCCTCTCAGATCTGTAATAGTGGTACCTTCAAATTAGTGACAGAGAAGTTAATTGAAATGAGCTAGCAGTTACTGATGAAAGCAAGTGCTGGGTTCAGCATGATAGTGCTAACCTGTTTCCACATGGCTAACCAGTATTGCACAAAAGCAAATCATCACTGAAATGTAGTCATTCTCTTAATCATCTAATGATTCTATTACTTACGTATATAGATAAATGCACACAGGGCACTCTGTTGTCTTCAATAAGGTCATTCAGTAATCATTAGAGTCGAGTAAACAAGGGTTATACTGCCCTTCCCAACAACGTAAACTTACCTACTTATATATATCCTATAATTATGGAGCAGAAATATAAAACATGAGTTTCACTGATACATAGATTTACAGAGCCTATAACCAGAGACACCATTTTTCCCTTCGAAAAGCTAAAATATTTTAGAACCTGAAAGATGTTTTGAATTAATTTTCATCTATGAAGTGCTTTGTTCAAATGGAATTTTATTTGGTAACACTTTATGTGAAAGAGATAAAAGCATAAGTTGTGAATGAAGTCAGATTGGGAGGTCGACTGGTTGAACTGCTTTTCACACCAGCAGTTCCCAAGGAGCCTCCACAGTAAGACAAGGGATGTCAAAGCAGCATAAAAACTTCACTATTTGAAAGTTAACCAGTGGTCAGTTTTTTTCTCCAAAGCATTATACTGACTTCCTGCGCAATAGATTAGTTTTGCTCCTTTTTGAACTTCCTATAGGTAGAATCTTATGTGATGGACTATTTTCTTGCTTCTTTCACTTAACGTTCTGTTTATGACATTTATAAACTTATAACTTTAATAATATATTTGTATTATATATTAATATATTAATTATATTTTTAAGTATTACTTTTTTAGTGTAATCATCATCTGAATACTGTACATTATGCCCATTAAGAAATTACTCATCCTGCTGGGCATGGTGACTCACTCCTGTAATCCCAGCACTTTGGGAGGCCGAGGCAGGTGGATTACTTGAGGTCAGGAGTTCGAGACCAGCCTGGCCAACATTGTGAAACCCTGTTTCTACTAAAAAATACAAAAATTAGCCAGGCATGGTGGCACATGCCTGTAACCCAAGGTACTTGGGAGGCTGAGTTCAATCACTTGAACCCAGGAGATGGAGGCTGAGGTGAGCCAAGATCGCGCCACTGCACTCTGACCTGGCATCCTGGGTGATGGAGTGATACCCTGCCAAAAAAAAAAAAAAATGAAATTACTCATCCCTATCCCCATCCCATCCCCACCCTTCCAAGTCTCCAGTGGCTGTTATTCCACATTTTATATCCATGTGTACAGATTAATTAGCTCCCACTTATAAGTGAGAACATACAGTATTTGACTTTCTGTTTCTACTATTTAAAAATCAATTATTTGTTCTTTCTTCCTCAATCTTACCTGCTTGTTGAGTAATTATTTAAAATTATTCTGTTATTCCTCCTTATTATTTTTAGTTCTCTTTTACATTCACTTGGTAATTTTATGCCAAATATTAGAAAAAGTCTTAAAGATGTCTCAGGATCTCTTTAAAATTTTGCAAATTATTGGGAATCCCAAAGATCTTTTGATAATGCAGGCTACATATATTGATATTTATCATATTAGACATGAAAACTGAAAAAGTGTTAAAACAAAGAACACACAGCTACTTGTTACATTAGTCATCTAGTCATCAGAGCAAGGATAATACCACATGTTATGTTACCTTTGGAAAACTTCACTATATAATTACAAGAGAATGAAAGCAAAAAAGCAAATAATATCTTAGTGTTGTTATGAAAATAATTGTCACTGTACACATTCTCTGAAAGTTTCTTTTTTGGAACTTGCTATCCTGGAGATTCAACATGAGTACTTAATTTATCAGACTCTACTGTAGATTCATATTTTTTGTGTAATTTCTGCCCCTTGATTGTGGTGTGAATATAGTGACTCATTTCTAAGGAATAGAATGAAGCAAAATGGTGGGGTGCAGACTCCATGACTAAGTTTCAAAAAGATTTTGGCATGTGTGCATTCTCACTCCCTCTGGATTCACACGTTCTGGGAGGAGTCAGATGCCAGTTTACAGCGGCTTTGTGGAAAGGACGGCATGAAGAGAGCCTACAAGCAAATACTTCCCTAATCAAGTCTTGAGATGAATGCAGTCCTGGCCCAATCTTGATAGCAGTCTCATGAGAGATCCTAATACCCAATCATCCAGCGAAGGCCTTCCAGATTCCTAATCCGCAGAGGCTGTGAGATAATAAATGTTTATTGTTTCAAGCTGCTAAATTTCAGGGTTGTTATATAATAATATATATCCTAGTATACCTAGTGCATTATTTCCATGCTTTACCTTCACATTTCTGTGTTTTTATACCTAAATGCTTTTTATTTTTAATTCTGTAAAAGACTTTAGGTAATTATTTGTGTTATTTAGTCAATTTGCATATTTATTTGTAAATTTAAGTTCATCTCTACTATCTTTACTCTTTTCAATTTAACATGATAGTGTTACATTATTTTATATTTCCTTCTCTTATTTTGGATACTCAACTTTTAAAATTCATTTCCCTGTATTAATGTGTTATTTATTATTTTTTTCACTGTTTTCTTTGTGGTTATCCTGGCACTTATGACATACATAATTATTTAAGTCAATTAAAAGATCTTACTTTTTCACCTTCCCCTAGTAATTCTGAAACCACAGAAAAAATTAATTTAGCTGACTTCTTTCTACATATCTGCCTATGTTTTAGTTCCATATGTATTTAAAATATCATGACATTAGAATAATTATTCTGTGTAACCAGTATTGCGTTTATTTACATGTTTACTCTTTTGTGTGTTCTTTATTCCATCATGTATTTTCCAATTTCTAGAGTAATCATTCTATTCTGCCTGAAAAATTCTCTTTGCTATTTATTTTACAGTAGGCTTCCATGTAATGAATATTTCACTTTTTTTGTTTAAAAATGACCCTCATATTTTGCCCTCATTTGAGTAATATTTTCCCTGGAAATAGAAATTTTGTTTGACATTTATTATATGTCAGCACATTAAGAATGTCATACCGCAGACAATAGAATGTCTACTCATTCTATAATTTCTATTGTGTGTTTAACTCAGTACTACTGCATTTCCTTTCTTCACTGCATCTTAGCCTCAAGTATTGGGTGGATGTGTCCTAATGCTTTCAAATAGTAAGTTGAAAAACAAATTTAGCCTGTTTTTATAGTTATTCTAAGACAGAGGGTTGATAAGTTATTAGTTATTAAAATAGTCAGAAGCAGAAGTCTCGGTGGTCATTTTTAGCAAGGATTAAATTGGAGACAATTTTGCTAGACCTTTTATTTGTTGGGGTGGAGGACTTTATCTTTTGTAGAATTAAAAAACCTTAGTTGCAGTGTTTTCATAATTTGAACATATTTCCATTGTGGTTGAACAATAAAATTGCTTTTGATATTATTTTTATTACACTTTGCATAGGAAGAACATTAAAGTCAAAGATGGTAAGGACAACAGAGATAGACTCATTCATTATGCCTTATGGCTGCTATATACAATATATCAGTTTGGGGAAGAATGAGACATAGGGAGAATTAAGTCTAAAAAAGTAAGTTGATGTAAACCTTTAGGGAAAACTGACAGCCCTTTCGTGAAGATAGGATTTTATTCCACAGAAAAATGAGGAGTTACATGAATCACATTAGTTATAGTAAGGTCACAAACCATAGTCACACTGTGGTTTAGAGGGACACAGCTTTTATAAAACACAAAGAAAAGGAGAGTAATATTAAAATTGGAGAAGTTATTGAATAGGCTGTTAAAACTGTTGAAGTAAGTGAAAGTTGATTTAGTACTGAGAAGTAGCACTAGAAATAGAAAAGATGAAATGCAGTTACATGATATTTCAGGGAAATAGGCATTGGGCTTGATTACAAATTGGATGTGGAAAGGAAAGATACACAAAATGAGTAGGGCACTAAATTAGTTAAGAGTTTATTAAATAAAAATTAATTACTTAGATACAAATTATGTTCTTAGAAATTTACATATCCAGAACATTGTGATCAAAGCTAATTCTGAAACTCTCTTAGCACTCATGAAAGTAATCATTATTGGAGAGGGCTGGATTCATGATATGGCATTAGAGGAGAAGGGAAGGTTCTTTCGTAGAAGAAACATATATTTGTAAAACAAAATGATGTCTTTGTACTGGACAGTGGGTAATGCAGTAGACCCAGGGGAGAAGCACTGAGGGCACAGCGGGAACCTGAAGTACTTTCTCTGTGGACTGTAGTGGAAGTTATTCTTCACTTCTTTATTTAAGGACTCAGTCTCTGATTCAAAGCCAGCTAGCACTGGAGATTCGTTGGCTAGTAACAATGGCAAAGAATAAGACACATACAAATTAATACAAGAGAAATTATGAAATCTATGCCTTTCAGTTGTATTCACTATGTTAATTTAATGTGGTAATTCTTGATAAAGGAACTAACATACCAAACTTGACCTGGGGAAGGAGTGAATGTTTTATAACTGTTGGATGTTTGATGAAAGGGCATAGAAATTGTTAAAGAGTTCTAAAATCTTGCAGTTTATAGGCAAATAAATAGTGATGTTGCTGGTATTAAAATTAATAGTTATTTTGTGGGAAACTTGGAAAATGTTTGTAAAAATAAAATAGAACAAAAACATTATTATCTTGGCATACAGAGATATTGACTGATAATAGTTCAGAAATAAACTTTCATATTTTTTCCCTAAATTTATCCCAAATGGGCTCAAATCTATTTAGGAATAGAGGCACAATTCTAGAAACAATATATAGTTTTCATAAAATACAAGAGTAGTCATTTATGTAGCCATGGAAATAAAGGCAATAAAAATACTCTAATTTGAAAACTTCCCTTTTGTTATTTTAATTCAATTAAGTAAAAAGCATATATCTTTATAATATGAAAACATAATATAAATGTTATTTGAAAATTGGAAGCAGATATTCCTTACTCTAAATTGGAAGACAAATCTTTCATCATCATTAACTCTGTACAAAATTTTGAGAACTATATTCCACATAATATTAAATATAGTAACTATTTTAAAAATCCATGATCGCCTCTATGACTATTGGAAACCAAGAAGAGACTCCTTGGTAATGGCAAAACTCAGTGGAATTAGGAACCCCTATGCCTAAAACAATAGTCCATTTCTTGGAGCCATTTCTATTTTCCCACAATCCCAGGATGCTTCCCCATTCACTAACCAGTAACAAGTCATCTCAAATATGGAGGCAAATACACAAGCAAGACTCATTTCACATTTTAGGAATGCTAACACCATAAAATGGAGGTACCAAACTCAACAAACAGAAAAACTGAAACCCAAGGAGAGAAATTTATAAGAGACTAAGAAGAAAAAATCTAAATAAATATAATTTATCTTCTCAGAGATATTTGAAAGATGGTGACATTCAAAAGAAGAAATTGGTGGGGAATTATAAAAATAAAAATTTGATTTTTGAAATGAAAATCCCAATTTGAATAACAATGATTATGCCTGAAGAGAAAATTAGTAGGGTAAAAATAATTAAGCTAAGATAATCTTTCAAAATATAGCTGAAGAAGATAAAAAGAAAGTTAAATAAAAAGTAACTCTGAGCATTCAATTTCCATGTAGAAAGTGATAAACAAGAAAAAACAAGTGATTTACAAATAAAAAATATAGAAAGCCATCATAGAAAAAGAAAATACAGATCTGAACTGAATTTTTATTTTCCATACTGAAAGGACAATTTAGTAAACAGAATGAATAAGAAAGGCTACATCCAGATTGTATTAGTCATGCACAAGGCAATTTACAAAAGAAAGAGGTCTAACGGACTTAGTTCCGAGAGGCCTCACAATCATGGCAGAAGGCAAGGAGGAGCAAGTCACATTTTACATGGACAGCAGCAGGCAAAGAGAGAGAGAGCTTGTTCGGGGAAATTCCCATTTTTAAAGCATCAGATTTCATGAGAGTTATTCGCTATCACGAGAACAGCACAGGAAAGACTGGCCTCCATGAATCAATTATCTCCCACTGGGTCCCTCCCTCAACACATGGGAATTATGGGGGCTACAAGATGAGATTTGGGTGGGGACACAGAGCCAAACTATATGACAGATACTTATAATACTTAAATTCATTGATAAAATGAAAAGTAAGTGATTTTAGACAAGAAAACTGAAAAGAAATGAGGATTTGATTAATATGCTTCTGCTTCATTAAAAAGGGGACAAGGAAACAATAAAATCTGTAAAGATCTGAGGAAAATAGTGTTGATCTAAGAAATATTCATAGAATTATATAATCATATGTAAAAGGAAATATTATACGTTTTAATATTTGCAAATGCTCAGAAGTTTTACCACCAGTAAAGACTCACAGAAACAATTACAGAAAGATGCAGTCTAGCAAAACTGAAAACAAACCAAAAACTTGTGGAACCCAAGAAGTAATGGCAGGATACAAAACCAGTAAATCGTTTTGATTATAAATGTTTACTGAAAAAAGGCATGTGTATTTGTGCATGCATAATAACACAATGGAACTAAAACAGTATTGATTGAAAGCATGAGAAGAAATAATGTAACAAGTAGAAAACTGGCAATGTATTAGACAAATAAATCAATAGACTGGAGTAGAATAGTTTATAAATAGAAACATACAGAGATATAAATTTACCACATAATAAAGTTTGCTTTTCAAATGGGGGAAAAACTGTATTCAATAATTGGCTATACATTTGGATTTATATATCTATATACTTTCTTCCCATGATCAATACTAATAAGTCATGTGGAAACAAATAGCTATGCATTTGAAGCTACGTATCTTCAATACATAATTCCACAAAATAAATTCCAGATGAATTTTAGTCCTTTTGGAAATAAAGATATTCAAAAGAAACTTTGGGAGAATATATACACAACTTTGGTTTGGGAAGGCTTTTTATTTAAATATTCAACAAACCATAGCCATAAAATTAATGACTAATAAATCAACTACTTATAAATGTAAGCTTTAAAATAATGAAAGTTACCAAAACAAAGTTAAAAATAGTTTATAGACTGGGAAGAGTATTTAAACATTTATAAAAAAATTATTATATTTGAAATAAACATATCTACAAATTATTTAAAAAGCAAAAACATACAATCTAATAGAAAAAGAAGCAAAACAAATGAACAGTTAACAAAAGATGAAATATAAAAGGCCAACAAACATAAAGGAAATCATTCAACCTCACAGATAATCTTGGAAAATCAAAATAAAAATACAATTAGATACATCAAACAGTTTATTAATAATTTCACAGTTTGACAATATCAGTTGAGGTGAAGGCACCAGAGCAGGTGCTCTCATGGATGAGTATGATTGGTGGTAGTATTAAATGCTATAACCACTATGAAAGACAATTTTGGAGAATTGATTCAGACTGCAGCTCTAGTCTACCAATCCCACTTAATCCCACTTCTTAGTATTCACTTAAGAGAATTATTCAACATATGACTGGAAGAGCATGTGCAGATGTTTTTACTAAAATATTATTTAGAAAAATGAAAAGATGTGGACTACAGTTTTTCTTCAGTAGAGAAGTAACATGGGCAAATCTCAAAAACAAATGAAAAAAAGTAAGTTGTAAAATGATACACTTCTATCATTTACATGAAAACTAAAAACGTGTGTGTACATGTACATGTGTGTGTACAAATGTCTGTAACTGTAGAAATGTATTAATCAGTAAACTATTGATCATAGATAGTCACGTCGCACAAATAAACTTAAACTGGAAACAGTAAAAACAAAAAGGATCATAAACATTTTTAGGTTGTCTAATATTTTATAATGTATATTTATGTTACTTGTGTAATTATAAATAAAATTTAAAATTTGACATAATTTTGATATATTC
The DNA here is from genome assembly GCF_009764315.1 of Trachypithecus francoisi. Taxonomy (NCBI): domain Eukaryota; kingdom Metazoa; phylum Chordata; class Mammalia; order Primates; family Cercopithecidae; genus Trachypithecus; species Trachypithecus francoisi. The sequence goes on along the minus strand of NW_022681465.1, from coordinate 172,090,569 downwards.
AAAATAGTTTGTAATTAAGTAGTTTGCATGTAACTAGAATGCTGTCATTGTGAATTAGGAAGATTATACTTGAGAAATAATGAGTTATATTGTCTTAGAAGTTGAATATAATTTTTTCAGAAATGATGGAATGGAATTAAGTCTGTTGTCCTATTTTTTTTTTTGAGAAATTAAACATGATAATATCTTGAATATAACACCTGACTGTAGATTAGTAACAGAAGAAAATACAAATATCTGTGTGTAAATAAGTAACAACTGGAAAAACTTTTTGTCATCTTCACTTAACTGATTAAAGCCATTTCTTTGACTCCTTTTTCAGCTTTATTGAGGTATAATTGACAAAAAAATTATTGATATTATATAATTTGATGTTTTGTTATACACTGTGAAGTGATCACAATAAAAAAAAGTTAATTAACATATCTATCACAGCTATCATAGCCTCTTTACTCTTTTTCTTCCTTTTTTCTCTTTTCTTTTCTTTCTTTCTTTCTCTTTGTTTCTGTGGTAAGAACACTTAAGATCTACTCTTTCAATAACCAGCTAATATCATAATGACAGGATCAAGTTCACACATACAATATTAACCATAAGTGTAAATGGACTAAATGGTCCAATTAAGAGACACAGACTGGCAAATTGGATAAAGAGTCAAGACCCATCAGTTTGCTGTATTCAGGAGACCCATCTCACATGCAGAGACACACATAGGTTCAAAATAAAGGGATGGAGGAAGATTTACCAAGAAAATGGATACCAAAAAAAAGCAGGGGTTGTAATCCTAGTCTCTGATAAAAAGGACTTTAAACCATCCAATATCAAAAGAGACAAAGAAGGCCATTACATAATGGTAAAGGGATCAATTCATCAGGAAGAGCTAACTGTCTTAAATAGATATGCGCTCAATACAGAAGCACCCAGATTCATAAAGCAAGTCCTTAGAGACTTACGAAGAGACTTAGACTCCTATACAATAATAATGGGAGACTTTAGCACCCCACTGTCAACATTAGACAGATCAATGAGACAGAAAGTCAACAAGTATACCCAAGAATTGAACTCATCTCTGCACCAAGCGGACCTTATACACATCTATAGAACTCTCCACCCCAAATCAACAGAATACACATTCTTCTCAGCACCACATCGCACTTATTCCAAAATTGACCACATAATTGGAAGTAAAGCACTCCTCAGCAAATGTCAAAGAACAGAAATTATAACAAACTGTCTCTCAGACCACAGTGCAATCAAACTAGAACTCAGGACTAAGAAACTCAATCAAAACCGCTCAACTACACGGAAACTGAACAACCTGCTCCTGAATGACTACTGGGTACATAACGAAATGAAGGCAGAAATAAAGATGTTCTCTGAAACCAATGAGAACAAAGATACAACGTACTAGAATCTCTGGGACACGTTTAAAGCAGTGTGTAGAGGGAAATTTATAATACTAAATGCCCACAAGAGAAAGCAGGAAAGATCTAAAATTGACATCCTAATATCACAATTAAAAGAACTAGAGAGGCAAGAGCAAACACATTCAAAAGCTAGCAGAAGGCAAGAAATAACTAAGATCAGAGCAAAACTGAAGGAAATAGAGACCCAAAAAAAACCCTCCAAAAAAATCAATGAATCCAGGAGCTGGTTTTTTGAAAAGATCAACAAAATTGATAGACCGCTACCAAGACTAATAAAGAAGAAAAGAGAAAAGAATCAAATAGACACAATAAAAAATGATAAAGGGGATATCACCACCAACCCCACAGAAATACAAACTACCATCAGAGAATACTATAAACACCTCTACATAAATAAACTAGAAAACCTAGAAGTAATGGATAATTTCCTGGATACTTACACTTTCCCAAAAGTAAACCAGGAAGAAGTTGAATCCCTGAATAGACCAATAGCAGGCTCTGAAATTGAGGCAATAATTAATAGCCTACCAACCAAAAAGAGTCCAGGACCAGACGGATTCATAGCTGAATTCTACCAGAGGTACAAGGAGGAGTTGGTACCGTTCCTTCTGAAACTATTCCAATCAATAGAAAAAGAGGGAATCCTCCTTAACTCATTTTACAAGGCCAACATCATCCTGATACCAAAGCCTGACAGAGATACAACAAAAAAAAGAGAATTTTAGACCAATATCCCTGATGAACATCGATTCAAAAATCCTCAATAAAATACTGGCAAACAGAATCCAGCAGCACATCAAAAAGCTTCTCCACCATGATCAAGTGGGCTTCATCCCTGGGATGCAAGGCTGCTTCAATATACACAAATCAATACACGTAATCTGGCATATAAACAGAATCAAAGACAAAAACCACATGATTATCTCAGTAGATGCAGAAAAGGCCTTTGACGAAATTCAACAGCCCTTCATGCAAAAAACTCTCAATAAATTCGGTATTGATGGAACGTATCTCAAAATAATAAGAGCTATTTATGACAAGCCCACAGCCAATATCATACTGAATGGGCAAAAACTGGAAGCATTCCCTTTGAAAACTGGCAAAGGCAGGGATGCCCTCTCTCACCACTCCTATTCAACATAGTGCTGGAAGTTCTGGCTAGGGCAATCAGGCAAGAGAAAGAAAGAAAGCATATTCAGTTAGGAAAAGAAGAAGTCAAATTGTCCCTGTTTGCAGATGACATGATTGTATATTTAGAAAACCCCATTGTCTCAGCCCAAAATCTCCTTAAGCTGAATAGCAACTTCTGCAAAGTCTCAGGATACAAAATCAATGTGCAAAAATCACAAGCATTCTTATACACCAGTAAAAGACAAACAGTCAAATCATGAATGAACTCCGATTCACAATAGCTTCAAAGAGAATAAAATACCTAGGAATCCAACTTACAAGGGATGTAAAGAACCTCTTCAAGGAGAACTACAAACCACTGCTCAGTGAAATCAAAGAGGACACAAACAAATGGAAGAACATACCATGCTCATGGATAGGAAGAATCAATACTGTGAAAATGGCCATACTGCCCAAGGTTATTTATAGATTCAATGCCATCCCCATTAAGCTACCAATGACTTTCTTCACAGAATTGGAAAAAACTGCTTTAAAGTTCATATGGAACCAAAAAAGAACCCGCATTGCCAGGACAATCCTAAGCCAAAAGAATAAAGCTAGAGGCATCACGCTACCTGACTTCAAGCTATACTACAAGGCTACAGTAACCAAAACAGCATGGTACTGGTACCAAAACAGAGATATAGACCAATGGAACAGAACAGAGTCCTCAGAAATAAAACCACACATCTACAGCCATCTGATCTTTGACAAACCTCAGAGAAACAAGAATGGGGAAAGGATTCCCTATTTAATAAATGGTGATGGGAAAATTGGCTAGCCATAAGTAAAGCTGAAACTGGATCCTTTCCTTACTCCTTATACGAAAATTAATTCAAGATGGATTAGAGACTTAAATGTTAGACCTAATACCATAAAAACCCTAGAAGAAAACCTAGGTAATACCATTCAGGACATAGGCATGGGCAAGGACTTCATGTCTAAAACATCAAAAGCAATGGCAGCAAAAGCCAAAATTGACAAATGGGATCTAATTAAACTAAAGAGCTTCTGCACAGCAAAAGAAACTACCATCAGAGTGAACAGGCAACTTATAGAATGGGAGAAAATTTTTGCAATCTACTCATCTGACAAAGGGCTAATATCCAGAACTTATAAAGAACTCAATCAAATTTACAAGAAAAAAACAAACAACCCCATCAAAAAGTGGGCAAAGGATATGAACAGACACTTCTCAAAAGAAGACATTCATACAGCCAACAGACACATGAAAAAATGCTCATCGTCACTCACCATCAGAGAAATGCAAATCAAAACCACAATGAGATACCATCTCACACCAGTTAGAATGGCAATCATTAAAAAATCAGGAAACAACAGGTGCTGGAGAGGATGTAGAGAAATAGGAACACTTTTACTAACTGTTGGTGGGACTGTAAACTAGTTCAACCATTGTGGAAAACAGTGTGGCAATTCCTCAAGGATCTGACCCAGCCATCTCATTACTGGGGATATACCCAAAGGATTATAAGTCATGCTGCTATAAAGACACATGCACACGTATGTTTATTGTGGCATATTCACAATAGCAAAGACTTGGAATCAACTCAAATGTCCATCAGTGACAGACTGGATTAAGAAAATGTGGCACATATACACCATGGAATACTCTGCAGCCATAAAAAAGGATGACTTTGTGTTCTTTGTAGGGACATGGATGCAGCTGGAAACCATCATTCTGAGCAAGCTATTGCAAGAAGAGAAAACCAAATACCACATGTTCTCACTCATAGGTGGGAATTGAACAATGAGATCACTTGGACACAGGAAGGGGAACATCACACACCGGGTCCTCGTGTGGGGAGCGGGGAGGGGGGAGGGATAGCATTAGGAGATATACCTAATGTAAATGACGAGTTAATGGGTGCAGCACACCAACATGGCACATGTATACAAATGTAACCTGCACATTGTGCACATGTACTCTAGAACTTAGAACTTTAATAAAAAAAAAAGAAAAAAAAGATCTACTCTTTCAGCAAATTTCAAGTATTTGATGGAGTATTGTTAACTATAGTCAACATGTTGTACATTAGCTCTCTAGGATTAGTTCTAGTTCATTTAGTATTAATGAAAACTTTGTGCCTTTTGGTCAACATCTTTCCTTTCCTCCCTCCCCCAGTTCCTGGCAACCACCATTCTATGAGTTTGACATTTTAGGTTCCACATATAAGTGAGATTATGCAGTGTTTGTCTTTCTGTGGCTGGCTTATGTCATTGTGTATAATGTCCTCCAGATTCAGCTGTGTTTTCACAAATAGCAGAGCTTTCTTTTTTTAAGGGCTGAATAATATTCTATTATATATATATATATGTGTGTGTGTGCATATATGCTTTTATGTATGTATGCATGTGTATCACATTTTGTTTATCTGTTCATCCATTGATGGACGTATAAGTTGAGTCCATCCATCTCTTGGCTGTTGTGAGTAATGCTAAAATGAACATGGAAGTACAGGCGTCTCTTTGAGATCCTGATTTCATTTTCTTTGGATACATATTCAGAAGCAGGATTGAGGGACCACATGGTAGTTCAACTTTAAGTTTTTGAGGAACCTTTATATTGTTTTTCTATGGTGGTTATATTAAGTTACATTCCCACCAGTGTAAATTAGTGTACAAAGTATACTACAAAATGTATACTGTACAAGGATTCCTTTTTTTCCACATTCTTGCTGAACTTGTTACCTTTCATCTTTTTGATAGTAATCATCCTAATAAGTGTGAGGTGAAATTTCATAATGGTTTTGATGGACATTTCCCTGATGATTAGTTACACTGAACACCTTTTCATACCGATGGCCATTTTTATGTCTTCTGTTAAAACATGTCTATTCAGGTTCTTTGCCCATCTCCTTGACTCTTTCTCCTTTCTTTCCTCATTCAGATTCATTTATGCTCACATCTTAAAATGTGAAGATTGATTGACATCTCAGTTTTAGACGCTAGTATTTTAGCAAATAAAAAAAAATTTAAAGGCTAAAATTATAAGTAAAGAGCTTTTTATTCTCTAAAATTACCATTTTACTTGAAACGCAATTTTTATTTTAAGTATGCCATGACTCAATACCCAATATTGATTGTCATGTCTTGATTTTTTAATGTTTATTTTTCCTTTGCTATTTTAATTGCTTTGGAAAATTAAAGCAGATATTATGGTATAGGAGAAATATCTTTTATATGGATCTTTTAAAAATGATCGCATCTGATGTTATCTTATTCTAAGATGTAAGGTTCTTGCCACTAAAGCCAGGTAAAGAGTTAAAGCAATGATTCGTGTAATTGAGGGAACAGTAGCTTTAGTTTGACGACTAACCCGAGTCAAGGTTTTACCACTGGAATTACTTAGGTTTACTTTCTAAGTCCCCAGAATGTCTCTTGTATTCTGGGTGATTGATTAAAGAGTTCACAGCAGTAAGTACAACAGTGCCACTATTATCTAATTCAAGGACATAGTATGTATGTGTGAGTCACCATAAAAATGAAGTGATATGTATGGGGGATGCCAAAAACTGTGTAGTAGTTACCAATTTTTGCACATATTGGAGCTATTGCAGGATTGCTATTTCCCTTCCAAACACATCCATACAAAGAACATGCTTGCTTTGCTCTCTTGCCTTTCTAGCGCCTGGCATAGACTAGGCCCTTAATAAGTACTTGTTGAATGAATGAAATAAAGAGCTTAAAATTGTGGAATCAATTTGATGATCATTAAAATGCAAAAATAATTTTCCAGCCAAACCCCAGGATGCTTTATCACTCTTATTTTGTTTTATTTTTATTAGAATTTGACACTTGTTGTATTATCAATCTGTTTATTGTCTGTTTCCCAACCAGAATTAGGATTGTCAGGGATAGTCATATGAAGACAAATACTATAAGCTCAGAGATTATTTATTTCATTTTCTACTGTATCCCAGCCAAAATATTCTGGCATGAAAACATATTCTGAACAAATGAATAGATGAAGAGTTGAAGGCATCTCAACCACAGTAGGACACAAATAAGTTTGATTCACATAAGCACTCCATCTCTACTTTGTTTGCTAACCAAAAATTAGTGAGTAGACACAATTGAAAGTGATAATTAATTATTCTAATATTTATTGATTAGTTTTCTAATATTCTAATTTTCTAAAAATTATTCTAATATTTATTGATAGATTGATTTACTCTTTCATTCAATATAGGACCTAGAAGTAGAATTTAGGACAGGGTTCATCATTTAGGACATGGTTCCTCATTTCCTAGAAAGGTTCTGTTAAATATTCAAGTTTAAAAAAGAATTATTTAGGAGTTAGGACCCCTGAACAAACTGATATAGTTCAGCTGCAAAATAAATTAATCAGGTGGCTTAATGGTTTAATGTTTTTCCTCTGGAGCAAAAGAATATTTTGACTACATTTTTATTTGAACCAACTAGGTACTACAGGGAATATGCTAAGAATAAATGATATTTAATTTCACTTCTATTTATGCAACCACATGTAAAGCCAAAACTGATCAATTATGGTTTAAATAGTTCAAAAATTGTTTTTCATTTGTGTTATCCTGTTCCTGAGTATTCATACACACAATTACCCAGTTTCCTTAGGAAACTGAGCCATCATGTAAGCTAGAATAAATCTGTTCTGAGTTAAACCTCGTGTATTTTAAAATTAATTATAATCATGCAAACACTTACAAAACCAATATTTTGGCAAATGCAGTGCCACGTAAGTGGAAGTATGTAAAGAACTGAAAGTAGAGTTTTCTAAAGATTATTTTAAAAAGTGATTTAATAAAATGAACCAAAGAACATAGAAACAGCCACCTATAAAGCAGACACTGGGAAAGAAGCTTGGGAATAAGAAAAATTACATTAATTATAATATTTTAGTACATGGGCAAAAACAAAATGACAGTGTTATTTTAGAATTACATATCACAATGGAAAATGGTGTTGAAAAGGACTTTTCCTGTTACTAAAATTCATAGGTAGTATCCAAAGTTGAGGACAAAATATCAAGTACCTCACATTCCAGAGAGAAATGAACTCAATTGGAACCCCACTGGTTCTTCTACACCCCAGCATCACTTTAGCCCTCACCCCCTCAGACCTCCCCTTTATGATAGGAAATGAAGGAGTAGAAAAGGAATGGGATAAACAATCAGTCATTACTGTCATGGGACTTGGACTTGGACATAAAAATCTATGGTTTTTGCTTTTTCATTCCTTCTCCAGGAAGAATGGGTGTCTTCTGGCTACAAGAGAATTACGCATGGAGTTTAGGAGTGAAACTGCAACTGCCTTTCCATTCTGTATTTGCTAAGTGTGACGTTGCTGAGTGGCTCTCCATACCTATTGGAGAAGAGAGGAGAAAGAGTCAGATACGGCAGAGTGGAAAGAAGATACCAGTGATGCAGTCTGAATCTTCATATTTAATGTGTAATAACGTGCGGATTTACTCTGGTTTACATGATTAACACTGAAGATAGCCAAACCTAAATCAGTGGTTTTTTAGGGAGGGACATCACAGCAGCAAAAACTTTTATAACAAATAAAAACCTTAGAAAAGAGAAATGAAATCACTACACTTACAGCTGCATTCACCATCATGTCCATTTAATGTGGTAATTCCGACAAAGCAGCTAATACATCAAACTTGACTGGTGGAAGGGAGTGACTGTTTTATAACTGTTTCATGGCTTATAAAAGAGCATAGTAATTGCTAAGTAATTCTAAAATGTTACAGTGTATGGAGAAACAGTTGCATGATAATTTTGCTTGTATTGAAAGTAACACATTTTATTGCCTCCAATTTCTTACTAGGCTAGCTTGGCTTCTTTAGATGGCGGTCTCAAATAGTTTTCCAAGAAAACAGTAGGAATATACTACAAAGTTTCTTAAGTCCTAGCAATTAGAAGTATTATGATATCCCTTCTGCTTAATTCTACTGGACAACTGCCAGCCCAGATTCAAAGAGGGGAGGTAATAGACTCCATTTCTTATGGGAATGACAAAATCACATTGCATAGTGGGTACATACTGGATTGGGAGAAATCTGTGGCTATATTTTGAAATCTACTACAGGTAACAAAACAATTAGCTGAGAACAACTAACATGGACATACTTTTCATCAACACTAAAAGAGACACAAAGTAGAGCATGGGTATTGATTTCCAGTTACTTCTCACTAAAAGGCTGCTAAAATTGCTTGACCAACTATGATTAAAGAAGATATCTTTGTAATAATGGATTTTGTATTTCTCTTTTGGCATTGTCCGGGTTCTGTTCATTCTCTTATGCCCTTAAAAAAGTGCTATATTCCATTATAAGCTTTATACTTTATCCTTAAGATAACAAAAATAAATAGTTATAATTACTCCCTTTTAAAAGATAAGGAATCAAAGATTTTAAAGGCTAAGTAACTTGCTAAGCCACATAGGTGATGAGTGGTGGAGCTGGAATCCAAATCCAGACAATCTGCCCCACATCCATGCTCTTAACCACCATGGTTACTGCTTATTTGATTAATTTGGGGTTCTATTTTCACTCTCCTGTAGATTAGAATATAGCTTGCTTATATCAGGGATTTTATTTTTGGCCTCTGCTAATGCATTTGTTCAAAATTCATACTTAAAATAACATCTTAATCAGGGTGAAGTAGTCAATGTTTGGCGTAATTAATCTGCTTCAGTCATGAGTGGGATTTGTCTGATCTGTGTTGTATAGACTGGATAGTGAGTTAACCAGACCACTATGTCTGAAACAGTCATCCACCAGGGCCATCAACTCAGGCAGTGGCAGATGGAAAACAAAAAACAAAAAACATAGGTTTCATAATGGAAGAAGATACAGGTTGGGACCAGAATCCAGGGTTTCAAATTCTAGCCCTGCCACCTACTAGCTGGGAGACTTTGGGCATGACACTTAATCACTGGGGATAATAATAGATTCTTCTTGATAGTATGATTATGAAGATTAAATTTAATGAGTTCATATTTGTAGAAATGCTTGGAACTCTATTTTTGTGCCTTTTAAACAATTTTTTAAAATTGTATTTACTTCAGACCACCTAGCCAGGGCAAATGATGTGTCTGGGCACTCAGTACATCTGAAGTGTCTGGAGTGGTCAGATGTTAATCCAAACATAGTTTTTTTGGTGTGTTTTTTTTTTTTTTTTTTTTAAGTTTTTAAATTTTTTATTTGCATATTAAAAAAATTGTGCATTCCAATAATTAAAATCATTTGAACAACAAAAAATGACACTCTGATTAAACTGCACTACAGCCTGCAGGACACCTTGGGCCAGCTTGGTTTTACTCTAGATTTCACTGTCGTCCCACCCCACTTCTTCCAACCCACTTCTTCCTTCACCAATATGCAAGTTCTTTCCTTCCCTGCCAGCCAGATAGACAGATGAGAGAGGCGGGCGCGGCCTTCGTTGTCAGTAGTTCTTTCATGTGAAAGGGGCAGCACAGTCATTTAAACTTGATCCAACCTCTTTGCATCTTACAAAGTTAAACAGCTAAAAGAAGTAAAATACGAAGGCAATGCTTGTGGAATGTACAGTGCATATTGGCAGTGCACGCCTCATTGCAATTCGTCTGCTTGCTTCTCCTGTTCAATCGTTTGTTTGGAAGGCAGTGGATTTTTCTCTTGCATCTCTGTCTTCTTCAGTTGCACCTTATCGAATTTCTCGATCTCAGCCATATCAGGTTTGTCAGACGTGGTTGCGGAGGAAAAGCGGAGTGAGGCGCGCGAGAAGGAGCGAAGTCTGGTTGTCCCACCAAGTTGTCCCAAACATAGGTTTTATTTGTCCCACTATCCAATTTGTTCAACCTATTGAAAATACTGATCTTCCATTTGGGAGTTGTCTTTGGTTCAGCTGAACTAGAAATGGGACTAGGGGATGATTGTGTCCTGCATTTTACCTCCCAAAGAGTGGGAAAGGTATTTTTTGTCCTCATCCATACCCAGTATTAACCACAGGTGGGTTTCAGAAATTAAAAGGGAAAACTTTCCTCACTTAGCCCCAGCCTGGGCCCTGAGTGACCTGGGTGACAGTAGCCGCTTGACCTATCACATCTCATCAGCATCTCATGGTTACAAAGTTCTACCCAAGGATGAAAGATAATCAACCCAGTAGTCATGGTAGCCCAATCGGTCTCCCTTTTCTGCACCTCTGGACCTTTGCACAGTGAGTGCTAGGCTGAGGTAGTTCAAATGATCTGAACTTCAAAATTAGAAAATATGGGGCCAGGCATGGTGGCTCGCGTGCCTGTAATCCCAGCACTGGGAGGCCGAGGCAGGCAGATTACTTGATGTCAGGAGTTCGAGACCAACCTGGCCAACATGGTGAAACCCCGTCTCTACTAAAAATACAAAAAATTAGCCAGGCGTGGTGGCATGCGCTTGTAATCCCAGCTACTGGGGAGGCTGAGGCAGGAGAATCTCTGGAACCTGGGAGGCAGAGGTTGCAGTGAGCCAGGATCGTGCCACTGCACTCCAGTCTTGGTGACAGAGTGAGATTCCATCTCAAAAAAAAGAAAAAGAAAACGTGGTTCTCTGGCATTCACTGGCTCTTAAAATTGGAAGTTATTTAATCTTACTAAATATCTCTTTCCTCAACTGTACAACAGGGATGATAATAAAACAGGACCTAATCTCAGTACCTAGTGTATCGTTAGCTCTCATTAAATGGTAGCTATTCTCATTTATTGGATATAGTACATGCTTCAGTTATTTCTCTAAAGCTTAAAGGGCCTAGTTCTCATGGGATATATGCCTATTACTTGGCAAATGTATCCATGTATAAACCATATAATATTGTGCTTTGGAAAAGAACATGAGAAAAGTAAAATTTATACCCAATTGAACTGTAGGAAAATATAATGTTTCAAACAGAAAAAATTTATATCATTTATAATTAGAAGGGCTACTGATTTCAAATTTTGTATTTCAAAGCTCATATATTAACCATAAAATATACATCATAGTGTAAGTTAAATGTACCATTCTAAAGCCTCTATTTTAATTCATAAAGTTCATATTTTTATTGCTGCCTTTTGATTTATTACAAAGGTGATTGCTTTATTTACCCAGTACTGATCTAATAAAAACTTGCTAAGCTTCATTCTCTTATCAATTAAAAAGTTCTGACTCATGGAATGTTAAGATAATCCATTAAAAAATAAAAATATACTGCATGAATGGACAAAAATGTATACATACACAATGGAATACTATTCAGTCATAAAAAATAAAATTCTCTAATTTACATCAACATGGATGAGCCAGTAGAATATTATGTTATGTGACATAAAGTAGACAAGAAAGACAAATACCATAGGATCTCAATCATGTGTAATCTACAAAAGTTGATCTCATAAAAGTAGTGAATAAAACAATGGTTACCAGAGACTGGGAAGGGAAGGAAAGAGGAATAAAGGGGAGAGATTGATTAATGTGTAATACAAAGTTACAATTGGAAAGGAAGACTAAATTCTAGGGTTTTGTTGCACAGTAGGGTGACCATAGTTAACAATAACGCCTTGTGTGTTTGAAAATAGCTAGAAGAGAAGATTTTGAATGTTGCCACCACAAACAAATGATAAATATTTGTGTTGATGGATATACTAATTGTCCTGATTTGATCATCACACAACGTATATGTCTATCAAAACGTCACAGTGTACCTCATAAATATGTACAATTTTTGAGTCAATAAAAAAGAAAAATAATTTAAAAATAAAAAAGCCTGAGATTTGAGCTGCTTACAAATAAATGTTATAACACTACATTGTCATTATCACATTTTGACTCTAATACAAAACTATCAGTTCCACAGCATTTAAGAGCGTTTGTTTAATGTCAATAGCAGAATTCACAAAACTGACAATTTATCTCACTCTCTTGCTCTCTTTAAGTTAAATAGATCAAAATCATGACCAAGAGTCTGAGAAAATGTGTTGTTTATATTTAATAGAGTTCAATACAACTAGAATTTATTCTTGGAAAACTATATTTCAGAAAATTTGAAATGTCAACTCTAGAACCTGAGATAAAAATTCATACTAACTTTGAATTTGGTTCAAAAATAAAAATATAACCCTGCTAGAATTATTCATTAATTGCTTGGAGAGATTTCAAATATTTGACAGTAGGACTAGACAATCCATCATGTTAGAACTGGCATAAGTCTTTGCATTTTAGCTAAAATATTCATGGTTTTAGAAATTTTTAATATTATCTTAGTTAATATTACCTTCAGAATACGTAATTAGCATTGAGTTTACATATTTATTACAAACGGGATAAGAGTTCAATATCACTCCTTGGTCAAATAATACAAACATTAATGTATCCATGTCATCACACTGCCAGCTGCTATTGTTAGAGCATCCCCTCCAAAACTCATGTGGGAAACTTAATTCCCAGTGTGGCAAATCTGGGAAGTAGAACCCTTACAAAGTGAGGTCTAGTGGGAGGTAGACCTCCCACTAGAGGATTAGGGGCTCTGCTTTCCTGGGCTGCTTGGGGTCATTCTCATAGTAGTGACTTCTCCCTCTCACAAGATTGGATTAGTTTTCATGGGAATCTATTAGTTTCTGTGAGAGTGGGCTGTAATAAAGCAAGGACACTGCTTGTGTTTTGTCTCTTTGCACTTGTCTGCTTCCTATTTGACCTTCTGGGATGGCAGCACAAAGACCCTCACCAGAAGCCAAGTAGATGCCGGTGCCATGCTTTTGGACTTTCCAGGTACCAGAATCACAAGCGGAACAAACCTCTTTTCTTCACAAATCACTCAGCATCAGGTATTTTGTTATACCAACACAAAACAGACAAGACAAAGACACCACCTAAATACAGAAAACAGTGTATAAAGGAAATCAAGTGTTACAATGTTCAAGTTGGCTTATAACATCTGGCTTTGATTTATTCATGAAATAAATATTTAAAGAGAACCTGCTTTGTGAAACTTAGAGGAACACTTGATCTTCTCCATCTCTGTTTACTTCTTGAGTTTTGTGGATAGAATACTACTGCTAACAGCTGTTCCGAGAAAACAAGATTAAGAGTCAAAATATTAGAGAATCTTAGATTTTAAAAAGCAATAAGACTTGTTTATGGCAAAAGTTCTTGTTCTTTTAAAAAATTCTTTAAGAAGGGGATTCAGGGTGTTATAAAATTTCCCAAATATAAATGGCCATGGGCCCCTTACCTCCTATCCTAGTAATATTTATTAATATATTAATCAACATTATAGTGTTGTGAAATCTGTTCCTGAGAAGTCGTCTTTTCCAATCTACCCTTCTTGTGGAGTGAGTGACTGCAGACTATTAAATTTAAGTTTTTCTCAAGGACAATATTAGATTTATTTTGGAATTAAACATAGATTTTTTCCACTTCAAACGGATTTTTTCTACTAAATGTTATTTTTTCCATCCAAGTGGAGTCTTTTTCTAGGATCCTGCCATCTAGAGGATCATGAAATGAATAACTTGATATTATCTAATTAGGTTTAATTTGCTTTTACTGCTTAAAATATGTTATATTTTTCTAAGCTCTCAAAGAGATAAACTCTAATAAAAACTCAATGATCTCCTTATGTAGAAATTCTTTGTAAAATGTCATGAATAATTAGTATTAACTATAATCTAATATATTCATAAGCATATATATGCATACATATATATTTACTTCAGATGGTCAGGAAGTCTTCTGTATTTGTGGATTTGTAGTTTACGGTTTCAAAAATTTATATCAAGGTCTGCTCACCATTATTCTTTTTCTTGTTGTTTTTGTTTTTATTGATATTATGCTCCTCTCTTACCATAATGTGATAAATGTTGAAGTGTTTATTAGTTATTCGTACTATCAATCATGTAACTAAAACTTAATGTTAAGTATATGTAGTTGAGAGGGAGAAATATTTGCATAGTGGGGACAGAACAGTATTTAAAATTACCTTATTAGAAAGCCTCCTAAATTATCTTCTATGTGAACAAAAGTACAGAAAATTAAATAGGAAATATCACTTTCATTAGAATTCCTCTCCTTTGTACATAAGTTGAAGTTTTGTTTCAATATAATAAAATTACTATGACAAATTCTTTGTCATGAAATATAGGTTCATCTACATTTTTTACCTAACATATTAAAACTTTTTATTTAAGTAAGTGTGAATTCTGAAGTTACTTTGATATTAGTTAGCTTTATTTAATGAGTGGTGGTAAGAAGTGAGTTCTTATTAAAATGGAAGAAACTTTGATTGATAAGTAATAAAAGAATGCCTGGAAATTGACAATTTGAAACAGGCAAGTATCTAATGATCCAGGTGAGATTATTTTAATTGGCTAGACCTTTGTCACTCTAGTCCATCTCAATAAAAAGTTGATAAGTGACAACAATATGAAACTGTATACCATATCCACATCATCACAGGAGGATCGAGGTTTTGTGGAATCAGAAGCTTATAAAATTTGGAGGAGTAATTTTTAATAAAATATTACAAATACAATAATTCAAAATTTCTAGACATTTCTTAGCAGTTGCCTATTCCATTGAGAGGTCTTGCAGCTTTAAGTTTCAACAGGTTTATGATAAGTAAGCCTTTCTATATTATTCAGATATCAAGGATATCTGCTGGAAAAGCATCACAATTGAGGACAAGAGAACTTTGCCATTTCTGAAATTAATCGTTCTGGATTTTGATTTCATTACAACATAGGCAAGTGTGCATTACATAAAATTATCTCTAAGGTTTCTTTTGATTGAAGAATTTCTATTTTTAAGTGGAAAATTTATTACTTCCGGAGCAAGGCATTCTCCTTGCTAATGTGGAAAAGTGAGTGAATCTTGTTAATTTATTTTGGTACCCTAATTTACATGATTTTTCCTGCCCTCTAAGTTATATTTGCTTTCATAGAGCAAAATATATGTTGGCTGTTCTCAGAGGCCTCAACTTGGTTAAAATATCTTGTTCTGGTTTTACAGTAATAGTCATTATATTTTCTAAGTCAGGGTCCTCAGTACTAGCTCCAGATCGTTAGGGAGAGGTGGGGATCTTACAGCAGAGAAGAGAAAAAAGGAGGAATAGGAATCCGTTCCCAGCATCTGCCTTCTCTTCTTCAGCAAATTTTAGAAATGAAAGCTTGACCTACTAACTGAGACATTAATATCATATATTTGAAAGTTGAAATGATAAGTTCTTATCATTTAGCTTCCACTTATAAGTAAGAACATGCAGTATTTGGTTTTCTTTTTTTTTTTTTTTTAGTTTCTCTCATTTTTTTTATTTTTCTTTTATTATTATTATTATTATACTTTAAGTTCTAGGGTGCATGTGCATAACGTGCAGGTTTGTTACATATGTATACTTGTGCCATGTTGGTGTGCTGCACCCATCAACTCGTCATTTACATCAGGTATAACTCCCAATGCAATCCCTCCTCCCTCCCCCCTCCCCCCTCCCCATAATAGGCCCCGGTGTGTGATGTTCCCCTTCCCGAGTCCAAGTGATCTCATTGTTCAGTTCCCACCTATGAGTGAGAACATGCGGTGTTTGGTTTTCTGTTCTTGTGATAGTTTGCTAAGAATGATGGTTTCCGTAGTATTTGGTTTTCTATTCCTGTGTTAGTTTGCTAAGGAGAATGGCCTCCAGCTCCATCCATACTCTTGCAAAAGACATGATCTTGTTCTTTTTTATGGCTACATAGTATTTCATGGTGTATATGTTCCACAATTTCTTTATCCAATCTGTCATCGGTGGACATTTAGGTTGATTCTATGTCTTTGCTATTGTGAATAGTTGTACAATGAACATTCATGTGCATGTATCCTTATGGCAGAATGATTTATATTCCTTTGGGTATATACCCAGTAATGAGATTGATGAGTCAAATGGTAGTTCTGCTTTTAGCTCTTTGAGAAATCACTATACTGCTTTCCACAATGCAGACGCTAGGGTCTACTTGAGGAGGGAGATGGAGGAGGGAGAGGAGCAGAAAAGATGACTATTGGGCACTGGGCTTAGTACCTGGGTGATGAAATAATATGTACAACAAACCGCCATGACACATGTCTACCTATGTAACAAACCTTCACATGTACCCCCAAGCCTAAAATAAAAGTTAAGTAAAAAAGAAAGCTGAAATGATAATTAAGTTGGGTGGGTAAGCAGAGTTTTGTTTTTTTAAGCACCAGATCAGTAAATATAGAATTGATATGAATATCACTGACATGTGAACATCTTTTCAGGACTATTTTCCCAAAATCAATATAAAGATAGAGTCTCTTTGCTTTCATTTTCTATTTATATATGAAAATATATAGAGAAAAATTATTCAGAGATGGACCAAAATTTTATGTTTGTGTGGTGCCTCTTTGTAATCATTTTACACAACTAAAAAACTGTAAGACAGACTTTTTATTTTTGAAATGGGATTGAAAAATTCCATTTTGTGAACAAAAGAGTTAATTTATAGGATTGGCAATAACCAAACTCCGTCTTTTATATACACAAGTACATAAAGCAAAGTAGTCTTAAAGAAAAATCAAGCATTGTACTGAAGTAGCCTTCCAATTTTACTACAACCCATTTTTTGTGGGATAGATGGGGTTATTTCACATAGATTAAATTTGACAGGATACCAGACTATTGCTATATTTTTCTTTTAATTCAGTACCCTTTTTGATAAATGTGAGGCAGAAAATACATATTTTTGGGTTTTTTTCTGATGGGGAAATTCAATTGAATAATACTTCAAAACTCTGCCATGACTGTGTATCTGGCTTACATTACTTTATAGATAGCTGGAGGGTATTTTAGCCTTGACTTTTCACTTGTCCTGAAAATAGTGATGATGCATGGACCAGCACTACATAGAGATCGCATTTTTCTTTCCAAAAGTGCAGTGTGATTAGCCTTTTTATCCTCCCAAGACTGCTACCTAGGGAGGCTCTCATGTCAAAGCCAATGCAGCTTTGATGAAGCAGTGTCTCAAGATACTATGGTTTAAATTCAGGGCAGCAGTTGGGAATGGATTGTTTACTGGTCTTATTGTTCACTCAGATTTGTCCCTGTCTCATACAGAGATTGCAAAGGATTTTTTTTTTTTTTTTTTTTTTTTTAGACAGAGTTTTGCTCTTTGTTGTCCAGGGTGGAGTACAGTGGCGCGATCTTGGCTCACTGCAACCTCCCCCTCCCAGGTTCAAGTGATTCTCCTGTCTTGGCCTCCCAAGTAGCTGGGATTACAGGCACCTGCCACCACGCCTGGCTAATTTCCGTATTTTTGGTAGAGACAGGGTTTTACCATGTTGGCCAGGCTGGTCTCGAACTCCTGACCTCAAGTGATCCACCCACCTTGGCCTCCCAAAGTGCTGGGATTACGGGTGTGAGCCACGGCACCCGGCTAAGAAGGATCTTTTAACTGAACTCTGCATACTGTTTATGGCCTTTGGAGACAGAAGAAATAAAAAGATGATACATTCAGGGCAAGGAGAATGAAGGGAGCTGGGAGAGACTCAACAGTTCGTTTCTAACCTGGCATTATGGAAGTTCCCGGGCACATATGCCAGTCTGTCAAGCTGAAAATATAGTTATTCCTGCAAACACTGAGAAAAATTTCAAAATAAAACTCTCAGATATGCAAAACTTTAAAAGGACAGAGTCAACCAAATAGGTCTAAGAATAAGCAAAATTAATGTCAGTTAAGACCATTTCCCTCTGAATAATGGTGAGAGCACTTGGTGGAGAAGTCTAGGTATAACTGACTCTTAGCATTTGTATCCAAATATCATAATTGATTTATAACTTTCCCTGGTTTATCTGAGTCCTACAATCTACCTATTTTAGTAATCCCTGCCTAAGGTGGCACAGCTCACTCTGGTCCATGGCAGCATGGCACATTCACCTTTGAGGCCCAATCTGTTCTGAAGATAACAGAAGGGACTCCACTACACTTTAACAGATTACTCAAAGGGATTCTAGCCCCGTGAGCTTCTTCACACTGAAAAATGGGATAATGGCAATTCATCTAACAGGAATACAATTCTTTGGACCTGCAGGCACCAAAATAACGACAAAAATCAATGAGAAGGAAGCTAAGAATCCCACTGGACCCAATAGGTAAAACAGGAAAAGTCTCATTATGTTCATGAGACATTAATTTGTATCTGTTTTTTTCATTTGCATCATATCTGGAGAAAGGTAAATAATCCACACATTATTTTAATTGTAATGTTTTCTTAGGGCTGTGCTCTGTCACTCATGCTGGAGTGCAGTCGCATGATCACGGGTCACTTCAGCCTCAACTTCCTGGGCTCAAGCAATCCCCATGCTGCAGCCTCTCAAGTAGCTGAGGCCACAGGTACATGTGCCACCACACCCAACTAATATTTTTCTTTCTTTCTTTTTTATTGTAGAGATAGGGTCTCACTATGTTGCTGAGGCAGATCTTGAACTTCTAGGCTCAAGCAATCCTACTGCTTTGCTCTCCCCAAGTACTGACATTGCAGGCATGAGACATCATGCCCAGACTCTTAATTTTTAATTTTTAAAAATATGACCAAACGGGAGCTGAGATCTGCTTTTATGAAATGGAAGAGTGGTGGTCAAAGAAGCAGTCATTGTACTAGGAAATGGCTTGAAAGGATTTTGCTTTTCTGTCATCTCCATTAACCTTCCCCACCCACCACTAAGCAAAACAAATCAAAAACAAAAGCAAACAAACAAAAATCAACCCTCAGTAAATTTTCCATTTACGTTAAATTTTGCCGTGCAATGTTTTAAAACACGTTTTAGTCTCTCATATAATTCCTTGATTCACATACACACACACACACACACACACACACACACACGCCTCTCCTACCAAGAAAAATGGAGGCAGCAGGACAGGAAGAAGAGACAGGACTTCACTTACCTTGGTGGCTACTGCATCCAGTCTTCCTGGTTCCTCCTTCCTCCTTTTTTTGGTGGCATTTGTAAATTAAGGCATGCAGAAGACATCTGCTATGATTACCCTAGGATTCCTTGTATTATCACAAAATTCACTTTCAGGTTTCCAAGGGATGATCCAGTTTGTGTATTAGCCATGCTTATACAAATAAATAGAATACTTTGTGAAACAATTTTAAATATTTGCTCAGAACGAACAATATTCTTTACTCAGTAGGCGACATGTATTGGTTGAAGTTACATAACGAATATTTTAATAAGAGAATGCTTTTTCCCATCTCAGCCTTCATCGCACATAGTTTCTTTCTACTGCTAACCCCTCTCAGCAGTGGCTAGTTGTAAACTGAAGGCTAAGATGTCTGCAAGAAGCTGAGAATCTTAACATTGTGGAGTGCAGGCTGTAGGGCGAATGACAAGATAGATGTAACAAAGTATAGAGAAGCAGGGAGAGTTTCTCTGCCCGGCTAGGACATGTCATATATATAATGGAGAAAGCAGTCCACATAAAAAACATGTCTACTTATAAGGTGTGATTTAAATGGCTAAGTTTAAATGAAGACGGTCTGTGCCTCATATTGATTTTTATGTTATTCTTTGTCCCGTTAATTGAAATATTGTTATCTGGATATATAATTCTCTTATTAACAGCATCTGTGAGAAAAACTGTGCATGAATTGTTCATGTGGTGTGCATATATGAAGGAATTTTTAAATTTTCACTGGGTTTTTTTCATGTTTCAGAAAAAAAAGTAGCAAATCACTCCTTCAAAGAAGAAACGTGACATTATCAAGGATGTTGTTCCCATGGCATCATTGACTTTATCCAATGGCAATAGCTTATATTTCCATAGAAACTGGATCTGACAATGACTGCTAAAAGTGTAGTCCCTCATAGCAATATCAGTTAAATTAAAAAGGAAGCATAAATTGTCTTATCAAAATCTTTTCCCACACAGTCCACATTCTCACATTGTCCTCTGCTATTTTATTAAATACTGACTTGCTGCCCAAAGGAATGGCTTTGTAAGAAGGCTTGAGAGATATAGTAATACCAGTAATTTAGGTGTAAATTAAAAAAAATTATAGTGCTTATTTCATTTGTTAGAGATAAATGTATATAAATCTTCCAGCAGAGAAGTTTCCAAATCACTTATTTTTTCCTTTGTTCTTTACTTCTTTTTCTTCATTTATTTTTTTCTCCCTTCATTCGTTCTATCCTTCATTCTTTTTTTCTTTCCTTTCTTTCTTCTTTCCTTCCTTTCTCCTTGTCTCTCTCTTCCCTCCTCTTCCTAGCTTTTTTTTCTTTCTATACATCCATCTTTCCTCTCTTTCTTAGATATCTGTTTTCCTTTCCATATTTTAAAAGCATCCAGGATTAAGTCGTGTACTAACTAAGGAACCAACGATTTCTTGATCTTCTCTCTCATTTTTTAATTTGGTCTAGTTTATACCTATCTAGTAATGAGTAATCTGTGGCTACAAGAAAAATAACGAGTTCAAATCCCTTCTAACATAACCGAGAGACCCCTGTGCACACCTATAAAGACACAGCCCCCCGCCATATTCCCCAACTTTCTACCATTCAACAGAAAAACTCCCAGGAAGAAGAGCAGCTCAGAATTTTTCTAGTAAGCTGTTTGATAGGAAAGCCAAGATGCCCTTTTCCTCTTTTGATAATGGGCTATTGTTTCTGCATTTCCTTTAAGGGTGTCAGGCAGGGAGATAAAACTTGGGAGGGAAGACTGGATGCAGGCTTCTGACTAATAACTTGAGTCAGAAATAGGAAAAAAATAGTTCCTTATTTTCTTTCCATCTGTCTGGCCTCATTTATTTATTATCCATTCGTATAATAGATATTAACTGAATCCCCACTGTTTCCTCACATCTCCACATAATGCACTTACCTGTTCCTTTGCATTCTTGATTAATGTCATGCCTCACTTGGATTTCTCTGATAGCTCTTACTTCCTGTCTTTTTCTCATCATCGACCCTTTTCTTCAACCCACCCTACAAATCTGTAGCCAGGTCAAGCTTGCTATGGGACTGTTTGGATACTATTATTTCCATTCTTAGGAACTTCCAGAATCTTCCCAGTTTTATAGAATAAAATTCAAACCTTTTAGCCTTCAATTCAGGGTCTTATAATCTGGGTCCAACAATTCTACTTTTTTAATACCTTATACATAAGCAAGACCGAGCTATGTGTTTGTTCTCCTTGTCCTCTTTTTCTCTTCCTGTCCGCATGCTGTGCTCTCTCCCGTAAGTGCTGATTGACTCACTGATCCTTTTGGCCTTCTTCCTTTACTCAACTGTCAAGCTTCACTTCATCTTCCCTTTTCTGCTCTCCAGCAGGAATTCACTTCTAGCTCTTCTACAACCCATGGAACTTTATCTCTCCTGTAACATTTTGCATTTTTGAGTTTACAGTTATGAGTATTTGCATACATCACGTATTTGCCATTGTAGAATGTATGCTCCTTGAGAGCAGAGTGCACCATTGAATACGCTTTATAGTTCAACAGCATGCTTTGTAGTCTTCAACTGAGTAAATGGATGTATGTTCTGCAATGCCACTCTCTATCAGTTTTAAAAAGACATGTTTAATAATAAGCCTATTGCTAATTTCAGCTATAATGGGGGTGATATTATGGTCCAGTAAGAGCCTTTTGTATCAAGACTTTAAAAACTTTTCTTGCTATGTAGACAGTGGCAGTTCCATCAGTCCCAGCAAGATCAGAACCTCTGGAGAATCATAACCTTCCTTTGGTACACAAACTATTGTCCATTAACATCTTACTGACTGTAATGATGCTTACCAATCAGATTAAGAAATGTACTCCTAACCCAAGACAAGGGTACCTCTTACTCCTTATTCCTAACAGTCTTCTTTGAATGTGTTTTAAAAAATTCACAAGTTTCCAAAATCAAAATGTATAAAAAAGTATATAATGCAACATCTCCTTGCCACCCTATTCGTCATGTGCCCAGTTGCCAGTACACTGATAAATAGATATTGCTGTGTTAGAGTCTTGGGGATCTTCCTAGAGAGCTTTGTAATATAAATGTTATTATGTATATTTAAGATATATAGCATGATGTTGTGGGATACATATAGATAATAAAATGATTAATGCAACAAATTAAAATATCTATCATTTCATATAGCTCCTCTATTGTGTATGTGTGTGGCAAGGGCAGCTAATATCTACTCATTTAGTAAAACTTCTAATTACAAGGCAATATTATTTATATATTTATTTATTTTTATTTTTATTTTTTGAGGTGGAGTTTCACTGATAAGCCCAGGCTGGAATGAAGTGGTGTGATCTCGGCTCACTGAAACCTCCACCCCTCAAGTTCAAGCAATTTCTCTTACCTCAGCCTCCCAAGTAACTGGGATTACAGGTGCAGGGCACCACGCCCAGCTAATTTTTGTATTTTTAGTAGAAATGGGGTTTTGCCATGTTGGCGAGGCTGGTCTCGTACTCCTAACCTAAGGCGATCCACCTGCCTCAGCCTCCCAAAGTGCTAACATTACAGGCGTGAGCCACTGGCAATATTGCTAACTTGGCTGGGACGCCCAAGGCAATATTATTAACTATAGTCCTCATGTTGTACATTGCTATCTAGACCTGTTCATCTTACCTGTCTGCTACTTTGTATTATTTGAGCCCATTTTCTCCCCAGGACAACCTCCTGGTAACCACTGTTTTATTCTCTACTTTTAGAGAGATTTTTATGTACACAAAATCAAATATAAATGAACGTTTTTCTCATGTTTTATGCCAATCATATCATACTATACACATTTTACGTATTTGTGTTTTTTTCCTTTAAAATGTTTCTTCAAGATCTTCCTAGATCATATTGTGTCATATTCAATTGTATGGTAGTGTATCACATTCAGTTCTGGGGATATAACATATTTAAAGAGTTGCTGGTTGACAGATAATGAAGTTTGTTTCTAAACATTATTACAGCCTATACCACAATGAATAACCTTGTACATACATTATTTTCTGTGTATGGGAATTTATGTGTATGATACCTTCCTAGAATTTGTTGCTGAAAGTGTATATAATCTTGGATAGATACCTTATAGTCTTGGACAAATACTTCAAAATTATCCTCCATTTAGACTGTACCAACTTGGACTTTTATCAGCAATGAATGAGAATTTCTATTTCCACAGACTTGCCAGTTGTGTTTTTTGTTTTGTTTTGTTTTGTTTTCAGACGGAGTCTCGCTCTGCCGCCCAGGCTGGAGTGCAGTGGCCGGATCTCAACTCACTGCAAGCTCCGCCTCCCGGGTTCCCGCCATTCTCCTGCCTCAGCCTCCCGAGTAGCTGGGACTACAGGCGCCGCCACCTCGCCCGGCTATTTTTTGTATTTTTAGTAGAGACGGGGTTTCACCGTGTTAGCCAGGATGGTCTCGATCTCCTGACCTCGTGATCCGCCCGTCTCGGCCTCCCAAAGTGCGGGGATTACAGGCTTGAGCCACCGCGCCCAGCCTGTGTTTTGAAACTTTGATTTCTGCCAAGTTGATGCTGAAAAATAGTCGCTTTAAAAAATATGAAATGGGCTGGGCGCGGTGGCTCAAGCCTGTAATCCCAGCACTTTGGGAGGCCGAGGCGGGCGGATCACGAGGTCAGGAGATCGAGACCATCCTGGCTAACATGGTGAAACCCCGTCTCTACTAAAAAATACAAAAAATTAGCCGGGCGAGGTGGTGGCGCCTTGTAGTCCCGGCTACTCGGGAGGCTGAGGCAGGAGAATGGCGTAAACCCGGGAGGCGGAGCTTGCAGTGAGCTGAGATCCGGCCACTGCACTCCAGCCCGGCGACAGAGCGAGACTCCGTCTCAAAAAAAAAAAAAAAAAAAAAAAAAAAAAAATATATATATATATATATATATATATATGAAATGTTTCATGAATTTGCACATCCTCTTTGTTCAGAGGCCCTGCTAATTTCTGAATGGCATCAATTTTTGGTATGTGTGTTGCTGAAGTGAGCACTCTGTTTACCTTTTATCTGTGTCTCTATGATTGTGAGATCGATGTGTTTTCAGGTATTTAAGATATTTGCAGATTTTTAATTTCAAGATGAATTTAATACAATTTACTTTAATATTAATTTTGAATTTAATATGAGTTTTTCTACTTTTTAAACTACAAATTCATTGAAAATTTTTATACATTTCAGATCTAAACTATGATGTGACTTGCATATGTTTTTTTCAGTTTATCATTTGTCCTTAGCCCTTCAATATGATGACTTTTGCCATGTAAAAGTGTTTTGTTGTGTTATTTTTTTTTTTTTTGATGAATTCTGAATTTTGAGTCCTAGAAAGGACTTTTTGTACATTGAGATTATAAAACAATTCTCTTGTCTCCCCACCCCACACAATCTCACCCTCTGTAGCTTTTGTGGACTCATTTCCTTACCTGTAAATTTTGAATCATTTGAAATTTAATCTGGTATGGATCTGACACTATTTTTGTACCAATACCATTTATTTAATGTCATTTTATCCATACTGGTATGAAGTGACTTTATAACATACTAGCTTTAACATACTACCTTTAAATAAGTTTGAGATCAATTTTTGAAAATTCTATTCTATTGAATTCATATTCATGTGCCAATACCACAATATCTTAATTACTGAGACTTATAATACATTTTGCTATTTAAGAGTGCTAATTACAAAATATTGCTCTTGTTTTTCATACATTTTATGGCTCTTTTTACTTTTTCATTTTCCAGTATGCAATTTAAAGTCAGCAATGTATTTTAAGAAACTGTTAATTTTGTTTCAAGAGCATATTAAATTTATAAATTAATGGGGAAAATTGATTACTTTTTAGGCTAAATCTTCCTATCAAACAACTCTGTAAGCTATTACCTCAAGTTTTCTTTTGTCAGAAGTATATTAAAATTTTACTAATTTTTTGTTAAGTTTGTTGCTAAGTACTTTTCTTGCTATTAGAAATTTTACTTTTCATCTTGTCATACTTTCTCTAATAAGTTGTGTATGTGAAATCATTTACTTTAATTATAATAATTATTTTCTATGGCTTACTTGCCAAGTTCTCTTATTTACTGTAGTGATTTTTGTTAATTATACTTAATTTACCTCCAAAATAGCAATCCCCAGTCATATAATTTTCAAATAGATATGTAAAACCTATCTTCAAAGCTTATAACTCATTTTTTCTCTATATTCTAATTGTTTTGGTTATAAAATTATTAAATAACAATGATAGTGGACTTCCTTTTTGTTTTATCCTCTGCAACAGTTTAAATAGAAATGGGATTATCTGTTCTTTTGGGTTTTGTAGAAAATTCCTCTGAAAAATAATCTTAAACTAGTAGTTTTTGGTGATAGGTACTTAACAAAAGTTTTCATTTCTTTTATGTTAATTTGTTTTTTTAAATGCTGGTGTGTTTTTTTCAATAAAATAGGTTTCTGTAAATTATGTTTTTCTAGGAAATTGCTTAACTTTTTAGGTTTTACATAGAAGTAAGCACAATTATTTCTTATGACTCTAAATTTTCTCCTTTTGTACTTTGGGTTAACTAGCTACTTAATATTTCTGACTTTTGGTAATTATGCTTTCCTCTGTTTTTGCTAGATTTGTTTTATTAGCTCTATTTTACTGTTTTCTTCTGGTACTTCTAGGCTTCCCTTGCATTATCCTAGTTTTTCTCTTATGTTTCTGGTCATTGTTTATCAAATTTCTTTGCCATTTTATTTTTGATATCTAAATTGTAAGCGTTGCAGGTTAAAGGTTTAGCCTTCTTTCTCAGCATATTCTTTTTCTATATAGGCTGTCTCATCGACAACGTGGTTTAAATGACTCCCTAAAATATATTACTCATTGAAATTCCACCTCTTAGTTATAGGCACACATTATTCTTTCAGTCATTCATAGACTAATAAAATTACATATATCTAAAACTTGGTTCTCTTCCTTCAGTGTTTCTTATCACTGTGAATACCACCAGCATCTGCCCAGTCTCAATCACAGAATCCTAAAGGGATTCTCTCATACATTTGTTCCTTTAATGTCTATTCCCTCTAAAGTAATGGATCCCTTTAATTTTCCCACTTAAGTGTCTCTTTAACATATCTTCTCTCTTTACTGTCATGACCCTCTTCTAAGCCACCATCATCTTTTGCCTACCAAGGGGATGGCCTCCTGCCCAGTCTCAGTTTTTTCCCAATTCATTCTTCATATTGAAGCCACGTTAATTCCATAATCCCTTTCTCTTGCTTAAGTTCACTCATAGCTTATTATTATTGTCCAGGGAAAAAACTAGAAATATTTATATGGTTTTTAAGGTTCTGAATGATGTGGGCCCTAGACACCAGTCTCAGCTCGAGTCACTCTACCCTTTGCTTTCTCCAGTCCAGACAAACCAACAGTTTTACTATTCCATTTATTACTAATTCACTATCTTTAGACTTGGTCTTCAAGACATGTTTCTCAGATTTTTTTCCTCATTTTTTATTTTTTATTTTTGTGGGCACATTGTAGGTGTATATCTCAGATAAGATTCCTCATGTTCATCTTTTCTAGATCCTTTGGGTAGCTCTCTTTCCTCCGTATACCAATTGAGTTTTCAAGTATACAACAAATTACATAATTATGTGTTTAGTGTTGATTTTTCATACAACATGTAGCCTCAGCGTGGATATCTCTTTAGTACATGACTTAATCCCCAGTAACTAGTAAGATTACTATCTTCTTTTTTTTTTTTTTTTTTTTTTTTTTTTTTGAGGCGGAGTCTCGCTCTGTCGCCCGGACTGGAGTGCAGTGGCCGGATCTCAGCTCACTGCAAGCTCCGCCTCCCGGGTTTACGCCATTCTCCTGCCTCAGCCTCCCGAGTAGCTGGGACTACAGGCGCCCGCCACCTCGCCCGGCTAGTTTTTTTTTGTATTTTTAGTAGAGACGGGGTTTCACTGTGTTAGCCAGGATGGTCTCGATCTCCTGACCTCATGATCCGCCCGTCTCGGCCTCCCAAAGTGCTGGGATTACAGGCTTGAGCCACCGCGCCCGGCCAAGATTACTATCTTCTAAAGAGTTCAAAACATTGAAAGAAAAAATGTTATCAAGAAAAAAGTAATAAAAGTTTAGAAAATGTATTATTATTCTCTAAAAATTAAAACAGAAGATCTGTATTAGCATGATATTAAAAGAGAATTATAAATTTAATATTTCATCTTGGCAAAGAAATAAATGATTAATGATCAGTATTACTGTAATTTTCTAACCATCTGGAATCATAAACAATATGAGATGCCCAGGTTATACAAAATAAACTCTACCTGAATATATATGCAAATGTATATGTAAAGATTTATATGTAAAATGATGTAATTTTATTAAATTATGGGAAATAAACATGCATAAATATTTGTACAATCTTGGTCTGAATACAACTATAAAATTTGAGGGCAAAGGCATATATGACAGAAGAAATGAATAGTGATTGAAACCAAATAAGAAATGAAATATTGGCCGGGCACAGTGGCTCACACATGTAATCCCAACCCTTTGGGAGGCTGAGACGTGTGGATCACCTGAGGTCAGGAGTTTGAGACCAGTCTGGCCAACATGGTGAAACCCTGTCTCTACTAAAAGTACAACAAATTAGCTGGGCGTGATGGCATGCGCCTGTAATCCCAGCTACTTGGGAGGCTGATGCAGGGGAATTGCTTGAACCAGAGAGGTGGAGGTTGCAGTGACCTGAGATTGTGCCAGTACACTCCAGCCTGGGCAACAGAACGAGACTCTATCAAAAAAAATAAAGAAAAAAAAGAAAGAAAGAAAGAGAAGGAAGGAAGGAAGGAAGGAAGGAAGGAAGGAAGGAAGAAAGATTACTAGTAGAAAAAATTTCATAATAAGAAATGTTCACAACAGGAGGGTAAAAGTTGTTTAATATATGTGACAGAAAATAAGTTATTGTCCTTACGTGTTAAATGAATTCTTTGTGATTATTTAAGAGATAATCACCAAGAAAATGACAAACATCTAAGTTAAAGAAAAAAATAATGATTTTAAACAGGCAATTCATACAATATTAAATGCCGAATTATATGGTAATTTTGACTGCTTTAATAGCCATGGGAATGAAAATAGAAATGGTATATTATTTAATTAGGATGACAATGATTAAAAGAATGATAATGTAAGAAATAAAGAATATATTAACATAATTAAGGAATGATCAGAAGAACTAGCTAACAGAAAAAATAGACATTGTTATACAAAGATGGCAAGATTATAAATTGAAATAACCTTCACAGAGGACAAATTGGCATTATGAGTCAAAAATGTTTAGAATGGTCACACTCACTCATTCCTCTCTGAAAAACAACCTAAGAAAATATTCAATTGAACACAAATGGATGTGTCTTACTTGTCATTTAGTGTCCTACTTGCAGAAGTGAATAGGACTTTATGGCATAAATATTCATATTATCCATGTTTATAGATACACCTAATTTTCTTCCCCCTGCTTTTAAAAAATTTGTTTTTTATTCACTGTAATTTTTTTCTATAAGTCCTTACATATTTAGAAACACATCCTGAAACAAGATAAAATACTAATACACATACACACACACAAGTGCACACACCATTGCTATTTGTAGTTGCAGCTTTTAACAGAGTGCTTAATGTATAGAAACCATTCCATAATTTCTACTTAAATCAAACTGAAGTGAATACTGTATCATAGGAATTATACAAGCAGAACGTGTATTATCCACTTGGCAAGGATGTTTGCCTTCTTGTGAAATAAAATAAATCTTTCATGTTTTTCCAAAGCTCATCTCTAGAAGCTAAGTCATGGTATGCTTAATTGATTTTGATTTGCTCTCACATTTTGTATATAGATTTCTTTCATCTCACAGAAACACCATCTCTATTACAGGATTTGGGTAGAGCTAGCAGAGCTGCTGTTGACCCTAGTAAGTGCCCTAGAAAGTCAATTGTTGAAGGCTGAAAGAGTGAGGGTGGTGATCAACTCAGTATACCACTGGAGGCTATGTGAGTAAACAGCAAACTGTTCTCATGAAAGCAGGATGTTGGCAAACTGACAAACTGCATCTGCTGCCCAGAAGGAATGATGATGGCAGTCATGACCCAGGCACAAGTGTTTCTTGTGATCAGGCAAATCTAAAGTCTGTTAGCAATAACGTGAACCTGTGATCAATCAAGCAGTTGACCAATCATTACCTCCTCCTCCCTGCTCTTGTTACCCAATAAATACTAAGGGCTGTGAAACTCGGGGACTGCCTTTGCTCACTAGAAGCAGGGAGCTCTCTTCTTCCCCAGCACCTTCCTTTAAAACATTTTTTTTTCTTAAGTTTTCATTTCTACGTTTTGTTCCTTCCTTCAGTCTCATAATGATGGTCTCAAGTAGTAACAATGGTAACTGCTATAGTGATGGTCTCAAGCAGTAACAGTAGCAACTGCTGTAATGTGTCTCAAGTAGCAGCAGTGGCAGTCCACCACAGTCAATTCTACTTTATCTACAAGTCACCAGCACACAGGTACCTTTTGTTTGCAAAGGCAAATATACAGTAAGTTGCCAGCCAGCAAAGGCTTCATCTTACTTATCACTATATCTAAAACTTTAATTTTCAGCTAAGCAAGTCCAGAATTAAACTCCTCATTACCGCTATTAGGCATTAACTTAATCGGTGATGATTATTTTGGTACATTTTTCAAAGTAACATACTCAAATGGCTGTGACATGACAATCTGGAAGTTCAGGGCTAAAAGAATATTTGATTTAATTTGTAGAAAGTATAATTCTTGAGATAAATTAACAAATACTAATAAATGCAAAGTTTAATATAAAATTAGTGTTATGCAGAATTGTAATAATAAGGGAAGTGTTTTGATTTTGTAACAGTTTAGCTTTTAAATAAATACAATGTTTCATTATTTGAAAAAATGATTATTTATAAAACATACAATTTGGTAATTGGATGCACATTTTCTTGGAAGGAAGATATTGCAAGTACATGTAATTGAACATTAACATCAAGGATATTACTACTGTTTAGACCTAAAAGTGTTTGTTCATCAGAAATTGAAGATTTTGCAAATAACTTGCTGTTGTCATCTTTTTTTTTTTTTTTTTTTTTTTGGAAATGGAGTTTCGTTCTTTTTGCCCAGGCTGGAGTGCAATGGTGTGATCTCGGCTCACTGCAACCTCCGCCTCATGGGTTCAAGTGATTCTCCTGCCTCACCCTCCCAAGTTGCTGGGATTACAGGCATGCCCTACCATGCCCAGCTAATTTTGTATTTTTAATAGAGATGAGGTTTCTCTATGTTGGTCAGACTGGTCTTGAACTCCCGATCTCAGATGATCCACCCACCTTGGCTTCTCAAAGTGCTGGGATTACAGGCGTGAGCCACCATGCCCAGTCAGTGGTCATACTATTAATGAAACAATAAATATCCTGATGTCATAAAGCCAAATCACTATGATATAGTAAAGACCTCAGATTAAAGACTATTCTTATAGTCTCTGTAAACACAGGGATTTTCACACCTTGGTTTGAGTACCTTTTACAATAACTTTTAAAATGGTTATTGATCATTTGTAATTACAATTACTTAGTGAATTAGTCTGTCAATATTTGACAACTCCTAAGATAAATCTAAAATTTCATAAGTTGGTTCTAAAATTCACCTGTAAGATTAAATGACTAAGAAAAGCCAAGATAACTTTAAAGAATAGTGATGGGAAGTTTATTTTAAAACTATTTTTCATATTTATTTTTATTTATAATAACTGGTAATAAATTTTTTTAATTTGTTTTTTATTGGAAAAAATAATTGTACATATGTATGGGGTACATGTGATATTTTGATATATGCATACAGTGTGTAATGATAAAATCATGGTAATTGGGATATGCATTACCTCATTTTTCAATTCCTTGTGTTGAGAACACTTCAAATCTTCTCTTCTAGCTACTGTGCAATACACAATAAATCATTGCTAACTATAACACCCCATTGTGCTATCAAATACTAGAACTTATTTATTCTCTCTAACTGTATATGTGGACCCATTAACCAACCTCTCTTCACCGCCTCACCCTCTTTCCAGCCTCTGGTAGCCACCATTCTCCTCTCCACCTCCACAAAATCAACTTTTTTAGCTCCCACATATGAGTAAGAACACATAATCATTGTCTTTCTTGCTTATTTCACTTAACATAATAACTTCCAGTTCCATCCATCTTGCTGCAAATGACAGGAATGTATTCTTTTTGGATGGCTGAATAGTATGCAGTTGTGTATATATACCACATTTCCTTCATCCATTGATTGTAAAGTTAGGGATAGTACAGTGATAAACATGGGAGTGCAGATGTCTTTTCCACATATTGATTTCCTTTTTTATATTTAGACACATGCCCAGCAGAAATTGCTGAGTCATATGGTAGATCTATTTTCATTTTTTAAGGAGCCTCCATACTGTTTTCCACACTGGTTGTACTAATATACATTTCCACCAAAGGTGTGCCAGCATTCTTCTTTTTCTGCATCCTTGCCAGCATGTTATTTTTTGTCCTTTTGATAATAGCTATTTTAACTAGGGTGAAATGATTTTGCATTGTGGTTTTTATTTACATTTTTCTAATGATTAGTGATGTTGAACATTTTTTCATATGTCTGTCGGTGATTTGTATGTTGTCTTTTGAGAAACATCTATTCGGGACATTTGCCTATGTTTAAAAATTTATTTGTTTTGTTTTTGAGACAGGGTCTTACTCTGTCACCCAAGCTGGAGTGCAGTGGCACTATCTCAGCAGACTGCAGCCTCCACCTCCCACGCTTAAGCAAACCTCACACCTCAGCCTCCAGAGTAGCTGGATTATAAGTGTGCACCACCACACACAGTTAATTTTTGTACTTTTTGTAGAGATGGAGTTTTGTCATGTTGCCCAGGCTGTTCTCAAACTCCTGACCTCAAGCAATCTACCTACCTCAGCCTCCCAAAGTGCTGGGATTACAGGCATGAGCCATGGAGCCCAGCCATTTGCCCATTTTTAAACTGAATTGTTTTTTTCTATTAAGTTGTTTGAGTTTCTTATACATTCTGGCTATTAGTTCCGTGTTGGCAGCATTAATTTGAAAATATTCTCTTCTAATATGTAGGCATCTCATGCTCATAGATTGGAAGAATTAATATTGTGAAAACGACCATATCACCAAAAGTAATCTACAGATTCAATGTAATCCCTATCAAAATAACAATGATGTTCTTCACAAAAATAGAAAAACAGAATCCTAAAATTTATGTAGAATCACAAAAGACTCCAAATAGCCAAAGCAATCTTGAGCAAAAACAACAACAACAAAAGAAAAAACAAACAAAGCCGGATGCATTACACTGCCTGCCTTCAAAAATATATTATAAGGCTATCAAAAACAGCATTGTACTAACTTAATAACAGACACATGTTCAAATGGAGCAGGTCAGAGAGCCCAGAGATAAATCCAAGTATTTCCAACTAACTGATTTTCAACAAAGGTACCAAAGGTTTTGATTGGGAAAAGGACAGTCTCTTCAATAACTGGTGCTGGGAAAACTGGATATCTGCAAGCAGAAAAATGAAACTATATCCCTATCTCTCACCATATATAAAAGTCAAATCAAAATTGTTTAAAGATTTAAATGTAAGACCTGAACTTGTGAAACCACTAGAAGAAAACATTAGGGAAATGCTTCAGAGCATTACTCTGGGCAAAGATTTTGGGGGAAGACCTCAAAAGCACAGGCAACAAAAGCAAAAATAGACAAATTAGATAATGTCAAGCTAAAACGCTTATGCACAGCAAAGAAAACAATTAACATAGTGAATAGACAATCTACCGAATGAGAGAAAATATTTTGAAATCATATTAATTAAAAGTTTGTTGTTAGTGCTGAAAAAGACAGTAGTTAAACCAATAGAGCAGGAGGCAGCACAGAAAGAGTCCTGAGCATAAATGGGAAATGATATATGACAGAGGCAACATCTGGAGAAAAAAATACGAACTATTCAATGAATGTTAACAAGAAAAGAGACGATTCGCAGGAGGGAAAATTATCAGATTCCCATTATAATCATGCAGAAAAATAAATCCTCAATGGATTAAAGACCTAAATGTGCAAAGCAAAATTATAAAGACCTACAAAGAAAATAAAAAAGCATATGTTTATACCTTAGGATTCGTAAGGATTTCTTACAAAAATACAAGATATAAAAAATTATCGATAGCGTTGATAACAATAAAATTAATAAACTATAAAACAAAGTTAAATTACATACTAAACCAGAAGTTATTTGCACTGCCTGCATTGTCTGGCAAAGGATTATATCTAGAATATATGAGGATATTGTACAAATCACTAAGTAAAACAATTTAACAGGTAAAATTATCCAAGAATGTAAATAAATGCTAATTAACATAAGGAAATATTCTGAAATATTATTTCTTGAATAAAAGAACTGTCATTCTCATTATATTGTTATGTCCTTATTAGATTATATTATCAAACATTTTAAAATTTGACAATTCAAAATTTTTTTGTGGATATAGGACACTGTATATTTCTGGTGGTAGTGTAAATTGGTACTACTTTGCATAATGAAAGTGGAAACACCTAGTAAAATCAAAGACGCACACCACACACACACACACACACACACACACACACACACACTACAACCCATAATATTCACCTCTAGATAAATTTTCTATAAACCAGAGGAAATCTATCATATCTGTAATAGGATATATACAAGAAAATCTGCTGAAGGTTTTTATAACAGAAAAATACTGAAATTATTGTTACTGCCTATATACAGAAGAGGATTAAAAATCTAAGATAATAGGCAATGCTGTTTATTCAGGACAGGCACAGAAAAAGATTTCATGATGAAGATGCCAAAAGCAATTGCAACAAAAGCAAAACTCGACAAATGGGTTCTAATTAAACTAAAGAGCTTCTGCACAGCAAAATTAACTATCAACTGAGGAAAGAGAAAATCTACAGAATGGGAGAAAGTTTTTGACAACTGTGCATCTGACAAACATCTAATATCCAGCATCTAAAGGAACTTGAACAAATTTATAAGAAAAAAACATTAAAAAGTGGACAAGTACATGGACAGACACTTAAAAAAAAAAGGCATACATGTGGCCAAAAATCATATGACAAAAAGCTCACTATCACTGATGATTACAGAAATGCCAGTCAAAACCACCATGAGATACCATCTCACACATGTAAGAATGGCTATTACAAAAAGTCAAAAAATAACAGATGCTGGCAAGGTTATGGAGAAAAAGAAACACTTATACATCGTTGGTGGGTGCGTAAATTAGTTTAGCCATTATGGAAGACAGTGTGGTGATTCCTCCAAAGCCTAAAGACAGAAATAGCATTTGACTCAGCAGTCCCATTGCTGGGCATATACCCAAAGTAATGCAAATTATTCTATTATAAAGACACATGCATGTGTATGTTCATTGCAGCACTATTCACAATAGCAAAGATAAGGAATCAACCTAAATGTCCGTCAATGACAGACTGGATAAGGAAAACATGGTACACATACACCATGGAATGCTATGCAACCATAAAAAGAACAAGATGATGTCCTTCCTTAGCCAGGACATGGAAGAAGTTGGAGTCCAGTATCCTTAGAGAACTAACACAGGAACAGAAAACCCAAAACTGCACGTTCTTACTTATAAGTGGGAGCTAAATGATGA
This sequence comes from Trachypithecus francoisi, assembly GCF_009764315.1. Taxonomy (NCBI): domain Eukaryota; kingdom Metazoa; phylum Chordata; class Mammalia; order Primates; family Cercopithecidae; genus Trachypithecus; species Trachypithecus francoisi. The sequence goes on along the minus strand of NW_022681465.1, from coordinate 172,055,205 downwards.
GAACACATGGACACACAGAGGGGAACAACACACACTGGGGCCTACTGGAGAGTGGAAGGTGGGAGAAGGGAGAGGATCAGGAGAAATAACTAATGGGTACTAGGCTTAATATCTGGGTGATGAAATAATCAGTACAAACCCCTATGACTCGAACATTTACCTCTGTAACAACCTGCACATATACCCCTGAACTTCAAATAAAAGTTAAAAAATATCTAACGTGTATCACTGTGATGGAAGGCTACTTAGTAGTGAATTAACGAAATAGAGCCACATGAATCCATGTAGATAGATATTTAAAAAATACTAAATGTGTAAAAAAGCAAGCTGTGAAAGTATGCCACCTGTTATGGTAAATACGAAAAGCATCCAAATCAATATCATATATTGATAAAAACTGTAGAACACCATCCTCACTCCAGTGATTTTACTGTGCTGGTTCACAATTTAGAAAGGAAGGTCTAAGTCATCTAATGTTAGCAATTACAATATCTTCAATAAAAATATGTGCATCTTTGGTCAATACCTGAGTGACAAAAGAGAGAGAAGAGATTTTCTGTAGCCTGCTTTCTCTCTCTTTTGTAGTTTTGTTTAGAATGGCATTCTAGTTGACCATGAGAAGTAGAGAGCAAGTCACTTGAAAGGTAGTCTCTCAGCAGGAATGTTCACTGCTTAGTCTAGCAGTTTCCTTTGAGCTACTCTGTGTGAAGGCACTTTCCTGTCTGCACTTTGCTGACGCTGCTGGTAGAGTGGCAGAGCTATAAATCCTTTTCTAGAGTAAAAGAGATGACACTGTGGGCTCTAGATCAGTTAGAGGGCTGCCATATGACAGAGGGTGTTACCACTGTGGAAAACTGTACATGTTTATTTGCCTTTTTTTTTTTTTTCTCGTAAAAATCTTTAGAGCACTGAGTTCCTGCTCCAAATCCGACTCCATGTTAGGAACCAGCTGCAACAATGGTCCCACTCTGCTAAGGGGAGGACTGATATTCAGTTAGCATGATCCAAGATCTCCATGTCAGTTGCTAAAACATTTAAATGCTTTCATCTTGACTGCTCCATCACTGACCTTCAGAGGACCAGCAAACAAAAGGTTAATGCACTTCTTCAGGATGCGTCTGTTTTTACTGGGCATTTGGACTTTTCAAAATTCTAAATATTTTATTATCACCTTGGCTTGGAGACCAGTTATATAAATAAAAGTTTAGAGGGATGACTTTTATGCTTTTCTGTCACACATGGAGACACACACACACACAGATTTACATAAAAAATGAATGTGGAACAGATTAGCATATAGAGTATATTGTGTATTATTTATATTAAGGGATGTCTTTGGGATGAATACCTATGATTGTGAGATAAAGGGAGCTAGATTGGGCAGAGAAAGAAGTTGAGGTACAACGTAAGTCAACAGCAGCCTGAGTTCACTTCACAGGGAGCTTTGGACCGCATAAGACCCATTGCAGGTGCACCTCATTGGGACAAAATGGCCAGGTCTTTATAATCTCCATCAATCAGTGGAGTCTGCTGACTCAGATAGGGTGTGACCTTAGGTGAGGTTGCTCTACAGCTCAGGCCTTCTCCAGAGTCACTGGCACCTGAAAGGTCTCTGCTGACAGGAATTCCATCAGCAGAGGCAACAAGTCTTTCCTTGAAGAGAAATCCATGTTCATCATAAATCAGCACTATGGTTTTATTATAGCACTGAAAAAGATAAACGCACTTTAAGATAGGTTTGGCTTTAAAACATGAACATAAATCAAGTTTTTTGAACTGTATGTTTTAGCACATGCACAACATTTTAAATCTTGACTTCCACAGATATTAATGTATGTGAGATTAAATATCTTCCTGTAGTCTAAAAATGTGAAATCAGTTTCACCATTTCTCTTATTACTTCTTTTCTATTTGCCCCTCTGTTTCTTCTTCATTTTATCTACTTTCTTTATAAAATACTCCTCCTTTATATAAATCATAAATAAACTCAGGAGAATAATAATGTCAGGGTCAGATTAATGTAGAATATACTAGAAGAGTGACATTATTAGAAGCCACTTACAGATTCTTTTAGTATTAATAGGCTCACACATTTGTAACAACTTCAAGTTTGATGTTGTACCACATGACTCAATTCCCTCTACTTACACTGCTATAATTTTCCTCAAATTTTCTTGTAGACCAGAAGAAAATTTGGAAGATTCTAAGCGTTACTATCTGTCTGAGCCAGGATACATTACAAAACAGAGCCTGAGGTGAAGCTTACATGCTACACTTTATTAGGCATGCAATACCAGGGGAGCAAGAATGAAAAGAGCACTGGAGATGGCAAGAGGGAGAGCATAATGGTTAATTTTATGTGTTATCTTGATTGGGCCAAGGGATGTCCAGAGAGCTGGTTAAACTTCATTTCTGGGTGTGTCTCTGAGGGGGTTTCAGGGAGATATTAGTGTTTGAATTGGTAGGCTGAGTAAACAGATGGCCCTTCCCAGTGCAGATTGGCCTCATCCAATCAACTGAGGTCCTGAATATAACAAAAAGATGGAGGAAGACTGAATTAACTGCCTGACTGCTGTGCTAGAACATCAATTTTCCCTTGTCCTTCCACTCCTGATTTTCAGGTATACCTGAACTAGAATTTATATCATTGGCTTTCTTGCTCTCAGGACTTCAAACTATACCACCATTGTTCATTGGTCTCCTAGAGAGCAGATAATGGGACTTCCCAACCTCTATAAATATGTGAGCCAATACCCTATAGTAAATATCTTCATGGATGGATAGATGTAGATAGATGTCCTATTGCTCCTGTTTTTCTGGAGAACCCTGACTAACATAGAAAGTGAATAAAAGGTGACTACTGAAGATATCTTCACAAGAAAGTACAACTGATTTTCATTCTGTAGGTTGCCTGTTCACTCTGATGGTAGTTTCTTTTGCTGTGCAGAAGTTCTTTAGTTTAATTAGATCCCATTTGTCAATTTTGGCTTTTGTTGCCATTGCTTTTGGTGTTTTAGACATGAAGTCCTTGCCCATGCCTATGTCCTGAATGGTATTGCCTAGATTTTCTTCTAGGGTTTTTATGGTTTTAGGTCTAACATTTAAGTCTCTAATCCATCTTGAATTAATTTTTGTATAAGGTGTAAGGAAGGGATCCAATTTTAGCTTTCTACTGATGGCTAGCCAGTTTCCCCAGCACCATTTATTAAATAGGGTATCTTTCCCCATTTCTTGTTTTTGTCAGGTTTGTCAAAGATCAGATGGTTGTAGAAGTGTGGTATTATTTCTGAGGGCTCTGTTCTGTTCCATTGGTCTATATCTCTATTTTGGTACCAGTACCATGCTGTTTTCGTTACTGTAGCTTTGTAGTATAGTTTGAAGTCAGGTAGCGTGATGCCTCCAGATTTGTTCTTTTGACTTAGGATTGTCTTGGCAATGCAGGCTGTTTTTTTGGTTCCATATGAACTTTAAAGCATCTGACAAAGGGCTAATATCCAGAACCTACAAAGAACTCAAACAAATTTACAAGAAAAAACAACCCCATCAAAAAGTGGACAAAGGATATGAACAGACATTTCTCAAAAGAAGACATTTATGCAGCCAACAGACATGAAAAAATGCTCATCACCACTAGCCATCAGAGAAATGCAAATCAAAACCACAATGAGATACCATCTTATGCCAGTTAGAATGGCAATCATTAAAAATTCAGGAAACAACAGGTGCTGGAGAGGATGTAGAGAATTAGGAACACTTTTATACTGTTGGTGAGACTGTAAACTAGTTCAACCATTGTGGAAGACAGTGTGGCGATTCTTCAAGGATCTAGAACTAGAAATACCATTTGACCCAGCCATCCCATTACTGGGCATATACCCAAAGGATTATAAATCATGCTGCTATAAAGACACATGCACACATATGTTGATTGCGGCACTATTCACAATAGCAAAGACTTGGAACCAACGCAAATGTCCATCATGATAGACTGGATTAAGAAAATGTGGCACATATACACCATGGAATGCTATGCAGTTATAAAAAAGGATGAGTTCATGTCCTATGTAGGGACATGGATGCAGCTGGAAACCATCATTCTCAGCAAACTATCGCAAGAACAGAAAACCAAACACCGCATGTTCTCACACCTAGGTGGAAATTGAACAATGAGATCACCTGGACACAGGAAAGGGAACATCACACACGGGGGCCTATAGTATGGTAGGGGGAGGGGGAGGGATAGCATTAGGAGATATTCCTAATGTAAATGACGAGTTAATGGGTGCAGCACACCAACATGACCCATGTATACATATGTAACAAACCTGCACAGTGTGCACATGTACCCTGGAACACAAAGTATAATAAAAAAAAAAAGGTGGTATATAATTACAGTTAACAAATTACATCTGATGAAAGAAATAGATTCTCATTCTATAAAGCTTTTATGTATAAGTATTCTTTTGACAGAAAATAAAATTTAAATTGGAAACAAAAAAGAAAACAAAAAAACAAAGTACAACTGATTTCTTAGTCACTATGGATGGTGCTTAGAAGCTGTCATAGGGGGAGAAGGACAAATAATTTACCTTCTTGTTCCTTTCAATATATTTTTTCTTACTGTTCAAAGGTTGATCCAGAGTCATTAATTCCTTGATAATTTCAGGGTATACTTTATATAGCCCCACCAGGCAATCACTGAAAAAGCCAGATTGCTCTTCCCATGGCATGGAATCTCACGAGAGTGTGAACATTGTGAATAAAATCAGAGTCTCCATAGCTCTAGCAACATTAAGATGAAAATCATGCACAATGCTGGCCTTCTTGTCTGGGGATACTAAGTTGTCCGGAAACAAAACTAAGGGCATAGGTTGGGATTGCATGCACAGGCAAGCTGTACCAAAGAGTGAGCTGTCTCAGGGGTTGCCCTACTGACCCAAGGATAGAGAAACTGGAGAAGCTCAGGTGAGTCTGAGTGTGGCTGTACAACCATGCCTGGGTGAACTCAGCTAAACAAATCTAGAAATGTACACAACATAATTCACTGTAAATCATTTGATAAAATTCCATATGGCATTGCATTCATATAAATAAAAACAGTGGTTCCCTGTTACTAACTTATAATAAAAACTCAGAGTTGGACATGACCTTAGAAATCATTGAAGCCAGTTTCATCACCATTATTAGGAAAGGAACAATAAAATGACTTACTCAAAGTTACAGAGAACATCTGAGATTGAAGAAGAGAACTTGATGGATTCCTAAGCCAAGGATTTGATTCACTGTATCACGCTTTCTCTCATCTCGTATCCTGAAATCTTTAAACAGACTTAACACAGGACCCTGTTCAAAATGATATACATCTCACCAACATTTAAAAATGTATATGCAAAGAAATAGACATATGAGAAGGAAAGTTATTCATATTGAGAAAAAATCTTCTGATATTACAAAATGAAATCGTACTAGATGCCTTAGAATAGTAAGGTTGGTTTCCACCATGATACTCCTAGCAAAGACTTTCCAGATTATCTAGTTCATAGAATATTAATGTGGCATCAATGGGCCGCTTAAGGAATTACCACTGAAGTTACATGCAAAGCATTGTGCCTATGTGTATTTTCATAGGAAGAAGTTTTATGGTTTATAATATCCTCAAAGAAGTCTGTTAAAGATTAAAATGATAGAAAAAGAGGAGGAGCAAGAAAAGACTTACTCAACTGCTTAATTATTATCCAGGAGGAAACAGAGGCTCAGAGAACTGTCAAGTAACAGTCCCAACTGTACAAGATGAATAATTGGCAGATTTAGGGCTAAATTATTGCTCTCGTGACTCTAGGTCCAGTGCAATACCATTAATAGAAACCTTTCTTAGAGCTTTGGACCAATAACTTTTTTTAGAAGAACCAAGAGTTAGAAAAAGACAAGAAAGCTAAATATTAAGGTCAAAGGTATTTTTATTCTTTCCTTTAGAGAGAGTTTACAGGTAAAATGTTCATATTTTTTGTAAGAGAAAAAAGTGAAAACCTAAGAATTTTTGCTTTTCCCAAGAGGTTTTGCCTTTCCCAAGATTTCAGTCAGTTAATGACCATGCTGATCTGGACTCTTTGGCTGTATCTTCCTTTTACTCCTGCTGTTTCTGAAAAAGTGAAAAATGAACAGAAATTAATAGAAAGCATGTATGTCAGTTTCACATTCACAGAAATCAAAATTTATAAACTCATTCTATTATTAAATCTCATATTGTATGGAGAGAAAGACTAGGTAAGAAAAATAATTTTGTATACCCTGGAAAGTGACTTTTAGAACTTGAAAGTAATACATAGATAGCTATGGTATTTCTTTAACCGTGCCCTTTTTTTCTCTAAGTTATGTTGAGAAACAAGATGTTATTCCTGGTCTAAATATAAATAACAGCTTATCCAGAAATTATCTAATTATCTAGCAAACTTGTTAATTTTTACTCTACATCTGTCATTACAAAACAACTTTTAAAGTCATCTTCATTATTTAATATAGACTTTGATTTTTTAAATATTCAATAACAATTTGGATTTCAAAGGGCATTTCAGCAATCTCCCTAAAGATATAAACCCAGTATTTTCAGAATAGGTATCTTATTAGAGAGAACTTGGGGACTGACAAGGTTTTTGTGATTTGGGGTCAGTTCTTGGGTTGTATTTTCTTTCAGAATGTTGTTCTCTCTTCATTATATGCCATGTTCCTTTTACTCATTTTATTATTATTTTTGCTATATTAACTTTGCCTAAATTCTGACTTGTGTCCTTCATTTTGCTCTTTTGTGTAGATTGGCAGCTCTATTTATACCCTTTATTTTATACTGAAATAGAGTAAGTTTTTCTTGATTACTGTGTATCTGAAGCCTCTCTCTCCTCTGAGTGTTTTGTTGAGGACTGGATTTTTGTAGCACGTGGACTGGGAGTTGTAAGAGACTGCAGAACCGGAAGGGTTCAGTAGGACTATGTGGTCTCTGCATCCATTTTGTCCAAGTTTTGTTAAATGCTCCATACCTGTGTTCATTCCACTGTGTGGGGGATGTATCCCTGCCCATTGCAGATAGGACCTTTGACATCAGATAATTCCCATAACCCAATTTGGAGATAGATGCTGACACATTCATTATGATTAGTTCTGTTGTTATCTCATCTTTTCTCTTATATCCACTTCCTAACAATAGAGGAGAAAAACATATGCATAATGTGGTTTTGGCATTTACTTTTTTAAATTATTTTTTAACTTTGTTATGGGCACCTAGTAGGTATATATATTTATGGGGTACATGAGATGTTTTGATACAGGCAAGCAATGTGAAATAAGCACATCATAGAAAATAGGGAATCCATCTTCTCAATCCTTTTAGTTACAAGCAATCCAATTACATTCTTTTTTTTTAAATATACAACTAAGTTTTTAATGACCATACTCACCCTACTATGCTATCAAATGTTAGGCCTTATTCATTCTTTTTATATATTTTTTGTACCCATTAACCATACTTACCCTTCCCCCCCAATCTTTTACTACCCTTTCCAGCCTCTGGTAATCATTCTTCCTTCTACTGTCTATGTCCATGAGGTAAACTGATTTTTTTTTTTTTTTTTTTTTGAGATGGAGTCTCGCTCTGTCGCCCGGGCTGGAGTGCAGTGGCCGGATCTGAGCTCACTGCAAGCTCCGCCTCCCGGGTTCACGCCATTCTCCTGCCTCAGCCTCCCGAGTAGCTGGGACTACAGGCGCCCGCCACCTCGCCCGGCTAGTTTTCTATATATATATATTTTTTTTTTTTTTAGTAGAGACGGGGTTTCACCATGTTAGCCAGGATGGTCTCGATCTCCTGACCTCGTGATCCGCCCGTCTCGGCCTCCCAAAGTGCTGGGATTACAGGCTTGAGCCACCGCGCCCGGCCAGTTAAACTGATTTAATTTTGAGATTAAAAATATAGTGGCGAGGGAAACAGCTGAGGATCTCCGTAAGCAATGTCTGCCTCCCACTTGCTCTCAACTTCTTGCTTATTTATTTTATCTTTTATGTTCTGCTTGATTAAATTGCAGTTTGCTACTGGAAATAATTAGCACTAAGCATTTATGGGACTGTTTAGCTTTTCCTTTACGGCTTTGTGCCCATTAGGGAATCACCAAAATGGTGAAGTGGAGTCATTTTCCCAGTCCCTTACAGTGACTCAGAAGAGGTCAGGTGGGGGCTTCTAATCTTGTGGAAATGTCTACTTCCTTCCCCCAGACTCCCAAAACTCATCCGCCTTCCATTATTCTCTTGAGTGGAGCTATGCGTGATACTTTTCAGGACTTTGGTTTCTCATCTAATCCCCAACCCCCTCCCCAGCACACAGTGAGCAAAATTTGGTACTGCTTCCACTGGCCCAAGCCAAAACATGTCAATATTTTGAACACAGTACTACGCATTTGTTTTGCTATCCTGCAATCATTTTCTTTTCTTTGGAGACGAAGTCTCACTCTGTCGCCCAGCCTTGAGTGCAGTGTCGCGATCTCGGTTCACTCAACCTCACCCTGTGTGTTCAAGCAATTCTCCTGCCTCAGCCTCCCGGGTAGCTGAGACTACAGGCATCTGCCACCACGCCCAGGTAATTTTCGTGCCTTTTGTAGAGATGGGGTTTCACCATGTTGGCCAGGATGAGCTCAATCTCTTGACCTTGTGATCAGCCTACCTTGGCCTCCCAAAGTGCTGGGATTACAGGCGTGAGCCACTGCGCGCAGCCAATCATTTTCTTTTATTGTATATTTGGTTTGTATATTTTTGTTGTTGTTTTTTTTTCAACTTTTTGTATCTCCCCATTGCTTGATTTTCCCATAAACAGCTTTTAGTATTTTAATGTAAGTTCACTAGCTTAAAATTAATGTCTAGAAAAGATAACCTTTTAAATGACTAAAATATGAATGTATTTACAGAAGGACTGCTGTGATCAGTGTTAATGGACAAAATACACGAAAAAGTAAAGGGGGCATTGATTCTTTCTCAATGTTTTCTTCTCATTACATGTTTATATTTATTTCCTTGATTTAGTGTTCCCGCCTGGAAGAGTCTGTTTTCTCTTTCACTGTGTGCTTTGAGTATTCACAGCATATTATATCAATGTTCTTAGGAGGCACTTGAATCTCAGTATTCTCATTACTCATGAAGAAGAAGGAACAAGGTGTGGTTGAATTCTGACAAGAGACTTTCTCCTTCCTCCATTTCTCAGCTCAGTACACACACACACACGTTCTCACTCTCTCCCTTTCTCTCCCTCCCTCCATCCCTCTGTCCTATGTGTGTGGTCATCATAGATTGTTGGGAACAGGCCCCCAAATCTGGCTATAAATTGGCCCCAAAACTGGCCATAAACAAAATCTCTGCAGCACTGTGGCATGCTCCTGATGGCCTTGGTGCCCACACTGGAAGGTTGTGGGTTTAACAGCATGAGGATAAGGAACACCTGGCCCACCCAGGGCAGAAAACCACTTAAGGCGTTCTTAAACCACAAACAATAGCATAAGCAATCTGTGCCTTAAGGAAATGTTCATGCTGCAGATAACTAGCCAGACTCATCCCTTTTTTTTGTCTCATCCCTTTATTTCCCGTAAGGAATAATTTTAGTAAATCTTATGACTGACCTGCTGTCAATAAATATGTGGGTAAATCTCTGTTCGAGACTCTCTGCTCTGAAGTCTGTGGGACCCCTGATTTCCCACTCCACACTCTGTATTTCTGTGTGTGTGTCTTTAATTCCTCTAACGCCACTGGGTTAGGGTCTCCACAACCAGGCTGGTCTCGGCAGTAGACTACAATATTCTCTTAGCTGTACAATCAGAAATACAATATTCAGAGATTTCCTTTGTGGCTCAACTTTTCCCACTGAGGTCATGTGATATGAGTCCTTATTAAGATCCTCCTCTGGAAAAGGTAATGGCCACTATCAAGAAAGTTGATGAGTTTCACTGAAGATAGCACCTACTGCTACTGAGAAGTAAAATTAGAAAGCAGATGGATACCTGCAAAGAAAAGGCCTAATTCAGGAAGTTAGCCAAGGCTGCTGTGCTGGTGATGTTGCCAAGACTCCCCAGTATTCTTCACAGCTACAGGGTTCCATTAAGTTAATAGGAGACTCCTACAATGGCCAGAAGTTAATTCTGTCTTTTTGTTTAGCAGTGAAAGTTATACGGACTTTATTAAAGTCAAGATGCCAAGCATTAATTGAATACAATTGCCATAGTAATGTCATAATTTCAGGATTCTATGATGTACCTTCACAGAGCATATGACACCTTTAAAAATACTTGAAAAAACTGTGCACACATGTACCTACACACACACACTTAGAAGATATACTCACACATATAGGAGAGTATATATACATATATCAAGCAGGATATATATATATATAAATATATATGTCTTTTTATGTTTTTATAATTATATATTGTATATTTGTGTGTGTATGGAAAATGCCCAAAAGAAATCATTTGATTCATGATTGTGAAGCTGACAATCAATTTATATTCTGAGAAAGTGGCCATTATATTAAAATGTATCCTGTATTTGTTGAAAGAATGATACTAGAAGATAATGGTTTTATTATAATTTGTGCTACTCTAAGCAAATATAAATTGTCAGTAGTTTATATCTAAGCAACTAGTTAGTCTAAACAGAATGAGTAGGAGCTAGAAATTATTACCACAAAGGAAAACAAAACAATAAAATGTAATTTATATAAAAGAGCTAGCCCAGAGTCACTATGTAATAAATGGTAGCTATTGTGATAATAATGATTCTAAAGTATTTTATTTTCAACTATTGTTTCCGTATAATACTAACTTCCAAAAAATACACTGGAGGAGTATGTACTAGAAAAAAAAAAATTAAGGAACTTAGTAACTACTTAAAGGATTAGAGGTAAATTGGGATAGGGAATCATCCAGGAAATGATGAATTAAGGGAATCCATTGCAATTGAGCACAAAACTTACCTCTGAATATAAGTCAAGGAAAGAAGAAAAACAATGAGACATAACTTTAATAGCTGAAAAACAAGGAATCATACCAATTTTCCAGAAGAGACAAATACTCCCCTATCTATGCAATCCATCAGAAATTTATCTTGTGAGTATTTCTATAAATAGGATGTGCTACTTCCGGTTTGCTAGGGGCTATTCCAATATAAAGCCTATAATTATCTATGTAAAACTTTCACTCGAAAATGTGAATGTTTATAAAATAAATTACATGGTCTTCCTCTTTAATAGCAGAAAAGGTACTGAAACACATGGATTAATCTAGTTTTAATGAGGCCTGAAATATATTGGAGGCCTTTTTTAAAAAACAGATTATACAATTATATATACAATATTAGAAAGAAAATATTTATTTTGTGAAAAAAATAAATCACACAAATTAATACTTGAAAACTTGACCAAAAACTAACAGTCTGCAGTAACGCAGTATTTTGCCTATGTTTGCTGACTGTATTCTCTAGGAACACCTCTTCCTAGGATAACAATTTTATTCTATTATCTATAAAGAGAATAGCATGATTACATGTGTTTATTATTACTGATAGTTATAAGAGGTTTATTAGAGCTTCATAGTTTGTAATGCCACATAAATTTTTAGTATTGTTGTCAAATATGGGAAAATCTCAATCAAGTTCGTTTTGTATATGAGCTATAAGAATTCAGGGAATTTATATTTTAAGTTTTCTTGGAATGACTAATTTTAAGTATTTCTTAAACTGACAGCATACATTGAGCCAATACGGTATCAATACTATGGTTCCAGTAATGTATGAGTCTTTTTGTCTCTCTTAATGTCAGCAATTCCTGTCAAATTGAAGTAGAATCAGCAAGAAATTTAAATACTTTCTATGTATTCACATGATTAATTCCTCTTCATTAATTGAATTATCAAACAATTCAGAAGTCTATTTGTTACTTCTATGAGAAATTTATCTTTCTTCTTCAGGATTTACTGTTTTAAGTATGATCTAGTTAGCATTTTGTCTGAAACTTCAAGAGTTCAGCAAGAGAAGAGCTGTTGGATAAAAAGATATGATCTGAAGCACTGGAATGCATACAACATGCAACTTCACACACTTGCTGTTTATAGTACTTCTACAGGTTTGTGTCTTACAAAGACAGGAATTCTGATAGATACTTTTCCCTCTCTTCCTGTGGGGAAAAATGTCCTGCGGTTGTTTAAATTATTTATGCTATGTTAAGTTTATTCCTTGCAGGGAGAAACTTCTACATTCACTTCGCATCAATGAAAGCAGAATTGTCTGCTAACCATTCTGCATGTTTTATAGTTAGAAGAGTTGTTGAAGGACTAGTTATGCCTATATTTCAAACCATGTTTCTTTTCCACTACCCTCATTCTTCCAATTCTGGCCACATTATGAACTCATGCCCTGCAGCTTTGTGTCACAACACCACAGGCGCTGGCACATCATGTACCAAGATGGCTAGGAATAGCGATATTTTCTAATGAGATGACTGCCATCACATAATACAACCCATTAAATTTCAAATAAAGGTTTGACCAACCCGGATTCCTCCCAGATACCTAACATTTCTGGGGCCACACTAACTTCACCAGACAAGGAAAGAATTGTGTCAAAGGAGAAAGTGGAATGAACTCAGGCAGTGGTTTTAATATGTTGTTGAGAAAATATTTTATTTCTGGAAATTTTATGAAATTTTCTACTTTATGAACCCAGTGTAAGGGCCCCTCTTAGGGCCTAGGAAGGTACCTATGGGAGTAATAGGCCCTGAAGGCATAACTTAATTGTCTTCATGGTAAGTCTCATGGGGCAGGTGTGATACAAGGGGACTTCCATTACTGCAGATCTCAGTAAAGTCCTAGGGCCATGAGTTAAGTAGGAGTCAACCCTACAAAGTCTTGAAATACAGCTTTGTAGTTTGTTTTACTATAAGAAATCTAGAAAAATCAATGTTTAGAATATCCTACTTTAATACTCTAAGCAAAACATTTTTTATGAGACAATTTAAAATTGAGATAGGTAGGGAAGGAATTCTGTATCACCAATCTGAAAGATACCTACATGTGTGAACATATAATGTGAAATAGTCAGACTTTAATTTTACTAATATCAACTTCCATAAGGGTGGCCCTGGTATTTTCCAATCTGATCTCCAAAATATTGACTTTACTGGGCAGAGGCTGATAGCGAATGTATTTATATATCAAAATATATGTCTTTTATTTGGGATTTTATGAAGTCATATCTGGAGTTATAGAAGATGACTGAGTCTGCTCCTCTGCAATAAGGACTACAGATGGCAACATTGACAATTAGTTAAGAAGAATAATTTCCTACGTCAAAGTATGTGACATTACCAATTTTATAAAATGCCTGTATAGGAAGAAATTATTTGCAGTGGATCTTGAGAATGTAACTGGCTCGAAGGAAAGACACTTTAAATAGGAGAAAACAACTTGACCAAAATTGTGAAGATAGGGGTGTTTTCTTAAAATAAAACAATACTCTTTTTGAAAGCAGTAACACTTTCTCTATTAAAAATGAATTTTGAAAGTCTCATAGTCCCTAATCATTCCCATTGCAATAGTTTTCTCTCAAAATTACTGAGAAAAATAAACAAAAGGAAAAAGCAAATGGCTTATTTCATGAATTATTTACATCTTTACTAAGAAAATAAAGTAAAGGAGTTGAGAAGAGAAAAGGCATGGCTTCAAGACTTTGATCTTTCTCGCTAGGATGGAGAGCTCTATGCATGCGAGTACAAGGAAACCCAAGAGATTCTCTGGGGCTTGTGAAAAGAAAAAGGGACAATGCGGGCCTCTTTCTGAGGAAGCCCAGAAAAAGCAATCCTTTTGTTTCCCGTCTTGAGGAGAAACATGGTGTGGGGCTCACTCAATGTTTTTATCTTCTCAATCATCAGTCTTATGCATAAATTGATATGAGATCATAAGGCCTGATATTCCAGGCTTGGAATAGTAGTCTTGTGTTTCATTTTCTCCTGTACCTCTGAATATCCTCTTGGTCCATTTTCTCCTTATCCCATGTATTCTGAATTGTAATGTTATGCATTAAATTATGCTTAACTTTTCTAGCATCCTTCAGGATGCTAGACAATTAACAAACATGTATGATATGTTTTTGCTGATAAACATACGTCTATATCTGACTAATGCAAGAATTTGTACTTTATAATTTTTGTGCACAGTCTTGACCCAGCCCTCAAGAGAAGCATCATTACAAAACATAGTAGGGAATTAAATATTGTAGTTGAGGATTATTCCCCCTAAACATACCTACAATACTTACATTTTCTAGTTTTAAACCAAAGACTCACTTTCGCTTCTATAGTCAATAATAGAGGAAATACATTTTTAACATTAGTGCCATTCTTATATAACATTTGAATGAATTTCTTCCTCCAAATCTAATCTAATTTTTAAAAATAAATTGCATAATATGTTTTCAAGTATCATGTGAGTCTATATTCCATTATTTCAATTGGGAAAAGTCATAATATATTCTTTGCCTAATGAAAAGTCTCAACCACAAATACTATGAAAACTTTCCCAGACATCTAATTATCACATAAGATAAACTGTTTACAACACCAATTAAGTAATATCTAGGTAGCTTGTTAGTGGCATGTATGTATTCTAACTGCAATGATAACATATGGAATCAGACACAAATTATATTGCAATAACACCTATTGCAATATTAATAAAATTGAAAACATGATTTAGATAGGTAAGAAATGCAGACAACAATTAGCAGAATAAAATATAACAAAGCCATTATAAGACTGGTTTAAATATTGAAATATGTTCTACTAAAATATTTTTGTATACGGGATATAAAAATTTACAATCACAACTAGTATTTTCAAAATGAGAGTTTGGTGTTACAAAAGCCTCATTTTTACAGATTTTAAGCAAAAGGAAAAGAATGATTTCAGTTCAGATTTTTTTAAAAGAAAATATCTCTAAAAGCATTTCTAAATGTATTATGAGTGGTTGAGTAAAACCTAGCTAATAACTTCAATTTAGAAATGCAAATTATATTTTACATTATTCACTTTCAATAAGCCATCGGTCAAAGGTGATGCCACTGATAATAATTTTTCTTTCCCATTAAAAGTAACCAAAATTCCTTTCAACATTTTTATTTCTGCTGTCTAAAAGACAGTTCTTAAATCTGTGACAAGTATATTTTTAAAATTAAAAACTTTTTTCACAAAAAGCAATGCATTTTTTTAAAAAAAGGAAATATAAGAAAATTCACCAGTACTATATATATACAATGACAAAAAAATGGGTCATACTTTTCACATCTTTTTATAATCCCGAGTTATTCTAAAATATGGTTAGATTCTCTTTTTTAGTGAGATTTAGAATTGGAAATGATCTTGTCAAGCTATTGTACAAAACCTTAGAACATATTTTGCCTAGTAGTGCTTTCCCAAAGATTAAAAAAGGATTAATGTTTTTCTATGCTTTAAAAAAATCATTAGTTCAGATTTTGTTAATTTGAAATTGTAATTTCAACCAGTACTGAACTGAGGTTTGCCTCTTTTAAATAATATTTATTGAAGTATAACCTACATAAGGAATATGGACAAATTATATGTTACAGTTTGATGAATTTTTCACACACTGAACATACACAGCTAGATCAAGAAACAGTATTGCACCAACCTCCTAGAAGCACTCCCCTGTGACCTCTTCTAGTGAGTACTAACCCCTTGGTCTAATAGTATTCCTGACTTCTAACACCATAGATTAAGTTGGCCTGTTTGTAACTTTACATACAAATCATACAATATGTAGTCATTTTTGTCTGGATTATTTCACTAAGGATTGTAATTGTGAGACTGATCTATATTATTGAGGGTAGTTGCCATATTTTTAATTATCACTGTTGTATAGTATTTCATTGTATGAGTATGTAAAAATTTGTTCTGAAGTCTTCTATCATTGGACATTTGCATAGTTTCTAGTATGGGACTATCATGAATAGTGCTGTAATAAATATTTTGTATGTCTTTTGGTGAACACATATGCACATTTCTGTCCAAATAGAAATTGCAGGGTCAAAAGATATGGATATATTCGTGGTTAGTATATAGTGCCAACTAATTTTCCAGAGTATTTTTCAAAGTGATTGCATCAAGCTGTATCTCCCATCAAGAATGTACGTGACTTTTGGTTTCTCCACATTCTCATCCACATTTAACACTGTCTTTCATTTTCATTTAGTCATTCTGGTGTGAGAAACTTGCCATTTTTATCTGTAAAATCCTTTTCTAGGCAAAGTAGTAGTGGAAGTAATGATTAATCATAGCATTGTCAGTCTTTCCTTGTGCAGTTATGACTGTTTCACCATTTGAAATGGCACACTTTCAGTGTCAAGTGTAGCAACTAATAGATGCTGTTGTGTATAATATAGTGATGCATACCCTTTTCATTCTTTTTTATTCAAAATCCTCAATTTTAGATACAACACTAGACTCTTTCCTATTTGGAGAACAGTCACCTAAAAAATCACAATAGAAATACGTTAAGTCTTCTAAATGCATTATCTATCCAAGATTCTTCACTTCTCTGTAACTATTTTACAGTCATGAGTTGCTTAACAACAGGGATACATTCTGAGAAATGCATATTTAGGCAATACTTTTTTATTGTGTGAACACCATAGACTATTGTTTATTTATTTATTTTTTTTGAGATGGAGTCTCACTCTGTTGCTCAGACTGGAGTGCGGTGGCACGATCTTGGCTCACTGCAACTTCTGCCACCCAGTTTCGAGTGATTCTCCTGCCTCAGCCTCCCGAGTAGCTGGGATTACAGGTGCTGCCACCGCGCCCGGCTAATTTTTGTAGTTTTAGTAGAGACCGAGTTTCACCATCTTGGCCATGCTGGTCTTGACCTCCTAACCTTGTGATCCACCCGCCTTGGCCTCCCAAAGTGCTGGGATTACAGATGTAAGCCACTGCGCCCAGCCCATAGGCTATATTTAAACCAATCTCGATGGTAGAGCCTACTAAGCACCTAGGCTATATGCAATAGCCTATTGCTCCTAGGCTAAAAACCTGGACAACACATCACTGTACTAAATTTTATAAGCAATTATAACACAATGCTAATATTTGTGTATCTAAACACAGAAAAAGAACAGTCAAGATACAGTATAGAAGCTGAAAATTGGCCCAACTATATGAGGCTCTTGCCATAAATGAAGCCAGAAGTTGCCCCAGGTGAGTCAGGGAGTATGTGATGAGTGACTGTGAAGGCTTAGGATGTAAGTGTTACACTACTGTAAACTTGATAAGCACTGTACATTTAGACTACACTAAATTTGGAAAAATATATTTTTTTATTCTTCAATAATAAACTTACTTTCACTTACTATACTTTTTTACTTTATAACCTTTTTAATTCCTTAACTTTTGACACTTAGTTTAAAATACAGATGCACTGTACAGCTATCAAAAATATGTTGTCTATATACTTATTTAAGATTTTTTATTTTCAAAATATAAAAAATGTTTTAAATTTCAAAGCTTTTCAAATTAAAAGCTGAGACACAAATACGCACATTAGCCCAGGGCACATAGGGACAGGATCAGCAATATCATCATCTTCCATCTCCACATCTTGTCCCACTGGAAGGACAATAACACACATGGAGTCTTCATCTCCTATAAGAAGAATGCCTTCTTCTGGAATACTTCCTGAAAGAACTGCCCAAGGCTGTTTCATAGTTAATATTTTAAATAATTTTTTAAAATAATGTTTATATAATAATATGTTTATACGATATATAGTAACATACATTTTTTAAATAAGTAGTTTCAATAAGTAGTTTTTAAAAATAACAAAATATAGAATATATTAAATAAATAAACCAGTTAACATAGTCATTTATTGTCAAGTATTATATACTGTACATAATTGTATGTGCTATACTTTTCCATGACTGGCAATTCAGTATGTTTGTTTACACCAGCATCACCCCAAACACGTAAGTGATGTGCTGCACTATGACTTTCATGTCACTACGTGATAGGAAGTTTTCAGCTCCAATGTAATTTTATGTGACTACTGTCATCTATGCAATCTTTTATTGACCAAAATGTTATGTGGTACATGACTGCATTTTAAAAATTGAATACATTTAGGGCCGGGCGCGGTGGCTCAAGCCTGTAATCCCAGCACTTTGGGAGGCCGAGGCGGGTGGATCACGAGGTCAGGAGATCGAGACCCTCCTGGCTAACACGGTGAAACCCCGTCTCTACTAAAAATACAAAAAACTAGCCGGGCGCGGTGGCGGGCGCCTGTAGTCCCAGCTACTCGGAGGCTGAGGCGGGAGAATGGCGGAAACCCGGGAGGCGGAGCTTGCAGTGAGCTGAGATCCGGCCACAGCACTCCAGCCTGGGCGACAGAGCAAGACTCCGTCTCAAAAAAAAAAAAAAAAAAAAAATTGAATACATTTAGAAATAAGTGAGGAAAATGTTTAGATCCTTCCAACAGATATCATGTGGTACCTTATAAATAGGGTGACCTAAATTTCAGGTTGCCTGGGATAGTCCTCCGGGTTCACAGCTCTTCCCCTGGAGTAGTACCCCTTTGACTTACAAAGGTATCTTAGTTTGGATAATATATTTATGAACACCCTACTCATACCCAAAACAAGCTCATCACCTAATATTCTGATTAGTTTAAGAAACAGATCCTGTCTTTGAGTGGCTTATAGCTTAGAGTAGTTTTCTACTTCAGGTTTGTCTGACTCAGCTCATATTTGATGAACTTTATTTTGGAAACAAAAATTTGTTCATGTAGACTTAATACTGTATAATTTCAAAGTTAGTTCCATCAAATAAATTTGAGCTTTCATATTTGTCCTTTTTGCTGGTTTGAGATCTGAAGCAACACTTTTCAGTGTTTCAGAATGGAATTATGTTGCCTTACCATTACCCTTATTTCTAAATGTGAATTCATTTATTGAACTGGAACATTTTCTCTCAATGATATTGTTAAAAATGTTTTCTTTCATCGCTTGATTTCCTTTATTTGTTAAATTTTCTCTCAAAGCAGCACAAACATTGTGTATTTTAAAATGAGGCTTTATATTCATTTGAATGTTCTTTTAAGAGAATGACAGCACATATTAAATGCTTTGTGATAATGCAATGTAGCATAAGCTGGAGACAAAATAAGAGTATATGAGTGCATATAAGGGATGTCAGTATTGAAATTCCTTTTGCAGCCTGAATATATTATAACATACTATTTTATGTACCAAATCCTTGGATTTATGTGGATTACATTATGATATGAGAAGTTTGCCCTGAGTAGTTCTGGCTGTTTTAACATAATAAAATAGGTATGTGGAGCTTAAAACACTGACCAGGGATAAAGTGTATCTCAAAGGCAGAAATATGGATTTGATATTTAAGGGACCAATCTGTGCTTATTAATCGTAATCAAAATAAGGATACAATGTAATCTGGTGGGTGGTTTTGCATCCACAACCAGTAAGTTTGTAGTCTTCCAGCTACCATATCTTAACAAACAGTATCTCAGGATCCTCTTTCTCATGCAATCTCCATCTGGTTGAACTATTTGCAACTAGAAATATATACTTTCAGGTCTACAATTTGGATTACAGTTGTTTGTAATAATTGTCATGTTACATCTTTGCTCACCCAAATCCATGATCTCATTATACTACACTCCTAAGACACAGGGTGATCCTGACATATGAACCAATGATACTGGAAGTGCTCAGCAAGGAGGAACTTCAGAAATAAGCCGTAGAAATTATGGGGAGTGATCATTAATAGGAACATTATCAGATATTAAGTAAGTGGTGATAAAACAAAAAAACATGCAGACAAATCGTTGTTTTAAAACCACGAAAAAAGTTGCCTGGAACTGTCTTCATTCAAAATGCTATGGAGTAAATATACCCGTGTATTGCTCTTTATATAGTCTGTTGTCCTTTGTGCAGTGTGACATTTTGGTGAATGGTGGGGATCTGAAATCAGCCAGAACTGATTTTGAATCCCTGAGGCTTTAGATAGGTTGCTATTTCTCTAACTCTCACTAGTTTCACATGTAATCTGGAGGTGATAATAATAATAACAATCTTCTTATGTTATGCATATTTATTGAAATGATGTATACAAAACACTTATCACAGTCATGGCACTTAGTAAATATTCTATAAATGATAGTTATAATTCTTTTTTTTTTTTTTTTTTTTTTTTTTTTGAGACGGAGTCTCGCTCTGCCGCCCAGGCTGGAGTGCAGTGGCCGGATCTCAGCTCACTGCAAGCTCCGCCTCCTGGGTTCACGCCATTCTCCTGCCTCAGCCTCCCGAGTAGCTGGGACTACAGGCGCCCGCCAAGTCGCCCGGCTAGTTTTTTGTATTTTTAGTAAGACGGGGTTTCACCATGTTAGCCAGGATGGTCTCGATCTCCTGACCTCGTGATCCGCCCGTCTCGGCCTCCCAAAGTGCTGGGATTACAGGCTTGAGCCACCGCGCCCGGCCTATAATTCTTTATTTTAGTCTTGTGCTCATGCTAAAGACAGCATTCCAGAATAATCAACGTTGCTCAAAAAAAATCCCTAGAAAATCTAGAAAATTATTTAAAAATACTGCTAACCAAATTTTGAGTACTTTTATTCAGGCCTTTCTGAGGGCAAAAAAAAAAGCAAACAATTAAATCCCAACTTGGGGATATACTAAACAAAAATACATCCACTAATTAATGTTAATAAACACTGTGGGTATGGCATTCCTATAACTCCTCCTCCTCCCTGGGAGATTGTAGGAATGCTTTGTCTGGCACGACTAAGGATCTTGCTCAGATCCAGGTGTTCGCTGTCCATTCATTTGCTACCTCTTTTCCGTATGCTACACTATGGTGTTCCAGATTAAAGTCCTGAACTTACTCCTTCCTAGATTGTGATTTTGAGCAAGATATCTACTTTTTTACACCTTTTTTTTTTTTTTCTTATAACATGGAGGTCAATATAAAGCACAACTGTGTGAAATTATCATGAAGGACAAATAAGGTAAGGCCTAACATATTGTAAAGAGCAAGTAGAAGTTAGCTAACTACTCGTGCTTTAATAGTCACTAACTCTGGAATCGGTTTACCACCAGCTTCAGTTCATTTTTAGTGTCTCTGAAATTGCTGAAGGTTCAGACATGAGGTAATCATTTTAACTAATTATTTTCATGAATCTATGGAGTGCTAGAATTTTAGAGGATCGCTTGCTTTTCAAATGCTGCCTGAAGCTGCTTATTAGGAGGAATGTCCTCTGCACCCTGCGTGCGCTTGCTCATTCTCTCTGTTCTCTGTGCTCTCTGATCTGTGTCGTGTCTCTCTCTGAACTGTGTTGCCAAAGTGGGAGGGTTTTTTTTTCAGCTCCAGCTTTAAGTAGGAAAAGAGTTGCTTCTAGGTCATATGTGATCTCAGAATGATTCCTTGGCTGTACAGAGAAATTCTGGACTGTAAGTTACTTTCTACAGCTACAGTTTTGAAGAACCACCCTAGTGGCTGTGCCTTAGGAATTTGCTATCTATTTCAATTCACCATTATAAGGAATTATCACGTAGACTATCTACATTGAAGTAACAAATAGAATTCAATAATAATTTTATATACCTTTTATGATTTTAAATTATATTCTAAATTTTCTAGTTTGTAAGATTCATTTATTCATTTCACTCATTCGGCAAATATTTATTAAGTACCTTCCATATGCTACATACTATTTTAGATATTAGAGGTTCATTATGGAACATAGTTGGAGTATATTAAGTGCGGAAGTTTTAATTTTGAATATTGGCCCAGAGATAACATTTGAGTAAAGGTAAAATAGCAAGCCAGTTGATATTTGGGGAAAGACCATTTCAGGCAGAGGAAAACAAGTGCAAAGATCTGGAAACAGAAGTGTGTCTGAAGTCTTCATGTAGTTGCAGGCTGAGCAAGAAGATGGATAAAGGATAGAAGACCAGAGAAATATCTAGGGATGAGGACAAAATGGGCACCTGCCCCTAGGTCATTGTAAGAACTTTGGCTTTTACTTTGGGTTAGTGTTTACAAACTCAGATTATCTCTGCAAGATAGAGATAAGGAGTACACATATAGGAAGGCTGTCCAGCTGTGCAGATACCTGAATGCCTTGTTGAGAGTAACTAACTGGAAAAGGAAGTTGTAGGTGACTTTATTAGTAGGTAGATTAAGGATTCAACCAAGTACAGGAATGTGGTTCAACCTCTAGCTCTTCAAAGTGTATTTTACTCATCTTACACCAGTTATCACATGACTGAAATTCCATCCTCTTTGATTATTCTTTCTGCTTCAAAATATATTTCTTCAGAAGTACTATTATGAAAAGCAGATATGATTGAGAACAATAGTACATTTAGCAATGACCAGATCTCTGAGATTAAGGATCTTTGACAGTAGTAAACTCTATGATAGCTAAAGTAACACCTGAAATTTGGTAAGTACAATCATGTTCTGCATAAGGACATTTCAGACAACAGTGAATTGCTTATATGATGATGGTACCATAAGATTATAAAGGAGCTGAAAAATTCCTATCACCCAGTGATGTTGCAGCCATTGAAAAGTTGTGGTGCAACATACTACTCACGTTTTTGTGGTGATGCTTGTGTAAACAAGCCTATTGTGCTGCCAGACATATAAAATTATAACTCATACAATTAAGTACAGTACATAAGACTTACTAATGATAATAAATGGCTGTATTATCAATTTATGTATTTACTATACTATATATATATATATTTAAGATGGAGTCTCGCTGTGAGCCCCAGGATGGAGTGCAATGGTGCAATCTCAGCTCGCTGCAGCCTCTGCCTCCCAGGTTCAAGCGATTCTGCTGCCCCAGCCTCTCAAGTAGCTGGGACTACAGGCATGGGCCACCACACCCAACTATTTTTTTTCTTTTCATTTTTTTTTTTGTATTTGTAGTAGAGATAGGATTTCACCATATTGGCCAGGCTGATCTCAATCTCCTGACTTCAAGTGATCTGCCCACCTCAGCCTCCCAAAGTGCTGGGATTACAGGCATGAGCCACCATGCCTGGCCTATACTGTACATTTTGGTTTTTTTTAAAGATAGGCTCTTCATATGTTGCTGAATCTGGACTCAAACTTCTGGACTCAATCCTCCCACCTCAGCTGAGACTACAGGCACACACCACAGGGCCTGGCTTTCTACTTTGCATTTTTTTTTTTTTTTTTTTTTTTTGAGACGGAGTCTCGCTCTGTCACCCAGGTTGGAGTGCTGTGGCCGGATCTCAGCTCACTGCAAGCTCCGCCTCCCGGGTTTAGGCCATTCTCCTGCCTCAGCCTCCCGATAGCTGGGACTACAGGCATGGGCCACCACACCCAACTATTTTTTTTCTTTTCATTTTTTTTTTTGTATTTGTAGTAGAGATAGGATTTCACCATATTGGCCAGGCTGATCTCAATCTCCTGACTTCAAGTGATCTGCCCACCTCAGCCTCCCAAAGTGCTGGGATTACAGGCATGAGCCACCATGCCTGGCCTATACTGTACATTTTGGTTTTTTTTAAAGATAGCTCTTCATATGTTGCTGAATCTGGACTCAAACTTCTGGACTCAATCCTCCCACCTCAGCTGAGACTACAGGCACACACCACAGGGCCTGGCTTTCTTACTTTGCATTTTTTTTTTTTTTTTTTTTTTTTTTTTTGAGACGGAGTCTCGCTCTGTCACCCAGGTTGGAGTGCTGTGGCCGATCTCAGCTCACTGCAAGCTCCGCCTCCCGGTTTAGGCCATTCTCCTGCCTCAGCCTCCCGAGTAGCTGGGACTACAGGCGCCCGCCACCTCACCCGGCTAATTTTTTGTATTTTTAGTGGAGACAGGGTTTCACTGTGTTAGCCAGGATGGTCTCAATCTCCTGACCTCATGATCCGCCCGTCTCGGCCTCCCAAAGTGCTGGGATTACAGGCTTGAGCCACCGCGCCCGGCCTTACTTTGCATTTTATCATTACTTTAAAGTATACTTCTTCTACTTACTAAAAAAAAAAATGTAAAACCTCAGGCAGGTTCTCCAGGAGCTATTCCAGAAGACAGCATTGTTGTTATAGGAGAGGACAGCTCCATACATGTCATTGTCTCTGAAGACCTTCCAACTGACGAGAGATGGAAGTGAAAGACAGTGATGACTGATGATCCTGACCCAGTGTAGGCCTAGGCTAATGTCTGTGTTTATGTTTTAGTTTTTAACAAAAAAGTCTAAAAGTGAAACTAAAAAAATCGTTAAATAGAAAAAACCTTATAGAATAATGATAAAGAAAATGTTTTTGTGTAGTTGTACAATTGTATTACTACAAGAGTCAAGATGTTATAAAAATTTAAGAAGTTTGTAAAGTTAAAAAGTTATAATAATGTTAGGTTATTATTGAACAAAGAAAAATACTTTTTATGAATTTAGTGTAGCCTGTTTATAGTGCTTATAAAGTTTAGAGTAGTGTACAGTAATGTACCTAGGCCTTCACATTCACTCAGCCCTCATCCAATGACTCACCTGAAGTAACTTCCAGTCCTGTAAGCGCCATTTATGGTAAAAGCCCTATACAGTTGGACCATTTTTCATCTTTATTATTGTATTTAGACTGTACTCCTTTTATGTTTAGGTACAAAAATACCTACCATTGTGTTACACTTGTATATGGTATTCAATACAGTAACATGCTGAACAGGTTTGTAGCCTAGAGACAATAGGCTATACCATATAACCTAGTTGTAAGTACATCTGTAATGCTCATACAATTATCTAGGTTTGTGTAAATATACTCTATAATGATTGTACAATGAAGAAATTGCCTAATAACACATTTCTTAGAATGTCATTAAGTGACCCGTTAACTGTACTTAACTATCAAGCAATCAGGTGTCAAGGTGGTCAATGACAATGGCCTTAATAGTGGTCAAGGACTATGAGCCAAACTGAAAGTAATAAGCCTTTTTTCACTTAGTTGTCACAATACAAGCAAGAAGCAAAAAGTGATGCTAGTTCCCTCATATTCCATTTTCCCCGTAAAACAGTACTAGGCAAGGGTCAGATGGATGCAGCAAAAATGGGAGAACATATCTTACTGCCAGGAAGTCCAGAACTTCCTGTATCTTTAGGGACCTAAAAGTGAGAGTCAGAGAGGTGGTGGGACTAGGAATGAGTGAGTTAAAGCGAAAAAAGTACATGAGCCAAGGCTTTTTTTTTTTTTTTACACAATAAATATATACAATTTATTAATTTTAAAAACAAATGGTTTAAAATGTTAATATTAGTCACTTCCATATGATGAGATAATGGGCAATTTTTATTTCCTTCTTCCGCGTATTTTTTATGCTTCCTAATTTTTGCCATTATCCATGACTTATGGACGGGGGGTTAAAGTAATATTTACTCTTCTAGGCAGTGGATATTTAGGACATTAAATCCAGGAACGGACTCCATTGCTGAGATGCTACTTGTGGCGATCATCTTCTCCCAAGCTCCACATTTTAGCTTTGTACAGAGTGATGTCATTGTAGACCCTAAAGTGGTTCATCCTGTGGTCACTGCGTTCTGGGTCGACCAAGGGCTCTGAGTCCCACCCAATTTCCTGGTTTTCAGTTTGTGCCTCCGGGTACTTCTTCCTTGGCCCCTGGGCAGCATGGTGAATGAGATGCAGAAACCTGGCGTCTGCGGGTTCCTCCAGGTTATCATGCCAAGACGTGGGCTTCCTCGTAATCCTGTGAACCTTGCGCAGGGGATTCACGTGGTACTGCGTGTAGAGTTTCTGGGTTCGTAACTCTTTGAGGTACAGCTCCCGCAAGATCTGGTTCTGATGGACCTCATCTGTGACCACCCTCTCTTTCGGGTGTCCCGCCACGGCCTTGGAGCTGCTCGGTGGGTCCGGGGCTCTCTCGGCGTCCTCTTACCGCTTGCCCGGCCGCGGGCCTTCTGCAGTCTCTGCGCAAGGGCACCCCACTCCATCTCCAGGCAATACCGCTCTGGCCTCTCCGAATCCAGCCTGTTTACTAGAACTGCCTCTGGATACTGCCAGGAAAAAGGCTTGCCATCAACTGGCAAACCCAGGAGATAAAGAACATAAAACTGGACCTCACGTTGGCCAATCACCTCCCTCCTTGAGAACAGATTCGATGCTTTTCAATCCCCTACCTTCTCTGCCCCTGGTTCTGCAGTTTGCTCTGTGGTTACAGACCAAGTTCCACGGAAAAGCCAGTTCAAATGCAGACGCTTGTGCAGTCTGGCTGCCCAGGCAGCAGAGGAAAGGCGCAGGCCAGGCTGAAGATTCGCTTGCCATGGTCTTGGATTCCCTGTGTCTGCCAGGTCGTCGCTGGGAATCCACAGTCCTGGCAATTCTGAACCGCCTGAGAACTGCCCCAGTGGGAGGGAAACCATTTCTCCAGGGTGAGACTTGTAAGCCGTCAGGTCTGGTTGGGGGTGGCTGGATAGGGAGTGGGGACTAGAGTACAGGAGACTAGCAAGAAGGGCTATGAGGAGGGCGAGGGGGAAAGACAGGAGGGCACTGGGAAAGGGGTGCCTGACGAACAGGGTGGGGGCACACAGACGGCCTGGTAGTAACAGAGGAAGAGCTGGGCAGAAAGTTCCTTGAGGTAGGGTACTGGGAAGGGGAGACATCGGTCAGCTTGGGCAAATGGGTAGGGCAGAAAATCGAACAAGATGGACGGCCCTGGAGAGGAGGCTGAGGTCAGGAAGTTTGAGGAGTAACCGGGGGAAGGAGGGCTGGAAGACGAGAGCGGGAAGGAACAGAAAGAAATGGAGCCTGGGGTTGACGCGGAGAGATTGGAGGTAGCTTTCTAGTCATTTTCCCAAATAAGCGCTGTAGTAACTCACTTGTCCAAACGAATCAAAATGAGTAACTGAGATGTGCTGAGACCGATTCCAGCTTTTATCCCCTCAGAACATTCCGTCACAGAATGCCTATTATGAAATGTACATTTATCTCCTTAGGACATTTCATCACAGAATCTCTATTATGAAATGTACATACTCCCCTTTGTTCCAGTGAGGAAGCCCCACCAACCAGAGAATAGATCTCAGTTTCTTGGTTTAAGAGTGATCACGGGAAATAGCAAAGACAAGAAATGGGGCTGTAATATTGGTCCCTGTTCTTGGGATACCATGTAGTTTTGCCCCTCCGCAGACAAAGATTGATCAAGGGGCTAACAGAGGTAGGGACTTGCGGCCTAGGAGAGCAGTTCTGAAGCAGGAATTGGGAAAATGGGAAGTCAGTATCCTAGTCTCTTTCCCTTACTACATTGTTCAAAGCCCTTTCACATTATCTACCTCACTACGTGAATATGCATGATTAGAGATGTTATGTTCATTTTACCAGTGAGGACACTAAAGACCAGAGAGGGAAGGACCATAGGCAGGCAGTGGGTGGGTAAGCAGGCAGGACAAGAACTTGGACCAAAAAGAGGGGGCAGGTGGGAGAGGCCACAAAATGGCACAAAGCGCTGACCAGCACCATTGCCTCCTCCGGTGTCTCTGGACAGGATCTTGCAGGGGATGTCTCGAGAAGAGCTGTAGTTTTTGTAGCTTACCTCCTGGTCCCTGTGCTGCCTTGGTTTGATGACTTAATCTTCACTGGAACCAGATACACAGGGTCCCAGCTGGCAGGATGACTGCCCACTCCTGAGCACCTAGTGACTAGATTTGGACTTCCTTGCTCACTACCTCAGATGCCTAACTCCATCAGATGATGAAAGGAGCTGCTGCACCCTCCCCTCTTTTTTGTCTGAAGTAGAAACCCTCTCTGCTGAACGTTCCTGGTTTCTTTGAATGCCATTCGAATCATAAGCTTCTTTGGTCCCCTCTTCTCTCCCATGCTTGTATCACCATAAGATTCTGAATTATCTCATTTGGCCCAACACCCTTTTCCTCCCATGCTGCATAAAACTTCCAGTTATGCTTTGGAAGTCCAGCTACATGATTAGCAAACTTCCCTTTTTCCATAGACTGCTTCTTTACTGACAGTTCCTTGCCTTTCCTTGCTTTAATTGTAACTTGGATTTCTCTTAAGGACATGGCTTTTTATCTCAAGTAAAAACTACTTATTCTCTCAAACTCTAAAGTACTTCAGTGTAAGAATGTGTTTTTTTTTTTTCCTTTTTTTGTTATTATTATACTTTAAGTTCTAGGGTACATGTACATAACGTGCAGGTTTGTTACATATGTATACTTGTGCCATGTTGGTGTGCTGCACCCATCAACTTGTCAGCACCCATCAACTCGTCATTTACATCAGGTATAACTCTCAATGCAATCCCTCCCCCTCCTCCCTCCCCATAATAGGCCCCGGTGTGTGATGTTCCCCTTCCCGAGTCCAAGTGATCTCATTGTTCAGTTCCCACCTATGAGTGAGAACATGCGGTGTTTGGTTTTCTCTTCTTGTGATAGTTTGCTAAGAATGATGGTTTCCAGCTGCATCCATGTCCCTACAAAGGACACAAACTCATCCTTTTTTATGGCGGCATAGTATTCCATGGGGTATATGTGCCACATTTATTTATCCAGTCTGTCACAGATGGACATTTGGATTGATTCCAAGTCTTTGCTATTGGGAATAGTGCCGCAATAAACATACGTGTGCATGTGTCTTTATAGCAGCATGATTTATGATCCTATGGGTATATACCCATTAATGGGATGGCTGGGTCATATGGTACATCTAGTTCTAGATCCTTGAGGAATCGCCATACTGTTTTCCATAGTGGTGGAACTAGTTTACAATCCCACCAACAGTGTAAAAGTGTTCCTATTTCTCCACATCCTCTCCAGCACCTATTGTTTCCTGACTTTTTAATGATTGCCATTCTAACTGGTGTGAGATGGTATCTCATTGTGGTTTTGATTTGCATTTCTCTGATGGCCAGTGATGATGAGCATTTTTTCATGTGTCTGTTGGCTGTATGAATGTCTTCTTTTGAGAAATGTCTGTTCATATCCTTTGCCCACTTTTTGATGGGGTTGTTTTTTTCTTGTAAATTTGTTTGAGTTCTTTATAGGTTCTGGATATTAGCCCTTTGTCAGATGAGTAGATTGCAAAAATGTTCTCCCATTCTGTAGGATGCCTGTTCACTCTGATGGTAGTTTCTTTTGCTGTGCAGAAGCTCTTTAGTTTAATTAGATCCCATTTGTCAATTTTGGCTTTTGCTGCCGTTGCTTTTGGTGTTTTAGACATGAAGTCCTTGCCCATGCCTATGTCCTGAATGATACTACCTAGATTTTCTTCTAGGGTTTTTATGGTATTAGGTCTAACATTTAAGTCTCTAATCCATCTTGAATTAATTTTCGTATAAGGAGTAAGGAAAGGATCCAGTTTCAGCTTTCTACTTATGGCTAGCCATTTTTCCCAGCACCATTTATTAAATAGGGAATCCTTTCCCCATTTCTTGTTTCTATCAGGTTTGTCAAAGATCAGATGGCTGTAGATGTGTGGTGTGATTTCTGAGGACTCTGTTCTGTTCCATTGGTCTATATCTCTGTTTTGGTACCAGTACTGTGCTGTTTTGGTTACTGTAGCCTTGTAGTATAGTTTGAAATCAGGTGGCGTGATGCCTCCAGCTTTGTTCTTTTGACTTAGGATTGTCTTGGCAATGCGAGCTCTTTTTTGGTTCCATATGAACTTTAAAGCAGTTTTTTCCAATTCTGTGAAGAAACTCATTGGTAGCTTGATGGGGATGGCATTGAATCTATAAATAACCTTGGGCAGTATGGCCATTTTCACGATATTGATTCTTCCTATCCATGAGCATGGTATGTTCTTCCATTTGTTAGTGTCCTCTTTTATTTCACTGAGCAGTGGTTTGTAGTTCTCCTTGAAGAGGTCCTTTATATCCCTTGTAAGTTGGGTTCCTAGGTATTTTATTCTCTTTGAAGCAATTGTGAATGGAAGTACATTCATGATTTGGCTCTCTGTTTGTCTGTTACTGGTGTATAAGAATGCTTGTGATTTTTGCACATTAATTTTGTATCCTGAGACTTTGCTGAAGTTGCTTATCAGCTTAAGGAGATTTTGGGCTGAGACAATGGGGTTTTCTAAATATACAATCATGTCATCTGCAAACAGGGACAATTTGACTTCTTCTTTTCCTACTTGGATACCCTTTCTTTCTTTCTCTTGCCTGATTGCCCTAGCCAGAACTTCCAACACTCTGTTGAGTAGGAGTGGTGAGAGAAGGCATCCCTGTCTTGTGCCAGATTTCAAAGGGAATTTGTCCAGTTTTTGCCCATTCAGTATGATATTGGCTGTGGGTTTGTCATAAATAGCTCTTATTATTTTGAGGTACGTTCCATCAATACTGAATTTATTGAGCCTTTTTAGAGTGAAGGGCTGTTGAATTTTGTCAAAGGCCTTTTCTGCATCTATTGAGATAATCATGTGGTTCTTGTCTTTGGTTCTGTTTATATGCTGGATTACGTTTATTGATTTGCGAATGTTGAAGCAGCCTTGCATCCCAGGGATGAAGCCCACTTGATCCTGGTGGATAAGCTTTTTGATGTGCTGCTGAATCTGGTTTGTCAGTATTTTATTGAGGATTTTTTGCATCGATGTTCATCAGGGATATTCATCTAAAATTTTCTTTTTTTGTTGTGTCTCTGCCAGGCTTTGGTATCAGGATGATGTTGTCCTCATAAAATGAGTTAGGGAGCATTCCCTCTTTTTCTGTTGATTGGAATAGTTTCAGAAGGAATGGTACCAGCTCCTCCTTGTACCTCTGGTAGAATTCAGCTGTGAATCCATCTGGTCCTGGACTTTTTTTTGGTTGGTAGGCTATTAATTATTGCCTCAATTTCAGAACCTGCTATTGGTCTATTCAGGGATTCAACTTCTTCCTGGTTTAGTCTTGGAAGAGTGTAAGTGTCCAGGAAATTATCCATTTCTTCTAGATTTTCTAGTTTATTCGCATAGAGGTGTTCATAGTATTCTGTGATGGTAGTTTGTATTTCTGTGGGATCAGTGGTGATATCCCCTTTATCATTTTTTATTGCATCTATTTGATTCTTCTCTCTTTTCTTCTTTATTAGTCTTGCTGGCGGTCTGTCAATTTTGTTGATGTTTTCAAAAAACCAACTCCTGGATTAATTGATTTTTTGAGGGTTTTTTGTGTCTCTATCTCCTTCAGTTCTGCTCTGATCTTAGTTATTTCTTGCATTCTGCTAGCTTTTCAATGTATTGGCTCTTGCTTCTCTAGTTCTTTTAATTGTGATGTTAGAGTGTCAATTTTAGATCTTTCCTGCTTTCTCTTGTGGGCATTTAGTGCTATAAATTTCCCTCTACACACTGCTTTAAATGTGTCCCAGAGATTCTGGTATGTTGTATCTTTGTTCTCATTGCTTTCAATGAACATCTTTATCTCTGCCTTCATTTCGTTATGTACCCAGTAGTCATTCAGGAGCAGGTTGTTCAGTTTCCATGAGCAGTTTTGATTGAGTTTCTTAGTCCTGAGTTCTCGTTTGATTGCACTGTGGTCTGAGAGACAGTTTGTTATAATTTCTGTTCTTTTACATTTGCTGAGGAGTGCTTTACTTCCAATTATGTGGTCAATTTTGGAATAAGTGTGATGTGGTGCTGAGAAGAATGTATATTCTGTTGATTTGGGGTGGAGAGTTCTATAGATGTCTATTAGGTCTTCTTGCTACAGAGATGAGTTCAATTCCTGGATATCCTTGTTAACTTTCTGTCTCGTTGATCTGTCTAATGTTGACAGTGGAGTGTTGAAGTCTCCCATTATTATTGTATGGGAGTCTAAGTCTCTTTGTAAGTCTCTAAGGACTTGCTTTATGAATCTGGCTGCTCCTGTATTGAGTGCATATATATTTAGGATAGTTAGCTCTTCCTGTTGAATTGATCCCTTTACCATTATGTAATGGCCTTCTTTGTCACTTTTGATCTTTGATGGCTTAAAGTCTGTTTTATCAGAGACTAGGATTGCAACCCTTGCTTTTTTTTGTTCTCCATTTGCTTAGTAGATCTTCCTCCATCCCTTTATTTTGAGCCTATGTATGTCTCTGCATGTGAGATGGGTCTCCTGAATACAGCAGACTGATGGGTCTTGACTCTTGATCCAGTTTGCCAGTCTGTGTCTTTTAATTGGAGCATTTAGTCCATTAACATTTAAGGTTAATATTGTTATGTGTGAACTTGATCCTGCCATTATGCTATTAACTGGTTATTTTGCTCGTTAGTTGATGCAGTTTCTTCCTAGCCTCGATGGTCTTTACATTTTGGCATGTTTTTGCAATGGCTGGTACCGGTCATTCCTGTTCATGTTTAGGGCTTCCTTCAGGGTCTCTTGTAAGGCAGGCCTGGTGGTGACAAAATCTCTAAGCATTTGCTTATCTGTAAAGGATTTTTTTTCTCTTTCACTTATGAAACTTAGTTTGGCTGGATATGAAATTCTGGGTTTAAAATTCTTTTCTTGGCCGGGTGCGGTGGCTCAAGCCTGTAATCCCAGCACTTTGGGAGGCCGAGACGGATGGATCACAAGGTCAGGAGATCGAGACCATCCTGGCTAACACGGTGAAACCCCGTCTCTACTAAAAACTACAAAAAACTAGCCAGGCGAGGTGGCGGCGCCTGTAGTCCCAGCTACCCGGGAGGCTGAGACAGGAGAATGGCATGAACCCGGGAGGCGGAGCTTGCAGTGAGCTGAGATCCGGCCATAGCACTCCAGTCTGGGTGACAGAGCGAGACTCCATCTCAAAATAAATAAATAAATAAATAAAATAAAATAAAATTCTTTTCTTTAAGCATGTTGAATATTGGCCCCCACTCTCTTCTGGCTTATAGAGTTTCTGCCGAGAGATCTGCCGTTAGTCTGATGGGTTTCCCTTTGTGGGTAACCCGACCTTTCTCTCTGGCTGCCCTTAAGATTTTTTCCTTCATTTCAACTTTGGTGAATCTGGCAATTATGTGTCTTGGAGTTGCTCTTCTGGAGGAGTATCTTTGTGGCGTTCTCTGTATTTCCTGAATTTGAATGTTGGCCTGCCCTACTAGGTTGGGGAAGTTCTCCTGGATGATATCCTGAAGAGTGTTTTCCAACTTGGTTCCATTTTCCCCCTCACTTTCAGGTACCGCAATCAGACGTAGATTTGGTCTTTTTACATAATCCCATACTTCTTGCAGGCTTTGTTCATTTCTTTTTCTTCTTTTTTCTTTTGGTTTCTCTTCTCACTTCATTTCATTCATTTGATCCTCAATCGCTGATACTCTTTCTTCCAGTTGATCGAGTCAGTTACTGAAGCTTGTGCATCTGTCACGTATTTCTAGTGTCATGGTTTTCATCTCTGTCATTTCGTTTATGACCTTCTCTGCATTAATTATTCTAGCTATCAATTCTTCCACTCTTTTTTCAAGATTTTTAGTTTCTTTGCGCTGGGTACGTAATTCCTCCTTTAGCTCTGAGCAGCTTGATGGACTGAAGCCTTCTTCTCTCATCTCATCAAAGTCATTCTCCGTCCAGCTTTGATCTGTTGCTGGCAATGAGCTGCGCTTCTTTGCAGGGGGAGAGCGCTCTTATTTTTTGAATTTCCAGCTTTTCTGCCCTGCTTTTTCCCCATCTTTGTGGTTTTATCTGCCTCTGGTCTTTGATGATGGTGACGTACTGATGGGGTTTTGGTGTAGGTATCCTTCCTGTTTGATAGTTTTCCTTCTAACAGTCAGGACCCTCAGCTGTAGGTCTGTTGGAGATTGCTTGAGGTCCATTTCAGACCCTGTTTGCCTGGATATCAGCAGCAGAGTCGGCAGAAGATAGAATATTGCTGAACAGTGAGTGTACCTGTCTGATTCTTACTTTGGAAGCTTCCTCTCAGGGGTGTACTCCACTGTGTGAGGTGTGGGGTGTCAGTCTGCCCCTAGTGGGGGATGTCTCCCAGTTAGGCTACTCAGGGGTCAGGGACCCACTTGAGCAGGCAGTCTGTCCCTTCTCAGATCTCAACCTCTGTGTTGGGAGATCCACTGCTCTCTTCAAAGCTGTCAGAGTCGTTTGCGTCTGCAGAGGTTTCTGCTGCTTTGTTGTTGTTGTTGTTGTTGTTGTTTAGCTGTACCCTGTCCCCAGAGGTGGAGTCTACAGAGACAGGCAGGTTTCCTTGAGCTGCTGTGAGCTCCACCCAGTTCGAGCTTCTCAGCGGCTTTGTTTACCTACTTAAGCCTCAGCAATGGCAGGTGCCCCTCCCCCAGCCTGGTTGCTGCCTTGTGGTTAGATCGCAGACTGCTGTGCTAGCAATGAGGGAGGCTCCGTGGGCGTGGGACCCTCCCAGCCAGGTGTGGGATATAATCTCCTGGTGTGCCTGTTTGCTTAAAGCGCAGTATTGGGGTGGGAGTTACCCAGTTTTCCAGGTGTTGTGTGTCTCAGTTCCCCTGGCTAGGAAAAGGGATTCCCTTCCCCCTTGCGCTTCCCAGGTGAGGCAATGCCTCGCCCTGCTTCAGCTCTCGCTGGTCGGGCTGCAGCGGCTGACCAGCACTGATTGTCTGGCACTCCCTAGTGAGATGAACCCAGTATCTCAGTCGAAAATGTAGAAATCACCGGTCTTCTGTGTCGCTCGCGCTGGGAGTTGGAGACTGGAGCTGTTCCTATTCGGCCATCTTGCTAAGAATGTCAGGATGAGCCAAGTCTTCTTATAAAGGGATCTTAGTGGAGGCCCCTGGGAAATGATTCTGTTACCAAACACCAGGGCTTAATTCTAGGTCCTGCTGCTTGCCACCCAATTACTGAGATGATGAGTATTGCCAAGGAATAAGGCTTTAATCAGGTGTGGCAGCTGAGGAGATGGGAGCTCAGTCTGGAATCCACCTCCCCACTGACTAAAGCTAGGGGTTTTTATGGCAGGGAGGAAATGTAACGATGTGTAAGGAAACAGGAACTAGGACAAGGCAAGGAAACAATCATGATAAATAAAGGGTCCTGCATCTCATTGACTGGATGTGGTGATCTCTATGGTACTTTTGGGTCAGTTTCATTTACACCAAGACTTTGGATAAACAGGCCTCCAAATGGAGGTGTCTGAACTAGAAATGCATATATGCATGTGAGCATGAGTCACACAAAGAGTCCTGAGTCCTTGACTGCAGCTCCCTCCAGGAAACTGCAATGTACTCTCTGTACAGTCTGGTGGCAAAGCCTTCTAACTGCCTATGGTCCACCTCAAAATATCAAATGTAGGATTTTGGCCTAGAGGCAGACTCTTCATTAACAGATATTGTTGAATGAATAAATAACCAGTAACATCTAGCTGAATGATAACAGCTATATCCTTTCTAATGATCATAATGTAAGAGAGAGAAGAAAAATAGCAAATGGCTTCACTATGAACAAACTTCTTTATACTTTTTCCTACAAATGATCCTGAGTTGATTTTACTAGGGCCAGTTTAGATGTCCTAATTAGCTGAAAGAAAATTGTGTCAGCACAAAGTAGCAGTAAGGTTATATAAAAGACTGTCAATCTATATTTTGATACTTTCTTCCATATAACTGGGACAAATTAAGATGAATCATTTAAATAAAAGTTGCCCTAAGGGAAGAACTTCAAACAGTATAATGTGTCTCTAGAGCCATAATTTCTTTTTAAAAATCTACTAGAATTGGATTCAAGTTTTTATGTCATTATTGGTGAGACTTTATTATATCTGTAATCTATGCTTGGTAGACCTGTTTGATAAATAAATGATGGTTGCTTTAAAATAAAAGGAATATTTTTCTTGATTTCATCATCTTCTCTATTCTATTAGTAACTATGAGATATTGAGACAGATGGAATTTAAAACTAAGAATAAGTAAAAATAATATTGAAATTACTTAGTTTAAGTAATACAGTCAGATATCCAGCTGTCCCCCGAATACTGACACATTAGCATAATCTGATATACCTCAAAGCATTTGTTTGAAAATTCAAATAGTAACAAGACTGTTAATGAATTTGTGTTTTACAAATGTAATCACTCTAGCAAATTTTAGCGAAGTGTGAATTACCTAAAAAGGCTAAGACTTGGTTCCAAAGTTCTTTAGTAACAGAATATAGATTGTTTACATAAGAAAAATAACACAATGGTTGAGAGAATTAAATATTAAAAGCTACAGTTGTGTACTCATTTCTTTGTATGTGGATTGAAATACTTAAACATATACATTTCTGAGGGAATGTAGTCATTGGAAATAATACATATAAATCATCAGTAATAATCTTAAATTGTTTAATGTTTTCTGAATCTTGAATATGTGTATAATATGTTAATATATTTAGAACATTCTGTCATTAGGGCTTTGGGTTCTTCTAGGAAGCTAAGGAAATATTATTTTAACGTTATCTTTCCTCCATATCTATATTCTTTCCTTCAGTTTGCTTTTAATTAAATGTTTTTAATTATATTTAATTTTGTGTAAATCTATTTAGAATCTAAATATTTGTGTGTATGTGTATATATATGTATTCAATAAGGATAGCTTATCTAAAACTTGTTCTCTCATTTTTCTTCCTTAGCAGCTTTCCTTCTGTTTTGTTTTGCTCTCTGGTTAAAAAAGATGACTTGCATCTAAGTATCCATGATTGGTGTTATCACCAAAAAATTGTATTATTATGTACTCAGATGTCCATATTTTAAATAGGATTTAAGATGTGCATTAATTTATTTTACTTAGAAACCCTACAATGAATATATTTTTTTCTATTCATGTAACAAAACTTATTTCTAAATAATTTTTAAAATAAATAACAAATGCAGAAAAAATATATATATTTTTTCCATCGTAATGATGGCAGCGGCAGCCTGTCTGGAGTGGCCACTGTGAGGACACCAGCTGCAGCAGGGAAGGTGCAGCCAGGGCTGTGCACTCCATGGAGACAGTGGGGACCAGGAACAGGTGATCCCAGTGGCAGCCCTGCACCCTACTGAGTTGGCAGAGTGGGAACCTGCGCTCTTACGCACCGCTGCAGCCTCCCAGTTGCCACTCCAGACCTGGCCACCCCTATACTCTCCGCGCCCAGGGAGCTCCCGGCCCCTGCAGACTCAGAAGTGCCGCCTCCTACTTCCTGGCCTCTCCCCACTCTTGGCACCTGCTCCAGTGTGCCAAGCTCAACCAGTGAGCTAGGTTGTGGACAAGTCTGGGCACTGTTGTGACCCAGTTAGGTGTTCATGTGCTCAGGGCAGCGCTGACACGACAGCCAGTCCCCAGCATCGCCTTGGCTTCCTCTGCAACTTTGGGTGCTGATGAGCTCAGGGAGGAAGGCTGGGGTAGGGGTGGTGATGGCAGGCCTCCATGTGCCCCTCAGCACAGACATCCTGGGCACCACGGATGACATATTGATGGCAGCAGGAGACAGGTTCTTAGGTGGGAAGGGGAAGGTCCCTGGGGAACCCCCACATTCAATCCAGGGACAGCCTGAAGCCTGGGGGCCAGGCTGCCAGTTTTGGGTGGAGTCCATGACCCAGAGTGAGAACTTCATTGATGCCTTTTGGGCAACGGGACGATGCTTTTTCCAGGCCCACCTATGGCTACCCATGGATCAATCAGCATGGACTTCCTCCATTCTGAGCACATTAAAAAAACCTGACTCAGCCAGACTCACACACTTATGGGGACAACCTGCCTGCAGAAAGAAGCTATCAACTTCAGTTCTCCTGAGAGCTGTTCCGTTGCTCAGTAAAGCTCCTCTCCACCTTGCTCACCCTTCGGTTGTCAGAGTAATATCATTCTTCCTGGAGGTGGGGCAAGACCACACGCTAGGAGCAAAAGGAACTGCAACACATTTCTGGCAGACTCACTGAGCTACAGGCAGTGACACACTCCTGGACTGTGGGGGTGAAGAGTGGCAACGCTTCTGGGGGTCCAGATTTGGGGGTTCCCTAAGCCAGAACTGCTGTAACACTGTAGCATTCTAGCCCTCTGTTGGCACGGGGTGGCTACCCCATGTAATGGGAAGTAGTGGTGGGACTGGGCCAGGCCAGGTGCTGCTGGCCAAAGCAGGGTGGCAGGACTGAAGGAGCTGTAACACAAACGAGCTGAAACACCTCCCCCTGCTCTTTACACTGTGGGTGGTGAGAAGGAGAGAAGAGATGTGGCCTTTTTGCAGGCCCAGACCTAGGTTTCCCGAGTCTGGGCTGTGACATGCTGTAACACCCTCTTTGGGGTTCTACGGTTCCTGGCATCTCCAAGCTTTGGGCGCCACCTCATTCCCCAGTGCCCACAGTGGAAGCCACTTGTGGTACGCCTGTTTCAGCTGCAGCCTTGCACGGAGGCAGCACCTGTGCCAGCGTCTGGAGCTGCCCGCTCTGCTGCAGCTGGTATGCCTGGTTGTGCACACTGGCTGGACCTTGTGCTTGCTTACTCACACACCCCTTGCTGCTCCACACCTGGCTCACCCTTGGCAGCATGGGATCTATGTAGTGCTAGCTGAGTGCAACCTGCTGGGCTGAGTGAGAAGAATGAGCCCAGCAGGC
Organism: Trachypithecus francoisi; assembly: GCF_009764315.1. Taxonomy (NCBI): domain Eukaryota; kingdom Metazoa; phylum Chordata; class Mammalia; order Primates; family Cercopithecidae; genus Trachypithecus; species Trachypithecus francoisi. The sequence continues at coordinate 172,016,629 of NW_022681465.1, read as the reverse complement.
TTGAGCAAAACTCAAGCAGAGGAGCAGCTGGCCACAGAGGTTTCCAGATAGTGAAGCAACACCCTAAGGATCTTGTGACAGTAATGGTATTTGATGGAAACTTTTCTTTGATAAACTTAGTGTGAAGTTTTGTGATTAAAAGTTATTGTTTAAAGTCACTGCCACCTCCCCTTTCCTCCATGATTTTGGTGGAATAAAAATAAATAAGGACAGAAAAACAAGACTTTATTTTTAACAAAACTGTAGAAGAGTCACTGCCAAATAGAATAAAATATAAGTGAAATTGAGGGAAGATACTTAGGATTTAAACCATTACAGATGCTTGTACGTTTGTGGCTTTCCCGCCCCGGGTTTTCTATTCTGTTGCATTGGCCTGTATATCTGTTTTTGTACCAACGCCATGTTGTTTTGGTTACTGTAGACTTATATTATAGTTTGAAGTCTGGTAATGTGATGATTGCAGCTTTGTTCTCTTTGCTTAGGATTGTTTTGATTATTTGGACTACTTTTTGGTTCCATATGAATTTTAGAATAGGTTTTTCTAATTCTGTGAAGAATGGCATTGGTAGTTTGATAGAAACAGCATTGAATCTGTAGATTGCTTTGGGCAGTATGACCATTTTAATGATATTGATCCTGTAATCCATAAGCATGGAATGTTTTCCCATTTATTTTTGTCATTTCTGTTTTCTTTCAGCAATGTTTTATAGTTCTTCTTATAGAGGACTTTCACCATCTTGGTTAGCTGTGTTCCTAAGTACATCACTTCCTTTGTGGCTATTGAAAATGGGATTGTGGTCTTGATTTAACTGTTAACCAGGATATTATTGCTGTATAGAAATACTACTGATATTTATACACTGATTTTATAGCCTGAAACTTTACTGACGTCGTTTATCAGTTCTAGTAACCTTTAGGCAGAGTCTTTAGGGTTTTCTGGGTATGGAATCAGATTGTCAGTGAAGAGAGATTGTTTGACTTCTTCTTTTCCTATTTCTATGCCTTTTGTTTCTTTCTCTTGCCTGATGGCTCTGGCTAGGGCTTCTAGTACTATTTTTAATAGGAGTGGTGATGATGGCATCCTTGTCTTGTTCCAGTTCTCAAGAGAAATGCTTCCAGCTTTTGCCCATTCAGTATGATGTTGCCTGTGGGCTTATCACAGATGACTCTTATTATTTTAAAGTATGCTCCTTTGATGCCTAATCTGTTGAGGGTTTTATTATGAAGTAATGTTGAATTTTATCAAAATATTTTTCTGTGTCTATTGAGATGTTCAAATAGTTTTTGCTTTTAATTCTGTGTATGTGGTGAATCACATTTATTGATTTGCGGATGTTGAACCAGCCTTGTATCCCAGGAATAAAGCCTACATTACAGATTTCAAAAAAGCCACAGATTACTCCCAAATTAGGTGGCATGCCCTAAGCAGGAATAAACCTGTGATTTCTTCTTTATAAAGTGAGGCTAATTGGAACATAAAGGCTCCAAGTAAGTCCCTGTATGCACATGACCCCAGAGTGACAAGGTGGTTTGGTTTAGCTGTGTCACCATCCAAATCTCACCTTGAATTGTAATGATCCCCAAGTTTCACGGGTGGGCCAGGTGGAGATAACTGAATCATGGGGTGCTTTCCCCCATACTCTTCATAATAGTGAGTTCTCCCAAGATCGGATGGTTTTATAAGGGGTTTCCCCACTTCAATCGGCACTCATTCTCTCTCCTACCACTATTTGAAGAGGTGCCTTTTGCTGTGATTGTAAGTTTCCTGAGGCCTCCACAGCCATGTGGAACTGTGAGTTAATCAAAACTCTTTCCTTTAAAAATTGCGCAGTCTTGGACAGCTTTTTATAGCAGTGTGAGAATAGACCAATACAGTAAAGTGGTACTGCAGGCAGTGGGTACCCATAAAGATACCCAAAAATGTGGAAGCAACTTTGGAACTGGGTAACAGGCAGAGGTTCAAACAGTTTGGAGGGCTCAGAAGAAGACAGGAAAATGTGGCATAGTTTGGAACTTCATGGAGACTTGGAGGTCTAAGAAGACAAGAAAATGTGAGAAACTGTGGAACTTCTTAGAGACTTGTTGAATGATTTTGAACAAAATGCTGCTGATGATATGGATAATGAAGTCCAGGCTGAGATGGTCCCAGATGGAGATGAAGAAATTCTTGGGAACTGGAATGAAGGTGATTTTTTTGCTATGCTCTAGCAAAGAGACTGGCAGCATTTTGCCCCAGCTTTAGAGAACCATGGAAGTTTGAACTTGAGAGAGATCATTTAGGGTATCTGGCGGAAGTGATTTCTAGGTGGCAAAGCTTGCAAGAGGAAGCAGAAGGTGAAAGTTTAAAAAATTTGCAGCCTAACGCTGCAGTAGAAAAGAAAAACCAATTTTCTGAGGAGAAATTCAAGCCAGCTGCAGAAATTAGAGTAAGGAGCAGCCAAGACAATGGGGAAAATGTCTTCAGGACATGTCTGAGACTTTCCTGGCAGTCCCTCCCATCACAAGTCTGGAGGCCTAGAAAAGAAAAATGGTTTCCTGGACTTGGTCCAGGGACCCTTTCTGTGTGCAGCCTCAGGAAGTGATGCCCTGTATCCAAGTCACTCCAGCCTTGGTTAAGAAAGGCCAAGGTACAGCTGAGGCCATTGTTTCAGAGGGTGCAAGCCCAAAACCTTGGAGGTTTACATGTAGTTTGGGCCTGTAGGTGGTCAGAAGTCAGGAACTGAGGTTTGGGAACCTCTGCATAGATTTCAGAAGATGTATGAAAACACTTATATTTCCAGGCAGAAGTCCGCTGCAGGCGCAGAGCCCCATGGAGAACTTCTGCTAGGGAAATGTGGAAGTAAATATGGAGTTGGAACCCCAACACAGAGTTTCCACTGGGGCACTGCCTAGTGAAGCTGTGAGAAGAGGTCCACCATCCTCCAAACCCCAGAATGGTCGACTCACCAACAGCTTGTACCGTGCACCTAGAAAAGCCACAAACACTAAACACCAGCCTGCAAAAGCAGCAGGAGTGGGGCTTTACCCTGTAAAGCCTCAGGGGTGGAGCTGTCCAAAGTTGTGGGAGTCTACCTCTTGCATCAGCGGGACCTGGACCTGAGACATGGAGTCAACGGAGATCATTTTGGAACTTTAACATTTAATGACTGCCCAGCCATATTTCAGACTTGCATGGGATGTGTAGCCCCTTTGTTTTGGCTAATTTATCTCATTTGGAATGGGAACATTTATCCAATGCCTATACTCCAATTATATCTTGAAAGTAACTAACATTCTTTTGATTTTACAGGCTCCTAGTTGGAAGGGACTTGCCTTGTCTCAGGTGGGACTTTGGACTTGGACTTTTGGATTAATGCTGGAATGAATTAAAACTTTTGGGGGTCTGTTGGAAAGGCATGATTGTTTTTCAAAACGTGAGGCCATGAGATTTGGGAAGGCCCAGGGGCACAATGATATAATTTGGTTCTGTGTCCTCACCCAAATCTCACCTTGAATTGTAATAATCCTCAAGCATCAAGGGTGGGACCAGGTGGAGATAATTGAATCACAGGGCCGTTTCCTCCATACTGTTCTCATGATAGTGAGTGAGTTATCATGAAATCTGATGGTTTTATAAGGGGATCCCCCTTCACTCGGCACTCATTCTCTCTCCTGCCACCCTGTGAAGAGGTGGCTTCTGCAATGATTGTATGTTTCCTGAGGCCTCTCCAGCCATGAGGAACCGAGTCAATTAAAACTCTTTCCTTTATAAATTACCCAGTCTTGGGTGTTTCTTCATAGCACTGTAAGAACAGACTAACACACAAGGGAAATGGGGTAAGATGAAGAATATCATGGACACATTATCTTCGCCTAAAGAGTGTCGTCACTGTGACAGGGCAGAGGGGTATTGTTAGTGGATATCATATCAAAAACTAATCTCTGGCAACTAAGGAAAAATTGAAAAACCAGCAAATGACACGTAACACATTTTGGCTGTTTCACTAACAGTCAAAAATATCTTCCATTCCTTGAGCAGAGATATACCTGTACCAGAGAATGATAGTAAGTTAGTGCAACAGACTCAACCTCTCTATGTGTGTCTCTTCAGCTCAGTGCCCTGGCTCACAATCAAGTACTATTGTTAAGTAGAACAGTGGCTTAGAAATAAAATCTCTTATTCCAAGATGAGTAGTAATTAGAAATGACAGTGTGTGATATCTGCAAATAAATTACAAGAAAATATGAGCAAAGAAATACCACAAATACATAAAGCAAATTTTACACATCACAAAGAATACCAAACAGAAGAAATTATAGAGAAGCATGTTTTTCTTTAAAATCAGTTACATACAATGTGACATATATAATGGAAAGAAGCTAAAATAATAGTTAATTGGCTTCAAAGAAGACACAATGAGAAAACAGCAGGACAGAGGTGGGTGGCATAGCTCAGGGAAAAAATAGAAGAGAAAAATAACATTATTTTAAAAATTAAGAAAAGTTTTTATGTAAAGACAGATACTACTAAAAAGTCGGTTATTAGAGAACAGGTTGAATATTTCTCAAACAAAATGAAATTAAATATTGAAATGTATGATTATTTGCATAGGAAATCTAGAAAGTAACAAAATAAATTTAACGGTGTTTCTGTGGCGGCTAAACAATTTGTGAGTCTTGAGGCTGTACATTTAATTTTGTACTTTTATTTTCTCTTATTATAGTCTAGTTTTCACCACTTTGTAGCTTTTTAAAATATAAATCAGCTACTGTCTGCATACTCCATTATGTTATAGTATATTAAACTATCTAACAGACACCTTTTAGGTGACATTTATGGCAATTAGATTTGTATTTTATTAATAGATCTTTGCTTTATATAGAATGTTTCATTAAGACAACACTGCACAATCATTGATAATACTTAAAATAACATGATCAGAATTAAATGGAGATGGAAAAAGTCCAAGGGTAGAAGAGAGTTTATAGAACATAAGAAAGAAAATAAATACAATGGGGCCAGGCACAGTGGCTCGCGCCTATAATCCCAACACTTTGGGAGGCCGAAGTGGGTGGATCACGAGGTCAGGAGTTCAAGACCAGCCTGGCCAACATAGTGAAACCCTGTATCTACTAAAAATACAACAAAACAAAACACAGCTGAGTGTGGTGACACATGTCTGTAGTCCCAGCTACTTGGGAGACTGAGGCAAGGGAATCACTCAAACCCGGGAGGGAGGCAGAGGTTGCAGTGAGCCAAGACTGCACCATTGCACTCCAGCCTGAGCAACAGAGCAAGACTCCGTCACAAAATAAATAAATAGATAAATGCAATGAAAAGTCATATTTCAAATGATCAGAGACCATTGCTATTAATAGTAAATGTAGCCAGATGAAATATGTTTTTCTAGTCGCCAAAGAATGGTGGACCAGCTAAACCTTTCTATGAGATAAACACACACATCATTTTGGGCGTGGACTGGGTCTTGTAATTTGTATCAGAGTCCCAATTTTCTTTGCATAATGCCATTCTCTCCCTTCACTCTACTGTTCCTATCATATCTTTCTTTGTCAGTTCCATTGGTACAGGACAATGTTCACATGATATAAGCAAGTTAATTGAAATAAGAACATCACTTTAACCAACATGTATAAGCTATATGATAATAAAGGACAGTGTGCTACCCTTTGATAGAGCAGACAGGGCCAATTCTGCAAACCCAGAGAGTTATGGGGGATCTGGGGATTCAGAATGTGTTATTCTGTAGATGCACATAGTCCTTTTACAAGGCACAGTGTACAGCTCCTCTGAACGGCCTTCATCATTCCAGAGTCGTCTTTCAAGGACTGAGAATTCAACCTTCTCTAGAACTCCAGTACCCTTATAATTAAGTTCTGAGCTGGATCTTACACTTAACTAACTTTTTGGCTTAAGATGATGAAAGTCCCTTTATATACCGCCTTTAAGTCTTTGGATTCACATTCGGCCTTAAACAGGTGATTAATCACCTTCAGCCTTCATTGTCCTTATTCAAAGTTTCTATGAACCCCTAAAGTAGTCATCCAATTCTCTAGTTAGTATTACTATTGCTGTTTCCAAACTTCCCAAATGACTTGAGATTGTATTCACCTGTGCATTCTATTACTCCCCTGTCCCAACCCACTTAACTATTGGTGAAAGTTTTAACAGTTACACGTCTACTGCATGCAGAGTACCTACCTCACTCACTCCTGGTGATAGACCCTCTTTGCCAACCAGCCAGCAGGAAATCGAGTTCCAGAATCGTTTTAGAGCCTACTTTTTTGGACCACTCCTAGCATTAACTGTCATATGTGAGGTTACCCAGGCAACAGACTCTCAGATGCAGATTGTTTTGCCCTTGATTTATTGGAGAATGCTTTCTTGGGATCAGCACCTACAAGGGAGTAAGGGAATCAGGCTTGTGTAAAGGGATATTTGAATTGATATGCAATTGCAACAGAGGTCCCAATTAATTCCATGGAAACTAAGCTGGCAAAGATATCCCAAGTTGAAGTCAATAGGTGGAACTTTGTAGCCCTCCTCCCTATTGATTTTCCTGCAGAAAAGAGGCCTAAACTTGCACCAGACACCTTCCTTTGACCTAGAGCATTTACTAGGGAGAGGTCCATATGTGAGTAGTTAGCGGCTGTAGCTGGGAGGAAGGAATACTTAGCTCACAGAGGGGATATCTGGCAGTGGACCACAGCATCTAATAAAGATGAATAATTAAAATGCCACTCTCTTCTTGAAGTATTCCTCATTCTACGTAGATAACATAATGCTCATCCAGTTGTGTGTGTGCCACTATTTCTCACTCATTTGATTCATTTGTATGATAAATTAATGCTTATATATCTGCTCAACAGCAAACTTTTAAACTTTTTAAGAACAGGGATTTTACATCTAGTCAATGCTTTACACATACGAGGTACTGGGTAGCACTTTATTATATATGACTACTTTTAGCATCATTAAGAACTGCATCAGAATTCCAAATAAGCAATGAACTAAACTGTCTTACAATCTAAGCACTTATTAATATGATAAGTATTCATTATGCAACAATATGAATAAGGAAGAATACTGTACTAGAATGATAAAGAATACAGTGGAAAGAACATTTTTGACATTTCTACTGATATAAAAGATGTTTAAGAAGTATGGGGAAAGAGACTTAGGATAGATATGAGGAAGAATTTCTTGTTAATAAGAAATGTGAAAAATTTGAGACTATTTCATCTAGCACCTGGTTGTATAAATATAGACATAGGTTCAGAAAAGTTAAGTTACTACCCAAGACTTTGCTCCCACTCATTGGCAAAATCAGGACTAGGATCAAGGATTTTTGATTGTCTGGTCGTGCATCTCTCCTATGCTTTAGGAACCCGCTAATTTTAATAGATAAGATTCAGAGCTGAAAATGAAAATTTATATATAGAAGATATGCTGCTTTGTTTTTTTCAAGTGCTACCCTGGGCCATTGTTCTAAGTGAGTTTAATGGTAGATACAAAATATAGAGCTCCACGTTGTTAGTTTTTTGAGTTAGTTTTGGTCTAAATGACTTTAATAAATAAAATGTTACATCAAGGTAGCTTTCTTATAAAATCAAAGGATTTTGTTTCTGTCTCTTGCATTATAATCACAAGGATGATCTGATGATCAGAGTTTTAAAAAAATGATGTCCAATACCCTGCAGAGAACATGCATTAGATATGCTGTGTGACTCGATGCATAGTCTCGTGTAAAGATAAACAGAAGTTTCAGAGGTGTTACAATTCACCCTGATATGTTGTCCGGAACACTGTGTTTATTTATTTAATCAGCAAGTGGCTCCATTCACTTAGATCAAAAGACAGGTTGGCATCATTTGGACTATACCATTGGTGGGGATTGTATTTGACAACATGTTGATGCACATTTTGATTTTATTTTAAAATGAGAGGAAAGAGGTTACATGCATATTTTATATAAGATATAATTAATAGGTCAATCAATCCAGAGGTCATTTATTGCTTTTATGTTATTAAATAAGTATTATGTTTTATAGGTTAATTTGCACTTAAATATTCCATTTTAAAGTTTTCATTGATGGAAATTCAGATACATTTATTTCCTGTTCATATTTTTGTTTTCTTAGTAAATTAAGTAGCTGCCCATTGAATTTGATTCTAACTTTCTATTAGAAACTTGTTCTATGCCTGTAATCCTAACACTTTGGGAGGCAGAGGCGGGTGGATCACCTGAGGTCAGGTGTTTGATACCAGCCTGGCTAACATGATGAAACCCTGTCTCTACTAAAAATACAAAAATAATAATAATAATAATAATAATAATAATAATAATAGCTGGATGTGGTAGCAGGACCTGTAATCCCAGCTACTTGGGAGGCTGAGGCAGGAAAATTGCTTGTACCCAGGAGGTGGAGGTTGCAGTGAACCAAGATCATACCACTGTACTCCAGCCTGGTTGACAGAGCAAGACTGTGTCTAAAAAAAAAAAAAAAAAAGAAAAGAAAAGAAAAAGAAAAAAAAGAAACCTGTTCTTCTGTTCTTTCTCATAGCTAAGAGTTCTTTTTGATATTACTTAGCCCACCTCAAGTTTTGATTCTACTCTTTTCTCACATATAAATCCATATGAGAATTTGCACATATAAAATACAGATTGTGCTCCAATCTCTACTGTGTACAGCATATATTTCCCTTGGTAGGCATGTTTTGAACATAGGAAAGTGTGAACCCCAGGAACATGACATTTAAAAAATCAAGGCAGCCACCAGAGAATTTTCTTAAAGCTGTTCATTACAAATCTAAGCATACCCAGGGATCCTCTATCATTCCGCAGAGTCAGGGACATTTTATACTAATAGTAGACAGGCATTTTGCTCACTTTTAAATAGTTGTTTTGCAGTCTGCATTACAGAATTTCTGTAAAACCTAATAATTATAGGTAATTTTGAAAAAACACCAAATCTTGAGTTATGAATTAGGATTTCCTGTGTAGATATTAAATACTAAACTATGAGCTAACAGTTTTGTTCATTGGCCAAAAAATATTTTGTGTACTACACAAAGAATATACTTAACAAGTGTAATAGCACAAGAATATAAATATATACACAAAAATATAGATATATGGAGTGAAATAAAATAGAGTCCAATTCAGTTTTCAGTCTCTGGAAATTAAGCCACAATTTGGCCATTAATTTACCTCATGAGAAAATTTGTACTTCTACATTTTATCTTTGAATAATTATGTTCAACAGCCATATACTATTGAAAACCAATATTTGGATGCCTACTTGAAATGAATTGTAAAATATAATTTGCCAGAATATCAGATTTTGAAGAATTATTTTGAAAGTTTGCAGTTATTTATAAGACAGAGGGTTGAGTAGGTAAAATGTTTTAATTTCTTTCATAAGAAAGTAAGAGAGAATATAACAATACATTTTATTTGAGAAAGGGACAGAAGGCAATAATTCTTATAAACAAAATGTATATATTTGTATGAATTCATTAATAGAAAGAAAATAATAGGCAACAAGAGGCAGATAGGTGATGGTGTGCAGATTTAGAGACACATGAGATCTATCATCTGCACTACAGAGTTTCCTGGTAGCTAGATTGGAATGACGCAGCGTGGGAAGGAAGGGGCCTATGGAGCCTTCCAAGCAGTGGTCAGAGACAGAGAATCAGCTGGAACCACAGGAAACTATTTCCAATTAAGCTGGTAACATCTGGTCATTATTTGGGTGAATAATTGGTGCTGGGATTGGAGAGGAAGAAATTATGTGTTCCAGCTGGTTAGTAGAGCTGACCAAAGAGACATCTGGATGATTATCTTTAGAAGTCCATGATGGACCTCAGCTTCTGTGATGTGTCACCAATGAAAATGAAGTCCAAACAAAAGACGGAAGTTAAGGGTAGACTCCAATCCTCAGAAATGCACACTTTCAGTTGATGAGAGGCCTCATCCCCAGACAAATAGAGAAAAACCAGACAGACTGCTATAGCAAGTCCTGTGATATTGGTGGGTACCAAATAAAAAGTTCACTTTTCTCACTAAGGCATTCAGCCAATGGATATTAGAAAAGGGCTATTAAGCTTTGGAGAGGCCTGGAGTTCTTTTGAGAATGGGAACAGCATTGGGAATTCACATGGAGATTAATGTCAGCATCAAGCAATCATTTACATGGTCAAAGTTGCATGGCAGAGTGAGTTGGGTATTCTACATCCTTGGTCTACTTAGGAGTGTATGTCCAAGACCACTGCATGAGTGGAGAAGGAGAGGGGGTACCAGAGCTCTCCATTCACCTCAGTCATTTAGTCTAGGGTGGAAATGAGCCTTCATAGGTATCATAATAATGTAAAGTCTAGAACATAAGTTCCTGGAGAGCCAGTATCTTCTCTATTATTCACCACTCAACATCCGTACATCACTCAGTGCCTCGCACATTTCAGGCACTAAGCAAACACTTGTTGAATGACTGAATGAAGTAAAAATAAGAGAAAGAGATAGGAGAAATTATGACTCATGCAAATACATAAATTCAGGGGGAAATGTCTATGCAAAATAAAATTGTGAAAATCTGGTCATGCGAGAAATGAAGTATTTTACACAAAACATTTGAATAAGTCTTAGGAGGTCTCTCCATATAAGTACAATGAAAGCATCTCATTCCATCTTTTAAATGTACCAATTTTTATTTATGCGGTTGACTATTTAGTTGTTTCTTTCTCCGCTTTGTTATTTATAAAGCAAATATTTCTGTAAGAAAAAATAAGTCATATAGAGCTTTTAATATCTTCAAGAATCTACTTAAATAATTTGGCAGTTTATGTACACTTAAAATGATCTTGTTTGCAGTGGGAATTTTGCAGGCACACAGAGAGAATATTGTGTAATTCATTGAAGCAAAATATTAGTAAAATTTAAAAACTGGAAGTTGAATAAATAGATAACATTAACATTAACTTGGCAGAGGTAGGATATTGTTTTGGATCAAAATTATGATTAGCTCCCTGCAAAGAACACATTTTTAAAACAATAAATTATCATTTTTTCTAAATACAAGTCAATGTCTGTGAAACTCTAATGGAAGTGAATTCCCAAACTGCCTGAATTTGCAGCAATACCATAAACACCATTCTGTGTGAACCATATATAAAACATGTTAGACAAATAATGAATATGTCGGGTTCAGCTCCCACTCAATTCAGCAGGAAAAAATGATCAATATTTAGATGGCATACTTGCCTGCTGACTTTATTGTGGATATCATCCTCATAAGATTTCTATAAGGAATTTCCGTTGGTTAATAATTTACTTAGGGAGAACTTTTTCCATCTTTTTACAAAGAAATACATGAGGTCAGAATAATATGATAAAGGCTTTTGTTCTATCTTCTTGATATAATTTTAATGATAACACAATGGAATGTATATAGGCTACCCTATCAAATTAGTTTGTTTTCATTTCTTTATTGCCCAAGGAAAAACAAGATTTATATTTGATTTTATGTGTTTGCATGTCTATGAATGACTATCTTTTTGCAGTAGCTGCAACATAGAGTATTAAACTTCTTTGACTCCTCCATTCCATCTTAAGAGCCAAGGAGAAAACCTATCACATTCAAGCAGTGAAAGGAATCTGTCACTCTGTAGCGGACTTGCTTGCAGTAGATCATTGTGTAGCATTATGTAATCTCTTTCAGTCCCTTTCTTTTAGCTTGTTTTTCTCATCCCAAACAAATCATTAATAATGTTAGTATTCTCCTTTTTAAAAGAAAGTTATGTTTTTGTTTTATATCATATCTAAATAGGTTCACTGAGCTATATGCCTTAGATGTATGAGTAATAGCCACTACGTACAGCAATTATAAGTTATGGTTGCCCCTTCTCCTGGACAGACAGTTGCCTGAATCTTTATTCACGAGTAAAACTTTTTCTTAAACCAAAATACAAATCATTAGACTCTTTTACTCTGGAAAATGTTTCACTTTGACAATAATAAATTACTTTAAGGAGATTATGCAAGCCTCAGGAGCTGAAGACTCACTACATTTTATCCGGGTTGGCTCTCAGTAACTATCAGTTCATGGAAAAAATGAAGCAAGAGGGATAATCAAAAACAAAAGAAGCCAAATAGAGAAATAAATTAACAAAGAACCAAAAACATGTCAGATCCAAGATTGAATATTTTCAGCATACTGCCCTTTATGTAAATTATTCTCTGAAATAACACGCATTGCTATAACCTTACCAGAGTGTTGGAAAAAAATAGCATACAATCTGAAAAAGCAGTATCTTATTAAAAGCATGACATTTTCTTTCATATTTGCTCAAAATATTAATTTCTTAATTTAAAAAATCTAACTCATTTGTTATAAATTTAAAAACAAAATAGTAGAGCAAAAATAAAGGGAAATTTAATGTTTGAGTGGAGGGATTTCTTTATCAAGGCATAGCGTACTTAAATTGAGATGGTTCTTTAGTTAGCCTGTTATATCCAAGTACAAAAACCTGATTCAAGTTAGGAGTATCTAGGGTACTTATGCTCAGTTTCAGTATCAACCATTAGGACTTAGGATCACAGAAATAGTATTTTAAAACCAGCAAAACTATCTTTAACATTTGAGAAAGATTGTCATGTAGCAATCTCTGGAGTTCTCTATCAGCCACCAAAAGCTAGAAAATATTTAGTAATAATTATCCTGCAATGAAATATATTTTGTTTTTGTTTAAATGGAAAGGAGAAAATCAGTATCAAATCGGTTAAAAGAGGGAAACGATCAGAATAAGCATAAGCACAGACTTCCAAGTACTATAAACAATCTGGTAAGGAAAGAGATGAAAACCATAACAAAGAATCAAGTTAAGAATACAAAAAAGAAAATTAGAATCAATTACAGAGGAATATATATGTGTGTATATATACATATGTATAAAATAGACAATTTTTAATTTAATCTACTTGCACCTTGCTATAATCTAGCTTTTTGGTTTTTTTCTCACTAACTTTATTGTATTGTTCCAAATATATATTATATATTTTATTGTAGAAAGTTAAGAATTCAAGCAAGTAGAAATAAGAATCAAAATGTTCTTAAAGACAAAATGTAAAAAAAAATACCACTTAAACTTTTTTCACAAAAATAATGATAGATAGGGTTTACTAACACTTTCAGGCAGACACTGCCATAATTGACTACATGTATTATTTAGTTCATACAAAAGCCCTATGTAACAGAAACTCTTATAATTTCACTGCTCTTAAAGTTTAGAGTTGTTGGCCGGGCGCGGTGGCTCAAGCCTGTAATCCCAGCACTTTGGGAGGCCGAGATGGGCGGATCACGAGGTCAGGAGATCGAGACCATCCTGGCTAACACGGTGAAACCCCGTCTCTACTAAAAAATACAAAAAAGTAGCCGGGCGAGGTGGCGGGGCCTGTAGTCCCAGCTACTCGGGAGGCTGAGGCAGGAGAATGGCGTAAACCCTGGAGGCGGAGCTTGCAGTGAGCTGAGATCTGGCCACTGCACTCCAGCCTGGGCGACAGAGCAAGACTCCATCTCAAAAAAAAAAAAAAAAAAGTTTAGAGTTGTTTTGGTCAGATAATCAATAAGTAACAAAACCTCTTTTTGGAGAAGCATATTCACTGTAATCTTAAAATTCTCTCAGTCTTTTGATTTAGATAATACATTGGGAATTACTATATGATATTTTGATACATCAAGCATCTTTATTATATGTTGGGTACGTTAATACTTATTTCCATTTTTACATAATGTTGACAGTATCTGTATGGAAACATTGCAAAACAGAAAAAAAGAATAAAGTATAATACCTGGATTCATCAAATAGTCAGTAAATAATGTATTAGTTTGCTGTGGCTTCCAGACCATATTCCATCAGCTTGGTGTCTTAAACAATAGAAATTTATTTTCTCACAATTTATAGAAACTGGAAATCTAAGATCAAGGTGTCAGCAGATTTTATTTCTTTTGAGACTTCTCTTCTTGGCTTGAAGATGGCTATCTTCTCCCTGTTTCTTCACATGATCTTGTCTCTGTGCCTGTCTGTGTCCTAGTTTTCTCTTCCAACAAGGACACCATTCAAATTGGATTAGGGCCTACCCTAATGATACCATTTTAACTTCATTACTTCCTTAAAGTTCCTATCTTCAAAAAGTCACATTCTGAGGTTCTGGGAATTAGGACTTCAACATATGAATTTTGGGTGACTCTACTCAGCCAATAGCAGATCCAATTATATACTTTTTAAAACTATGTGTGGAGATTGTTTAGGGAATTACATATTAAGGTATACAAGCAATATGGTTTGGCTGTGTCCCCACCCAAAGCTCATCTTGAATTGTAGCTCCCACAATTCCCATGTGTTGCGGGAGGAAACTGTTGGGAGGTAATTGCATCATGTGGGCAATTTCACCCATACTGTTCTCATGACAGTGAATAAGTCTCACAAGATCTGATGGTTTTATAAGGGGAATTTCCCTGCCCAAGATTTCTCTTTGCTTGCCACCATCTATGTAAGACATGACTTTGGTCCTCCTTGTCTTCCACCATGATTGTGAGGCCTCACTAGGCATGTGGAACTGTGAGTCAATTAAATCTCTTTCCTTTCTAAATTATCTAGTCTCAGATATGTCTTTCCCAGCAGTGGGAAAATGGACTGATACAGTAACTTGGTATTGGTAGAGTGAGGTGCTTCTGCAAAGATATCTGAAAATGTGGAAGCGACTTTGGAACTGGGTAAGAGGCAGGGGATGGAACAGTTTGGAGGGCTCAGAAGAAGACAGGAAAATGTAGGAAACGTTAGGACTCCCTAGAGACTTGTTGAATGGCTTTATCCAAAAGGCTGATAGCAACATAGACAATGAAGTCTGGGCTGAGGTGAACTCAGATGGAAATGAAGAACTCATTGCGAACTGGAGCAAAGGTAACTCTTGTTAGTTGTAGCAAAGATACTGGCAGCATTTTGTCCCTGCCATAGAGATTTGTGGAAGTTTGAACTTGAGAGAGATGATTTAGGGTATCTAGCAGAAATTTCTAAGCAGCAAAGCATTCAGGAGGTTATTTGGGTGCTATTTAAAGGCATTCAGTATTATAAGGGAGCATAAAAGTTTGAAAAATTTGCAGCCTGACAATGTGATAGAAAAGAAAATCTCATTTTCCTGAGGAGAAATTCAAGCCAGCTGCAGAAATTTGCATAAGTAAATATGATCTGAATGTTAATCACCAAGACAGGGGGTAAAATGTCTCCAGGGCATATCAGAGGTCTTCACAGCAGCCCCTCCCATCAAAGGCCTGGATGCCTAGGAGGAAAAAATGGTTTCCTGGGCCTGGATCCAGGGTCCCCTGGCTGTGTGCAGCCTAGGGACTTGGTGCCCTTCATCCCAGCTGCTCAAGACATGGCTGAAAGAAGTGAATGTAGAACTTAGGTTGTAGCTTCAGAGGGTGCAAGTCCCAAGCCTTGACAGTTTCCATGTGGTGTTGAGCTTGTGAGTGCACCAAAGTTAAGGATTGGGGTTTGGGAACCTCTGCTTAGATTTCAGATGATGTGTGGAAATGCCAGGATGCCCAGCCAGAAGTTTGCTGCAGGGGTGGGGCCTTCATGGAGAACCTCTGCTAGGGCAGAACAGAAATGAATTATGGGGTTGGAGCCCCCACACAGAGTCCCTACTGGGGCATTGCCTAGTGGAGCTGTGAGAAGAAGGTCATCATTCTCCAGACCCCAGAGTGGTATATCCACTGACAGCTTGCATTGTGCACCTGGAAAAGCCACAGACACAAAATACCAGTCCATGAAAGTAGCCAAGAGGGAAGCTGTACCCTGCAAAGCCACAGGGGTGGAGCTGCCCAAGGCCATGGGATTACACCTCTTATATCAGTGTGACCTAGATGTGAGACATGGAGTCAAAGGAGACCATTTTGTTAAGACTTGACTTACCCTGTCAAATCTTTGGTAAGATTTGGCTGGCCTGCTGGATTTCAGACTTGCATGGGGCCTGTAGGACCTTTGTTTTGGCCAATTTCTCCCATTTGGCATGGGTTCATTTACCCAATGCCTGTACCTCCATTGTATCTTGGAAGTAACTAACTTGCTTTTGATTTTACAGGCTCATAGGTGGAAGGTACTTGCCTTGTCTCAGATGAGATGTTGGATTGTGAACTTTTGAGTTAATGCTGAAATGATGTATTGAGTCATGACTTCTGAGTTAATGCTGAAATGACTTAAGACTTTGGAGGACTGTTGGGAAGGCATGATTGGTTTTGAAATGTGAGGACATGAGATTTGGAAGGAACAGGGGAAAAATGATATGCTTTGGCAGTGTCTGCACTCAAATCTCATCTTGAATTGTAGCTCCCACAATTCCAACATGTTGTGGGAGGAACCTGGTGGGAAGTAATTGAATCATGGAGACAGGTCTTTCCAGTGCTGTTCTCATGATGGTGAATAACTCTCATGAGATCTGATGGTTCTGTAAGGGAGAGATTCCCTGTACAAGCTCTCTCTTTGCCTGCTGCTATCCATGTAAGATGTGACTTTGCTCCCCCTTGCCTTCGTTATGATTGTGAGGCCACCCCAGTCATGTGAAACTGTGAGTCAATTAAACCTCTCTCCTTTCAAATTACCCAGTCTTGGGTATGTCTTTATCAGCAGTGTGAAAATGGACTAATATAACAGGCATGCCTCAAAGATACTGCACGTTTGTTTCTAGACCACAGCAATAAAGCAAACATTGTAATAAAACAAGACATACAAACTTTTTGGCTTCTCATTGCATATAAATTTATGTTTACATTACATTGCAGTCTATTAAATGTCATAGCACCACATCTTTAAGAACATATATACCTTAATTTAAAAATGCTTTAATGCTAAAACATCATAACAATCATCTGCACCTTCAGGGAGCCATAATCTCTTTGCTGGTGGAGAGTCTTGCCTTCATATTGATGACTGCTTACTAACAATGGTGATGTTTGCTGAATGTTGGGGAGGTTGTGGCAATTTCTTAAAATAAGACAACAATTAATTTTGCTACATCAATAGACTTCCTTTCCTGAAAGATTTCTCTATAGTATATGATGCTGTTTGATAGCATTTTACCCACAGTAGAAATTCTTTCAAAATTGGAGTCAATCCTCTTAAATACTGCTGCTTCTTTATCAAATAAATTTCCAAAATATTCTAAATTATTTGTTTTCATATCAGCAATATTCACAGTATCTTCACCAAGAGCAGGTTTAATCTCAAGAAACCATTTTTTTTCTCATTGAAAGGAAGCAACTCTTGATCCATTCAAGTTTGACTGTGAGATTGTAGCAATTAAGTCACATATTCAAGCTCCACTTACAATTCTACTTCTCTTGCTGTTTCCATCACATCTGCAGTTACTTCCTCCAGTGAAGTCTTGAACTCCTCAAAATCATCCATGAGGGTTGGAATCAACTTCTTCAAAATGCCTTTTAATGTTGACATGTTACCATCCTCCCATGAATTACAAATATTCTTAATGGTATCTAGAATGGTAAATAATTTCCAGAAGTTGTTGAACTTACTTTGCCAGGATCCATCAGAGTAACCACTGTCTACAGCAGCTAGAGCCTTATGAAATGTATTTCCTGGAAAATAAGACTCGAAAGTCAAAATCACACCTTGATTTTTGGACTGCAGAATGGATATTGTGTTAACAGCCATGAAAACAGCATTAATCCTGTATATCTTTCTCAGTGTTCTTGGGTGACCAGGTGCATTGTCAATGAACAGTAATATTTTGAAATAAATCTTTTATTCTGAGCAGTAGATCTCAACATGGGCTTAAAATATTCAGTAAATCATGCTGTAAATAGATGTGCTGTCATCCAGGCTTTGTTGTTCTGTTTCTGGGGGCACAGGCAGAGTAAATTTAGAAAAATTCTCAAGGCCCCTAGGATGTCCAGAATAGTAAATAAGCATTGGCTTCAATTAAAGTAATCAGCTGCATTAGCCCCTAACAAGAGGGTTAGCCTGTTTTTTGAAGCGTTGAAGCTAGGCATCGACTTCTCTTTCATTATGAAAGTCCTTGCTGACATCTCTCATTACCAGGCTTTGTCTACATTGACAATCTGTTATTTAGTGCAGCCACCTTCATCAGTTATCTCAGCTAAATCTTCTGCATAACTTGCAGCAGCTCCTACATCAGCACTTGCTGCTTCACCTTGCCTTTTTATGTTATAGGGATGGCTTCTTTCTTTAAACCTCATGAACCAGCCTCTGCTAGCTTCCAACTTTTCTTCTGCAACTTCCTCATAGAATTGAAGGGATTTAGGGCTTTACTCTGGATTAGGCTTTGTCTAAAGGGAATGTTGTGGCTGGTCTGATCTTCTATTCAAACCACTCAGACTTTATTCATATCAGCAATAAGGCTGTTTTGCTTTATTATCATTCATGTCTTCACTGGAATAGCACTTTTAATTTCCTTCAAGAACTTTTACTTTGAATTCACAACTTTATTGCTTGACACAAGAGGGCTAGCTTTTCGCCCAACTTTATTTTTGAAATGCCTTCCTCACTAACTTTAATAATTTTTAGCTTTTCGTTTAAAGTGAGAGATATGCAACACTTCCTTTACGTGAACACTTACAGGTAATGGTAGGGAGTTTAATCAGCCTAATTTTAATATTGTTGTCTCAGAGAATAGAGATGCTTCAGGAGAGAGAGAAAGATGGAGAAGGACCAGTCAGTGGAGCAGTCAGAACACATACAACATTTATCAGTTAAGGCTGTGGTCTTACATAAGTGTCATTTGTGGTGCCTCAAAACCATTAGAATAGCAACATTAAAATAATCACTGATCACAGATCACCAGCAGATATAATAATAATTATTTTTATATATTGTTGAAGTTTAAATATTGCGAGAATTCTCAAAACATGACACAGAGTCACAATGTGAGTACGTGGTGTTGGAAAATGTTTCCAATGAACTTGCTTGATGCAGGATTGTCACAAACCGTCTGTTTGTAAAAACCAACAAACAAAAACCCAGTGCAATAAAATGAATTGCAATAAAACAAAGTATGCCAGTATTAAGAGCCCTAGCATTTGAGATTTCTTAGAATATGTGCTTTATCTTGAAAACACTATTCTCCAAATACATTGGCTTCTATGCTGGTTAGGGATTGAATTAGAAATCGTGTAAATAATACATTCATTTGTCAGATACAAAATATCAGTTAACTATAGACAGCTCCCAACTTACCTATGGCTCATCTGAAGATTTTTCAACATTACAATGGTGTGAAATGATACACATTCAGTAGAAGTCATACTTTAAATTTTGAATTTTGATCTTTTTTAGTGCCAGTGGTATGTGGCAGAATACTCTTTCGAAATTCTGGGCGGCAGCAGCAAACCACAGCTCCCAGTCAGCCACAGGATCACAAGGCTTAACAATGATATTCAAGAATGTACTGGGTTGCCCAAGATATTTGAATATTGTATTTAAATGTTCATCATGTCTACAAAATGCCCATTCATTATGTCTACAAAATACCCATTTTTAACTTACGATATTTTCAACTTACACTAGGTATATGGGAACATAACCCCATTGTAAGTTAAGGAGCATTTGTATTCAGAAGACAGTGAAATGTTATGTATTTATCTTCTGTTTTAAAATATTATATCTTGTTATATTTACCTACTGCTGTGAGTAAAATTGACTTAGTGTAGGGTTCTATAACATTAATATATGAGTACATGAATATTACAACAAGATCAAACCCTCAGTTTCCAGATAAGTAAAGTTACCTTAATGCTGGGTACCAGAGTTAACAATCACATTGAGTTTTATTTTTTCAGCTGTGTAATGTCTGGTTTTAGAACACAAGTTAATGAACATTTCTGCCTTCATGTTAAAAAAAGTGTGTTAGCCAATATTTAAATTCTGTAATACTGTTATGAAGACCCCTTCTCTATATTTCTAAATTAAAGAAAAAAATACTAAATGGAAATTATTACAATAAATGATTATATTTTAATTCTGTAAGTAATTTGTCTTCACTGTTAGAATTTTATATTAATAGTCAAAAAATAATTAAATCAGAGAAAATGATAAACAATTATGTTTTCAACCTTCCAAATTCTTTATTTGTAAATTATACATCCTGTGATATAGATAACAATGTGATAGTATCTACATAATATTGGAACATCCAGGTGAAAATTTAAAATTATAGATATGATAGACATATTATTTTTAATGTAACATTGTAATATATCCTGCATTATATTATACTTTATATATCTTATATATATTATAAGATATAATGGTATAATATAATAATATATATATACCATTTTGCTGCCTACTTATTGATTTTATCTGATGTGTATAGACTCATGTGCCATACATTTAATGATCTTATTTCATATTCCACCTTCCATCTTGATAGAATATCATTGTATAATATTCAGTAATTTTGTATGCATCCCCCTGTTGCTTTAAGTGTAAGTTGCTTTTATTATTTTATGATATGCACTAATGCATTGAGAATTCCAAATAACTTGTCTGATTATATTTTAAGATTAACATCTATAATTAGAATTTGTAGAATGAAAAGAATGCACATATTTAAAGCTTTAGAATCCTGGGTCAAGTTCCTCTTCAGAACAACAGAATAGTTTATACACAATTCACAAAAATATTTGAGGATACCCAATTTCTTACATGCCTATAAATTCTACTGACATTATTTTCAACCAAGTAATTGAATAATGATATATTTTGCCTATAATTGATGTCCTCTGGTTCACATTTATTAACAACTATTAAAGTTCTTTAGGGGATTTCTTCTTTATATTTTTGCCCATTTTTTTGTTAATGTGTCCTAAATAGTTACAATATTAATAAAAATTCATAACTAGCCAATTATTGGGTACTTTCCATTACAGGTACTTTCTAAGTACTTTATGTGTACCTAATCATCACACTCTCAAAGCTTTCCTAATACGAAAATAGTATTATTATCCCCACTTGACAAGTAGGTGGAAGATTCAAGGTTTGAAACCAAGAAGTTTGGCTTCAGTGTCTACCTTCATATCCCTCATATAATGTTGTCCACCTTTATTTTTGTGTTTATGCCTCTTTATACAAGAAAGTTTTTTTTAAACTAAATTTTAAATATTATTTAATTTTAAATGACCTTATTGTTAGCCACATGTGGTTAGTGGCTAATATTGTTTGTTTGTTTGTTTTTAATTATACTGTATGTTCTAGGGTAGATGTGTACAACGTGCAGGTTTGTTACATATGTATACATGTGCCATGTTGGTGTGCTGCATCCATTAACTCGTCATTTACATTAGGTAGATCTCCTAATGCTATCCCTCCCCTCTCTCCCTACCCCACAACAGGCCCTGGTGTGTGATGTCCCTTACTGTGTCCAAGTGATCTCATTGTTCAATTCCCACCTACGATTGAGAACATGTGGTGTTTGGTTTTCTGTTCTTGAGATAGTTTGCTGAGAATGATGGTTTCCAGCTGCATCCGTGTCCCTACAAAGGACACGAACTCATCTTTTTTTTTATAGCTGCATAGCATTCCATGGTGTTTATGTGCCACATTTTCTTAATCCAGTCTGTCATTGATGGTCATTTGGGTTGGTTCCAAGTATTTGCTATTGTGAATAGTGCTGCAATAAACATACGTGTTCATGTGTCTTTACAGCAGCATGATTTATAATCCTTTGGGTATATACCCGCTAATGGGATGGCTGGGTCAAACGGTATTTCTAGTTCTAGATCCTTGAGGAATCACCACACTGTTTTCCGCAATGGTTGAACTAGTTTACAGTCCCACCAACAGTATAAAAGTGTTCCTATTTCTCTACATCCTCTCCAGCACCTGTTGTTTCCTGACTTTTTAATGATCGCCATTCTAACTGGTGTGAGATGGTATCTCATTGTGGTTTTGATTTGCATTTCTCTGATGACTAGTGGTGATGAGCATTTTTTCATGTGTCTGTTGGTTGCATAAATGTCTTCTTTTTGAGAAATGTCTGTTCATATCCTTTGCCCACTTTTTGATGTGGTTGTTTGTTTTTTTCTTGTAAATTTGATTGAGTTCTTTATAGGTTCTGGATATTAGCCCTTTGTCAGATGAGTAGATTGCAAAAGTTTCCTCCCATTCTGTAGGTTGCCTGTTCACTCTGATGGTAGTTTCTTTTGCTGTGTAGGAGCTCTTTAGTTTAATTAGATCCCATTTGTCAATTTTGGCTTTTGCTGCCGTTGCTTTTGGTGTTTTAGACATGAAGTCCTTGCCCATGCCTATGTCCTGAATGGTATTGCCTAGGTTTTCTTCTAGGGTTTTTATGGTTTTAGGTCTAACATTTAAGTCTCCAATCCATCTTGAATTAATTTTTTTATAAGGAGTAAGGAAGGGGTCCAGTTTCAGCTTTCTACTTATGACTAACCGGTTTTCCCAGCACCATTTATTAAATAGGGAATCCT
Organism: Trachypithecus francoisi; assembly: GCF_009764315.1. Taxonomy (NCBI): domain Eukaryota; kingdom Metazoa; phylum Chordata; class Mammalia; order Primates; family Cercopithecidae; genus Trachypithecus; species Trachypithecus francoisi. Next base: position 171,994,114 of record NW_022681465.1, on the reverse strand, counting down.
TTCCCCATTTCTTGTTTTTGTCAGGTTTGTCAAAGATCAGATGGTTGTAGATGTGAGGTATTATATCTGAGGGCTCTGTTCTGTTCCGTTAGTCTATATCTCTGTTTTGGTACCAGTATCATGCTGTTTTGGTTACTGTAGCCTTGTAGTAAGAAAGATATTGGCCAGGCGCGGTGGCTCAAGCCTGTAATCCCAGCACTTTGGAAGGCCGAGACTGGCCGATCACGAGGTTAGGAGATCAAGACCATCCTGGCTAACACGGTGAAACCCCGTCTCTACTAAAAATACAAAAACTAGCCAGGCGAGGTGGTGGCGCCTGTAGTCCCAGCTACTCGGGAGGCTGAGGCAGGAGAATGGCGTAAACCCGGGAGGCGGAGCTTGCAGTGAGCTGTGATCCGGCCACTGCACTCCAGTCTGGGCGACAGAGCAAGACTCCACCTCAAAAAAAAAAAAAAAAAAAAAAAAAAGAAAGAAAGAAAGAAAGATATTAATACTTTGTATGGAGCAGATAATTTTTCTCAGTTAATTATTTTCTTTGAATTATGTTTCTAATACTTTAATAAAAATACATTTAGTCCTCCTTAAGTTCTCTCTCTCTCTCTCTCTAATCTTGGTTTTCTGTTTAGAATCGCTCTCCCAGGTTACATTCCCCAGGTTACATTGTACATACACATATACTTTTTTTTTACTCAGATTTTTAATTCAGCTTCTCATTTCTCTCTCTTTTCTTTTTTGGAGACGGACTCTCACTCTGTCGCCCAGACTGGAGTTCGGTGGCTCAATTTCGGCTCACTGCAACCTCCATCTCCCGGGTTCAAATGATTCTCCTGCCTCAGACTCCCAAGCGGCTGAGATTTCAGGGACCTGCCAACATGTCCAGATACTTTTTTTTTCTTTTTGTATTTTTAGTAGAGACGGAGTTTTACCATGTTGGCCAGGCGGGTCTCAAACTCCTGACCTCAGATGATCTGCCCACCTTGTCCTCCCAAAGTTCTGGGATTACAGGCGTGAGCCAACCGTGCTCGGCCAGCAGATGATAGATTTCAACACATATTTTGTTAAATGGAAAGTGGATGATGACTTCTGAAATGAGGATTCCTCAGCCTGGAGCCAAATCTGCATGTTTCATTGTGGTTATTTACAGGTACGATATCAAGGCTAATAAATAAAGATATAAGGATGTAAGTAAATTGTAGTTATGAAGTTAATTAACAGGAGAATTAAAATAGGAAAATTTAAAAGTATGTCTTTCTTAGGAGTGGGAAAAATATGGCTAAAAACTGTTGCTTTTTATTATAATCCAGAATTACTTTATATTTTTTCATGTGCATGTACCACTTCCATACAACTTTTTAAAACTTAAACTTGGGTAAAAGAATTTCATTTTAGCATAAATATGGGGCACAAACATTTCCCTTATAAAGAAATGATTATTTTTTAAAATCCATTCTTTCTATATCAAGCTGAAATGTCAACATTAGTTATATCTGTTTATGGACTAATTTTTGATATTGTTATCAGATCATTGTACCTATTCTTAATGCACAATGCCATTTTATATTCTATAAACAATTATTTGTTTACCGAATTCTTTTCAACAATTTTGATTTTTTTTTGTTTAATTCTCTAGAATCCAAGTATCAAAAAAGAAAGCAAGAAATTTGAATCGTGACAGTGGAAAACTGTAGCTCATATTGGCGTAGGGAAAAACACACACATGTAATTCATTGAGCAGAAGTGCCTATTTTCGAAACACTGGTTGTCCAGGGTTCAAGCTTGTCATTGTTTCTGCATAGAAACTGACGTCCAGGGCCCATCAGACATTATCTTTGTTTTTGGCCTTTCTCGGTTAATTTTTTTCACAGGGCTCAGTAGTTTCTTCTATAGATTTCAAATATTTAATCATAATATATAACAAAGACTTTAAAATGTAGATCTTCAGATTACTAAGATTGATCTGTGCGCCTTTGTATCTATGCGACATTTCCTCATATATGTTTACATGTACTTATAAGTAAATCTAATGAACTATGATAATAAATTGTTTTTTCATAATCACCATTATGTTCTGTTTTGAAACGTTAGAAATTAGAATTAGAAACATTAAAATATCAAAAACATGTCTATCCCAGTTTTGCTACACCTGTGAAAATCTGTGGCTCTCATCTCCAACTGCAGGCAGGATTGAGAGGTGCTCCATGCTGCTGCCTCACTGGACCACCTGGCAGGTACTGCTGAGGCCTACTTAATGAGTGACCACACTCAATGAGTGATCATGATGGAGGTATGGCTCAGTTTTTTTTGGGTTGCTGTAACAGAATTCCATAAACTGGGTAGCTTACAAAGAACAGAAATATATTTCTCACAGTTCTGAAATCTGAGAAGTTCAAGATGAAGGTGCTGCAGATCTTGTAAAGATCCACTTTTAGGTTCATAGAACAGCACCTCCTCACTGTGTGCTCATGCGATGGAAGGAGGGAGGATCCTCTCTGGGTCCCTTTTATAAGGTTCAGAATCTCATTCACAAGGTCTTGGCCCCAAGACTGAATCACCTCCCAAAGGCCCCACCTCTTAATAACATCACTTTGGGGGACAGAATTTCAACATATGAATTTTGGTTGGGACACAAACATTCAGACTGCAGCAAAGAGTAAAGAAAGGAAAAATTTGAAGATTAGTGTCTGTGGAGGGCCCACTTTCTGATTCATATTTGGCACCTTCTACCTGTGTCCTCACGTGGTGGAAGGGAAGAATTCTGAACTCGTCAGATGCTTATAAAGTCACTAATACCATTTTTGAGTGCTCTGCCCTCATAACCTAATCACCTCCCAAAGGTGCCTTCTTGGGGATTAGGCTTTAACATACAAGTTTTGAGGAGATGCAAACATTCAGTTAACAACAGGTATGAGTGTAAGGTCTCCTTCCCCCACTGGCCGGGCCCAGCTGGCTCGGAACTGCTCTGTGGTGTGAAATTCTCCCCACTCCATCGTTCTTCCTTCCCCTTCTACTTCTGCAGGTTCAGATCTGCATCTTGGTTTGGAGAGTCTTCTCACCTTCTCCCACTCTCTTGCCTTTATCCTCAGCAGATGTTTTCCCAGTAAATGTTTTTCATATCTAATCCCATCTTGGTATTTGTTTCTCAGAGAACCTTAATTTACGTAACCTAAAATAAATAAATGTGAAGAGATGTACTTCTATTTAATTCCCAATTCTTTTTATCCCTATTATTCATAGATGTGTTCATATTAATTGAATATTCACTCGACTCAATTTAAATCTCAGTTCTCTAGCTGAGCTTTCCCTTTCAAAATAAAACCTTGAGGCTTTAAATTAGAACTGGTGTTTTTGTTGGGGAAATAATTCAACAGTACCTTAGACTAAGAGTATTGGTGATGACAAAGTGGAAGAACTAGAAAAATACAATTAAGATAAACATTTTAAAATCACTTTCATAGCTTCAATAGATAAGTTTCCTAAAATTATTACAGTAGCAGCAGGTTTCCACAGATATCAGAGTCTCAGGTCTTTGTTCCTATATGCAGTATAAGGGTTTTCAGGGTTTTTCTGCCTCTTTGGTGGGGATGCTGACCATTCATTTAATAATCAGTTCACTTATTCATTAACCAGACGTGTGTGGAATATTTTGCCAGTGGGTAGGCTCTATGCTGAGTGTATTTCTCAAGTATTTATTAGATCCTAAATACAGCTAACCTTTGCCTTGTGTTGAATTCGACATTTGGAACACAAATTTAAGTAAATGCCAGAGTTTCACTCTAAAGATGAAGCAATTTCCTCTATTTGAAACTGTTTGTCCTTTTTGGTTCTGCGCAGCTCAGTCAACAGACATTTATACAAACTTCTAGTGGCTGATTCCCGTAACCAAATTAACCACAAAATTCTACAAGAACAGGATATGATTCATACTTTGCTCAATGTCTTCATTTCTGTCAGTTTGTACAATTTTTTTCTTTTACTAGTGTTGGATGGATTAACTCTAATGTCAGCAACAACATTTTATATGTATGCACACCTTTCTTCCTGCCTCCGCTCCTGTGCCTGCCATGTCAAAGCCTCTGCTGTGCTCTGTAACAGTCTTCTCTGGCCAGCACTGTCACCACTTTTCCCAATGTCCCCCAATCTTTGTTGCATGCCTGTTCTCCTTTCCTGGCTCCCCTTTGACAATCACCATTTTTTTGGTACCTCTCCTCATCCCAAATTGTATGTTTCACTGTCCAGAGACGGAAAACTTCCAGATGCTAAAGGAAAACGTCTTTAATCAAGGGACCATACCTTTCCTTCCCAGTTATCTCATGGATAGATCTCTTTCCAATAAAATTATTACTTTTTATGTTTTTGAATTTTCATTTATAATGATTTCTACTCTTGCTCTGAGAAATTGATTAAAAATTTTGCAATAGGCTGGCATGGTGGCTCACGCCTGTAATCCCAGCACTTCGGGAGGTTGAGGTGGGTGGATCACCTGAGTTCGAGATCAGCCTGACCAACACGGCAAAATCCCAGCTCTACTAAAAGCACAAAATTAGCTGGGCGCAATGGTGCATTCCTGTAATCCCACTACTCGGGAGGCTGAAGCAGGACAATCTCTTGAACAGGGGAGGTGGAGGTTGCTGTGAGCTGAGATCGTGCCACTGCACTCCAGCCTGGGCAACAAAAGCAAGACTCCATCTCAAAAAAAAAAAAAAAAATTGGAATAACTAATTTCAGAAGATATTTTAGATACTTGGAGCCTATTTTTAGAAACATAATATAATTTTATATTTAATTATATATTCATATTTTAAAGAAGTGTGATAGGGTGTTTAATAGATACATTCAAGCATAAATATATACTAGGATAAAAATTTCTATGGCAAATTGGATTAAAATATAATTTCATTGAGAAAAAATAATAAGCCTTTTTAATATTAAAAATAATTTGTTCATATACTGAATGATAGGTTAATCACATAATTATTGTTATATTGATAATCCTTTTGGCTGTCTTTTAAAAAAATATAGCAGTTGTATTTAAAATGGAAATAATATCCTTTTTAGCTATGGAAATATATGATACAAATTTTAGATTCTAACTTTTAAAATGTATATGAAAATACCTAGTTTTGAAAATCACCTTAGGAAGTGTCATTATCTGTTCAGATGCTATCACAAAATACCTTAGACTGGGTGGCTTATAAACAACAGAAATTTATTTCTCACAGATCCAGAAGCCGGGAAGTCCGAGATCAAGGTAGTGCAGATCTTGTAGACTCACTTTCAGGTTCATAGACCAGCACCTCCTCACTGTCTCTTCACGTGATGGAAGGAAGCTCTCTCTTGGGCCTCTTTTACAAAGGCACAACTTCATTGACGAGGGCTCTGCTGCAGGCCGAATAGCTTCCCAAAGACCCAGCTTCTTAAATACTATCACCTCAGCCGTTAGGATTTCACCGTGTGAATTTCGGGGTGATGCAAACAGTCAGATCAGAGCAGGGAGTAAAGGATTGAAAAATGTGAAGATCCACAAGTCTCAAATCACAGCTTATCAATGCTTATGAGTATCACAGTTTTATTTGGCCTGTTTCTTTTATAATTTTTAAATTTTTTATTTTTTGATAAGGGCTTCCTTCCTCCCTTCTAACAAAGTAATTTTTCTTTACCCAAGACTCTTACAACCATTCAACCATTCTTAGGAAAATATTTTTACATTTTTTCTTAAAGACAGACTCATCACTCAATGGCAAATTTGTTTTTTGCTTGTTTATTTTTAATTTTTGTGGGTCATAGTAGGTATATATATTTATGGTGTACATGAGATGATTTGAAGCTGGCCTACAATGTGAAATAAGCACATCATGGTACATGGGGTATCCACCCCTCAAGCAAGATGATCCCCCTTGCACGGGTAATACTTTTGCTCTACATGCTCGCTTCTTCATGTCAGGATAATTCCTTCAAATTGCCCCCTGCCCACCCCAGTAATGTGAGGTCACTTCATTGCCTTGAACAGCACATAGGAGGTATCAGGTTTCCAAAGTAGTTGAGAAAGAACTCCTAATCTCACTTGTAGGGAGCCAGAGGATTTCATCAAAGGGAAGCTGTGACCTACAGATGAGCCACTTTCTGGGGGTAAGGAAAAAACCCTCCTCATCACTCTAAAATTCGAACCTTATTTGAGCTTCCCAACACACAATTTTCCTGAAAAATCTTCTGTCAAATGTTGCCAATCACTTATTAAGAATTAAATTTAAAGAATACACTTTGAGTGTGTATCTCATTTGAACTCTCTACAGTATTTGACAAGCATGACAATTTCTTCTTTGAAATCTGGGCTTCCATCACACCTCTGTCTTAGGGTATTTGCTGCTTTTCCCACTACTTTCTCTCAAGCTCCTTCATGTGCAGTTCCTTCTCTGTGTGCTCCAAAACTCTGCTTTTCTTACTCTGAACACTGTCTTTGATAATCACACTCACTGTCTGGCCTTCAGTTACCAATAGGATGTTAACACAGCTTACATCTATATTGTCAGCTTAGGTCTTTCAGCTGAGCTTCCTTTGAATCTTACAGCCTACACTCAATACGGCTCTTTGTTTTGATGTCAATTAATGTTTTTATTAAATGTGAGTAAAATTGTTACTCCAGAAAGATATATGATGTATATCCCATGACTTTGCATATACTCTAACACAGAATCTCAAAACCTGTAGGGACATACATCTTGTTAACTAAGCATAGGAAATCTAGCCACAGTCAAGTTATTCACTCCTCAGCATTAGAACACTTCTTTAGCCAGTTAGGCCACTTTTCTCTCCCATATAGCTATTGTCCATCTCTTTTCTAAGCCTCTGCTAGTCAGTCTCCCCACCTAAAATGCTATTCTTTCTGTTTTTGTATTTAAATGATCCCCCTTCTTTTAGGAAATGATGCCCCTTCTTTTAGGAGTTGACTTTGTCTTTACACACTCAGTGAAGTCCTTCTTAATTATTCTAATACCCATTTATCATACCTTTCTAGAACTCAGATTGAATGTATTATGCATACAAATTCATTTGAACATTAAGTCAAATACAGTTTTAAACTTATATATACCAACTTCAAGCATATATTTTTTAACTTTGCAACTACAATACAATTATAGGCTGAATGTTTGCGTCCCTTACATTTTATGCATTGAAATCCTACTCTCAATGTGATGTATTAGAAGGTAGGGCCTTCAAAAGGTGATTAGGTCATGGGAGTAGAACCCTCATGAATGGGAATGGGATTAGTGCCCTTTTAAGCATTCCAAGAGAGCTTGCTTCACTTTGCTCTCTGTCATCTAAGGATACAACAAGAAGTCAGTGTTCTATAACCTGAAAGAGGACCCTCACTGGAACCCAACCATGCTAGCACCCTGATCTCAGACCTCCACTATACTGATTGTGAGAAATATATTTGTTTTTTGTGAGCTACCCAATCTATAGTAATTTGGTGTAGCAGCCTGAACTAACTAGACAAATTCCTAAGCTTTTATGGTATGAAATTCTTTATTGGCTAACTTTTAATGCCTAGAACAATGTTATGAACATAGTAATATTTAACAAGTATTTGTTAAATGAATAGTTTAAAAAAGGCACTCATTTTCAAAGTCAGAGTATATCAAATATTGTTAGAATGACAATTGATAATGGTTAAAATGTTGAGGAAACAGGAGATTTATTTTAAGTTAAGAGTCCCAGAGCCACTGTTATATTTTTCAGGAATAAGCATTCATTTGTGAGGTAGGATTTGAAATATATTTTCTTGTCCAAATATATATGCCTTAAAGCTTCTGTTTGTGTGGTTATACTTATCATATTAACTATTCCTTGGAGTTAACAAAGCCCAAATAAAATTTGGAAGAATATTTTGGATTAAATTTCTTTATCAGGTTAGTCAGACCTCAAGAGGTTATTGGAATGGACAGAGACGAGGAAAAGAAGTGGAGGGAAAAGTTTAGAGCCTGCAGCTACAGGGAAGGCAGTGTCAGGGAAATACTTGGGGCATCAAAGATGTATGATAAAATTGCTTAATATGTGACACAAACAAAGTGTGGGCTGCCAAAAGCAGTAGGTACAAAAAGCAGCTCATATCTCTACTAGAGGGATGAGCTTTGTGCAAGGTAACTTTTGTTGCTTGAATATTGAGTAGGGGCTTACATTTAGTAAAGATATCTTCAGTTGTAGAATAAAGTTGTCACCTTGAGCAAAATGTTCTATCAAGTATCTAAGTGACTTGTGTAGTTAGTTACTCCACCAAAACCATATTTCTTTGGGTATTTTAACTTTTGTTTAATTATTGTTTATGCAAAAACAAAAGAAGGTAGATTAAGAAGAAGTCAAAAAATGGAACAAAGTAAAAGGAGAATAGGAATGTGTATATGGTGAGCATTTGTTTGACTGGTGCAATGTAGGTCTGGAATTGCTTATTTTATATATTTTCACAATAAGAGAGTTATAAGTACCCTCATTTCTCCAAAAATAAACTGAAATTTAGCAAAATTATGTAAACAGCCCTGTGTCACTTGGTTATTAAGAGCGAAATCTGGTATTTGACCTGAGATGTCTATAATACCAGTGCTCATGCTATTTTACAAAATTCTAAATGAGCAAAGACAAAAATGCCATGAGGGCTTAGATTATTTTTCATCATGTGAATAGACATTTTTACATGATGTAACATTCCCTAATACAGCAGGATAGGTTTATGAGCTGTAAGTAACAGAAATTAATTTTAGATTTAGTATCTTAGTTTGGATCCCAGAATCAGAGTTTGAGACACGATTTATATGCAAATAATTCATTTGGGAGGTGGTCCCATAAACATAAGTAGAGGAGTGGTGAAGCGATAAAGAAAAGGGAAAGAAGCCAATAAAAGTGCATCATCAAACAGGTTACTATAGTGGGCAACTGTAGCTTAGTCCTACAAGCTTATTTCCCCTGAGGGGAGAGAGTTGCATCATATGAACCAAATCTTGGCAGTTAATGATTAAAAGCCACTCCTGTGGAACGTTAATTCCCCAGCATTTCCAGCCTGCTTTGTGCACAGGTGGAGAGGGCTCCGGTAGCCAGAGCAAGCCTTCAGGCAAAGAGAAGTTAATGATATTTGGAAGTCTATTGGCAGGTATTAAAAAGGCAAGGGGTATGGGGATAAAGAACTCATCTGCTACATTAAAAAAATTAAGATGTTAAAACTATGTAAGGCACCTTTGACAAAATATATTCTCTTTAACAAATTGTGTTGGGATAACTGGATAGCCACATGTAATAAAATAAAATCTGACCCCTATTTATACACAAAAATAAATCCATCAAAATGGTTTAAAAATGTCAATGTAAGAATTGAAACTGTTAAACTCCTAGAGAAAAATGGGAGAAAAGCTTCATGACATTGGATTTGGCAATGAGTTCTTGGATATGACACTAAAAGCATCAGAAACAGAAGCAAAAATAGACAAATGAGACTACCTCAAATAAAAAGCTTCTATGTAGTATAGGATGCAATCAAGAGTGAAAAGATAACCTGTGGAGTGGGAGAAATATTTGCAAACCATATATCTAATAAGGGGTTTATACTGAAAATGTATAAGGAACTCCTACAACTCAATAGCAAAGAAACAAATAACCTTATTTTAAAAATGGACAAAGGACTGGCATAGATATTTATCCTCCTGAGAAGACATATAAATAGCCTATAGGTATATGAAAAGATGATCAGCATTATTAATAATCTATGCTCAACATTATTAATAGAAAAAAAGCAAATCAAAACAAAATATTACTTTATACCTATTAGAATGGCTATTATTAAAAAACAAGATAAGTGTTGGCAAATGTGTGAAGAAATTGGAAGCTTGTACCCTGCTAGTAGGAATGAAAAGTGGTGAAACTGCTATAAAAAGCAATAGGAGATATGGTGTTTCCTAGCATATTAAAAATGGAACTACCATATGATCCAGCAATCTCACTTCTGGGTATGTATCACAAAGAATTGAAATCAGGATCTTAAAGATACATCTGTAATCCCATGTTCATTGCAGCATTTCTCACAATAGCTAAGGTATTGAAACATTTATGTACGTTAACATCCATTTAAATATAAATAGATAAGGAAAATGCCATATACACAGGATGGAATATTATTCAGTCTTAAAAAATAAGGAAATCCTGCCATATGCTACAAGAAGGATAAATCTGGAGAACATTACACTAAGTGAAAAAAACTAGTCACAGAAATAAACTAGTCACAGAAATACTGCATAATTCCAACTATATGATGTACCTAAAATAATCTAACTCATAGAAACAAGAGAATAGAATGGTGGTTTTCAGGAACTGGAAGGAGGTAGAGGGTAGTTAAAGTTCAATGAGTATAAAGTTTAGTTATGCAAGATGAGTAAATTTAAAGATCTGCTGTATACCACTGTACTTATAGTTAACAATATATTGAACACTTAAAATTTTGATAAGAGAGTGTATCTCAGGTTAAGTGTTTTTACCACTACACACACACACAAACACATACACTGCATTAGTCTGCTCTCATGCTGCTAATAAAGACATACCCAAGACTGGGTAATTTATAAAGGAAAGAGGTTTAATGGACTCAGTTCTACATGGTGGGGGAGGCCTCACAATCATGGTGAAAGGTAAAGGAGAAGAAAAGTCATGTCTTATATAGTGGCAGGCAAGGTAGCTTGTTCAGGGGAACTCCCCTTTATAAAACCATCAGATATTATGAGACTTAATCACTACCACAATAATAGCATGAGAAAGCTCTGCCCCCATGATTCAGTGATCTTCCACTGGGTCCCTTCTATGACACATGGGAATTTGGGGAGGTACAATTCAATATGAGATTTGGGTGGGGACACAGCCAAACCATTTCACATACATATTAGTTTGTGGGTGGAATCGTCATCATGCCAGGAGAAACAAACTCCAAATTACATAGCCTAGAAAATTTCTCCACACTCTTTATGAGGGTATTTTGTGATGCATAATGGCCAACTCCCACAAAGCAGTAAAAGCTCCAGCTTGCACCTCAGCATAGTTAACCCTGAGCGTACAACATTCACATTAGCATTCCTGTTCCGGCTGCTCTTGGTATTTAAACTTGTTTTAATTTTCCCCTTTCCCAGAGGGTTTCTTCAGTCCATCATCTTCAAAAATGCTTATGTCTTGGGTGGTTTCATCTGATTTGCAAAGCCTAGTGGTTTTGCCTGAATCCTAGTTGCAAGGGGTATAAGGAATTTTAGCTTCCATGGTGAAAAGTACACTCTTTGCAGTCAAACTCATCAAAACTTACAAGGTTGTGGGAGGTAAGTCTGTAAGCATAAGAAGTTAAGAGACTGATCCTCCATAAAGAAATAATAAATATCCATGATATATAGTTAATATATTTTAATCCATAATTTAATTTTTTTGTTAAATAAATTCCCAGAAATAAGCTGGGCATCAAAGCTTTCAATCAGCAAGTGTAAAAGCAGTGTTTGATTGAAGGTCTCAGCTTTAATGGAAGAGGCACACTGATTCCTTCATTCTTGGTCTTACTTCCGTTTTTCTTTAATTTTCAGTGCCATTTTTGTTTTTCTGGGTCAAATTTTTAACTCTCCTGGCTTTTTTCTTTACTTTTTTTTTTCTTTTTCTGTGTAAGAAGTCTTTCTCCAAATGCATCCCTAGGGCACTATTAAAAGCTGAGAGAGGATGGCTCCTCTCCCCTCTGTTCAATCTGTGAGTCACTCACTCACTCATTATATGCGTCATAAGCCTAAGCCTAAGCCTACCCATAACTCTGTGAAGCAATTCATTTTGACAATGCTACACTATGCACCAAGAACTATTTGAGGCAAAGAAAGAGGTAAAATATGAAGATAAGAAGAAACTGGCCTCAAGGGAGTTTATAATCTCATAGAGTGCATAAACTAGACAAGTATATAAACAACTGTATTACAAGGATATAAGCAAGGAAAAAGATGATTACTATGGCAATATGGAGAGAGGCAAATGAACCTCCATTTAGGACTGGCTCGGGGAAAGGTTAGGGCATTTGAAAAGCTACTTCTTGATGTTTGGAAAGGGCTTGGACAAATGGAGTTAAGATGTGACAGGAATATCGTCTGAAGAAACCAAATAAGGAAAATATGGATTATATTTGACAATTATTACATAGCCTAATTTGCTCAGAATAAACACTGTCTATAGAATAATAGAAGGAGACACAGACAAGTAGCATGTGAATAGTACCCTGGTGAAAAGTCTGAATCATGGATATCTCAAAAGAGAAAATGGGACCCTAGTTGAGTATTAAGCTTTGTGTTTCTTCTCATGTTGAACAATTTGATCTTCTATTGGCATTTAACTCATTACATTTTAATAAGAAATATATTATTAGAAATCATTCTCTTTAGACCAATTTCACATTCAGAGATTAAAAAGTATATGCATGTACCAAATGTTGAATAGACATTATTTTACTGAACTGAGAAACTGATCTTTCTTTGTACTCTAGTTTAACATCTTTCTGAATATTCCGGTTTTATAGTGACAAGCACCTTGGATATAATGAGCCAGACAGAACTATTCTGAAAGGCACAGAATAACAAAGCTTCAAGAGTGTCTCTAACCCTCTTTCTCTTTTGATTTCTGCCAGAACTCAGTGGTTAAAATAATGCCATTATCCCAGTTTCCAATAAGCATGACAAACTGTTCTAATTAAGCCATTTAAAACAACAATTTTATTCCAAACATATGTGCAACCAAATGTGTTTTTAAATTCATTTTCCCTTGCTCTTTTGTACAAATTAGGATTTTCATAACTGTAAGTGTGTAAAATGAAAATATTAGAAGCCATACTTTCTGACAACATAAATTCTTGACTTATTAAATTTTACACCAGTATTACATGTTAAAAAAACAGTACTTCTGAAACAACAAAAATCTTAACTAATTTATGAATGTTAAAAATAAAAATATGATATTATAAAAGCAGAAGTGTAAGAATGATCTTAATAGCACATCTGTGCTTTAGACAACATTAGATTAATTTGAGAGTATTTTTCCTTCAAATGGAGTTTAAAAGGTTTTTCATTCTTCACTCACCTTATCACACATTTAAACATGCATATGTAAGCTTAGTGTCATTGCTTTAGTGCTATACAATTATTTACACAAACTTAAAAATGTTCCATATTTCCTGTTTATCACTTATGATTATATCCATATGCCATAAAGGTCTAAACTCAGAATAATTTGGGAATAAGTACTTTCTAAAAATTATGACTTTTGCAATGGCATGAAGAACAAAATTCGAAGAATTTGGTTTATACCTTCATAATTTGTAGCAATGCAAACAAAGCCAGAGCTATAATTTTATTTGTGTTTTACAGTTCATTTTCTCTGGAATGCCACTGCTATCAACCTATGCCAGAATCTCTCTCTTGAAATATTACTATGACCTGGCCGGGCGCGGTGGCTCAAGCCTGTAATCCCAGCACTTTGGGAGGCCGAGACGGGCGGATCACGAGGTTAGGAGATCGAGGTCATCCTGGCTAACACGGTGAAACCCCGTCTCTACTAAAAAATACAAAGAAAACCTAGCTGGGCGAGGTGGCGGGCGCCTGTAGTCCCAGCTACTCGGGAGGCTGAGGCAGGAGAATGGCGTGAACCCGGGAGGCGGAGCTTGCAGTGAGCTGCGATCCGGCCACTGCACTCCAGCCTGGGCGACAGCGAGACTCCGTCTCAAAAAAAAAAAAAAAAAAAAGAAATATTACTATGGCCTGCTGAAATATCTTCCTGACAATCATTACTTTCCCACTTCCATCTGTTTTCACAAGGTAGTCTGAGTTATCTTTTAAACTTGAATATCTGGTAATAGCGCTTCACTTACTTAAACTTTCCATGGCTTCTGATTGCTCTTAGAATAATTAAAAAATTATTATCATGGTCTCGAAGGATCTGCATAATGTAAACCTTGTCCAAACCTCTATCCTCTACCCAGATCCCACTAAAAATGAATGTTTTGGTGGAATATTTATTCCTCAGTTTTTCAAATATGCTCTTCTTTTTATAGAATGCTTTCCTGATCCTCCATTTTATAGTGATTAAATAGCTTTCAAGTTATAGAACTGATAGTTTGCCTGTATCCCTACCCAAATCTCAGCTTGAACTTGTAGTTGGCATAATCCCCATGTGTTGGGGAAGAGACCCAGTGAAAGGTAATTGAATCATGGGGGTTGTTACCTTCATGCTGTTCTTGTGATGGTGAGTGAGTTCTCACAAGATGTGATGGTTTTATAATGGGCTTTTCCCCTTCTTCACTCTGCACTTCCTCTTGCTGCCACTATGTGAAGAAGGACATGTTTGCCTCCCCTTCCACCATGATTATAAGTTTCCTGAGGCCTCCCCAACCATGCTAAACTGTGAGTCAATTAAACCTCTTTCTTTATAAATTAACCAGTCTCAGGTGTGTCTTTATTAGCAGCATGAGAACAAACTGATACAGTAAATTGGTACCACGGAGAGTGGGGTGCTGCTATAAAGATATCTGAAAATGCAGAAACAACTTTGGAGCTAAGTGACAGGCAGAGGTTGAACCAGTTTGGAGTGCTCTGAAGAAGACAGAAAATGTGGGAAAGTGTGGAACTTCCTAGAAAACTAGAGATCTCAGAAGACAAGAAGATGTGGGAAAGTTTGGAACTTCCTGGACACTTGTTGAATGGCTTTGACCAAAATGCTTATAGGGATATGGACAATGAAGTCCGTGCTGAAGTGCTCTCAGATGGAGATGAAGAACCTGTTGGGAACTGGAGTAAACGTCACTCTTACTATGCAAAGAGAATGGTGGCATTTTGCCCTTGCTCTAGAGATCTGTGGAACTTTGAACATGAGAAGGATGATTTGCCATATCTGGCAGAAGAAATGTCTATGCAGCAAAGGGTTCAAGAGGAAGCAAAGCATAAAAGTTTGGAAAATTTGCAGCCTGACAATGAAATAGAAAAGTGAAACCTATTTTCTGGGGAGAAATTCAAGCCAGCTTCAGAAATTTGCATAAGCAATGAGAATCTGAATGGTAATCACCAAGACAATGAGAAAAGTATCTCCAGAGCATGTCAGGGACCTTCTTGGGAGTCCATCCCATCACAGGCCCAGAAGCCTAGGAGGAAAAAATGGTTTCATGGCCCAGGCCCAGGGCCCCCCTACTGTGTGTAACCTAAAGACTTCATGTCTTGTGTCCCATCAGCACAAGCCATGCCTAAAATAAACCAAGGTACAGCTAGGCCATGGTTTCAGAGGGTGCAAGCCACAAGCCTTGGCATCCTCCACATGGTATTGAGTCTACAGGTGCACCAAAGTCAAAAGTTGAGGTTTTTGAACCTCTGCCTAGATTTCAGAGGATTGTCCAGGCAGAACTTTGCTGCAGGCGGAAACCTCATGGAGAACCTCTGGTAGGGGAGTGTAGAAGGAAAATGTGGGGTTGGAGCCTGCACACAGAGTCCTCACTGGGGCACTGCCTAGTGGGGCTGTGAGAAGAAGGCTTCTGTGCTGCAGACCCCAAAATGGTAGATCTACTGACAGCCTGCACTGTGCATCTGGAAAAGCCTCAGACACAACACCAGCCTGTGAAAGCAGCCAGGAGGGCGACTGTACCCTGCGAAACCATGGGACAGATCTTCCCAAGGCTGTAGGAGCCCACCTCTTGCATCAACATGACCTGGATTTGAGACATGGAGTCAAAGGAGATCATTTTGCAACTTTAAGGTTTATTGACTGCCCTATTGGATTTTGGACTTGCACGTGACCTGTACACCCTATGTTTTGGCTAATTTCTCCCATTTGAAACAGGTGTATCTACCCAATACTTGTGCCCTTCATTGTATCTAGGAAGTAACTAACTTGCTTTTGGTCTTACAGGCTCTTAGGTGGAAGGTAATTGCCTTGCCTCAGATGAATCTTTGGACTTGGACTTTTAAGCCAATGCTAAAATGAGTTAAGACTTTAGGGGAGTGTTGGGAAGGCATGATTGTGCTTTGAAATGTGAGGACATGAGATTTGGAAGGGGGTAGGGGTGGAATAATGTGGTTTGGCTGTGTTCTCACCCAAATCTCATCTCAAATTGTAGTTACCATAATCCCTATTTGTCATGGGAGGGAGCCTTTGGGAGGTAATGAAATCATGGAAGAGGTTACCTCCATGCTGTTCTCATGATAGTGAATGAGTTCTCAGAAGATCTGGTGGTTTTATGAGGGGCTTTCCCCCACCTTTTCTCTGCACTTCCTCTTGCTGTTGCCATATTAAAAAGGATGTGTTTACTTTCCCTTCTGCCATGATTCTAAGTTTCCTGAGGCCTCACCAGCTATGCTGACCTGTGAGTCAATTAACCCTCTTTCCTTTATAAATTACGCATTCTCAGATATACCTTTAGTAGCAGCATGAGAATGGACTAATACAATAACAAAACGCACTGCATTTCAGCCTGGGTCTCTTCTGTTATTATAGCCTCACATAGAGCCACATTCTTTCGATTTATATGGTTTACTTAGTAAATAGTAATAATTTGTGTACCTATTTGAATAAAATGTGTCTCCCAACTACACTGTTCATGAAGGAAAGGATTATACGTAATTTTGAGCACAATTTTATCTTTAGGGAGTAGAAAAATACCTGTCGTTTATTGATAAATTGAATAAATTACTAAAAATAAAAGCAAGCAGTAAACTGAGTCCAGCAAAGTATAAAAATAATTCTATACCAGGACCAAGTGGGATTTATCACAGGAAGGCAAAGTTGCTTTAACATCTAAAAAAAAAAAAAAAAAAAGCCCACCATATTAATAAGTACAAAAAAAACCACATGATTATCTCAAATGATTCAGAAAAAAATACTTGACAAAATTCAACACCTTTGTGATAAAAATATTCACAAGCAGCTGGTCACGGTGGTTCATACCTGTAATCCCAGCACTTTGGGAGACTGAGGCAGGTGGATCATGAGGTCAGGAGATCAAGACCATCCTGGCTAACATGGTGAAACCCCATCTCTACTAAAAATACAAAAACCAAATTAGCCAGGCGTGGTGGTGGGCACCTGTAATTCCAGCTACTTGAGAGGCTGAGGTGGGAGAATGGTGTGAACCCAGGAGGTAGAGCTTGCAGTGAGCTGAGATTGCACCACTGCACTCTAGCCTAGGCAACAGAGCAAGACTCTGTCTCAAAAAAAAAAAAAAAAAAAAAGTGTTAACAAGCTAGTAATAGAAGGTAATTTTCTTGATCTAATAAGAGACATATAGGAAAAAATAAAACAGAGCCACATAATGGTGAAAGACTGAATTTTTTTTTTTTTTTTTACTTAAAATCAAGAACAAGTTAAGAATATCTACTCTTTGAATTCTATTTAAAATTGTACTAGTGGTCCTAGCCAAGGCAGTTAAGTAAGAAAAAGAAATAACGGATTCAGCACAGTGGCTCACACCTGTAATCTCAGCACTTTAGGAGGCTGAAGTGGGCAGATCACTTGAGGCCAGGAGTTCAAGACCAACCCGGCTAACATGGTGAAAGCCCATGTCAATTAAAAATACAAAAATTAGCCAGGAATAGTGTTACGCACCTGCAATCCCAGCTACTCAGGAGACTGAGGTGGGAGAATCACTTAAACCAGGGAGGCGGAGGTTGCAATGAGCCGAGATTACACCACTGCACCCAACTTGGGTGACAGAGTGGGACTTCATGTCAAAAATAAAAAATAAATAAAAAATAACAACATCCAGGTTGAAAAATAATAAATAAAATTAGTTATTTTCATATATGACATGCACTTATAGAGATAAATCCTAAGTAGTCTATGAAAAGTTATTAGAACTGATAAATAAATTCAATAAGATTTCAGGATAAAAGATCAATACAAAAATATGAGTATTTTTATATGATAACAATGAGTATTCCAGAAATAAAATTAAGGAAATAATTTGTATCTGAAATAACATCAAGATCAAAAGGCTTAGTAATGAATTTAATAAAAGAAGTATAATACTTATGCAATGAAAGCTACAAAAGAATAAATTAATGAAAATATAAAAAAGTGGAAAGACGTACTGTGATATCCTGGATCAGAACATAATGTTCTAATGGATTAGAAAACATAATATTGTGAAGATGGCAACACTGCCAACTTCATCTAAAAAGTTGATGCATTCCCTATCTGAATGCTAAATGCCAGATTGGTGTTTTTTGTAGAAACTGACAATCTGGCCATAAAATTTATATAGAAACGCAAGGGATCCAGAATAACCAAAACAAAATTTTAAAAAAGTTGGAGAACTAACACATCCTCATTTCAAAATTTACTACAAAGCTACAGTAATTAAAAAAGCATAGTACTGGCATTAGGAGAGATTATATATCAATGGAAAAGAATTGAAAGCCAAGAAATAAATCTTTACACTGATGGTCAGATGATCAACAAGGATGTCAAGACAATCAAATGGAAAAAAAATACTCTTTTCAACGGATGTTGCTGAGTCAACTGAATATCTACATGAAAAAGAATGAAGTTGAATTCTCACCTCAATGATACACAAAATTAACTCAAACTGGATCATAGACTTAAATGTAAGATGTTAACATTTAAACTGTAAACTACTTAGAAGAAAATATGAGAATAAACATCCTTAACTATTGATTAGGCAATGTTTTCTTAGAAAGGATAATAAAAACAATAAAAATAGATAAATTGAATAACAAAATTTTTTAATGTTCATTATGTGTTTCAATAACACCATCAAGTGAGTGAAAGATAATCTGCAGAATGAGAAAAATGTTTACAAATCATATATCTGATTAAATACTTGTATCCAGACTATATAATGAACTCTTACAACTCAGTAATAAAAATACAAATAACCCAATTAAAAGTAGAAAAAGGATCAAATAGATATTTTCCAAAGAAGATATGCAAATGCTCAATAAGCATATGAAAACATACTCATCATTACTCATTAGTGAAATACAAATTAAAATCACAATGGGTTACCATTTTACTACGGATATAATAAAAAAGACATACAATAACAAGTGTTGGCAAGGATGTGGAGAATTAGAATCTGCAGACCTTGCTGGTGATGATGTCAAATCACCAAAGTGCAGCCACTTTGGAGATCAGCAATTCTTTCAAAAATGTAAATATAGAGTAATCATGTGACTCAATTATTCTTCCCAAAAGTGAAAACATGTATCCATACAAAACATCTACATGAATCTTCATGGCATTATTATTCAAAATAGCAAAAAGTGGAAAAAATGCAAATATCAACAAAAGAATAGATAAGTACTAAGTAGCATATTGAAACACTAGAATATTATTTGTTAAATAAATGAAATACTAATACATGCTATACCTAGATGATTCTTGAAAACATTATACTAAGTTACAGAAGCCAGTAACAAATGCCACATACTGTATTACTGAATATTAAATATCCAGAATAGGCAAATCTGTGGAGGAAATCTGCTTAGAGGTTGGTGAGGGATAGGGATGCTATGGGAAGGCAATAGATATGGAGCTGATTTTAGGTGGGAAGAAAATGTTCTAAATTTAGAGTATGGTAATGGTTTCACAACCCTATAAAATATTTTAAAACATTAAAGTTTATACTTTAAATTGGTGAATTGCATGGTATATGAATTATTTCTCAACAAAGATGTTTAAGAAAGATTGAATGAACAAATTAATACTGAAAAATGGTAAACATTGAAGATATTTAGAAATAAATATATTAAGTATGTTAAAGTTTGTTGTATGCTTAATGAAAGAAAATGTAAACTATTCTAATCGCTATGTTAATTAGATATTTCCAACCATTTCTAATGCAGGCTTTATGGAGGCCACTAGCAAACAACAGTTTGAATGTGTAACCTGTTTGTATCGTTCCTAAAACAGTCTGTGGTTTTTATTTCCCAACCTTGAAGCAGGGCTTGACTTTTCATATTAGTTCTCTGACTTTACTTTTTAAAAATTTTTATATTTATTTACTGATCTCTGAAAAAGATTGAGAAGCCTTCTGACTTCAAGTCTACTACCACATCATTAGTGAGATGTGTGTAGATTTCAGTTAAAAAAAAGTTGGGGGGAGTCATATTTAGGAGAGGAGATAACAAGTGTTTATAAAAAATTCCATGTGGAAAATATTTTAATAAATATATCATTTGGCACTTCAATCCTCCCATAAATTTCTTCTTCACCTGTCACATGTTTTTCACCTCTCTGTCAACTTTCCTTCCACAGTCTAAACCTATTTTTTTCCTGCCCAATTGCTTATTCAGAATTTCTTGGTGTTATTACAGTGCCAGCTCACCCACAGCCCTGGACATATAGCTCCTCTCTTAGTCAGTCTTGTGTTGCTATAACAGAATTCTGTAGACTGGATAATTTGTAAAGAAAAGAAGTGTATTTCTTACCATTTTGGAGACTGAGAATTCCAAAAGCATGGTGCTTACATCTGGTGAGAGCTTTCATGCTGCAATATCCCATGGCAAAAGAGCAGAAGGGAGAGCAAGCACATGCAAGAGAGCAGAACATCAGTGGCTGGCCTCACTTTTATAACTACCCTGTCATATGATAACCAACCCATTCCTGTGATAACAGCATTAGTCTATTCATGAGGGTGGAGCCCTCGTGACTTAATCACTTTTTAAAGACCCCACCTCCAAATACCATCATAGTGGCCATTAAATTTCAACATGAGTTTTGGAGGGGACATTCAAATCATAGCAGTTTTATCATAGATAAGCAAGTTTATCATGTTTTACCTCAATAAAACTATTGGTATTTTGTTACTATGCAAACACATACAGAAATTTTTTTTTCTACATCTAGATCCTTATAAATAAATTAATGAATATTGTTAAGGTATTTTGAAAGACTGAATTTATTAATATGAACAATTAACATGTTCATGGTACAAAAATTTTGCAATTTAACCAGTTTTATTTACTAATATTTATTTATTAACACTATGTGTCAGATATCATGGTAGATGCTGAGTATATCCAAATATTGAAGTCATAGTCCTCGCACATAATTGAAATTCACAATTCAGCTCTTTCACAAGCATGATCTGCATCTACATCCCCCCAACTGTGAAAGGAAACTAAAGCAATATGAGAAAATTAAGGCTCTGGAAGATCTTGATGAGTCATGCAACTACTGTCCAGATTTGTACTCACAGTTTCTAATAATAAATGTGTGGGTTTTTTTTTTAATTGGGCCAGTGAATCACACTGACTATAAAAGTTTGCATACATTATCTTATTTAGGTTTCATATAATCCATTTTTGGATTCAGAAATATTTAATCAGTATATCTTGGATAGATCTCATTAACCCCTGTATCTGTCAGGCCAGCTCATGTTTTTGCATCTATGTATTACCTTCCTTCCTCCTGCCATAGCTACTTCGTTAATGAACTCAAGCAAAATCTGAGATGGTTGTATAAGAAAAGCTAATTGATATCAACAGAGTGGTTTATTTTGTTAATTACTGACCATATCCTCAGCAGCTGGATGAACACTCAGATAAGACAGTTTCTCCCAGACTATACTCATTTCAAGAAAAACCTTTCCAAATTTTTACCAACATTCTATTCTTATTTACATAAAACAGAACCCACTATTGCTAATTGATATAGTTTGGCTGTGTAGCCACTCAAATCTCATCTTGAATTCCCACATGTTGTGAGAGGAACTCAGTAGGAGGTGATTGAATCATGGGGGTAGGTCTTTCCTGTGCTATTCTTGTGATAGTGACTAAGTTTCATGAGATCTGATAGTTCTATAAGGGGCAGTTTCCCTACACAAGCTCTCTTTAATCTTATCTGCCACCATATGAGAGGTGCCTTTCACATTCTGCCATGATTGTGAAGCCTCCCCAGCCACGTGAAACTGTATCCAATAAACCTCTTTTCTTTGTAAATTGCCCAGCCTTGGGTATGTCTTTATTAGCAGCATGAAAATGGACCAATACAGTAAAGTGGTACCAGTAGAGTGGGGCACCACTGAAAAGATAACTGCAAATGTAGAAACAACGTTGGAGCTGGGTAACAGGCAGAGGTTGGAACAGTTTTCAGGGTTCAGAAGATGACAGGAAAATGCAGGAAAGTTTGGAACTTCTTAGAGACTTGTTGAATAGCTTTAATCAAAATGCTGATAATGATTTGGACAATGAAACCCAGGCTGAGATGGTCTCAGATGGAGATGAGGAACTTGTTGGGAACTGGAGAAATGATGACTCTTGTTATGTTTTATCAGAGAGACTGGTGGCATTTTGCTCCTGCCCTAGAGATTTGTGGAACTTTCAACTTGAGAGAGATGATTTAGGGTATCTGCAGGAAGACATTTCTAAGCAGCAAAGCAGTAAAAAGGTGACTTAGGTACTGTTAAAGGTATTCAGTTTTCAAAGGTAAACTAAGCATAAAAGTTCAGAAAATTGGCAGCCTGACAATGTGATAGAAAAGAAAATCCCATTTTCTGGGGAGAAATTCAAGCTGGCTGTGAAAATTTGCATAAGTAACAAGGAGCCGAATGTTAATCCCCAGGACAATGGAGAAAATGTCTCTGGGACATGTCAGAGGTGTTCACAGCAGCTCCTCCCAACACAAGCCCCAAGGCTCAGGAGGAAAAAATGATTTTGTGGGCCAGGCCCAGGGCCCCTGTGCTGTGTGCAGCTTGGGACTTGGTGCCCTGCATCCTAGCCACTCCATCTTTGGCTGGAAAAGGCCAACATAGAGCTCGGGTCATGGCTTCAGAGGGTGCAAGTCCTAAGCCTTGCCAGCTTCTACATGATGTTGAGCCTACACGTGCACAGAAGTCAATAATTGAGGTTTGGAAACCTCTGCCTAGATTTCAGAGGATGTATGAAAATGTCTGAATGTCCATACTGCAGGGGTGGGGCTGTCATGAAGAACCTCTGCTAGGGCAATGCAGATGGGAAATGTGGGGTTGGAGCCCCCCCACAGCATCCCTACAGGAGCACCACCTAGTGGAGCTGTGAGAGGAAGGCTATCATCCTCCAGACCCCAGAATGGTAGATCCACTGACAGCTTGCACTGTACACCTGGAAAAGCCACAGATAGTCAACACCAGCCCGTGCAAGCAGTCAGGAAAGAGGTACCCTGCAAAGCCACAGGGGTGGAGCTGCCCAAGATCATGGGATCCTACGTCTTGCATAAGTGTGACCCAGATGTGAGACATAGAGTCAGGGAGATCTTTTTGGAGATTTAAGATTTGACTGGTCTGCTAGATTTTGGACTTTCACAGGGCCAGTAGTCCCTTTGTTTGGACCAATTTCTCCCATTTGGAATGGTTTTATTTACCTGTACCCTCATCGTATCTAGGAAGTAACTAATGTGCTTTTGATTTTACAGGCTCATAGGCAGAAGGGACTTGCCTTGTCTCAGATGAGACGCTGGATTGTGAACTTTTGAGTTAATGGTGAAATGAATTAAGACTTTGGGGGACTGTTGGGAAGGCATGATTGGCTTTGAAATGTGAGAACATGAGATTTGGGAGGGGCCAGGGGTAGAATGATGTGGTTTGGCTCTGACCCCATCCAAATCTCATCTTGAATTCCCACGTGTTGTGGGAGGGATCCAGGGGCAGGTAACTGAATCATGGGGATAGATCTTTCCCGTGTTGTTATCATAATACTGAATGAGTCTCATGAGATCTGATGGTTCTATAAGGGGGAGGTTCCCTTCACAAGCTCTCTTTTCTCTTGTCTGCCACGATGTGAGAAATGCCTTTCATCTTCCACAATGATTGTTAGGCCTCCCCAGACAAGTGGAACTGTAAGTCCAATAAACCTCTTTACTTTGTAAATTGCCCACTTTAGGGTATGTCTTTATCAGCAGCATGTAAATGGACTAATACACTAATTTGAGATAAATGAAATTAATTACAGGACATTCAACATGTGGGTAGCATTTTGGCATGATAGTTAGAGGGGCCACACTCATTTTGATGCTTTACAACGTTTCTGGGACCACATATTTTGGTTTGGGGAAAGAAGAAAATAGCACTGTATATTAATTGCTGATTCAGAATATATACTACCTCCTGAAGAACTGTTCCAAAGCATCTCAAGGTGTATCTTCCAGCAGGTACTGTAACTGTCTTCAATATTCTTTTCCTCTGGTAGTTTCTAATTCAGATGATTTCCAAGTGATGAGGTACATAATGAAGACAACAAATTCTGTGACCATAAGCTCCATTGCCTTACTACTTTTGCAAGATGAGTTTCTTAAACAGAATAAATATTATAAATAAATAAATATCATGGTATTAAATATTTTATAAGATATGAGTACAGTTATTACTGTTCTTAGAAGTGTAGTAGGCAAGAAAATTATAACTATATACCAAATATGTGTTTATTACAATAAGAACAAATTTCCTTCTAATGGACTTCCTAGTAGAAGGAAATCTGGTATGAGGTGGTTTGTTTCTTAATCATATAGCCATGTGGAGGGCTTGGGGCCGGAATTGCTGCTATTAAATCAGGTAAAAATTGGTGCAGAAAAGTCAACTTCAATGATGGCTACCTTGTGCTTCTGTGTCTATGTATTACCTCTATTCCTTCTACTGTAGCCATTTGTTAATGAACTCATTATACAAATTCTGGGGTCGCTGAAGAAAAAATACTGATTGAAAGCCATACAACACTTTATTTTGTTAACTTCATTACTGAGCATATCCTTAGAAGCTGCATAAGCTTTTTTGTAGGACAAACTTTCTGTCAAACTGAACTCATTCCAAAAGCACAACTTTCCAGTTTTTTGCCAAATCTCCATTCTTATCCCTTCCAAGTCCATGATTATCTTAATCCATTTTTAGATGATTCTCTAACATTTAAGATGAACTTTAGTGTGTGTTATATATACATTATATTATACATTATATATATATAGTTTCCAAGAAAAAATTTATATTTTGCCTATAAGGAAGTTTACTCTGTTGCTCTTTAGGGCCAAGTCCAGGTGGGGTGATAATGCAATCATAGTCCACTTCCAGAAAGCACAGCCACCTTGCATAAAGCCATTTGCAAGCTAAGCTGGTGGGACTTACTATCATCTCTACCATGCACAGACACTTCAAACACTAAGGTGCTTAGTGAAATGGCCTGATAACAATACTGTCTATGAAGAAAGCTAAAGGAAACTTGTTTATTGTAGGTAAGTGCTGCAATTTACAATTTTCACACAACTAGAAATTGAGATCACATACCAACAGCAAATCTTATTACAGAAAGCACTGAAGGATATATTTACAAATAAGAAAAAGTATTCAGTAAAGAAGATCTAAGGGTGCTAGATGAAAAAAATAAAAAAAGAAATTGGTAAACAACTGGGAAAACATAAAATAGCAATATTACCTAATTTGGAAATTTAACTGAAGTTATATATATAATGTATAATTTTATATATAGCCTAATATGTAATCCAATTACTGAGACTGTGTAAAATTCAGATATGTGCTATTTAAAGGAAATGTCATTAACAGTAAGCATACAGAAAGAATGAAAAATAAAGAGAAAAGAACACACCACCTAAATGCTAACCAGAGTAACGCTAGATAGTGATATGGTTTGACTGTGTCCTCACCCAAAATCTCATCTTGAATTGTAATCCCTATGTGTTCAGGGAGAGACCTCGTGGGAGGTGATTAGATCATTGGGGTGGCTCTCCCATGCTGTTCTCGTGATAGTGAGTTCTCACGAGATCTGATGGTTTTATAAGGAGCTTTCCCCCACTTCGCTCTACACTTACCTCTCCTGCTGCCATGTAAAAAGACATGTTTTCTTCCCCTTCCACCATGATTGTAAGTTTCCTAAGGCTTCTCCAATCATGTGGAACTGTGAGTCGATTAAACCTCTTTCCTTTATAAATTGCCCAGTCTCGGGCAGTTCTTCAGAGCAGCATAAGAATGGACTACTGCATATGGCTATTTTAGAAATAGATAGAAATCAGAGGACTTGGAGCAAGATGACTAAATAAATGCCTTCAGTGATTGTCTCCTCTGCGGGAATACCAAATTGTATCCACACGCAAAACAATATCTTCATGAGAACCAAAAATTGAGTGAGCTCTCACAGTACCTTGTTTTTAACTTCGTATCACAGAAACATATGAAGTTTGTAACTTCATGTCACAGAAACAGGCACTGAAGAAGGTAGAAAAGACTATCTTGAATTGCAGACATCACCCATCTCCTATCCCCTGGCAGCAGCTGCATTATGTGGAGAGAAAAATGTGTGCACTCGAGGGAGGGAGCGTGCAGTGATTGGGAGATTTTTGCATTGGAACTCAGCGCTGCCCTGTCACAATGGAAAACACCAGACAGAACTCTGCTGATGCCAATGGAGGGAGCGTTTAGATCAGCCCTAGCTAGAGAAAACTTGCCCATCACAGCAGCTGGAACCTGAGTTGCATTAATGCTTGCTACCATGGACTTGAGTGCTCTGGGATCCTAAATAAACTTGAAAGCCAGTCTAGGCCGCAAGGACTGCAATTCTTGTATAAGTCCTGGTACTGTGTTGGGCATGGATCTAGTGTACTTTGGGAACACATTACCGAGGGAGTAATCTTCAATCTTTCCATTTGTTTGTGTCCTCTATTATTACAAGTAATCCATGATAGATTATTTGTTCCATTTTTTTTCATTAAAAGATAGATCAAACTAAAGTATAAGTTGATTGGAAGGAAATAGACTGACATATAAGGATGAGATTCATTCCAAAATGAATGTTAAAAACTGCACAAATTGTACTGAAGTTACAAAATTAACTGTTTCTGTATTTATGTGTTTATTTGACTAATGTGTTTCTGCCATCTTTAAATGTGATAAACCAAAAACCTTTGAGAACAAAGAACATTTGGTTTTGTTCATCACTGCGTATTTTTCAAGGCCTGACACGTGATAGTTTACTTGTTACTTAGTTATAATATAATGCTTATTAGATTATTGTTTATTAATTATAATAAATGAAAAACTATTCAGATATCAGATAATTAAGGACTAATTGACAATAATCCAGCACATGCCTAATGCTTGATTGATATCTTGACCTTTATATTTGAAAAAAAAATAGGTCAATGAGCGTTTCCTAAGGTTTTGCTAACCCCTATTCTAATTTAAGGTAAGATTACTAGTACTGAATTCAGATTTAATTTGAAGTAAGGATTCTCATAAATAGTTGATACGTTTTAACCTGTACTTCCAGCACCATTAGTTGAAGTGGCTTTTCTTTCCTTACTCAATTGCCTTTGCAGCTTTGTATATGTGTAGGGATATTTGAGGACTTTTTCTTCAGTTCCATTGCTCTATTCATTTACCTTTACACTATTTCCATGGTTTTTACTACTGCAGTTTCATTGGAATTCCAAAATAATCTAGAACATCTCCTGAAAATTTGTCCTTCTATTTCAAGTGTTTTCTTTATTCAAGGCCCTTTGTATTTTTCAAGCCAATTTTAGAACCAATTCGTCCATTTCTACCAAAAAAAAAAAAAAGTCTATTGGAATTTTGATTTGGACTGCATTTAATCTGTGTATTTTTTTTGGAGTGATTGACACCATACTTTATTATTATCTTCCAAATTATGAAGATGATATGTCTCACCATTTATTAGGTCTTATTTAATTCACTCAACAGTATTGTATAGATTTCAGTATAGAGCTCTTGCACATCTTGTGTTAATTCATAAGTGTATTGTTTTTATTCTGTTTTACATGGTTTCTCTATTTCACTTGCCAATTTTTCTCCTTATATGTAGAAATACACTTAATTTTTGACTCAACATTGTATTCCACAGCTTGTTAAATTCACTTCTGATTTGTTGATTGATTGGGGTTTTCAGTGTATACTGTCATGTTGCCTAGGAATAAACGTAGCTTCATTTCTTCCCCTCCAAACTTAATTCCTTTTATTTATTTGTCTTACTTCCTTGTACTGGCAGGTTATTATGTTGATAACTGTAGGTATTTTATAGATACATTTTATCAGATTGAGGAAGTTCTCCCTGTAGGTACTGTGCTGAGAATGTATTTTATTTATTATAAATGAGAGTTGATTATATTGATTTTTTAAAAATGTATTCTGTTAATAATCAATACAATTAATTAACTTTTAAATATTAAATCAATCTTTCATTCCTGGGATAAATTCCAATCAGCTGTAATATATTACACATTTTACGTGTTGCTGTGTGCAATCTGCTAATATTTTGTAGGGGTTTTTGTATCAATTTTCATGATAGTTTTTGGTCTATAATTTTCAATGTGTTTGCATAAAGGTTTACACAATATTAATATTATTACTTTTTTAAAAGTGAATATAATTCATCAGTGAAACCAGCTGGTACTAGAGAATAATTAGTGTATTTTTCAGGTACAGAGAAGAAGAATAAAAGAATTCTTACAAAGAAGTATTTTGCCAATCTTTAACACTAGCCTCTATTTTTTTATTTTCCTCTCATTTTTCATATAATTGTTTAATATTGTGAGTAAAAAGGGAACTGAGACAGTAAAGATGTCACTAAAAATTCCCATCAGAGCATTTCATTTTCCATGGTGAATAAAACTAGCTGGACAAAATAGAACAGAAACTGCTAAAGGAATCACTCAAGTATAATATTATAAACTATACATCTAATAAAGTTCCAACACCCAGAATCCATAAGGAATTTAAACAAATTTACAAGCAAGAAACAAAGAACCCTATTAAGAAGTGGGCAAAGAACATGAACAGACACTTTACAAAAGAAGATATACATGAGGCCAACAAGCATATAAAACCACCTTGGCCAACATGGTGAAATCCCATCTCTACTAAAAATACAAAAATTAGCTGGGTGTGGTGGCAGGTGCCTGTAATCCCAGTTACTTGGGATGCTGAGGCAGGAGAATTGCTTGAACCTGGGAGGCAGAGTTTGTAGTGAGCCAAGATTGTGCCACTGTACTCCAACCTGGGCAGCAGAGCAAGACTCTGTCAAAAAAAAAAAAAAAAGAAAAAGAAAAAAAAGAAAGAAAGAAAGAAAGAGAAAGAAGGAAGAAAAAGAAAAATGCTCAACATCACTAATCATTAGGTAAATGCACATCAAAACCACAATGAGATACCATCTCACATTAGGTATAATGGCCATTATTATGAAGTCAAAATATAACAGATGCTGGCAAGATTGTGGGGAAAAGGGAATGTTTATACACTGCTGGTAGGAATGTAAATTAGTTCGGTCATGTAGAAAGCAGTGTGGCAATTTCTAAAATAATTTAAAACAGAATTATGATTCCACTCAGTAATCTCACTACTGGGTATATGCCTAAAGGAATAGAAATCGTTCTACCGTAAAGACACATCCATGTGTATGTTCATAATTGCACTACTCATGATGGCAAAGACATGGAATCAACATAAATGCCCATCAATGGTAGACTGGATAAAGAAAGTGTGGCATATATACAGCATGGAATACTACACACACAGCTATAAAATCAAATGAGATAGTGTCCTATCAGCAATATGGATGGAGCCATAGGCTATTATCCTAAGCAAACTAACACAGGACCAAACCAAATACTGCATGTTCTCACTTATGAGTGGGAGCTAAATATCGAGTATATATGGACACAAAGAAGGGAACAACAGACTCCAGGGGCTACTTGAGGGTGGAGGGTAGAAGGTGAGGATCAAAAACCTACCTATCGGGTACTATGCTTATTACCTGGGTGATGAAAGAGTCTATAAACCAAACACCTATGACATGCAATTTACCTATATAACAAACCTGCACATTTACCCCTGTATCAATCATACTACTTTTTATAAAACTTTTATTTTGATCTAAAATAAAAGTTTAAGATAAAAGTTTAAAACCTAAACTAATGTAAAACTTAAAAGTTTTTTTAAAAGTAGTATTAGTACAGGAAGTCAGTTGTTCTGATTTCTTTTTATTAAGGCAAAGTTATCAAGGATCAGGAGAGTTTATGTGGGTAAGACAAATGGAACAGTATTTTTTGAAATTAGAGTTCATTCATCTGTTAAAGATGATGTAAATGTCAGTATAATCTTCCTTGCAATCAGAATTTCCTCTTAGCTAATTGAGAAATGGATAGATAGAAATTCAAATATCTATGTCTTCCATATCCTCCTCCCTATTCCAAGCCCTGCTACCTTATTCTTAGAAAAGTGTAGATTAATCTGTAATCAGTAACAACTCTTTGTTTGTCTAATTTCTATTGAGCTAGTTAATATTGCAGAAGTTTAATTCTACAAATACTAGCCTAGTTAGCATGTTTAACACGTATGCATACAGACACACACACACACCACTCATATTTGAAAAATACCACACATAGTAGTGGCATATAATATATGAAGAAAATCACTGTCCTTCAAGGAGAAAAATATAGCGGAAAAAATACAACCCTTGTTTATGCAGCTCATCACATGCAAAAAGGCAGTACTGGTCTGCTATATTATTATATGGTTCCCCACTTACTTTGCCTTTATGCAGCTTTTTAGCCAGCATTTTTAGATACTTTGCCAAGCAGAGTGATTTACATTTTTAGTTTTTAGACATGGAAGGCACTTTATAGTTCTTCCTGACAAAAGTAGTAACATTCCTAAAATATTTATTAGCAAACCTATTTTCCTTTGATATTCCAGAGGTATTAATCCAGAAAATGTGACCTTATTTTCAACCTCCTCTCATAATGACATTAATAATCACAAATGATTAGATGAGATTCAGTTTTTTATGTTTTAGTTTCAGTTTCCAATCATTATCATTCCTTGTTCTCAGTTGAAAATAAATGAATTCATTTTGGCTAGTTTTAATAGAAAGGTATATTCTAAGGATTATGGACAGCTTTTCCAAATTATCATTGGAGCAGAAGCATTAACTCTTGTTTGAACCTCAAAGAACAAGGCACTTCAAAGATGCTTCAAATTCTGCCATTTTCAGGCTATTACAATATCAGCAAGCCATAGCAAAAGCTGCTAGTGTCAAGAGCATTTTGACTTTGTGACAACACAACCAGAAAAATATAGATCCCATTCTTATAAAATCTAATTCTGCGTTAGAAAGCCTTGCGTGTTCACATCTGATTGGCTCAAAAGTGATCACATAGTGAGCTAAAGCTGCAAGAGAATCTGAAAAAAAATGTACTTTTTATTATTCTATCTCCTCCTCATGAGAAGTGGTTTGGAATGGGTATTGAGCAGTTCATTTACAATATAAAATACTCTTAGGGAAAAACTACTTCTTTTCTGAATAATTAAACCTCTACTCTATCAGAGCACAGAGTAGAAAACACAAAACATCCTGCAAGAGAGCTTCCAAGCTCATCAATTTTCATCTTCTACCTGAAGCCACTGAGAGGACTTCAATAGGACATTATTACTCTTCCAGTGTTTCTAGATATTGGGTTGCATAACAATACCAGTGAATCTCAAACATATGTACCTATTAACTTACTTTATTTCTCCATTAAGTGCATTGGTATGCCCGTGCACTACTGTGTGGAAATACATGATGGAATGTAGAGAATTTGGTAAGCCCACAAATGACTACCAGAGGTAAATTCAAACTGTGTCTTAAAAGAAAATAAAATGTTGGCTGCTCACTTCATGATGAAAGGGACCTAGTAGAATCAATCTACCCCCAGGTGACATGTAGCATACCGTAATTCATGTTAGCATAAGGGAGTCTCAGGAATGGTTGCATTGCTTAAAATGTGTGACTTCAGTTGCCACACAGGGTTCCAGATTGTCTTTACCTCCAGATTGAGGTACCTTCTCCTCAACCCCTGACCATCTGACTACACTGTTAGCCACCGGTTGCTCTACCTCTTCTTCTAAGTCAAGTAAATAATAAAAGTGTCCAACTCAATATTCACCCATTGCCCTTTCAGGACACCAGTGATACAAGCTGTAATGGCACAAGATTCTATCTAGATGGAGTGGACTTATTTTTAGCAACTCACAGAAGCTTAAATTTTACTTTATGACATCATCAGTCTAGAATTTGGGATCTAGATTTGAGTCTTTTATGTTATTTAGTGCTGTCAAAAAATATATTGTATATTTCTCTTGTTGTGGCCCCTTTCTATTTGCTTTAACATTTTATACACTATCATTTGTTCCATTCCTTAGAGTTTCAAACTCAGTGAACTTATGGTCAGTGGATCACAGGAGACAACCTGATTAACTTGTTTTGTTCCCATGTGTCATAGACTACGTGCCATCCTCTGATTTAAAAAGGACTAAATACCTATCAATCTTCCTTGGCCAGACATTTAATTCTAAATATTCCACATGTCCCTAAAGATCTATGCCTAGCATTCACTCTCTGGGACCCATAACTGTGCAATTCAAGGTTCCACTTTGTTGACAAGGAACAGAAACCAACGCTGGAAAATTTATTGATTTATTTCAAAGATTTATTTTAAAAACAGCTGGGGTAGAAAACAAAAATCAAAGAAATAACTGAAAAAGTGAGGTCAAGAGAAAAATTGAATCAGGAAATTTCTGGAAACCTTCACAACAGTAATAAACAGGTCTCTCTAAGAACAGTTCATCAAAGTAATTCTGTTCCATCAAATTCTTTTGTTACGTTGCCAGTTTTCAAATTCCTTGGGTAACTTCTCTGACTCCGTTTAAAATTGTTTTTAAGAGAGTAGATTTGAAAGGGCAGAGCCAGGTCACGTGGCAGTTAAGAGCTCGTGGGTCTCCTGTATTGAGGTCACGTGGCA
This sequence comes from Trachypithecus francoisi, assembly GCF_009764315.1. NCBI lineage: Eukaryota > Metazoa > Chordata > Mammalia > Primates > Cercopithecidae > Trachypithecus > Trachypithecus francoisi. The sequence continues at coordinate 171,961,303 of NW_022681465.1, read as the reverse complement.
GTTAAGAGTTAGTGGGTCTCCTGTATTGAGGTCACGTGGCAGTCAAGAGTTCGTGGGTCTCCTGTACTGAGGTTGCTTCCAGAGAAAGGGAAGCCATCAGAATATATTAAACTATTTTCTTAGGACATCATGGTAAGATAGTGAATCATTAATGACACAGGTCATGCTTAATATGTCTCTGAAACTTTGTGTCTAACCCAGATGTTTTTCTTTCCTCTCTACTTTTTCCTCAATATTAGCAGTTATATAAAATTCTCATTTTTTCCCATTAAATTTGGATGATATATTAGTCTCTCTTAGAGTTTACCAGTTGTATTCTTTATTAATACATTTGCTAAAATCATGATTCAACACGCTATTATTAAATTTTTTCCCCTGTAGGGTTGAACCATTTATTTCAGCTAATTTAGTATCTGTTAAATATTTCAACACATGTAAAATCCATAAAATGTATATTTGGCTAGATTAAAATTTTATTTCACTTGCCTGGAGCTTTTATTTGCATTTTAAAAAGTTATCAGAAGTGTGCTGAGAATGGAAAATAGCACTCAAGTTTCTGAAGTAACTATTTAGTCATTTAATTGTTAGTTTTATTTAGAAAGAGTTTCACTAAGGTCAAATGCAAAGAAAATTACTAGACAAGAAAGGTCATTGCTATTAGACAAGATTCAAGAAAGACAAGAATTGCAAGATCATGGCACCCAATATTATTTTTTACTCTTCCTTTCTGGCTCTGGAGCACTTTAATTCATGCCATGGTCCTTTGAATGTCATTGAGTTGGATGTTGTGTTCATGCAAAACCCTTGGCAGGATTGTGTAAATGTAAAAGAAGACTGGAGAAACTGTTGTCAAAGAAAAATTATTTTGTGATTTGTAAATGAAGGTAGCCTGGATAATTGCTACGTTTGTCACATGAAAGAAGCTATGTGATTACACTTCCACATCTTTAAATAACCTCAATGATTTTACGCTTTTCTCCATTGTACATTTATATTGTTCATTTGGCTATGTAATACTGTTTCTTAGTCTTTGAGACATTTTTGGGGAAGATACCAAATGTTTCTGCCCTATTCCACATATTTGGAATAATTTGTGGCTGGCATAAACTCTAACAATAAGAAGATAATTTTTCACAGGAAATAGTTTCTAAGTTACATTTACTAACAATATAAAGAGGTGTGGTTAGAAAAGGTTGTAATGTTTAAAAAATGACTGCTAATCCACACAAGAGCTATGCACACAAATTTACCACTCGATTAATATACAAGGAGAACATACTGAGGAAGGGGGCTTGAAAGAATAACTTCAATGAGGGACTAGACCTTGAGGCATGTGAATGTACTAAGCCATGATACAAAACAAACTGAAAAATGAATATTGTATTATTAAGAAATGGTACTGAATAATCAAGTATAAGACACAATGTTAGTCTTCAGACGGTAAAGAAACATATTTTTGCTATGTTCTTTGTTTTCATTTTAATTAAATCCTTATATGTACAATTTAAGTAGAATTGATTAAATACTATTTGAATATGCCAATAACATAAGAACACAGGATATAATCTTGGCTACTAATAGTCTTCACAACAAGACAGAGAACCATTTGTGTAGGTGGAGACATTTATTATATACATTATATCCTGCAATTTTAGATAAATGTCTGCATTGGGCACAAAGAAAATAAGTAATAATTTTAATATTTTGAATGAAAAGTATGAATAATAAGCATAAGATTTATTTGGCATGAATAAATGTAAAAGAATTGTTTTATTTGGGTGACCAGTGTCTCCTGCTATAAATCACCCCTAAGAATTTATAACGGATGCCAGGACAAATGACATGTAGGCACTAATGTATATAAAATAAATTTTATTACTCACACAGTAAGCCACAAAAATATTTCCTAAGATGAAGGGCTCAGATTTTGAAAGAAATGAAATGAGAAAAGCAGAGGGCAGATGTTGGGGTCCTTATAATGGCTAGGGGTTGTGGCTGGAGAAGAGACCACATGCAGGGTGGGAATTCACCAGAGTTTGCAGCCAACCTCAAAGGATAAATGGAGCACAGAAACTCCTTTATCTTAGTTGCCCAGTGTGGGGTAGCAGGAAAGAAAGATGGGAATCTGAAAGCCGCCAGGTCAAACACTAAAAGAGGAACCCATCTTTTAATTATTAGAATAAAAATAGAAGAAATCAATTGTTTTAGAAGCTGTGGTACAGTAGGAGAAGATGGGGATAGGGAAACAGGGCTTTAAATTAGAAAATGAGACACTTGTATAGGTTTGTCAGGTGAGAAAATTGCTGTAAGTCTAAGAATTTGGGCAAGACCTGAGCACTATCTCTGGGAGTCACGTTTATGTGACTAGGAGCTGGAGTGTGCTAGGAGGTAATTGAGAAGGAGAGGATTTGAGAATGGTTTTGACGGGGTCTACTTAACTGATGTTACTTACAATAGTAACAGGGGATGTGGTGTGAATATCATGGGGGAATATTTCCTTTTCTCATTCAGAGAAATGTCCAAAGCAGGTAATGCATGTTGGGTTTGAGAATTTAATAATAATCACCTTTAGTAAGACAGAATATTTAAAGTTTCTTAAAGTAAAATTATACATTTTCTGAAAAATGATGTAATCTATAAATATTTATTGAAAATCTACCTGATACCATGCATTGTGTTAGAAGCTGTAGTGCATATAAAGATTGATATCTTCAAAAGCATAAATATTATCCTAGCATGTAAAATATTGTTTTCCAGAAATATAGGCTTTGTTGGGAAATACTGCATATTATAAAACCTGATTGTTTTCTATATCTTATATTCAGTAAATATCTTTTTCCATGCTAAGAGACAAAACGTTATGCCACTCATTCATCCTAAACATTTTTTTGGAGGGTGCTATGGTTTTACTTTTTTTTAATTTTTATTTTTAGTTCTGGGGTACATGTATAGGATGCACAGGTTTGTTACATAGGTGAACATGTGCCATGGTGGTTTGCTGCACCTAGCAACCCATCACCTAGGCATTAAGCCCAGCATGCATTAGCTATTTTGTCTAATGCTTTCGCTCACCCCACCTCACCCCCTGATAGGTTCCAGTGTGTGTTGTTCCTCTCCCCGTGTCTATGTGTTCTCATTGTTCAGCTCCCACTTATAAATGAGAACATGTGATGTTTGGTTTTCTGTTCCTGCATTAATTTGCTGAGGATAATGGCTTCCAGCTCCATCCATATCCCTGTAAAGGACATGATCTCATTCCTTTTTATGGCTGCTTAGTATTCCATGGTATGTATATACCACATTTTGTTTATCCAGTCTATCATTGATGGGCATTTTGGTTGCTTCAATGTCTTTGCTATTGTGAACAGTGCTGTAATGATCATACACATGCATGTATCTTTGTAACAGAATAATTCATATTCCTTTGGGTATACACCCAATAATGGGATTGCTGGATCGAATGACATTTCTGCTTCTATATCTTTGAAGAATCACCACACAGTTTTCCACAAAGGTAGAACAAATCAACATTCCTACCAACAGTGTAAAATTCCATCTTGAGTGAATTTATAACGTGTGAGGAAGGGGTTCAGTTTTTTGTTTTTTGTTTTTTTAATTTCTCCGCAACCTTGCCAGCATCTGTTGTTTCCTAACTTTTTAATAACTGCCATGCTGACTGGCGTGAGATGGTGTCTCATTGTAGTTTATTTGCATTTCTCTAATGATCAGTGATGTTGAGCTTTTTTCATATGTTTCTTGGCTGCATGAATGTCTTCTTTTGAGAAGTGTCTGTTCACCTCCTTTGCCAACTTTTTAATGGAGTTGTTTTTTCCGTGTAAATTTGTTTGAATTCCTTGTAGATTCTGGATATTAGACCTTTTTCAGATAGATAGATTGCAAAAATGTTCTCTCACTCTGTAGGTTGCCTGTTCACTCTGATGATAGTTTATTTTGCTGTGCACAATCTCTTTAGTTTAATTAGATCCCATTTGTCAATTTTGACTTTTGTCTCAATTGCTTTTGGTGATTTCATCATGAAATCTGCCTGTGGCTATGTTCTGAATGGTATTTCCTAGACTTTCTTCTAAAGTTTATATAGTTTTGTGCTTTACATTTAAATCTTTAATCCATCTTGAGTTCATTTATAACGTGTGAAGAAGGGGTTCAGTTTCAGTTTTCTGCATATGGCTAGCCAGTTCTCCCAGCATCATTAATTAAATAGGGAATAATTTCCCCCTTGCTTGTTTTTGTCAGGTTTGTCGAAGATCAGATGTGCAGTAGATGTATGGTCTTATGTCTGAGTTATCTCTTCTGTTCCATTGGTCCATGTGTCTGTTTTTGTACCAGTACCATGCTGTTTTGGTTATGTAGCCTTATAGCATAGCTTGAAGTCTGGTAGCATGATGCCTCCAGCTTTGTTCTTCTCACTTAGCATTTTTTTGGTTATATGAGCCCATTTTTGGTTTCTTGTGAATTTTAATTTAGTTTTTTTCCTAGTTCTGTGAAGAATGTCAGTGGTAGCTTAATGGGAATAGCACTGAATCTATAAATTATGTTGAACAGTATGGCCATTTTCACGATATTGATTATTTTTATCTATGAACATGGAATATTTTTCCTTTTGTTTGTGTTCTCTCTGGTTTCCTTGAACAGTGGTTTGTAGTTCTCTTTGAAGAGTTCTTTCTCTTCCCTTGTTAGCTGTGTTCCTCGGTATTTTATTCCCTTTGTAGCAATTGTGAATGGGAGTTTATTCATTATTTGGCTCTCTGCTTGCCTGTTGTTGGTATATGGGAATGCTCTGCATATTGATTTTGTATCCTGAGATTTTGCTTAAGTTGCTTATCAGCTTAAGAAGCTTGTGGGCTGAGACAAATGGGTTTTCTAGATATAGGATCATGTCATCTGCAAACAAAGACAATTTGACTTCCTCTCTTCCTATTTGAATACACCTTCTTTCTTTCTCTTGCCTAATTGCCCTGGCCAGAACTTCCAATACTATGTTGAACAGGAGTGATGAGAGAGGGCATCCTTGTCTTGTGCTGGTTTTCAAGGGAAATGCTTCCAGCTTTTGCCCATTCTGTATGATATTGGCTGTGGGTTTATCATAAATGGCTCTTATTATTTTGAGGCATGTTCTATCAATACCTAGTTTGTCGTGAGTTTTTAACATGAAGGTATGTTGAATTTTATTGAGGGCCTTTTCTGTGTCTATTGAGATCATCATGTGGTGTTTGTCTTTAGATCTGTTTATGTGATTAACTACATTATTGATTTGCATATGTTGAACAAGCCTTGCATCCTGGGAATGAAGCCAACTTGACCGTGGTGGATGAGATTTTTGATTTGCTGCTGTATTCAGTTTGCCAGTATTTTATTGAGATTTTTTGCATCAATGCTCATCAGGGATATTGGCCTGAAGTTTTCTTTTATTGTTGTAATTCTGCTGCTAGGATTTTGGTATCAGGATGATGCTGACCTCATAGAATAAGTTAGGGAGGAGTCCCTCCTTTTCAATTGTTTGGAGTAGTTTTAGAATTAAAAAAATGATATCAACTCCTCTTCATATTTCTGGTAGAATTCGGCTGTAAATCAATCTGGTCCTGGAATTTTTTTGATTGGTAAGCTATTTATTACAGTTTCAATTTCAGAACTTGTTATTGGTCTATGCAGGGATTCAATTTCTTCCTGGTTCAGTCTTGGGAGGTTGTATGTGTCTGGAAATTTATCCATTTCTTTTAGATTTTCTAGTTTATTTGCATAGAGATGTTTGTAATATTCTCTGATGGTTGTATTTCTGTGGGGTTAGTGGTGATATCCCCTTTATCATATTTTATTGTGTCTATTTGATTCTTCTCTCTTCTTCTTTATTAGTCTAGCTAGTGGTCTATTTTATTATTTTTTTCAAAAAACCAGCTCCTGAATTGATTGATGTTTTGAAGAAGTTTTCAGGTCTCTATCACCTTCCGTTCCACTCTGATCTTGATTATTTCTTGTCTTCTGCTAGATTTGGGGTTTGTTTGCTCTTGGTTCTCTAGTTCTTTTTTAGAGTGTCAATTTAAGATCTTTCTTGCTTTTTGATGTGGGCGTTTAGTGCTATAAATTTCCCTCTTAACACTGCTTTAGCTGTGTCCCAGAGATTCTGGTACATTGTATCTTTGTTCTCATTGGTTGGAAATAACTTATTGATTTCTGTCTTAATTTCATATTTACCCAGGAGTCACTCAGAAGCAGGCTGTTCAATTTCCATGTAGTTGTGTTGTTTTGAGTGAATTTTTAAATCTTGAGTTGTAATTAGATTGTGCTGTGGTCTGAGAGATCATTCGTTATGATTTCACTTCTCCAGTTATGTAATCAGTTTTAGAATAAGTGCCACGTGGTGCCAAGAAGAATGTATATTCTGTTGTTTTGGGTGGGAGTTCTGTAGATATCTGTCGGGTATACTTGATCCAGAGCCGAGTTCAAGTCCTGAATATATTTGTTAATTTTCTGTCTCAATGATCTGTCTAATACTGACAGTGGGGTGTCAGAGTTTCCTACTATTATTGTGTGGAAGTCTAAGTCTCTTTGTAGGTCTATGAGAACCTGTTTTATGAATCCTGGTGCTCCTGTATTGGGTGCATATATATTTAGGATGGTTAGCTCTTCTAGTTGAATTGACCCCTTTACCACTATGTAATGCCCTTTTTT